>NC_080600.1:2555092-3303270 GCF_027887145.1 Ammospiza caudacuta | reverse complement strand
AAAAGTTGTCCAAAACAGCTTCCAATCGAATATTCATGTGATTGGAAACGTCAGGAAAGTGTAAGGTACTGTTTTCTATCAGTTGGCAAGCTGCGCACACAATCCCAGTGTTGTACAGCTTCCTTCTTCACCTTTGCGATGCTGCCGCTCTCTCCGGCTCCCGGAGCCGAAGAAGTGGCTTCTTCGCGCAAAGACGATTGTACCGCTCACAGTGCTCTCTTAGCGCCGCTTCTGCCGAAAGAAGCCCGGGAGCGGCTCTTAGCTCCGGAGAGCATCGTACCTTCCAATTCAATTTTTTCGGCTCCACAAACCAAATGGTATACTTGCAGCAGTAGGGCGGGACGTTGAATTGGACTTTCTCCTTTTAGAGAGAAGCTAATGAAAAAGTTTCACCGGAATCAGAGCAGGCTGTAAAACAAGAAAAGTGTCATGGAAATAAGCCAGCCTTATCCTCTTAGCCTTGCTTGTTGTGATTGGTCAAGAAAGAAATGTGTCAACTCGGTGTTCCTGGGTATCCTATCAGTAACAGGTACTTCAGCTGCTGTTCTTCTCTCCTGAAGTTAAGAACAGAATCCAAGGAATTGTGATTCCATGGTCTCAATTCACTCAATATGGTGCCGAAAAGGGAGTGGAAGGGGCACGGGTCAATTAACTTGAATGGCCTATGTAAATCAGCGGCCACTGTTTTTCTGAAGGCTTCAACAGGTTAGTTGCCTATGTTCTTCTTGGAATTGTTTTAATCTTTGGTCATGTTTTTCTTGGGATTCTTTTACCCTTTTCCCATTAGTGCAGCCTTTGCTCTCAAGGCTTTGCTGACATTTCCAGTATCTCGGTAGCCTGGAAAAGTGTTGTCTTGATTGATCACATCATTATTCCCTTCCAAGGGTTGTTTTCCTCAAGTCTCAGTTTGGCTGGTTTTCTGCTAGTTGATTGTCAGAGGGCAGCAGGTGTTTTGTAAGAGCAAGTACACAATGCCATAGCTTGCTTTTCTTTGGATTTGGCCTGTCTAGAAAATGGAATGACTGAACATCTCTGGGAGGCTTTTCTCTCCCCATTAGGTTTCACTGGAAGGAGGGCAGATGCAAATCGTCTACCTAAAGTCTTGGCACGGAAGAAAGTAGTGGTTTGCTGCTGCATAGAGCTAGAAGCTTACAAAAGGAAGGCCTTGGGCTGAGGCCCATTACTTTGGCTAAGTAGAAAAGGACTGTGGCAAGGTGAGGCAGCTGACTTCGAGGTAGATCAACAAGTTCTAGAAGCGTCGTGTGTTCACAGCGTGGTGCATGGTGGTTGGCTGAATTGTGTTTGTTATGGCTTAAAGCTATGGAAATGAGAAAGGCCTGAGTGTTTCAAAAGCCTGGTTTTTGCAAGAAAGCAGCTCTCCTTTGCATCTGCCTGGGGACTCTGCATCACCACGGACCCTCACTGCCACTTTGCCAAGGAGATGATCAGTAGGAATGTTGCAGAGCTGCTGTGTGCATCTGAATGGAATGGCAGAGAATGAAGCGCTGGACGTTTCTGGCTTTAGTACAATGCTGCTGCATTGGTGCCAGTTTAGTTGGTTTTTCCATCAGTGGCCTTTCTGTCTAGAAGTACACTGCCCAGAGTATTGGATGCCTTTTCCTTCCTGTTGTTTTCATACCTTCCTTCAGTTGAAAGGATGATACAACCTTGACATTTTGAAGATCCCTGTTAGGAAGCACTATGCCAGAGGAGTCATCGCTCCCTTTTCTTCTGCCTCCTTTGTCATTTTCAGAGACTCATTTCAAATTTCTGCTCATGTCAAGAAGAATACTGAGACTACTTAGCAGGGCTGACGCTCTCAGCTGCTTTCCTCTTTCCTACTGCTTCATACTGGATGTGACTTCAAGGCCTCGTTTTGTCATCTGCATTTTGCCGTCATCCAAAGCTAAGTATTCCAGGCCTGTGAACACAAAAAGAACTCTTAGTCTTTTGCAAGAACTACCCCTAGGAGGATTTGTGTTCACTTTGATCTCTTCAGTGTTTCAGAAAAAAGGAGATTGTACTCTCTTCTTGTGTACTCTCTTCTTGTGCTCTCATTTCCCTCTCTCTGCCTTGCATGCCCCAGTTAATCTACTGGTGTGACTCATTTGGCATCATCTCACGGTGCAAATTCTACATAGTTTCAAGTCCTTACAAATGCCAGTTGCCAAGGAGCCTATCTAAGCATTCAAGGGGCAAAGAATTGTAGGGCTGGCAAGTTCAGGTGCTGAAACTGTAAGTCATGCCATATCAAAGTGACAGAGCAAATCAATTGATCTAGGACTTTCAGCTGGACACCTCTGAGAATAGCTGCTTGTCAGCAATGACACAGCCATCTTCCTAGCTGGATTCCAGAGAGAGGAAAGGGACACCTTCAATGGTTAATATGTTTGGCATGAGAAAACAGCAAGAAATGTACCGCAAAATACTTGAGTCAGATCAAGTGCGTTTCTCTAGTGAGAATTTTGCACTTGTTCTTTCTTGTCTGTGCCTTTACTTTTCACAGAAGACAGGGGAGCATTTCATTAGTACTGTTCTTTTGTTTTCTTTTGTTGGCCTCCCTCTTTCCACCTGCAATTAACAAATTTGCCTTTCTTTACTGGCTTCTCTTTCTTTACTTCTACAAGTTGACATGAGGTCATCCAACCTTATCATCAATGTTCTCAGACAGTGGAGAGAAGTAGAAGGTACAGCTAAATGGATAAAAGAAACCCACAAAAACAGACAGGTTTTTACAGTCTTCTGTGAGAACATTAGGACACAAGATGTCTTTGAACTGAGTAATGCTCTATTGACTTAACTTTTAGTCCACTGGTTACTATTATTACACGTGTTTGGCCTTTAGTACAGAGCCTTGGAACTAATCCAGGCCAATACTTGGCTAATTTTGTTTTATTTCTAGTGAGGACTTTGTTTCTTAAGGAATAGTCCAGAGAAAGAGCGTCCACGGTACAGTTACAGGTCATAAATTCTGGTACAGTTTGTGCTGGTAATAGGTCTAGGAAAGAAAGGTTTGACATCTTTTTTGACTTTCAAATGGAACCATGATTTGAAAAACCTAAGAGTTGCAGCTCCCCCCCCCACCCCACACCCCAAGTACTTCTCTTTGCAATATTACTCAGGGATTACACATCAAAGCCCACCCTGTAAAATACGTTGCAGATACTTTGCAAGAAGTGCAGCTTAGCAGCTAGAGATGATAACGTGGCTTAAATAACATGGTCTAAATATGTCTGTCTACGCAGACATACTCAACAAAGGTTACGATGGCTTAGCTCCTGTGCTCAAGTGAACGTGCATTTTAGAACTTCCCAAGAAGGTGAATTCAACCTCCTTCATTGCTCTCTGCTGGAGTCCCAAGAGAATTTCAGTCTGCTTTTTGTCATTTACAGCTGTCACTGCTTAGCTCTTGAACATGAGACTCCCTCATGACTGATGAAAGTTGTCTAGTTAAGAGTGGCTGAAAGACATGGTCTTGCTCTAGAAGGAGATGAGAAGGTTTCTGCAGTCTTTGTCATCTCTACTGCTTGTGATTTCTAGACAAAACCAGTGGGAAGTTTTCTGAAGGCAGTCCAGAAGCTGGCAATATGGACAGCTTACAGCCCAACACTTGCTGCAGTGCAACCATGGTGACACCAGAAAGGACTTCAAAAATTTAAAAGGGCAAACAAAGCAGTTGGAAGGAAAAGAACATGAACCATTATTCCATTTTTCTCATCTATCTTTCTTTAAATCATCATTTTCGTGCAGTTTGGCGGCTTGCGTTGGTAGCCCACCAAAGGAATCTGAGACAGAGTAAGCTTTTGAATGGAGTAGAAGTGAGAAACGCAGGCCAAGTTGCCTTTTTTGCCATCAAATACCAGTTAGGCTTGAACTACCCTCTGCTTAAGGTGCTTAGCTTACACTAAGAATTGATGAGCACATTTTGATGGGAGCAAATTTTACTGTCACGATGACTGAGTAAATTTTGCTGTCCCTCAGAATTTTACTGTCGTCTGAATAGCAATGTTTGTGTCCAAATAGTATTTTGTCTCCTGTATCTGCAGCAGGTAAGCCTTTTGCTGTCAGCAGTGTTGCTTAACCTTTCATGTCATATCCCTCTTCACATCCATCTTCTGCTTAAGGCTTATTAATCTACTTTAGAATTGGCAGGTGGAATAAGACTACTTTTCCTTTTTGAAAGCTCATGTCATTTGACCTACTTACAGCAAATAATTCATTAATTGCAAGTCCCCAGCTAGCATCTTTTCGGCATATTCTAACCTTCTAAAGAAGTAACAAAAGCACTCTCCAATACTTGACTTTCATATCACAGTGGGAACGCTGGTCCTGTTTGCAAGAAACAATCATGGGTATGGTAAAACAAAAGGAGGGCTTAGAGTTTTCTCTGTTAACCTATAGTGAGCTTGGATTTTGCAATATGCATGAAATTAATTAACACTGTTATATAAAGTGGCTGATTTAATCAATAAATTGGAGTCAATGCTGATAAACAACAAGGTGGGTTGGCTTCCCTTCGCTTTCAACACAGTGCCAATTCGGGCTGGTTTGATAGGACTAAGTGGCTGCTGCAATCTGCCATCCAGAAGCGGGGCAGGTGAGTTTTGTTTGCAAGGGAAAAGGACCATGGTTTGTGTTTGGGGGCCTGTGACTGAGAGTGCCGGCTGACTCCTGAAATTCTTTGATATGCAGGATGATTCCCAGACGCAAGGTGGAAACGCTGCCAAGTCGGGCTGGATTGAAATTACCCAGGGACTCCTGCAATCTGCCATCGAGAAGCAGGGCAGGTGAGTGTTGTTTGCCAGGGAAAAGGGCCGTGGATTGTGTTTGGGGGCCTGTGGCTGGGAGAGGCCGGCTGGCTCCTGAAAATCCACGATCCGCAGGATGTTTCTCAGACCCAAGGTAGCAACATTGCCAAGTCGGGCTGGTTTGATATTACCAAGTGGCTCCTGCAATCTGCCATGATCACATGAAGAAATACTTTCTGGCGTCCGTACTGGGCCATGTGCTCTTTCTTCTCTCAACTTCTCCATCACCTCTCATCTGTTTCACATGCGCTATCTTCAAGGTCCACAGGCTACTTTTCACAGCATCTTCAGGCCTGATGCAGTAAGAATGATGAATAGAACAGAGTTGGGTCTATTTTCCAGTTTGGATAAAATGCTTTCTGCACACAAATCCAAGGAGAAGGTGCTGCCCCCATGGCCAGAAAAACTTTCACTCCTGCTAGTGTTCTACGTCAACCACAACTTAGTCTGAAAGAAAAGCTTTTTCTCTGAGAGCATCTGAGAGGTTTGCATGAAGCACTGATATCTGACATATGCAATTTTGAATAGGAGAGGAAAAAGAAAATGGCAAGAAGTTTTTAATTTTAGTGGTTTCAATTTTAATTTCCGTGCACTTTTTCAAAACTTGTCAGCTCAAAGGCCCATCAACATCTTTTAGTCATCTGTAAGTCAGTATTCATATAAAATGTGCTTCAAATCAAAAGAATTTCAAATTTGCACTCCAAGTTTCTATGCCTAGATTTATGATTTCCTACACATATTAGATGAAAGGAAGGCCTTTTTTACTGTGGGAGTGCTGGAACACTGGGACAGGTTGCCCAGAGAAGTTGTGGGTGTCCCATCCCTGAAAGTGTTCAAGGTCAGCTTGGACGGGGCTTGGAGCAGCAACAAAGGAGAAGCTTGATGGTAGAGAAACAAAGTTGGACTATAGAAGAAACTGGGATTGAAGTATAGGAGCAAGTTTTCTCTCAGCTCTTGGGGTAAATTCAAAGTTGTACAAAATGACATTTATCTGTGATTTTCACTACTGTAACAGAAAGGTTCATGAAAACTGTACAGAAGATAGCAAATTTTAAAAGAGATAAGAATTACAGCATAAAATCCATGGGACGGGTTACAACATGAGACACTCTCTAAGAGAAAATCTCTGTGTTTCAGCACTTCATCATGGTAAGATTTCATGAAGTGCCAAAGAAGGCGGCAAAATATCATTCGGGACATTATTTACTGGAGTTCAGCCTGGCCATTAGTAGGAACTGGGTTTGACCACATCATGTAGATATACCACACACACTTTCCCTTCACTGAAAAATGACTGTTTACAACCAAGAAGCAATTGACGATCAAAATTGATTGAAAGCATCTTAAACATGTCAAGTATTTCATTGTAGATGATCTGTGATCCAAATGCTTCTTCCACCTTCGAGAGGGACAGAACAATTCTTCCATATCATGATGGTTTCAAATTGTATCAACCAATGTTTTCTGCTGAAAAGATAGCATCTATTTTTTTCTATTTTTGGAAGAAAATATTCCTAGACATACAACAGGTGAGAACTAAGTAATTTTAAAGAAGCAAATGACATGAAAATATTCTGTAAATAGAATGAAATGAAAAGCTGTGTTTTAAATAGGAGCTAAATATGAAACAGAATTTCTGTACCAGGCATTTGAATTACTGCACCAGCTCTTTTGCCCATCAAGAGAGGCATTGAGCATTTCAGTCTTTTCCAAGGTGTTCATGATCTGCTATGCTGATCTCTGTGTGTGCCTAGGTGTGTGTGTGAGGGGGGGCATGTGAAGGGGAGTGTGTCCGTTTGCTTTACAATTGTTGTGGCAGATTCATGCCTCAGCTCCACATTTTGTTTTAGAAAGGTCACACAGAGTGGATATGAAGTTTACTATCAACAAGAGATCAATTCCCAAATCATCCATTTGACTCTACCTTATAAATCATGTGCTTTGTTGCATATTTTATCAAATCTACTTTCAAGCCAGATGGAGGCAGGAGGATGTGGGAATCCCTCCACCATCTTGCAACTTTTATGCAAGTAGGTTTTCAAGAAAATCATCATTTCTCTTTGAAATATGTCTGGAACAGGCATGATGGTAGTGTCAACCTGTTGGAGTTTTTGTTGCTGGAAGAAGTTGTACAAAAGGATTGGTTTTTACATTGACCGGTTACTGAATCAAGCGCAGGAATACATTGGAAATTCAACTGGGGCCTCCTTTTCCCAGCAGACCACTTCTAGAACGAGCTTGTACAATGAAGCTGACGCTTCTGCTCTCTTTTTGTTTCTTTCCTATTTTTCTTGGCTTCTTTGCCACTCTCTAGACAATTTGTGAACTCTTTTCCCAACTCAGATGGTTTCAATAGTCTGATTGTGATCACACATTTTTACAAGGAATTCTTAAAATCTTTCCTCCAGTTAAGAAAGTCAAGGACTTAGGTCTTTTTCTTCCCTTATAATATTGTAATGAAATTGATAAATAAAGACCAACTCTTTCTTTTTGTTTTTAACCCAAGTAGATAATTCCCATCCATTCATCCATTTGGTGGACCAATAGTTGCCATGCTGATGGAAGTTGTCACTTCTTAACAATAGACATTCTGTGACTATGTTGACAGCACTTTGGGTGAAGATCCTAACTGGTCTTGGATACACATAGGGAGAAATTTGCTCAGCCAGTGTCAGTCTTAAGCATGCGTATCAGAAGATCTTTCTAGAGCTGGGAATTTTCCCATGAAAGGGATTCAGTTAGGGAAGAGACACTCGTCCCAGAGTTTTACATTCTTCTTGAACACTGCTTAAGGAACTTAGATGCCGTGTCCATTTGGATCTCTGTCTTCACAGAACTTTGTCATGCAAGTGCTTGAAATGCATCTTGAAGAGAATTCACTAGCACAGAATGAATGAGAGTGGAAGGGGTTGGTGGGGCTAACCAGGCCCAATCCCCCTGCCTAAACCAGGATACCTAGAGCCTCTTGCCCAGGATTCTATCTGGGTGTACTTTTAATGTCTTCAAAGATCCAGGCTCCACAATCTTTCTGGGCAGTCTGTGCCGTGGTTCAGTCACCCTCACAGTAAAGAATCATTTGCTGATGGTCAATAGCAATCTCCTGTATTTCAGAGAGTGCCCACTGCCTCTTGTTTTTTTCACTCAGCATCACTGAAAAGACACTGGTTCCCTCCCCTTTGCACTATTGCTTCCATATGGATGCGTGCTGCCATGTAGAGATATGTCAAAAACCTCCCTGAAGCCCAGGCAGATAATATTCCCTTCATCTACCAGTCAAGTTGATTCATCAGAGGAGTTTAAAGTGATGTTCAGCATGAAATTCCCCTGAAAAATCATGCTAACTACATTATTTTGTCGTCTTGCATGTGCCTGGCAAGGTTTTCCAGGAAGAGCTGCTTCATCAGCTTCCTGGGGATAAAAAGGAGGCTGGCTGGTTTGTACTATTCCGAGTCCTCCTAATTGCCTTTTTTAGAGATGGGTGTCATTTGCTCTCATCCAGTCTTTAGCCTCTCTTGTCGTCTACATCTTAGCAAAAAGCTTTTCCACTACATGTTCATGTGATTGGAAACGTCAGGAAAGTGTAAGGTACTGTTTTCTATCAGTTGGCAAGCTGCGCACACAATCCCAGTGTTGTACAGCTTCCTTCTTCACCTTTGCGATGCTGCCGCTCTCTCCGGCTCCCGGAGCCGAAGAAGCGGCTTCTTCGCGCAAAGACGATTGTACCGCTCACAGTGCTCTCTTAGCGCCGCTTCTGCCGAAAGAAGCCCGGGAGCGGCTCTTAGCTCCGGAGAGCATCGTACCTGCGTCTTTAGCGACTTTTGTGGTCTACATCCTAGCAGAAAGCTTTTCCACTCTGTCTGGCAAGGAAAACCTGCGGGAGCACAGAAAACATCTCCCATGGTGTTCTGGACGTTGCACGGAGGTCTGCCAAGTGTTTGGCATGAAGGAAAGAAAAGTTGTCCAAAACAGCTTCCAATCGAATATTCATGTGATTGGAAACGTCAGGAAAGTGTAAGGTACTGTTTTCTATCAGTTGGCAAGCTGCGCACACAATCCCAGTGTTGTACAGCTTCCTTCTTCACCTTTGCGATGCTGCCGCTCTCTCCGGCTCCCGGAGCCGAAGAAGCGGCTTCTTCGCGCAAAGACGATTGTACCGCTCACAGTGCTCTCTTAGCGCCGCTTCTGCCGAAAGAAGCCCGGGAGCGGCTCTTAGCTCCGGAGAGCATCGTACCTGCGTCTTTAGCGTCTTTTGTGGTCTACATCCTAGCAGAAAGCTTTTCCACTCTGTCTGGCAAGGAAAACCTGCGGGAGCACAGAAAACATCTCCCATCGTCTTCTGGACGTTGCACGGAGGTCTGCCAAGTGTTTGGCATGAAGGAAAGAAAAGTTGTCCAAAACAGCTTCCAATCGAAGATTCGTGTGATTGGAAACGTCAGGAAAGTGTAAGGTACTGTTTTCTATCAGTTGGCAAGCTGCGCACACAATCCCAGTGTTGTACAGCTTCCTTCTTCACCTTTGCGATGCTGCCGCTCTCTCCGGCTCCCGGAGCCGAAGAAGCGGCTTCTTCGCGCAAAGACGATTGTACCGCTCACAGTGCTCTCTTAGCGCCGCTTCTGCCGAAAGAAGCCCGGGAGCGGCTCTTAGCTCCGGAGAGCATCGTACCTTCGTCTTTAGCGTCTTTTGTGGTCTACATCCTAGCAGAAAGCTTTTCCACTCTGTCTGGCAAGGAAAACCTGCGGGAGCACAGAAAACATCTCCCATCGTCTTCTGGACGTTGCACGGAGGTCTGCCAAGTGTTTGGCATGAAGGAAAGAAAAGTTGTCCAAAACAGCTTCCAATCGAAGATTCATGTGATTGGAAACGTCAGGAAAGTGTAAGGTACTGTTTTCTATCAGTTGGCAAGCTGCGCACACAATGCCAGTGTTGTACAGCTTCCTTCTTCACCTTTGCGATGCTGCCGCTCTCTCCGGCTCCCGGAGCCGAAGAAGCGGCTTCTTCGCGCAAAGACGATTGTACCGCTCACAGTGCTCTCTTAGCGCCGCTTCTGCCGAAAGAAGCCCGGGAGCGGCTCTTAGCTCCGGAGAGCATCGTACCTTCGTCTTTAGTGTCTTTTGTGGTCTACATCCTAGCAGAAAGCTTTTCCACTCTGTCTGGCAAGGAAAACCTGCGGGAGCACAGAAAACATCTCCCATCGTCTTCTGGACGTTGCACGGAGGTCTGCCAAGTGTTTGGCATGAAGGAAAGAAAAGTTGTCCAAAACAGCTTCCAATCGAAGATTCATGTGATTGGAAACGTCAGGAAAGTTGTAAGGTACTGTTTTCTATCAGTTGGCAAGCTGCGCACACAATGCCAGTGTTGTACAGCTTCCTTCTTCACCTTTCCGATGCTGCCGCTCTCTCCGGCTCCCGGAGCCGAAGAAGCGGCTTCTTCGCGCAAAGACGATTGTACCGCTCACAGTGCTCTCTTAGCGCCGCTTCTGCCGAAAGAAGCCCGGGAGCGGCTCTTTTCTCCGGAGAGCATCGTACCTTCGTCTTTAGTGTCTTTTGTGGTCTACATCCTAGAAGAAAGCTTTTCCACTCTGTCTGGCAAGGAAAACCTGCGGGAGCACAGAAAACATCTCCCATCGTCTTCTGGACGTTGCACGGAGGTCTGCCAAGTGTTTGGCATGAAGGAAAGAAAAGTTGTCCAAAACAGCTTCCAATCGAAGATTCGTGTGATTGGAAAAGTCAGGAAAGTGTAAGGTACTGTTTTCTATCAGTTGGCAAGCTGCGCACACAATCCCAGTGTTGTACAGCTTCCTTCTTCACCTTTGCGATGCTGCCGCTCTCTCCGGCTCCCGGAGCCGAAGAAGCGGCTTCTTCGCGCAAAGACGATTGTACCGCTCACAGTGCTCTCTTAGCGCCGCTTCTGCCGAAAGAAGCCCGGGAGCGGCTCTTAGCTCCGGAGAGCATCCTATCTTCGTCTTTAGCGTCTTTTGTGGTCTACATCCTAGCAGAAAGCTTTTCCACTCTGTCTGGCAAGGAAAACCTGCGGGAGCACAGAAAACATCTCCCATCGTGTTCTGGACGTTGCACGGAGGTCTGCCAAGTGTTTGGCATGAAGGAAAGAAAAGTTGTCCAAAACAGCTTCCAATCGAAGATTCATGTGATTGGAAACGTCAGGAAAGTGTAAGGTACTGTTTTCTATCAGTTGGCAAGCTGCGCACACAATCCCAGTGTTGTACAGCTTCCTTCTTCACCTTTCCGATGCTGCCGCTCTCTCCGGCTCCCGGAGCCGAAGAAGCGGCTTCTTCGCGCAAAGACGATTGTACCGCTCACAGTGCTCTCTTAGCGCCGCTTCTGCCGAAAGAAGCCCGGGAGCGGCTCTTAGCTCCGGAGAGCATCGTACCTTCGTCTTTAGCGTCTTTTGTGGTCTACATCCTAGCAGAAAGCTTTTCCACTCTGTCTGGCAAGGAAAACCTGCGGGAGCACAGAAAACATCTCCCATCGTGTTCTGGACGTTGCACGGAGGTCTGCCAAGTGTTTGGCATGAAGGAAAGAAAAGTTGTCCAAAACAGCTTCCAATCGAAGATTCGTGTGATTGGAAACGTCAGGAAAGTGTAAGGTACTGTTTTCTATCAGTTGGCAAGCTGCGCACACAATCCCAGTGTTGTACAGCTTCCTTCTTCACCTTTGCGATGCTGCCGCTCTCTCCGGCTCCCGGAGCCGAAGAAGCGGCTTCTTCGCGCAAAGACGATTGTACCGCTCACAGTGCTCTCTTAGCGCCGCTTCTGCCGAAAGAAGCCCGGGAGCGGCTCTTTGCTCCGGAGAGCATCCTATCTTCGTCTTTAGCGTCTTTTGTGGTCTACATCCTAGCAGAAAGCTTTTCCACTCTGTCTGGCAAGGAAAACCTGCGGGAGCACAGAAAACATCTCCCATCGTCTTCTGGACGTTGCACGGAGGTCTGCCAAGTGTTTGGCATGAAGGAAAGAAAAGTTGTCCAAAACAGCTTCCAATCGAAGATTCATGTGATTGGAAACGTCAGGAAAGTTGTAAGGTACTGTTTTCTATCAGTTGGCAAGCTGTGCACACAATGCCAGTGTTGTACAGCTTCCTTCTTCACCTTTCCGATGCTGCCGCTCTCTCCGGCTCCCGGAGCCGAAGAAGCGGCTTCTTCGCGCAAAGACGATTGTACCGCTCACAGTGCTCTCTTAGCGCCGCTTCTGCCGAAAGAAGGCCGGGAGCGGCTCTTAGCTCCGGAGAGCATCGTACCTTCGTCTTTAGCCTCTTTTGTGGTCTACATCCTAGAAGAAAGCTTTTCCACTCTGTCTGGCAAGGAAAACCTGCGGGAGCACAGAAAACATCTCCCATCGTCTTCTGGACGTTGCACGGAGGTCTGCCAAGTGTTTGGCATGAAGGAAAGAAAAGTTGTCCAAAACAGCTTCCAATCGAAGATTCGTGTGATTGGAAACGTCAGGAAAGTGTAAGGTACTGTTTTCTATCAGTTGGCAAGCTGCGCACACAATCCCAGTGTTGTACAGCTTCCTTCTTCACCTTTGCGATGCTGCCGCTCTCTCCGGCTCCCGGAGCCGAAGAAGCGGCTTCTTCGCGCAAAGACGATTGTACCGCTCACAGTGCTCTCTTAGCGCCGCTTCTGCCGAAAGAAGCCCGGGAGCGGCTCTTAGCTCCGGAGAGCATCGTACCTTCGTCTTTAGCGTCTTTTGTGGTCTACATCCTAGCAGAAAGCTTTTCCACTCTGTCTGGCAAGGAAAACCTGCGGGAGCACAGAAAACATCTCCCATCGTCTTCTGGACGTTGCACGGAGGTCTGCAAAGTGTTTGGCATGAAGGAAAGAAAAGTTGTCCAAAACAGCTTCCAATCGAAGATTCGTGTGATTGGAAACGTCAGGAAAGTGTAAGGTACTGTTTTCTATCAGTTGGCAAGCTGCGCACACAATCCCAGTGTTGTACAGCTTCCTTCTTCACCTTTGCGATGCTGCCGCTCTCTCCGGCTCCCGGAGCCGAAGAAGCGGCTTCTTCGCGCAAAGACGATTGTACCGCTCACAGTGCTCTCTTAGCGCCGCTTCTGCCGAAAGAAGCCCGGGAGCGGCTCTTAGCTCCGGAGAGCATCGTACCTTCGTCTTTAGCGTCTTTTGTGGTCTACATCCTAGCAGAAAGCTTTTCCACTCTGTCTGGCAAGGAAAACCTGCGGGAGCACAGAAAACATCTCCCATCGTCTTCTGGACGTTGCACGGAGGTCTGCCAAGTGTTTGGCATGAAGGAAAGAAAAGTTGTCCAAAACAGCTTCCAATCGAAGATTCATGTGATTGGAAACGTCAGGAAAGTTGTAAGGTACTGTTTTCTATCAGTTGGCAAGCTGCGCACACAATGCCATTGTTTTACAGCTTCCTTCTTCACCTTTCCGTTGCTGCCGCTCTCTCCGGCTCCCGGAGCCGAAGAAGCGGCTTCTTCGCGCAAAGACGATTGTACCGCTCACAGTGCTCTCTTAGCGCCGCTTCTGCCGAAAGAAGCCCGGGAGCGGCTCTTAGCTCCGGAGAGCATCGTACCTTCGTCTTTAGTGTCTTTTGTGGTCTACATCCTAGCAGAAAGCTTTTCCACTCTGTCTGGCAAGGAAAACCTGCGGGAGCACAGAAAACATCTCCCATCGTCTTCTGGACGTTGCACGGAGGTCTGCCAAGTGTTTGGCATGAAGGAAAGAAAAGTTGTCCAAAACAGCTTCCAATCGAAGATTCATGTGATTGGAAACGTCAGGAAAGTTGTAAGGTACTGTTTTCTATCAGTTGGCAAGCTGCGCACACTATCCCAGTGTTGTACAGCTTCCTTCTTCACCTTTCCGATGCTGCCGCTCTGTCCGGCTCCCGGAGCCGAAGAAGCGGCTTCTTCGCGCAAAGACGATTGTACCGCTCACAGTGCTCTCTTAGCGCCGCTTCTGCCGAAAGAAGCCCGGGAGCGGCTCTTAGCTCCGGAGAGCATCGTACCTGCGTCTTTAGCCTCTTTTGTGGTCTACATCCTACCAGAAAGCTTTTCCACTCTGTCTGGCAAGGAAAACCTGCGGGAGCACAGAAAACATCTCCCATCGTCTTCTGGACGTTGCACGGAGGTCTGCCAAGTGTTTGGCATGAAGGAAAGAAAAGTTGTCCAAAACAGCTTCCAATCGAAGATTCATGTGATTGGAAACGTCAGGAAAGTGTAAGGTACTGTTTTCTATCAGTTGGCAAGCTGCGCACACAATCCCAGTGTTGTACAGCTTCCTTCTTCACCTTTCCGATGCTGCCGCTCTCTCCGGCTCCCGGAGCCGAAGAAGCGGCTTCTTCGCGCAAAGACGATTGTACCGCTCACAGTGCTCTCTTAGCGCCGCTTCTGCCGAAAGAAGCCCGGGAGCGGCTCTTAGCTCCGGAGAGCATCGTACCTTCGTCTTTAGCGTCTTTTGTGGTCTACATCCTAGCAGAAATCTTTTCCACTCTGTCTGGCAAGGAAAACCTGCGGGAGCACAGAAAACATCTCCCATCGTCTTCTGGACGTTGCACGGAGGTCTGCCAAGTGTTTGGCATGAAGGAAAGAAAAGTTGTCCAAAACAGCTTCCAATCGAAGATTCGTGTGATTGGAAACGTCAGGAAAGTGTAAGGTACTGTTTTCTATCAGTTGGCAAGCTGCGCACACAATCCCAGTGTTGTACAGCTTCCTTCTTCACCTTTGCGATGCTGCCGCTCTCTCCGGCTCCCGGAGCCGAAGAAGCGGCTTCTTCGCGCAAAGACGATTGTACCGCTCACAGTGCTCTCTTAGCGCCGCTTCTGCCGAAAGAAGCCCGGGAGCGGCTCTTAGCTCCGGAGAGCATCGTACCTTCGTCTTTAGCGTCTTTTGTGGTCTACATCCTAGCAGAAAGCTTTTCCACTCTGTCTGGCAAGGAAAACCTGCGGGAGCACAGAAAACATCTCCCATCGTCTTCTGGACGTTGCACGGAGGTCTGCCAAGTGTTTGGCATGAAGGAAAGAAAAGTTGTCCAAAACAGCTTCCAATCGAAGATTCGTGTGATTGGAAACGTCAGGAAAGTGTAAGGTACTGTTTTCTATCAGTTGGCAAGCTGCGCACACAATCCCAGTGTTGTACAGCTTCCTTCTTCACCTTTCCGATGCTGCCGCTCTCTCCGGCTCCCGGAGCCGAAGAAGCGGCTTCTTCGCGCAAAGACGATTGTACCGCTCACAGTGCTCTCTTAGCGCCGCTTCTGCCGAAAGAAGCCCGGGAGCGGCTCTTAGCTCCGGAGAGCATCGTCCCTGCGTCTTTAGCGTCTTTTGTGGTCTACATCCTAGCAGAAAGCTTTTCCACTCTGTCTGGCAAGGAAAACCTGCGGGAGCACAGAAAACATCTCCCATGGTGTTCTGGACGTTGCACGGAGGTCTGCCAAGTGTTTGGCATGAAGGAAAGAAAAGTTGTCCAAAACAGCTTCCAATCGAAGATTCATGTGATTGGAAACGTCAGGAAAGTGTAAGGTACTGTTTTCTATCAGTTGGCAAGCTGCGCACACAATCCCAGTGTTGTACAGCTTCCTTCTTCACCTTTGCGATGCTGCCGCTCTCTCCGGCTCCCGGAGCCGAAGAAGCGGCTTCTTCGCGCAAAGACGATTGTACCGCTCACAGTGCTCTCTTAGCGCCGCTTCTGCCGAAAGAAGCCCGGGAGCGGCTCTTAGCTCCGGAGAGCATCGTACCTTCGTCTTTAGCGTCTTTTGTGGTCTACATCCTAGCAGAAAGCTTTTCCACTCTGTCTGGCAAGGAAAACCTGCGGGAGCACAGAAAACATCTCCCATCGTGTTCTGGACGTTGCACGGAGGTCTGCCAAGTGTTTGGCATGAAGGAAAGAAAAGTTGTCCAAAACAGCTTCCAATCGAAGATTCGTGTGATTGGAAACGTCAGGAAAGTGTAAGGTACTGTTTTCTATCAGTTGGCAAGCTGCGCACACAATCCCAGTGTTGTACAGCTTCCTTCTTCACCTTTCCGATGCTGCCGCTCTCTCCGGCTCCCAGAGCCGAAGAAGCGGCTTCTTCGCGCAAAGACGATTGTACCGCTCACAGTGCTCTCTTAGCGCCGCTTCTGCCGAAAGAAGCCCGGGAGCGGCTCTTAGCTCCGGAGAGCATCGTACCTTCGTCTTTAGCGTCTTTTGTGGTCTACATCCTAGCAGAAATCTTTTCCACTCTGTCTGGCAAGGAAAACCTGCGGGAGCACAGAAAACATCTCCCATCGTCTTCTGGACGTTGCACGGAGGTCTGCCAAGTGTTTGGCATGAAGGAAAGAAAAGTAGTCCAAAACAGCTTCCAATCGAAGATTCATGTGATTGGAAACGTCAGGAAAGTGTAAGGTACTGTTTTCTATCAGTTGGCAAGCTGCGCACACAATCCCAGTGTTGTACAGCTTCCTTCTTCACCTTTCCGATGCTGCCGCTCTCTCCGGCTCCCGGAGCCGAAGAAGCGGCTTCTTCGCGCAAAGACGATTGTACCGCTCACAGTGCTCTCTTAGCGCCGCTTCTGCCGAAAGAAGCCCGGGAGCGGCTCTTAGCTCCGGAGAGCATCCTATCTTCGTCTTTAGCGTCTTTTGTGGTCTACATCCTAGCAGAAAGCTTTTCCACTCTGTCTGGCAAGGAAAACCTGCGGGAGCACAGAAAACATCTCCCATCGTGTTCTGGACGTTGCACGGAGGTCTGCCAAGTGTTTGGCATGAAGGAAAGAAAAGTTGTCCAAAACAGCTTCCAATCGAAGATTCATGTGATTGGAAACGTCAGGAAAGTGTAAGGTACTGTTTTCTATCAGTTGGCAAGCTGCGCACACAATCCCAGTGTTGTACAGCTTCCTTCTTCACCTTTGCGATTCTGCCGCTCTCTCCGGCTCCCGGAGCCGAAGAAGCGGCTTCTTCGCGCAAAGACGATTGTACCGCTCACAGTGCTCTCTTAGCGCCGCTTCTGCCGAAAGAAGCCCGGGAGCGGCTCTTAGCTCCGGAGAGCATCGTACCTTCGTCTTTAGCGTCTTTTGTGGTCTACATCCTAGCAGAAAGCTTTTCCACTCTGTCTGGCAAGGAAAACCTGCGGGAGCACAGAAAACATCTCCCATCGTCTTCTGGACGTTGCACGGAGGTCTGCCAAGTGTTTGGCATGAAGGAAAGAAAAGTTGTCCAAAACAGCTTCCAATCGAAGATTCATGTGATTGGAAACGTCAGGAAAGTGTAAGGTACTGTTTTCTATCAGTTGGCAAGCTGCGCACACAATCCCAGTGTTGTACAGCTTCCTTCTTCACCTTTGCGATGCTGCCGCTCTCTCCGGCTCCCGGAGCCGAAGAAGCGGCTTCTTCGCGCAAAGACGATTGTACCGCTCACAGTGCTCTCTTAGCGCCGCTTCTGCCGAAAGAAGCCCGGGAGCGGCTCTTTGCTCCGGAGAGCATCCTATCTTCGTCTTTAGCGTCTTTTGTGGTCTACATCCTAGCAGAAAGCTTTTCCACTCTGTCTGGCAAGGAAAACCTGCGGGAGCACAGAAAACATCTCCCATCGTGTTCTGGACGTTGCACGGAGGTCTGCCAAGTGTTTGGCATGAAGGAAAGAAAAGATGTCCAAAACAGCTTCCAATCGAAGATTCGTGTGATTGGAAACGTCAGGAAAGTGTAAGGTACTGTTTTCTATCAGTTGGCAAGCTGCGCACACAATCCCAGTGTTGTACAGCTTCCTTCTTCACCTTTGCGATGCTGCCGCTCTCTCCGGCTCCCGGAGCCGAAGAAGCGGCTTCTTCGCGCAAAGACGATTGTACCGCTCACAGTGCTCTCTTAGCGCCGCTTCTGCCGAAAGAAGCCCGGGAGCGGCTCTTAGCTCCGGAGAGCATCCTATCTTCGTCTTTAGCGTCTTTTGTGGTCTACATCCTAGCAGAAAGCTTTTCCACTCTGTCTGGCAAGGAAAACCTGCGGGAGCACAGAAAACATCTCCCATCGTCTTCTGGACGTTGCACGGAGGTCTGCCAAGTGTTTGGCATGAAGGAAAGAAAAGTTGTCCAAAACAGCTTCCAATCGAAGATTCATGTGATTGGAAACGTCAGGAAAGTTGTAAGGTACTGTTTTCTATCAGTTGGCAAGCTGCGCACACAATCCCAGTGTTGTACAGCTTCCTTCTTCACCTTTCCGTTGCTGCCGCTCTCTCCGGCTCCCGGAGCCGAAGAAGCGGCTTCTTCGCGCAAAGACGATTGTACCGCTCACAGTGCTCTCTTAGCGCCGCTTCTGCCGAAAGAAGCCCGGGAGCGGCTCTTAGCTCCGGAGAGCATCGTACCTTCGTCTTTAGTGTCTTTTGTGGTCTACATCCTACCAGAAAGCTTTTCCACTCTGTCTGGCAAGGAAAACCTGCGGGAGCACAGAAAACATCTCCCATCGTGTTCTGGACGTTGCACGGAGGTCTGCCAAGTGTTTGGCATGAAGGAAAGAAAAGTTGTCCAAAACAGCTTCCAATCGAAGATTCATGTGATTGGAAACGTCAGGAAAGTGTAAGGTACTGTTTTCTATCAGTTGGCAAGCTGCGCACACAATCCCAGTGTTGTACAGCTTCCTTCTTCACCTTTCCGATGCTGCCGCTCTCTCCGGCTCCCGGAGCCGAAGAAGCGGCTTCTTCGCGCAAAGACGATTGTACCGCTCACAGTGCTCTCTTAGCGCCGCTTCTGCCGAAAGAAGCCCGGGAGCGGCTCTTAGCTCCGGAGAGCATCGTACCTTCGTCTTTAGCGTCTTTTGTGGTCTACATCCTAGCAGAAATCTTTTCCACTCTGTCTGGCAAGGAAAACCTGCGGGAGCACAGAAAACATCTCCCATCGTCTTCTGGACGTTGCACGGAGGTCTGCCAAGTGTTTGGCATGAAGGAAAGAAAAGTTGTCCAAAACAGCTTCCAATCGAAGATTCGTGTGATTGGAAACGTCAGGAAAGTGTAAGGTACTGTTTTCTATCAGTTGGCAAGCTGCGCACACAATCCCAGTGTTGTACAGCTTCCTTCTTCACCTTTGCGATGCTGCCGCTCTCTCCGGCTCCCGGAGCCGAAGAAGCGGCTTCTTCGCGCAAAGACGATTGTACCGCTCACAGTGCTCTCTTAGCGCCGCTTCTGCCGAAAGAAGCCCGGGAGCGGCTCTTAGCTCCGGAGAGCATCGTACCTTCGTCTTTAGCGTCTTTTGTGGTCTACATCCTAGCAGAAAGCTTTTCCACTCTGTCTGGCAAGGAAAACCTGCGGGAGCACAGAAAACATCTCCCATCGTCTTCTGGACGTTGCACGGAGGTCTGCCAAGTGTTTGGCATGAAGGAAAGAAAAGTTGTCCAAAACAGCTTCCAATCGAAGATTCGTGTGATTGGAAACGTCAGGAAAGTGTAAGGTACTGTTTTCTATCAGTTGGCAAGCTGCGCACACAATCCCAGTGTTGTACAGCTTCCTTCTTCACCTTTCCGATGCTGCCGCTCTGTCCGGCTCCCGGAGCCGAAGAAGCGGCTTCTTCGCGCAAAGACGATTGTACCGCTCACAGTGCTCTCTTAGCGCCGCTTCTGCCGAAAGAAGCCCGGGAGCGGCTCTTAGCTCCGGAGAGCATCGTCCCTGCGTCTTTAGCGTCTTTTGTGGTCTACATCCTAGCAGAAAGCTTTTCCACTCTGTCTGGCAAGGAAAACCTGCGGGAGCACAGAAAACATCTCCCATCGTCTTCTGGACGTTGCACGGAGGTCTGCCAAGTGTTTGGCATGAAGGAGAGAAAAGTTGTCCAAAACAGCTTCCAATCGAAGATTCATGTGATTGGAAACGTCAGGAAAGTGTAAGGTACTGTTTTCTATCAGTTGGCAAGCTGCGCACACAATGCCAGTGTTGTACAGCTTCCTTCTTCACCTTTGCGATGCTGCCGCTCTCTCCGGCTCCCGGAGCCGAAGAAGCGGCTTCTTCGCGCAAAGACGATTGTACCGCTCACAGTGCTCTCTTAGCGCCGCTTCTGCCGAAAGAAGCCCGGGAGCGGCTCTTAGCTCCGGAGAGCATCGTACCTTCGTCTTTAGCGTCTTTTGTGGTCTACATCCTAGCAGAAATCTTTTCCACTCTGTCTGGCAAGGAAAACCTGCGGGAGCACAGAAAACATCTCCCATCGTCTTCTGGACGTTGCACGGAGGTCTGCCAAGTGTTTGGCATGAAGGAAAGAAAAGTAGTCCAAAACAGCTTCCAATCGAAGATTCATGTGATTGGAAACGTCAGGAAAGTGTAAGGTACTGTTTTCTATCAGTTGGCAAGCTGCGCACACAATCCCAGTGTTGTACAGCTTCCTTCTTCACCTTTGCGATGCTGCCGCTCTCTCCGGCTCCCGGAGCCGAAGAAGCGGCTTCTTCGCGCAAAGACGATTGTACCGCTCACAGTGCTCTCTTAGCGCCGCTTCTGCCGAAAGAAGCCCGGGAGCGGCTCTTAGCTCCGGAGAGCATCGTACCTGCGTCTTTAGTGTCTTTTGTTGTCTACATCCTAGCAGAAAGCTTTTCCACTCTGTCTGGCAAGGAAAACCTGCGGGAGCACAGAAAACATCTCCCATCGTGTTCTGGACGTTGCACAGAGGTCTGCCAAGTGTTTGGCATGAAGGAAAGAAAAGTTGTCCAAAACAGCTTCCAATCGAAGATTCGTGTGATTGGAAACGTCAGGAAAGTGTAAGGTACTGTTTTCTATCAGTTGGCAAGCTGCGCACACAATCCCAGTGTTGTACAGCTTCCTTCTTCACCTTTGCGATGCTGCCGCTCTCTCCGGCTCCCGGAGCCGAAGAAGCGGCTTCTTCGCGCAAAGACGATTGTACCGCTCACAGTGCTCTCTTAGCGCCGCTTCTGCCGAAAGAAGCCCGGGAGCGGCTCTTAGCTCCGGAGAGCATCGTCCCTGCGTCTTTAGCGTCTTTTGTGGTCTACATCCTAGCAGAAATCTTTTCCACTCTGTCTGGCAAGGAAAACCTGCGGGAGCACAGAAAACATCTCCCATCGTGTTCTGGACGTTGCACGGAGGTCTGCCAAGTGTTTGGCATGAAGGAAAGAAAAGTAGTCCAAAACAGCTTCCAATCGAAGATTCATGTGATTGGAAACGTCAGGAAAGTGTAAGGTACTGTTTTCTATCAGTTGGCAAGCTGCGCACACAATCCCAGTGTTGTACAGCTTCCTTCTTCACCTTTGCGATGCTGCCGCTCTCTCCGGCTCCCGGAGCCGAAGAAGCGGCTTCTTCGCGCAAAGACGATTGTACCGCTCACAGTGCTCTCTTAGCGCCGCTTCTGCCGAAAGAAGCCCGGGAGCGGCTCTTAGCTCCGGAGAGCATCGTACCTTCGTCTTTAGTGTCTTTTGTTGTCTACATCCTAGCAGAAAGCTTTTCCACTCTGTCTGGCAAGGAAAACCTGCGGGAGCACAGAAAACATCTCCCATCGTGTTCTGGACGTTGCACAGAGGTCTGCCAAGTGTTTGGCATGAAGGAAAGAAAAGTTGTCCAAAACAGCTTCCAATCGAAGATTCGTGTGATTGGAAACGTCAGGAAAGTGTAAGGTACTGTTTTCTATCAGTTGGCAAGCTGCGCACACAATCCCAGTGTTGTACAGCTTCCTTCTTCACCTTTCCGATGCTGCCGCTCTGTCCGGCTCCCGGAGCCGAAGAAGCGGCTTCTTCGCGCAAAGACGATTGTACCGCTCACAGTGCTCTCTTAGCGCCGCTTCTGCCGAAAGAAGCCCGGGAGCGGCTCTTAGCTCCGGAGAGCATCGGACCTGCGTCTTTAGCGTCTTTTGTGGTCTACATCCTAGCAGAAAGCTTTTCCACTCTGTCTGGCAAGGAAAACCTGCGGGAGCACAGAAAACATCTCCCATCGTCTTCTGGACGTTGCACGGAGGTCTGCCAAGTGTTTGGCATGAAGGAAAGAAAAGTTGTCCAAAACAGCTTCCAATCGAAGATTCGTGTGATTGGAAACGTCAGGAAAGTGTAAGGTACTGTTTTCTATCAGTTGGCAAGCTGCGCACACAATCCCAGTGTTGTACAGCTTCCTTCTTCACCTTTCCGATGCTGCCGCTCCTTCCGGCTCCCAGAGCCGAAGAAGCGGCTTCTTCGCGCAAAGACGATTGTACCGCTCACAGTGCTCTCTTAGCGCCGCTTCTGCCGAAAGAAGCCCGGGAGCGGCTCTTAGCTCCGGAGAGCATCGTACCTTCGTCTTTAGCGTCTTTTGTGGTCTACATCCTAGCAGAAATCTTTTCCACTCTGTCTGGCAAGGAAAACCTGCGGGAGCACAGAAAACATCTCCCATCGTGTTCTGGACGTTGCACGGAGGTCTGCCAAGTGTTTGGCATGAAGGAAAGAAAAGTAGTCCAAAACAGCTTCCAATCGAAGATTCATGTGATTGGAAACGTCAGGAAAGTGTAAGGTACTGTTTTCTATCAGTTGGCAAGCTGCGCACACAATCCCAGTGTTGTACAGCTTCCTTCTTCACCTTTGCGATGCTGCCGCTCTCTCCGGCTCCCGGAGCCGAAGAAGCGGCTTCTTCGCGCAAAGACGATTGTACCGCTCACAGTGCTCTCTTAGCGCCGCTTCTGCCGAAAGAAGCCCGGGAGCGGCTCTTAGCTCCGGAGAGCATCGTACCTTCGTCTTTAGCGTCTTTTGTGGTCTACATCCTAGCAGAAAGCTTTTCCACTCTGTCTGGCAAGGAAAACCTGCGGGAGCACAGAAAACATCTCCCATCGTCTTCTGGACGTTGCACGGAGGTCTGCCAAGTGTTTGGCATGAAGGAAAGAAAAGTTGTCCAAAACAGCTTCCAATCGAAGATTCCTGTGATTGGAAACGTCAGGAAAGTGTAAGGTACTGTTTTCTATCAGTTGGCAAGCTGCGCACACAATCCCAGTGTTGTACAGCTTCCTTCTTCACCTTTCCGATGCTGCCGCTCTCTCCGGCTCCCGGAGCCGAAGAAGCGGCTTCTTCGCGCAAAGACGATTGTACCGCTCACAGTGCTCTCTTAGCACCGCTTCTGCCGAAAGAAGCCCGGGAGCGGCTCTTAGCTCCGGAGAGCATCGGACCTGCGTCTTTAGCGTCTTTTGTGGTCTACATCCTAGCAGAAAGCTTTTCCACTCTGTCTGGCAAGGAAAACCTGCGGGAGCACAGAAAACATCTCCCATCGTCTTCTGGACGTTGCACGGAGGTCTGCCAAGTGTTTGGCATGAAGGAAAGAAAAGTTGTCCAAAACAGCTTCCAATCGAAGATTCATGTGATTGGAAACGTCAGGAAAGTGTAAGGTACTGTTTTCTATCAGTTGGCAAGCTGCGCACACAATGCCAGTGTTGTACAGCTTCCTTCTTCACCTTTGCGATGCTGCCGCTCTCTCCGGCTCCCGGAGCCGAAGAAGCGGCTTCTTCGCGCAAAGACGATTGTACCGCTCACAGTGCTCTCTTAGCGCCGCTTCTGCCGAAAGAAGCCCGGGAGCGGCTCTTAGCTCCGGAGAGCATCGTACCTTCGTCTTTAGCGTCTTTTGTGGTCTACATCCTAGCAGAAAGCTTTTCCACTCTGTCTGGCAAGGAAAACCTGCGGGAGCACAGAAAACATCTCCCATCGTCTTCTGGACGTTGCACGGAGGTCTGCCAAGTGTTTGGCATGAAGGAAAGAAAAGTTGTCCAAAACAGCTTCCAATCGAAGATTCATGTGATTGGAAACGTCAGGAAAGTGTAAGGTACTGTTTTCTATCAGTTGGCAAGCTGCGCACACAATCCCAGTGTTGTACAGCTTCCTTCTTCACCTTTGCGATGCTGCCGCTCTCTCCGGCTCCCGGAGCCGAAGAAGCGGCTTCTTCGCGCAAAGACGATTGTACCGCTCACAGTGCTCTCTTAGCGCCGCTTCTGCCGAAAGAAGCCCGGGAGCGGCTCTTAGCTCCGGAGAGCATCGTACCTTCGTCTTTAGCGTCTTTTGTGGTCTACATCCTAGCAGAAAGCTTTTCCACTCTGTCTGGCAAGGAAAACCTGCGGGAGCACAGAAAACATCTCCCATCGTGTTCTGGACGTTGCACGGAGGTCTGCCAAGTGTTTGGCATGAAGGAAAGAAAAGTTGTCCAAAACAGCTTCCAATCGAAGATTCGTGTGATTGGAAACGTCAGGAAAGTGTAAGGTACTGTTTTCTATCAGTTGGCAAGCTGCGCACACAATCCCAGTGTTGTACAGCTTCCTTCTTCACCTTTCCGATGCTGCCGCTCTCTCCGGCTCCCGGAGCCGAAGAAGCGGCTTCTTCGCGCAAAGACGATTGTACCGCTCACAGTGCTCTCTTAGCGCCGCTTCTGCCGAAAGAAGCCCGGGAGCGGCTCTTAGCTCCGGAGAGCATCGTACCTTTGTCTTTAGCGTCTTTTGTGGTCTACATCCTAGCAGAAAGCTTTTCCACTCTGTCTGGCAAGGAAAACCTGCGGGAGCACAGAAAACATCTCCCATCGTCTTCTGGACGTTGCACGGAGGTCTGCAAAGTGTTTGGCATGAAGGAAAGAAAAGTTGTCCAAAACAGCTTCCAATCGAAGATTCGTGTGATTGGAAACGTCAGGAAAGTGTAAGGTACTGTTTTCTATCAGTTGGCAAGCTGCGCACACGATCCCAGTGTTGTACAGCTTCCTTCTTCACCTTTGCGATGCTGCCGCTCTCTCCGGCTCCCGGAGCCGAAGAAGCGGCTTCTTCGCGCAAAGACGATTGTACCGCTCACAGTGCTCTCTTAGCGCCGCTTCTGCCGAAAGAAGCCCGGGAGCGGCTCTTAGCTCCGGAGAGCATCGTACCTTCGTCTTTAGCGTCTTTGGTGGTCTACATCCTAGCAGAAAGCTTTTCCACTCTGTCTGGCAAGGAAAACCTGCGGGAGCACAGAAAACATCTCCCATCGTCTTCTGGACGTTGCACGGAGGTCTGCCAAGTGTTTGGCATGAAGGAAAGAAAAGTTGTCCAAAACAGCTTCCAATCGAAGATTCGTGTGATTGGAAACGTCAGGAAAGTGTAAGGTACTGTTTTCTATCAGTTGGCAAGCTGCGCACACAATCCCAGTGTTGTACAGCTTCCTTCTTCACCTTTGCGATGCTGCCGCTCTCTCCGGCTCCCGGAGCCGAAGAAGCGGCTTCTTCGCGCAAAGACGATTGTACCGCTCACAGTGCTCTCTTAGCGCCGCTTCTGCCGAAAGAAGCCCGGGAGCGGCTCTTAGCTCCGGAGAGCATCGTACCTTCGTCTTTAGCGTCTTTTGTGGTCTACATCCTAGCAGAAAGCTTTTCCACTCTGTCTGGCAAGGAAAACCTGCGGGAGCACAGAAAACATCTCCCATCGTGTTCTGGACGTTGCACGGAGGTCTGCCAAGTGTTTGGCATGAAGGAAAGAAAAGTTGTCCAAAACAGCTTCCAATCGAAGATTCCTGTGATTGGAAACGTCAGGAAAGTGTAAGGTACTGTTTTCTATCAGTTGGCAAGCTGCGCACACAATCCCAGTGTTGTACAGCTTCCTTCTTCACCTTTCCGATGCTGCCGCTCTCTCCGGCTCCCGGAGCCGAAGAAGCGGCTTCTTCGCGCAAAGACGATTGTACCGCTCACAGTGCTCTCTTAGCGCCGCTTCTGCCGAAAGAAGCCCGGGAGCGGCTCTTAGCTCCGGAGAGCATCGGACCTTCGTCTTTAGCGTCTTTTGTGGTCTACATCCTAGCAGAAAGCTTTTCCACTCTGTCTGGCAAGGAAAACCTGCGGGAGCACAGAAAACATCTCCCATCGTGTTCTGGACGTTGCACGGAGGTCTGCCAAGTGTTTGGCATGAAGGAAAGAAAAGTTGTCCAAAACAGCTTCCAATCGAAGATTCATGTGATTGGAAACGTCAGGAAAGTGTAAGGTACTGTTTTCTATCAGTTGGCAAGCTGCGCACACAATCCCAGTGTTGTACAGCTTCCTTCTTCACCTTTGCGATGCTGCCGCTCTCTCCGGCTCCCGGAGCCGAAGAAGCGGCTTCTTCGCGCAAAGACGATTGTACCGCTCACAGTGCTCTCTTAGCGCCGCTTCTGCCGAAAGAAGCCCGGGAGCGGCTCTTAGCTCCGGAGAGCATCGGACCTGCGTCTTTAGCGTCTTTTGTGGTCTACATCCTAGCAGAAAGCTTTTCCACTCTGTCTGGCAAGGAAAACCTGCGGGAGCACAGAAAACATCTCCCATCGTCTTCTGGACGTTGCACGGAGGTCTGCCAAGTGTTTGGCATGAAGGAAAGAAAAGTTGTCCAAAACAGCTTCCAATCGAAGATTCGTGTGATTGGAAACGTCAGGAAAGTGTAAGGTACTGTTTTCTATCAGTTGGCAAGCTGCGCACACAATCCCAGTGTTGTACAGCTTCCTTCTTCACCTTTGCGATGCTGCCGCTCTCTCCGGCTCCCGGAGCCGAAGAAGCGGCTTCTTCGCGCAAAGACGATTGTACCGCTCACAGTGCTCTCTTAGCGCCGCTTCTGCCGAAAGAAGCCCGGGAGCGGCTCTTAGCTCCGGAGAGCATCGTACCTTCGTCTTTAGCGTCTTTTGTGGTCTACATCCTAGCAGAAAGCTTTTCCACTCTGTCTGGCAAGGAAAACCTGCGGGAGCACAGAAAACATCTCCCATCGTCTTCTGGACGTTGCACGGAGGTCTGCCAAGTGTTTGGCATGAAGGAAAGAAAAGTTGTCCAAAACAGCTTCCAATCGAAGATTCATGTGATTGGAAACGTCAGGAAAGTGTAAGGTACTGTTTTCTATCAGTTGGCAAGCTGCGCACACAATCCCAGTGTTGTACAGCTTCCTTCTTCACCTTTGCGATGCTGCCGCTCTGTCCGGCTCCCGGAGCCGAAGAAGCGGCTTCTTCGCGCAAAGACGATTGTACCGCTCACAGTGCTCTCTTAGCGCCGCTTCTGCCGAAAGAAGCCCGGGAGCGGCTCTTAGCTCCAGAGAGCATCGTACCTTCGTCTTTAGCGTCTTTTGTGGTCTACATCCTAGCAGAAAGCTTTTCCACTCTGTCTGGCAAGGAAAACCTGCGGGAGCACAGAAAACATCTCCCATCGTCTTCTGGACGTTGCACGGAGGTCTGCCAAGTGTTTGGCATGAAGGAAAGAAAAGTTGTCCAAAACAGCTTCCAATCGAAGATTCGTGTGATTGGAAACGTCAGGAAAGTGTAAGGTACTGTTTTCTATCAGTTGGCAAGCTGCGCACACAATCCCAGTGTTGTACAGCTTCCTTCTTCACCTTTGCGATGCTGCCGCTCTCTCCGGCTCCCGGAGCCGAAGAAGCGGCTTCTTCGCGCAAAGACGATTGTACCGCTCACAGTGCTCTCTTAGCGCCGCTTCTGCCGAAAGAAGCCCGGGAGCGGCTCTTAGCTCCGGAGAGCATCGGACCTGCGTCTTTAGCGTCTTTTGTGGTCTACATCCTAGCAGAAAGCTTTTCCACTCTGTCTGGCAAGGAAAACCTGCGGGAGCACAGAAAACATCTCCCATCGTCTTCTGGACGTTGCACGGAGGTCTGCCAAGTGTTTGGCATGAAGGAAAGAAAAGTTGTCCAAAACAGCTTCCAATCGAAGATTCCTGTGATTGGAAACGTCAGAAAAGTTGTGAGGTACTGTTTTCTATCAGTTGGCAAGCTGCGCACACAATCCCAGTGTTGTACAGCTTCCTTCTTCACCTTTCCGATGCTGCCGCTCTCTCCGGCTCCCGGAGCCGAAGAAGCGGCTTCTTCGCGCAAAGACGATTGTACCGCTCACAGTGCTCTCTTAGCGCCGCTTCTGCCGAAAGAAGCCCGGGAGCGGCTCTTAGCTCCGGAGAGCATCGTACCTTCGTCTTTAGTGTCTTTTGTGGTCTACATCCTAGCAGAAAGCTTTTCCACTCTGTCTGGCAAGGAAAACCTGCGGGAGCACAGAAAACATCTCCCATCGTGTTCTGGACGTTGCACGGAGGTCTGCCAAGTGTTTGGCATGAAGGAAAGAAAAGTTGTCCAAAACAGCTTCCAATCGAAGATTCGTGTGATTGGAAACGTCAGGAAAGTGTAAGGTACTGTTTTCTATCAGTTGGCAAGCTGCGCACACAATCCCAGTGTTGTACAGCTTCCTTCTTCACCTTTCCGTTGCTGCCGCTCTCTCCGGCTCCCGGAGCCGAAGAAGCGGCTTCTTCGCGCAAAGACGATTGTACCGCTCACAGTGCTCTCTTAGCGCCGCTTCTGCCGAAAGAAGCCCGGGAGCGGCTCTTAGCTCCGGAGAGCATCGTACCTTCGTCTTTAGCGTCTTTTGTGGTCTACATCCTAGCAGAAAGCTTTTCCACTCTGTCTGGCAAGGAAAACCTGCGGGAGCACAGAAAACATCTCCCATCGTCTTCTGGACGTTGCACGGAGGTCTGCCAAGTGTTTGGCATGAAGGAAAGAAAAGTTGTCCAAAACAGCTTCCAATCGAAGATTCGTGTGATTGGAAACGTCAGGAAAGTGTAAGGTACTGTTTTCTATCAGTTGGCAAGCTGCGCACACAATCCCAGTGTTGTACAGCTTCCTTCTTCACCTTTGCGATGCTGCCGCTCTCTCCGGCTCCCGGAGCCGAAGAAGCGGCTTCTTCGCGCAAAGACGATTGTACCGCTCACAGTGCTCTCTTAGCGCCGCTTCTGCCGAAAGAAGCCCGGGAGCGGCTCTTAGCTCCGGAGAGCATCGGACCTGCGTCTTTAGCGTCTTTTGTGGTCTACATCCTAGCAGAAAGCTTTTCCACTCTGTCTGGCAAGGAAAACCTGCGGGAGCACAGAAAACATCTCCCATCGTCTTCTGGACGTTGCACGGAGGTCTGCCAAGTGTTTGGCATGAAGGAAAGAAAAGTTGTCCAAAACAGCTTCCAATCGAAGATTCCTGTGATTGGAAACGTCAGAAAAGTTGTGAGGTACTGTTTTCTATCAGTTGGCAAGCTGCGCACACAATCCCAGTGTTGTACAGCTTCCTTCTTCACCTTTGCGATGCTGCCGCTCTCTCCGGCTCCCGGAGCCGAAGAAGCGGCTTCTTCGCGCAAAGACGATTGTACCGCTCACAGTGCTCTCTTAGCGCCGCTTCTGCCGAAAGAAGCCCGGGAGCGGCTCTTAGCTCCGGAGAGCATCGTACCTTCGTCTTTAGCGTCTTTTGTGGTCTACATCCTAGCAGAAAGCTTTTCCACTCTGTCTGGCAAGGAAAACCTGCGGGAGCACAGAAAACATCTCCCATCGTGTTCTGGACCTTGCACGGAGGTCTGCCAAGTGTTTGGCATGAAGGAAAGAAAAGTTGTCCAAAACAGCTTCCAATCGAAGATTCGTGTGATTGGAAACGTCAGGAAAGTGTAAGGTACTGTTTTCTATCAGTTGGCAAGCTGCGCACACAATCCCAGTGTTGTACAGCTTCCTTCTTCACCTTTCCGTTGCTGCCGCTCTCTCCGGCTCCCGGAGCCGAAGAAGCGGCTTCTTCGCGCAAAGACGATTGTACCGCTCACAGTGCTCTCTTAGCGCCGCTTCTGCCGAAAGAAGCCCGGGAGCGGCTCTTAGCTCCGGAGAGCATCGTACCTGCGTCTTTAGCGTCTTTTGTGGTCTACATCCTAGCAGAAAGCTTTTCCACTCTGTCTAGCAATGAAAACCTGCGGGAGCACAGAAAACATCTCCCATCGTGTTCTGGACGTTGCACGGAGGTCTGCCAAGTGTTTGGCATGAAGGAAAGAAAAGTTGTCCAAAACAGCTTCCAATCGAAGATTCATGTGATTGGAAACGTCAGGAAAGTGTAAGGTACTGTTTTCTATCAGTTGGCAAGCTGCGCACACAATCCCAGTGTTGTACAGCTTCCTTCTTCACCTTTCCGTTGCTGCCGCTCTCTCCGGCTCCCGGAGCCGAAGAAGCGGCTTCTTCGCGCAAAGACGATTGTACCGCTCACAGTGCTCTCTTAGCGCCACTTCTGCCGAAAGAAGCCCGGGAGCGGCTCTTAGCTCCGGAGAGCATCGTACCTTTGTCTTTAGCGTCTTTTGTGGTCTACATCCTAGCAGAAAGCTTTTCCACTCTGTCTGGCAAGGAAAACCTGCGGGAGCACAGAAAACATCTCCCATCGTCTTCTGGACGTTGCACGGAGGTCTGCCAAGTGTTTGGCATGAAGGAAAGAAAAGTTGTCCAAAACAGCTTCCAATCGAAGATTCATGTGATTGGAAACGTCAGGAAAGTGTAAGGTACTGTTTTCTATCAGTTGGCAAGCTGCGCACACAATCCCAGTGTTGTACAGCTTCCTTCTTCACCTTTGCGATGCTGCCGCTCTGTCCGGCTCCCGGAGCCGAAGAAGCGGCTTCTTCGCGCAAAGACGATTGTACCGCTCACAGTGCTCTCTTAGCGCCGCTTCTGCCGAAAGAAGCCCGGGAGCGGCTCTTAGCTCCGGAGAGCATCGTACCTTCGTCTTTAGCGTCTTTTGTGGTCTACATCCTAGCAGAAAGCTTTTCCACTCTGTCTGGCAAGGAAAACCTGCGGGAGCACAGAAAACATCTCCCATCGTCTTCTGGACGTTGCACGGAGGTCTGCCAAGTGTTTGGCATGAAGGAAAGAAAAGTTGTCCAAAACAGCTTCCAATCGAAGATTCCTGTGATTGGAAACGTCAGGAAAGTGTAAGGTACTGTTTTCTATCAGTTGGCAAGCTGCGCACACAATCCCAGTGTTGTACAGCTTCCTTCTTCACCTTTCCGATGCTGCCGCTCTCTCCGGCTCCCGGAGCCGAAGAAGCGGTTTCTTCGCGCAAAGACGATTGTACCGCTCACAGTGCTCTCTTAGCACCGCTTCTGCCGAAAGAAGCCCGGGAGCGGCTCTTAGCTCCGGAGAGCATCGGACCTGCGTCTTTAGCGTCTTTTGTGGTCTACATCCTAGCAGAAAGCTTTTCCACTCTGTCTGGCAAGGAAAACCTGCGGGAGCACAGAAAACATCTCCCATCGTCTTCTGGACGTTGCACGGAGGTCTGCCAAGTGTTTGGCATGAAGGAAAGAAAAGTTGTCCAAAACAGCTTCCAATCGAAGATTCATGTGATTGGAAACGTCAGGAAAGTGTAAGGTACTGTTTTCTATCAGTTGGCAAGCTGCGCACACAATGCCAGTGTTGTACAGCTTCCTTCTTCACCTTTGCGATGCTGCCGCTCTCTCCGGCTCCCGGAGCCGAAGAAGCGGCTTCTTCGCGCAAAGACGATTGTACCGCTCACAGTGCTCTCTTAGCGCCGCTTCTGCCGAAAGAAGCCCGGGAGCGGCTCTTAGCTCCGGAGAGCATCGTACCTTCGTCTTTAGCGTCTTTTGTGGTCTACATCCTAGCAGAAAGCTTTTCCACTCTGTCTGGCAAGGAAAACCTGCGGGAGCACAGAAAACATCTCCCATCGTCTTCTGGACGTTGCACGGAGGTCTGCCAAGTGTTTGGCATGAAGGAAAGAAAAGTTGTCCAAAACAGCTTCCAATCGAAGATTCATGTGATTGGAAACGTCAGGAAAGTGTAAGGTACTGTTTTCTATCAGTTGGCAAGCTGCGCACACAATCCCAGTGTTGTACAGCTTCCTTCTTCACCTTTGCGATGCTGCCGCTCTCTCCGGCTCCCGGAGCCGAAGAAGCGGCTTCTTCGCGCAAAGACGATTGTACCGCTCACAGTGCTCTCTTAGCGCCGCTTCTGCCGAAAGAAGCCCGGGAGCGGCTCTTAGCTCCGGAGAGCATCGTACCTTCGTCTTTAGCGTCTTTTGTGGTCTACATCCTAGCAGAAAGCTTTTCCACTCTGTCTGGCAAGGAAAACCTGCGGGAGCACAGAAAACATCTCCCATCGTGTTCTGGACGTTGCACGGAGGTCTGCCAAGTGTTTGGCATGAAGGAAAGAAAAGTTGTCCAAAACAGCTTCCAATCGAAGATTCGTGTGATTGGAAACGTCAGGAAAGTGTAAGGTACTGTTTTCTATCAGTTGGCAAGCTGCGCACACAATCCCAGTGTTGTACAGCTTCCTTCTTCACCTTTCCGATGCTGCCGCTCTCTCCGGCTCCCGGAGCCGAAGAAGCGGCTTCTTCGCGCAAAGACGATTGTACCGCTCACAGTGCTCTCTTAGCGCCGCTTCTGCCGAAAGAAGCCCGGGAGCGGCTCTTAGCTCCGGAGAGCATCGGACCTTCGTCTTTAGCGTCTTTTGTGGTCTACATCCTAGCAGAAAGCTTTTCCACTCTGTCTGGCAAGGAAAACCTGCGGGAGCACAGAAAACATCTCCCATCGTGTTCTGGACGTTGCACGGAGGTCTGCCAAGTGTTTGGCATGAAGGAAAGAAAAGTTGTCCAAAACAGCTTCCAATCGAAGATTCATGTGATTGGAAACGTCAGGAAAGTGTAAGGTACTGTTTTCTATCAGTTGGCAAGCTGCGCACACAATGCCAGTGTTGTACAGCTTCCTTCTTCACCTTTGCGATGCTGCCGCTCTCTCCGGCTCCCGGAGCCGAAGAAGCGGCTTCTTCGCGCAAAGACGATTGTACCGCTCACAGTGCTCTCTTAGCGCCGCTTCTGCCGAAAGAAGCCCGGGAGCGGCTCTTAGCTCTGGAGAGCATCGTACCTTTGTCTTTAGCGTCTTTTGTGGTCTACATCCTAGCAGAAAGCTTTTCCACTCTGTCTGGCAAGGAAAACCTGCGGGAGCACAGAAAACATCTCCCATCGTCTTCTGGACGTTGCACGGAGGTCTGCCAAGTGTTTGGCATGAAGGAAAGAAAAGTTGTCCAAAACAGCTTCCAATCGAAGATTCGTGTGATTGGAAACGTCAGGAAAGTGTAAGGTACTGTTTTCTATCAGTTGGCAAGCTGCGCACACGATCCCAGTGTTGTACAGCTTCCTTCTTCACCTTTGCGATGCTGCCGCTCTCTCCGGCTCCCGGAGCCGAAGAAGCGGCTTCTTCGCGCAAAGACGATTGTACCGCTCACAGTGCTCTCTTAGCGCCGCTTCTGCCGAAAGAAGCCCGGGAGCGGCTCTTAGCTCCGGAGAGCATCGTACCTTCGTCTTTAGCGTCTTTGGTGGTCTACATCCTAGCAGAAAGCTTTTCCACTCTGTCTGGCAAGGAAAACCTGCGGGAGCACAGAAAACATCTCCCATCGTCTTCTGGACGTTGCACGGAGGTCTGCCAAGTGTTTGGCATGAAGGAAAGAAAAGTTGTCCAAAACAGCTTCCAATCGAAGATTCGTGTGATTGGAAACGTCAGGAAAGTGTAAGGTACTGTTTTCTATCAGTTGGCAAGCTGCGCACACAATCCCAGTGTTGTACAGCTTCCTTCTTCACCTTTGCGATGCTGCCGCTCTCTCCGGCTCCCGGAGCCGAAGAAGCGGCTTCTTCGCGCAAAGACGATTGTACCGCTCACAGTGCTCTCTTAGCGCCGCTTCCGCCGAAAGAAGCCCGGGAGCGGCTCTTAGCTCCGGAGAGCATCGTACCTTCGTCTTTAGCGTCTTTTGTGGTCTACATCCTAGCAGAAAGCTTTTCCACTCTGTCTGGCAAGGAAAACCTGCGGGAGCACAGAAAACATCTCCCATCGTCTTCTGGACGTTGCACGGAGGTCTGCCAAGTGTTTGGCATGAAGGAAAGAAAAGTTGTCCAAAACAGCTTCCAATCGAAGATTCGTGTGATTGGAAACGTCAGGAAAGTGTAAGGTACTGTTTTCTATCAGTTGGCAAGCTGCGCACACAATCCCAGTGTTGTACAGCTTCCTTCTTCACCTTTCCGATGCTGCCGCTCTCTCCGGCTCCCGGAGCCGAAGAAGCGGCTTCTTCGCGCAAAGACGATTGTACCGCTCACAGTGCTCTCTTAGCGCCGCTTCTGCCGAAAGAAGCCCGGGAGCGGCTCTTAGCTCCGGAGAGCATCGGACCTTCGTCTTTAGCGTCTTTTGTGGTCTACATCCTAGCAGAAAGCTTTTCCACTCTGTCTGGCAAGGAAAACCTGCGGGAGCACAGAAAACATCTCCCATCGTCTTCTGGACGTTGCACGGAGGTCTGCCAAGTGTTTGGCATGAAGGAAAGAAAAGTTGTCCAAAACAGCTTCCAATCGAAGATTCATGTGATTGGAAACGTCAGGAAAGTGTAAGGTACTGTTTTCTATCAGTTGGCAAGCTGCGCACACAATCCCAGTGTTGTACAGCTTCCTTCTTCACCTTTGCGATGCTGCCGCTCTCTCCGGCTCCCGGAGCCGAAGAAGCGGCTTCTTCGCGCAAAGACGATTGTACCGCTCACAGTGCTCTCTTAGCGCCGCTTCTGCCGAAAGAAGCCCGGGAGCGGCTCTTAGCTCCGGAGAGCATCGGACCTGCGTCTTTAGCGTCTTTTGTGGTCTACATCCTAGCAGAAAGCTTTTCCACTCTGTCTGGCAAGGAAAACCTGCGGGAGCACAGAAAACATCTCCCATCGTCTTCTGGACGTTGCACGGAGGTCTGCCAAGTGTTTGGCATGAAGGAAAGAAAAGTTGTCCAAAACAGCTTCCAATCGAAGATTCGTGTGATTGGAAACGTCAGGAAAGTGTAAGGTACTGTTTTCTATCAGTTGGCAAGCTGCGCACACAATCCCAGTGTTGTACAGCTTCCTTCTTCACCTTTGCGATGCTGCCGCTCTCTCCGGCTCCCGGAGCCGAAGAAGCGGCTTCTTCGCGCAAAGACGATTGTACCGCTCACAGTGCTCTCTTAGCGCCGCTTCTGCCGAAAGAAGCCCGGGAGCGGCTCTTAGCTCCGGAGAGCATCGTACCTTCGTCTTTAGCGTCTTTTGTGGTCTACATCCTAGCAGAAAGCTTTTCCACTCTGTCTGGCAAGGAAAACCTGCGGGAGCACAGAAAACATCTCCCATTGTCTTCTGGACCTTGCACGGAGGTCTGCCAAGTATTTGGCATGAAGGAAAGAAAAGTTGTCCAAAACAGCTTCCAATCGAAGATTCATGTGATTGGAAACGTCAGGAAAGTGTAAGGTACTGTTTTCTATCAGTTGGCAAGCTGCGCACACAATCCCAGTGTTGTACAGCTTCCTTCTTCACCTTTCCGATGCTGCCGCTCTCTCCGGCTCCCGGAGCCGAAGAAGCGGCTTCTTCGCGCAAAGACGATTGTACCGCTCACAGTGCTCTCTTGGCGCCGCTTCTGCCGAAAGAAGCCCGGGAGCGGCTCTTAGCTCCGGAGAGCATCGGACCTGCGTCTTTAGCGTCTTTTGTGGTCTACATCCTAGCAGAAAGCTTTTCCACTCTGTCTGGCAAGGAAAACCTGCGGGAGCACAGAAAACATCTCCCATCGTCTTCTGGACGTTGCACGGAGGTCTGCCAAGTGTTTGGCATGAAGGAAAGAAAAGTTGTCCAAAACAGCTTCCAATCGAAGATTCATGTGATTGGAAACGTCAGGAAAGTTGTAAGGTACTGTTTTCTATCAGTTGGCAAGCTGCGCACACAATCCCAGTGTTGTACAGCTTCCTTCTTCACCTTTGCGATGCTGCCGCTCTCTCCGGCTCCCGGAGCCGAAGAAGCGGCTTCTTCGCGCAAAGACGATTGTACCGCTCACAGTGCTCTCTTAGCGCCGCTTCTGCCGAAAGAAGCCCGGGAGCGGCTCTTAGCTCCGGAGAGCATCGTACCTTCGTCTTTAGCGTCTTTTGTGGTCTACATCCTAGCAGAAAGCTTTTCCACTCTGTCTGGCAAGGAAAACCTGCGGGAGCACAGAAAACATCTCCCATCGTCTTCTGGACGTTGCACGGAGGTCTGCCAAGTGTTTGGCATGAAGGAAAGAAAAGTTGTCCAAAACAGCTTCCAATCGAAGATTCCTGTGATTGGAAACGTCAGGAAAGTGTAAGGTACTGTTTTCTATCAGTTGGCAAGCTGCGCACACAATCCCAGTGTTGTACAGCTTCCTTCTTCACCTTTGCGATGCTGCCGCTCTCTCCGGCTCCCGGAGCCGAAGAAGCGGCTTCTTCGCGCAAAGACGATTGTACCGCTCACAGTGCTCTCTTAGCGCCGCTTCTGCCGAAAGAAGCCCGGGAGCGGCTCTTAGCTCCGGAGAGCATCGGACCTGCGTCTTTAGCGTCTTTTGTGGTCTACATCCTAGCAGAAAGCTTTTCCACTCTGTCTGGCAAGGAAAACCTGCGGGAGCACAGAAAACATCTCCCATCGTCTTCTGGACGTTGCACGGAGGTCTGCCAAGTGTTTGGCATGAAGGAAAGAAAAGTTGTCCAAAACAGCTTCCAATCGAAGATTCCTGTGATTGGAAACGTCAGAAAAGTTGTGAGGTACTGTTTTCTATCAGTTGGCAAGCTGCGCACACAATCCCAGTGTTGTACAGCTTCCTTCTTCACCTTTCCGATGCTGCCGCTCTCTCCGGCTCCCGGAGCCGAAGAAGCGGCTTCTTCGCGCAAAGACGATTGTACCGCTCACAGTGCTCTCTTAGCGCCGCTTCTGCCGAAAGAAGCCCGGGAGCGGCTCTTAGCTCCGGAGAGCATCGTACCTTCGTCTTTAGTGTCTTTTGTGGTCTACATCCTAGCAGAAAGCTTTTCCACTCTGTCTGGCAAGGAAAACCTGCGGGAGCACAGAAAACATCTCCCATCGTCTTCTGGACGTTGCACGGAGGTCTGCCAAGTGTTTGGCATGAAGGAAAGAAAAGTTGTCCAAAACAGCTTCCAATCGAAGATTCGTGTGATTGGAAACGTCAGGAAAGTGTAAGGTACTGTTTTCTATCAGTTGGCAAGCTGCGCACACAATCCCAGTGTTGTACAGCTTCCTTCTTCACCTTTCCGATGCTGCCGCTCTCTCCGGCTCCCGGAGCCGAAGAAGCGGCTTCTTCGCGCAAAGACGATTGTACCGCTCACAGTGCTCTCTTAGCGCCGCTTCTGCCGAAAGAAGCCCGGGAGCGGCTCTTAGCTCCGGAGAGCATCGTACCTTCGTCTTTAGCGTCTTTTGTGGTCTACATCCTAGCAGAAAGCTTTTCCACTCTGTCTGGCAAGGAAAACCTGCGGGAGCACAGAAAACATCTCCCATCGTGTTCTGGACCTTGCACGGAGGTCTGCCAAGTGTTTGGCATGAAGGAAAGAAAAGTTGTCCAAAACAGCTTCCAATCGAAGATTCGTGTGATTGGAAACGTCAGGAAAGTGTAAGGTACTGTTTTCTATCAGTTGGCAAGCTGCGCACACAATCCCAGTGTTGTACAGCTTCCTTCTTCACCTTTCCGTTGCTGCCGCTCTCTCCGGCTCCCGGAGCCGAAGAAGCGGCTTCTTCGCGCAAAGACGATTGTACCGCTCACAGTGCTCTCTTAGCGCCGCTTCTGCCGAAAGAAGCCCGGGAGCGGCTCTTAGCTCCGGAGAGCATCGTACCTGCGTCTTTAGCGTCTTTTGTGGTCTACATCCTAGCAGAAAGCTTTTCCACTCTGTCTAGCAATGAAAACCTGCGGGAGCACAGAAAACATCTCCCATCGTGTTCTGGACGTTGCACGGAGGTCTGCCAAGTGTTTGGCATGAAGGAAAGAAAAGTTGTCCAAAACAGCTTCCAATCGAAGATTCATGTGATTGGAAACGTCAGGAAAGTGTAAGGTACTGTTTTCTATCAGTTGGCAAGCTGCGCACACAATCCCAGTGTTGTACAGCTTCCTTCTTCACCTTTCCGTTGCTGCCGCTCTCTCCGGCTCCCGGAGCCGAAGAAGCGGCTTCTTCGCGCAAAGACGATTGTACCGCTCACAGTGCTCTCTTAGCGCCACTTCTGCCGAAAGAAGCCCGGGAGCGGCTCTTAGCTCCGGAGAGCATCGTACCTTTGTCTTTAGCGTCTTTTGTGGTCTACATCCTAGCAGAAAGCTTTTCCACTCTGTCTGGCAAGGAAAACCTGCGGGAGCACAGAAAACATCTCCCATCGTCTTCTGGACGTTGCACGGAGGTCTGCCAAGTGTTTGGCATGAAGGAAAGAAAAGTTGTCCAAAACAGCTTCCAATCGAAGATTCATGTGATTGGAAACGTCAGGAAAGTGTAAGGTACTGTTTTCTATCAGTTGGCAAGCTGCGCACACAATCCCAGTGTTGTACAGCTTCCTTCTTCACCTTTGCGATGCTGCCGCTCTCTCCGGCTCCCGGAGCCGAAGAAGCGGCTTCTTCGCGCAAAGACGATTGTACCGCTCACAGTGCTCTCTTAGCGCCGCTTCTGCCGAAAGAAGCCCGGGAGCGGCTCTTAGCTCCGGAGAGCATCGTACCTTCGTCTTTAGCGTCTTTTGTGGTCTACATCCTAGCAGAAAGCTTTTCCACTCTGTCTGGCAAGGAAAACCTGCGGGAGCACAGAAAACATCTCCCATCGTCTTCTGGACGTTGCACGGAGGTCTGCCAAGTGTTTGGCATGAAGGAAAGAAAAGTTGTCCAAAACAGCTTCCAATCGAAGATTCGTGTGATTGGAAACGTCAGGAAAGTGTAAGGTACTGTTTTCTATCAGTTGGCAAGCTGCGCACACAATCCCAGTGTTGTACAGCTTCCTTCTTCACCTTTCCGATGCTGCCGCTCTCTCCGGCTCCCGGAGCCGAAGAAGCGGCTTCTTCGCGCAAAGACGATTGTACCGCTCACAGTGCTCTCTTAGCACCGCTTCTGCCGAAAGAAGCCCGGGAGCGGCTCTTAGCTCCGGAGAGCATCGGACCTGCGTCTTTAGCGTCTTTTGTGGTCTACATCCTAGCAGAAAGCTTTTCCACTCTGTCTGGCAAGGAAAACCTGCGGGAGCACAGAAAACATCTCCCATCGTCTTCTGGACGTTGCACGGAGGTCTGCCAAGTGTTTGGCATGAAGGAAAGAAAAGTTGTCCAAAACAGCTTCCAATCGAAGATTCATGTGATTGGAAACGTCAGGAAAGTGTAAGGTACTGTTTTCTATCAGTTGGCAAGCTGCGCACACAATGCCAGTGTTGTACAGCTTCCTTCTTCACCTTTGCGATGCTGCCGCTCTCTCCGGCTCCCGGAGCCGAAGAAGCGGCTTCTTCGCGCAAAGACGATTGTACCGCTCACAGTGCTCTCTTAGCGCCGCTTCTGCCGAAAGAAGCCCGGGAGCGGCTCTTAGCTCCGGAGAGCATCGTACCTTCGTCTTTAGCGTCTTTTGTGGTCTACATCCTAGCAGAAAGCTTTTCCACTCTGTCTGGCAAGGAAAACCTGCGGGAGCACAGAAAACATCTCCCATCGTCTTCTGGACGTTGCACGGAGGTCTGCCAAGTGTTTGGCATGAAGGAAAGAAAAGTTGTCCAAAACAGCTTCCAATCGAAGATTCATGTGATTGGAAACGTCAGGAAAGTGTAAGGTACTGTTTTCTATCAGTTGGCAAGCTGCGCACACAATCCCAGTGTTGTACAGCTTCCTTCTTCACCTTTGCGATGCTGCCGCTCTCTCCGGCTCCCGGAGCCGAAGAAGCGGCTTCTTCGCGCAAAGACGATTGTACCGCTCACAGTGCTCTCTTAGCGCCGCTTCTGCCGAAAGAAGCCCGGGAGCGGCTCTTAGCTCCGGAGAGCATCGTACCTTCGTCTTTAGCGTCTTTTGTGGTCTACATCCTAGCAGAAAGCTTTTCCACTCTGTCTGGCAAGGAAAACCTGCGGGAGCACAGAAAACATCTCCCATCGTCTTCTGGACGTTGCACGGAGGTCTGCCAAGTGTTTGGCATGAAGGAAAGAAAAGTTGTCCAAAACAGCTTCCAATCGAAGATTCGTGTGATTGGAAACGTCAGGAAAGTGTAAGGTACTGTTTTCTATCAGTTGGCAAGCTGCGCACACAATCCCAGTGTTGTACAGCTTCCTTCTTCACCTTTGCGATGCTGCCGCTCTCTCCGGCTCCCGGAGCCGAAGAAGCGGCTTCTTCGCGCAAAGACGATTGTACCGCTCACAGTGCTCTCTTAGCGCCGCTTCTGCCGAAAGAAGCCCGGGAGCGGCTCTTAGCTCCGGAGAGCATCGTACCTTCGTCTTTAGCGTCTTTTGTGGTCTACATCCTAGCAGAAAGCTTTTCCACTCTGTCTGGCAAGGAAAACCTGCGGGAGCACAGAAAACATCTCCCATCGTCTTCTGGACGTTGCACGGAGGTCTGCCAAGTGTTTGGCATGAAGGAAAGAAAAGTTGTCCAAAACAGCTTCCAATCGAAGATTCATGTGATTGGAAACGTCAGGAAAGTGTAAGGTACTGTTTTCTATCAGTTGGCAAGCTGCGCACACAATCCCAGTGTTGTACAGCTTCCTTCTTCACCTTTGCGATGCTGCCGCTCTCTCCGGCTCCCGGAGCCGAAGAAGCGGCTTCTTCGCGCAAAGACGATTGTACCGCTCACAGTGCTCTCTTAGCGCCGCTTCTGCCGAAAGAAGCCCGGGAGCGGCTCTTAGCTCTGGAGAGCATCGTACCTTTGTCTTTAGCGTCTTTTGTGGTCTACATCCTAGCAGAAAGCTTTTCCACTCTGTCTGGCAAGGAAAACCTGCGGGAGCACAGAAAACATCTCCCATCGTCTTCTGGACGTTGCACGGAGGTCTGCCAAGTGTTTGGCATGAAGGAAAGAAAAGTTGTCCAAAACAGCTTCCAATCGAAGATTCCTGTGATTGGAAACGTCAGGAAAGTGTAAGGTACTGTTTTCTATCAGTTGGCAAGCTGCGCACACAATCCCAGTGTTGTACAGCTTCCTTCTTCACCTTTGCGATGCTGCCGCTCTCTCCGGCTCCCGGAGCCGAAGAAGCGGCTTCTTCGCGCAAAGACGATTGTACCGCTCACAGTGCTCTCTTAGCGCCGCTTCTGCCGAAAGAAGCCCGGGAGCGGCTCTTAGCTCCGGAGAGCATCGTACCTTCGTCTTTAGCGTCTTTTGTGGTCTACATCCTAGCAGAAAGCTTTTCCACTCTGTCTGGCAAGGAAAACCTGCGGGAGCACAGAAAACATCTCCCATTGTCTTCTGGACCTTGCACGGAGGTCTGCCAAGTATTTGGCATGAAGGAAAGAAAAGTTGTCCAAAACAGCTTCCAATCGAAGATTCATGTGATTGGAAACGTCAGGAAAGTGTAAGGTACTGTTTTCTATCAGTTGGCAAGTAGCGCACACAATCCCAGTGTTGTACAGCTTCCTTCTTCACCTTTGCGATGCTGCCGCTCTCTCCGGCTCCCGGAGCCGAAGAAGCGGCTTCTTCGCGCAAAGACGATTGTACCGCTCACAGTGCTCTCTTGGCGCCGCTTCTGCCGAAAGAAGCCCGGGAGCGGCTCTTAGCTCCGGAGAGCATCGGACCTGCGTCTTTAGCGTCTTTTGTGGTCTACATCCTAGCAGAAAGCTTTTCCACTCTGTCTGGCAAGGAAAACCTGCGGGAGCACAGAAAACATCTCCCATCGTGTTCTGGACGTTGCACGGAGGTCTGCCAAGTGTTTGGCATGAAGGAAAGAAAAGTTGTCCAAAACAGCTTCCAATCGAAGATTCATGTGATTGGAAACGTCAGGAAAGTTGTAAGGTACTGTTTTCTATCAGTTGGCAAGCTGCGCACACAATCCCAGTGTTGTACAGCTTCCTTCTTCACCTTTCCGATGCTGCCGCTCTCTCCGGCTCCCGGAGCCGAAGAAGCGGCTTCTTCGCGCAAAGACGATTGTACCGCTCACAGTGCTCTCTTAGCGCCGCTTCTGCCGAAAGAAGCCCGGGAGCGGCTCTTAGCTCCGGAGAGCATCGTACCTTCGTCTTTAGCGTCTTTTGTGGTCTACATCCTAGCAGAAAGCTTTTCCACTCTGTCTGGCAAGGAAAACCTGCGGGAGCACAGAAAACATCTCCCATCGTCTTCTGGACGTTGCACGGAGGTCTGCCAAGTGTTTGGCATGAAGGAAAGAAAAGTTGTCCAAAACAGCTTCCAATCGAAGATTCGTGTGATTGGAAACGTCAGGAAAGTGTAAGGTACTGTTTTCTATCAGTTGGCAAGCTGCGCACACAATCCCAGTGTTGTACAGCTTCCTTCTTCACCTTTGCGATGCTGCCGCTCTGTCCGGCTCCCGGAGCCGAAGAAGCGGCTTCTTCGCGCAAAGACGATTGTACCGCTCACAGTGCTCTCTTAGCGCCGCTTCTGCCGAAAGAAGCCCGGGAGCGGCTCTTAGCTCCGGAGAGCATCGGACCTGCGTCTTTAGCGTCTTTTGTGGTCTACATCCTAGCAGAAAGCTTTTCCACTCTGTCTGGCAAGGAAAACCTGCGGGAGCACAGAAAACATCTCCCATCGTCTTCTGGACGTTGCACGGAGGTCTGCCAAGTGTTTGGCATGAAGGAAAGAAAAGTTGTCCAAAACAGCTTCCAATCGAAGATTCCTGTGATTGGAAACGTCAGAAAAGTTGTGAGGTACTGTTTTCTATCAGTTGGCAAGCTGCGCACACAATCCCAGTGTTGTACAGCTTCCTTCTTCACCTTTCCGATGCTGCCGCTCTCTCCGGCTCCCGGAGCCGAAGAAGCGGCTTCTTCGCGCAAAGACGATTGTACCGCTCACAGTGCTCTCTTAGCGCCGCTTCTGCCGAAAGAAGCCCGGGAGCGGCTCTTAGCTCCGGAGAGCATCGTACCTTCGTCTTTAGCGTCTTTTGTGGTCTACATCCTAGCAGAAAGCTTTTCCACTCTGTCTGGCAAGGAAAACCTGCGGGAGCACAGAAAACATCTCCCATCGTGTTCTGGACGTTGCACGGAGGTCTGCCAAGTGTTTGGCATGAAGGAAAGAAAAGTTGTCCAAAACAGCTTCCAATCGAAGATTCGTGTGATTGGAAACGTCAGGAAAGTGTAAGGTACTGTTTTCTATCAGTTGGCAAGCTGCGCACACAATCCCAGTGTTGTACAGCTTCCTTCTTCACCTTTCCGATGCTGCCGCTCTCTCCGGCTCCCGGAGCCGAAGAAGCGGCTTCTTCGCGCAAAGACGATTGTACCGCTCACAGTGCTCTCTTAGCGCCGCTTCTGCCGAAAGAAGCCCGGGAGCGGCTCTTAGCTCCGGAGAGCATCGTACCTTCGTCTTTAGCGTCTTTTGTGGTCTACATCCTAGCAGAAAGCTTTTCCACTCTGTCTGGCAAGGAAAACCTGCGGGAGCACAGAAAACATCTCCCATCGTGTTCTGGACGTTGCACGGAGGTCTGCCAAGTGTTTGGCATGAAGGAAAGAAAAGTTGTCCAAAACAGCTTCCAATCGAAGATTCGTGTGATTGGAAACGTCAGGAAAGTGTAAGGTACTGTTTTCTATCAGTTGGCAAGCTGCGCACACAATCCCAGTGTTGTACAGCTTCCTTCTTCACCTTTCCGTTGCTGCCGCTCTCTCCGGCTCCCGGAGCCGAAGAAGCGGCTTCTTCGCGCAAAGACGATTGTACCGCTCACAGTGCTCTCTTAGCGCCGCTTCTGCCGAAAGAAGCCCGGGAGCGGCTCTTAGCTCCGGAGAGCATCGTACCTGCGTCTTTAGCGTCTTTTGTGGTCTACATCCTAGCAGAAAGCTTTTCCACTCTGTCTAGCAATGAAAACCTGCGGGAGCACAGAAAACATCTCCCATCGTGTTCTGGACGTTGCACGGAGGTCTGCCAAGTGTTTGGCATGAAGGAAAGAAAAGTTGTCCAAAACAGCTTCCAATCGAAGATTCATGTGATTGGAAACGTCAGGAAAGTGTAAGGTACTGTTTTCTATCAGTTGGCAAGCTGCGCACACAATCCCAGTGTTGTACAGCTTCCTTCTTCACCTTTCCGTTGCTGCCGCTCTCTCCGGCTCCCGGAGCCGAAGAAGCGGCTTCTTCGCGCAAAGACGATTGTACCGCTCACAGTGCTCTCTTAGCGCCACTTCTGCCGAAAGAAGCCCGGGAGCGGCTCTTAGCTCCGGAGAGCATCGGACCTGCGTCTTTAGCGTCTTTTGTGGTCTACATCCTAGCAGAAAGCTTTTCCACTCTGTCTGGCAAGGAAAACCTGCGGGAGCACAGAAAACATCTCCCATCGTGTTCTGGACGTTGCACGGAGGTCTGCCAAGTGTTTGGCATGAAGGAAAGAAAAGTTGTCCAAAACAGCTTCCAATCGAAGATTCATGTGATTGGAAACGTCAGGAAAGTGTAAGGTACTGTTTTCTATCAGTTGGCAAGCTGCGCACACAATCCCAGTGTTGTACAGCTTCCTTCTTCACCTTTGCGATGCTGCCGCTCTCTCCGGCTCCCGGAGCCGAAGAAGCGGCTTCTTCGCGCAAAGACGATTGTACCGCTCACAGTGCTCTCTTAGCGCCGCTTCTGCCGAAAGAAGCCCGGGAGCGGCTCTTAGCTCCGGAGAGCATCGTACCTTCGTCTTTAGCGTCTTTTGTGGTCTACATCCTAGCAGAAAGCTTTTCCACTCTGTCTGGCAAGGAAAACCTGCGGGAGCACAGAAAACATCTCCCATCGTCTTCTGGACGTTGCACGGAGGTCTGCCAAGTGTTTGGCATGAAGGAAAGAAAAGTTGTCCAAAACAGCTTCCAATCGAAGATTCATGTGATTGGAAACGTCAGGAAAGTGTAAGGTACTGTTTTCTATCAGTTGGCAAGCTGCGCACACAATCCCAGTGTTGTACAGCTTCCTTCTTCACCTTTCCGATGCTGCCGCTCTCTCCGGCTCCCGGAGCCGAAGAAGCGGCTTCTTCGCGCAAAGACGATTGTACCGCTCACAGTGCTCTCTTAGCGCCGCTTCTGCCGAAAGAAGCCCGGGAGCGGCTCTTAGCTCCGGAGAGCATCGTACCTGCGTCTTTAGCGTCTTTTGTGGTCTACATCCTAGCAGAAAGCTTTTCCACTCTGTCTGGCAAGGAAAACCTGCGGGAGCACAGAAAACATCTCCCATCGTGTTCTGGACGTTGCACGGAGGTCTGCCAAGTGTTTGGCATGAAGGAAAGAAAAGTTGTCCAAAACAGCTTCCAATCGAAGATTCATGTGATTGGAAACGTCAGGAAAGTGTAAGGTACTGTTTTCTATCAGTTGGCAAGCTGCGCACACAATGCCAGTGTTGTACAGCTTCCTTCTTCACCTTTGCGATGCTGCCGCTCTCTCCGGCTCCCGGAGCCGAAGAAGCGGCTTCTTCGCGCAAAGACGATTGTACCGCTCACAGTGCTCTCTTAGCGCCGCTTCTGCCGAAAGAAGCCCGGGAGCGGCTCTTAGCTCCGGAGAGCATCGTACCTTCGTCTTTAGCGTCTTTTGTGGTCTACATCCTAGCAGAAAGCTTTTCCACTCTGTCTGGCAAGGAAAACCTGCGGGAGCACAGAAAACATCTCCCATCGTCTTCTGGACGTTGCACGGAGGTCTGCCAAGTGTTTGGCATGAAGGAAAGAAAAGTTGTCCAAAACAGCTTCCAATCGAAGATTCATGTGATTGGAAACGTCAGGAAAGTGTAAGGTACTGTTTTCTATCAGTTGGCAAGCTGCGCACACAATCCCAGTGTTGTACAGCTTCCTTCTTCACCTTTGCGATGCTGCCGCTCTCTCCGGCTCCCGGAGCCGAAGAAGCGGCTTCTTCGCGCAAAGACGATTGTACCGCTCACAGTGCTCTCTTAGCGCCGCTTCTGCCGAAAGAAGCCCGGGAGCGGCTCTTAGCTCCGGAGAGCATCCTATCTTCGTCTTTAGCGTCTTTTGTGGTCTACATCCTAGCAGAAAGCTTTTCCACTCTGTCTGGCAAGGAAAACCTGCGGGAGCACAGAAAACATCTCCCATCGTGTTCTGGACGTTGCACGGAGGTCTGCCAAGTGTTTGGCATGAAGGAAAGAAAAGTTGTCCAAAACAGCTTCCAATCGAAGATTCATGTGATTGGAAACGTCAGGAAAGTTGTAAGGTACTGTTTTCTATCAGTTGGCAAGCTGCGCACACAATGCCAGTGTTGTACAGCTTCCTTCTTCACCTTTCCGATGCTGCCGCTCTCTCCGGCTCCCGGAGCCGAAGAAGCGGCTTCTTCGCGCAAAGACGATTGTACCGCTCACAGTGCTCTCTTAGCGCCGCTTCTGCCGAAAGAAGCCCGGGAGCGGCTCTTTTCTCCGGAGAGCATCGTACCTTCGTCTTTAGTGTCTTTTGTGGTCTACATCCTAGAAGAAAGCTTTTCCACTCTGTCTGGCAAGGAAAACCTGCGGGAGCACAGAAAACATCTCCCATCGTCTTCTGGACGTTGCACGGAGGTCTGCCAAGTGTTTGGCATGAAGGAAAGAAAAGTTGTCCAAAACAGCTTCCAATCGAAGATTCGTGTGATTGGAAAAGTCAGGAAAGTGTAAGGTACTGTTTTCTATCAGTTGGCAAGCTGCGCACACAATCCCAGTGTTGTACAGCTTCCTTCTTCACCTTTGCGATGCTGCCGCTCTCTCCGGCTCCCGGAGCCGAAGAAGCGGCTTCTTCGCGCAAAGACGATTGTACCGCTCACAGTGCTCTCTTAGCGCCGCTTCTGCCGAAAGAAGCCCGGGAGCGGCTCTTAGCTCCGGAGAGCATCCTATCTTCGTCTTTAGCGTCTTTTGTGGTCTACATCCTAGCAGAAAGCTTTTCCACTCTGTCTGGCAAGGAAAACCTGCGGGAGCACAGAAAACATCTCCCATCGTCTTCTGGACGTTGCACGGAGGTCTGCCAAGTGTTTGGCATGAAGGAAAGAAAAGTTGTCCAAAACAGCTTCCAATCGAAGATTCATGTGATTGGAAACGTCAGGAAAGTGTAAGGTACTGTTTTCTATCAGTTGGCAAGCTGCGCACACAATCCCAGTGTTGTACAGCTTCCTTCTTCACCTTTGCGATTCTGCCGCTCTCTCCGGCTCCCGGAGCCGAAGAAGCGGCTTCTTCGCGCAAAGACGATTGTACCGCTCACAGTGCTCTCTTAGCGCCGCTTCTGCCGAAAGAAGCCCGGGAGCGGCTCTTAGCTCCGGAGAGCATCGTACCTTCGTCTTTAGCGTCTTTTGTGGTCTACATCCTAGCAGAAAGCTTTTCCACTCTGTCTGGCAAGGAAAACCTGCGGGAGCACAGAAAACATCTCCCATCGTGTTCTGGACGTTGCACGGAGGTCTGCCAAGTGTTTGGCATGAAGGAAAGAAAAGTTGTCCAAAACAGCTTCCAATCGAAGATTCATGTGATTGGAAACGTCAGGAAAGTGTAAGGTACTGTTTTCTATCAGTTGGCAAGCTGCGCACACAATCCCAGTGTTGTACAGCTTCCTTCTTCACCTTTGCGATGCTGCCGCTCTCTCCGGCTCCCGGAGCCGAAGAAGCGGCTTCTTCGCGCAAAGACGATTGTACCGCTCACAGTGCTCTCTTAGCGCCGCTTCTGCCGAAAGAAGCCCGGGAGCGGCTCTTTGCTCCGGAGAGCATCCTATCTTCGTCTTTAGCGTCTTTTGTGGTCTACATCCTAGCAGAAAGCTTTTCCACTCTGTCTGGCAAGGAAAACCTGCGGGAGCACAGAAAACATCTCCCATCGTGTTCTGGACGTTGCACGGAGGTCTGCCAAGTGTTTGGCATGAAGGAAAGAAAAGTTGTCCAAAACAGCTTCCAATCGAAGATTCATGTGATTGGAAACGTCAGGAAAGTGTAAGGTACTGTTTTCTATCAGTTGGCAAGCTGCGCACACAATCCCAGTGTTGTACAGCTTCCTTCTTCACCTTTGCGATGCTGCCGCTCTCTCCGGCTCCCGGAGCCGAAGAAGCGGCTTCTTCGCGCAAAGACGATTGTACCGCTCACAGTGCTCTCTTAGCGCCACTTCTGCCGAAAGAAGCCCGGGAGCGGCTCTTAGCTCCGGAGAGCATCGGACCTGCGTCTTTAGCGTCTTTTGTGGTCTACATCCTAGCAGAAAGCTTTTCCACTCTGTCTGGCAAGGAAAACCTGCGGGAGCACAGAAAACATCTCCCATCGTCTTCTGGACGTTGCACGGAGGTCTGCCAAGTGTTTGGCATGAAGGAAAGAAAAGTTGTCCAAAACAGCTTCCAATCGAAGATTCATGTGATTGGAAACGTCAGGAAAGTGTAAGGTACTGTTTTCTATCAGTTGGCAAGCTGCGCACACAATCCCAGTGTTGTACAGCTTCCTTCTTCACCTTTCCGATGCTGCCGCTCTCTCCGGCTCCCGGAGCCGAAGAAGCGGCTTCTTCGCGCAAAGACGATTGTACCGCTCACAGTGCTCTCTTAGCGCCGCTTCTGCCGAAAGAAGCCCGGGAGCGGCTCTTAGCTCCGGAGAGCATCGTACCTTCGTCTTTAGCGTCTTTTGTGGTCTACATCCTAGCAGAAAGCTTTTCCACTCTGTCTGGCAAGGAAAACCTGCGGGAGCACAGAAAACATCTCCCATCGTGTTCTGGACGTTGCACGGAGGTCTGCCAAGTGTTTGGCATGAAGGAAAGAAAAGTTGTCCAAAACAGCTTCCAATCGAAGATTCATGTGATTGGAAACGTCAGGAAAGTGTAAGGTACTGTTTTCTATCAGTTGGCAAGCTGCGCACACAATCCCAGTGTTGTACAGCTTCCTTCTTCACCTTTCCGATGCTGCCGCTCTCTCCGGCTCCCGGAGCCGAAGAAGCGGCTTCTTCGCGCAAAGACGATTGTACCGCTCACAGTGCTCTCTTAGCACCGCTTCTGCCGAAAGAAGCCCGGGAGCGGCTCTTAGCTCCGGAGAGCATCGTACCTGCGTCTTTAGCGTCTTTTGTGGTCTACATCCTAGCAGAAAGCTTTTCCACTCTGTCTGGCAAGGAAAACCTGCGGGAGCACAGAAAACATCTCCCATCGTGTTCTGGACGTTGCACGGAGGTCTGCCAAGTGTTTGGCATGAAGGAAAGAAAAGTTGTCCAAAACAGCTTCCAATCGAAGATTCATGTGATTGGAAACGTCAGGAAAGTGTAAGGTACTGTTTTCTATCAGTTGGCAAGCTGCGCACACAATGCCAGTGTTGTACAGCTTCCTTCTTCACCTTTGCGATGCTGCCGCTCTCTCCGGCTCCCGGAGCCGAAGAAGCGGCTTCTTCGCGCAAAGACGATTGTACCGCTCACAGTGCTCTCTTAGCGCCGCTTCTGCCGAAAGAAGCCCGGGAGCGGCTCTTAGCTCCGGAGAGCATCGTACCTTCGTCTTTAGCGTCTTTTGTGGTCTACATCCTAGCAGAAAGCTTTTCCACTCTGTCTGGCAAGGAAAACCTGCGGGAGCACAGAAAACATCTCCCATCGTCTTCTGGACGTTGCACGGAGGTCTGCCAAGTGTTTGGCATGAAGGAAAGAAAAGTTGTCCAAAACAGCTTCCAATCGAAGATTCATGTGATTGGAAACGTCAGGAAAGTGTAAGGTACTGTTTTCTATCAGTTGGCAAGCTGCGCACACAATCCCAGTGTTGTACAGCTTCCTTCTTCACCTTTGCGATGCTGCCGCTCTCTCCGGCTCCCGGAGCCGAAGAAGCGGCTTCTTCGCGCAAAGACGATTGTACCGCTCACAGTGCTCTCTTAGCGCCGCTTCTGCCGAAAGAAGCCCGGGAGCGGCTCTTAGCTCCGGAGAGCATCCTATCTTCGTCTTTAGCGTCTTTTGTGGTCTACATCCTAGCAGAAAGCTTTTCCACTCTGTCTGGCAAGGAAAACCTGCGGGAGCACAGAAAACATCTCCCATCGTCTTCTGGACGTTGCACGGAGGTCTGCCAAGTGTTTGGCATGAAGGAAAGAAAAGTTGTCCAAAACAGCTTCCAATCGAAGATTCATGTGATTGGAAACGTCAGGAAAGTTGTAAGGTACTGTTTTCTATCAGTTGGCAAGCTGCGCACACAATGCCAGTGTTGTACAGCTTCCTTCTTCACCTTTCCGATGCTGCCGCTCTCTCCGGCTCCCGGAGCCGAAGAAGCGGCTTCTTCGCGCAAAGACGATTGTACCGCTCACAGTGCTCTCTTAGCGCCGCTTCTGCCGAAAGAAGCCCGGGAGCGGCTCTTTTCTCCGGAGAGCATCGTACCTTCGTCTTTAGTGTCTTTTGTGGTCTACATCCTAGAAGAAAGCTTTTCCACTCTGTCTGGCAAGGAAAACCTGCGGGAGCACAGAAAACATCTCCCATCGTCTTCTGGACGTTGCACGGAGGTCTGCCAAGTGTTTGGCATGAAGGAAAGAAAAGTTGTCCAAAACAGCTTCCAATCGAAGATTCGTGTGATTGGAAAAGTCAGGAAAGTGTAAGGTACTGTTTTCTATCAGTTGGCAAGCTGCGCACACAATCCCAGTGTTGTACAGCTTCCTTCTTCACCTTTGCGATGCTGCCGCTCTCTCCGGCTCCCGGAGCCGAAGAAGCGGCTTCTTCGCGCAAAGACGATTGTACCGCTCACAGTGCTCTCTTAGCGCCGCTTCTGCCGAAAGAAGCCCGGGAGCGGCTCTTAGCTCCGGAGAGCATCCTATCTTCGTCTTTAGCGTCTTTTGTGGTCTACATCCTAGCAGAAAGCTTTTCCACTCTGTCTGGCAAGGAAAACCTGCGGGAGCACAGAAAACATCTCCCATCGTCTTCTGGACGTTGCACGGAGGTCTGCCAAGTGTTTGGCATGAAGGAAAGAAAAGTTGTCCAAAACAGCTTCCAATCGAAGATTCATGTGATTGGAAACGTCAGGAAAGTGTAAGGTACTGTTTTCTATCAGTTGGCAAGCTGCGCACACAATCCCAGTGTTGTACAGCTTCCTTCTTCACCTTTGCGATTCTGCCGCTCTCTCCGGCTCCCGGAGCCGAAGAAGCGGCTTCTTCGCGCAAAGACGATTGTACCGCTCACAGTGCTCTCTTAGCGCCGCTTCTGCCGAAAGAAGCCCGGGAGCGGCTCTTAGCTCCGGAGAGCATCGTACCTTCGTCTTTAGCGTCTTTTGTGGTCTACATCCTAGCAGAAAGCTTTTCCACTCTGTCTGGCAAGGAAAACCTGCGGGAGCACAGAAAACATCTCCCATCGTCTTCTGGACGTTGCACGGAGGTCTGCCAAGTGTTTGGCATGAAGGAAAGAAAAGTTGTCCAAAACAGCTTCCAATCGAAGATTCATGTGATTGGAAACGTCAGGAAAGTGTAAGGTACTGTTTTCTATCAGTTGGCAAGCTGCGCACACAATCCCAGTGTTGTACAGCTTCCTTCTTCACCTTTGCGATGCTGCCGCTCTCTCCGGCTCCCGGAGCCGAAGAAGCGGCTTCTTCGCGCAAAGACGATTGTACCGCTCACAGTGCTCTCTTAGCGCCGCTTCTGCCGAAAGAAGCCCGGGAGCGGCTCTTTGCTCCGGAGAGCATCCTATCTTCGTCTTTAGCGTCTTTTGTGGTCTACATCCTAGCAGAAAGCTTTTCCACTCTGTCTGGCAAGGAAAACCTGCGGGAGCACAGAAAACATCTCCCATCGTGTTCTGGACGTTGCACGGAGGTCTGCCAAGTGTTTGGCATGAAGGAAAGAAAAGTTGTCCAAAACAGCTTCCAATCGAAGATTCATGTGATTGGAAACGTCAGGAAAGTGTAAGGTACTGTTTTCTATCAGTTGGCAAGCTGTGCACACAATGCCAGTGTTGTACAGCTTCCTTCTTCACCTTTCCGATGCTGCCGCTCTCTCCGGCTCCCGGAGCCGAAGAAGCGGCTTCTTCGCGCAAAGACGATTGTACCGCTCACAGTGCTCTCTTAGCGCCGCTTCTGCCGAAAGAAGGCCGGGAGCGGCTCTTAGCTCCGGAGAGCATCGTACCTTCGTCTTTAGTGTCTTTTGTGGTCTACATCCTAGAAGAAAGCTTTTCCACTCTGTCTGGCAAGGAAAACCTGCGGGAGCACAGAAAACATCTCCCATCGTCTTCTGGACGTTGCACGGAGGTCTGCCAAGTGTTTGGCATGAAGGAAAGAAAAGTTGTCCAAAACAGCTTCCAATCGAAGATTCGTGTGATTGGAAACGTCAGGAAAGTGTAAGGTACTGTTTTCTATCAGTTGGCAAGCTGCGCACACAATCCCAGTGTTGTACAGCTTCCTTCTTCACCTTTGCGATGCTGCCGCTCTCTCCGGCTCCCGGAGCCGAAGAAGCGGCTTCTTCGCGCAAAGACGATTGTACCGCTCACAGTGCTCTCTTAGCGCCGCTTCTGCCGAAAGAAGCCCGGCAGCGGCTCTTAGCTCCGGAGAGCATCCTATCTTCGTCTTTAGCGTCTTTTGTGGTCTACATCCTAGCAGAAAGCTTTTCCACTCTGTCTGGCAAGGAAAACCTGCGGGAGCACAGAAAACATCTCCCATCGTCTTCTGGACGTTGCACGGAGGTCTGCCAAGTGTTTGGCATGAAGGAAAGAAAAGATGTCCAAAACAGCTTCCAATCGAAGATTCGTGTGATTGGAAACGTCAGGAAAGTGTAAGGTACTGTTTTCTATCAGTTGGCAAGCTGCGCACACAATCCCAGTGTTGTACAGCTTCCTTCTTCACCTTTCCGTTGCTGCCGCTCTCTCCGGCTCCCGGAGCCGAAGAAGCGGCTTCTTCGCGCAAAGACGATTGTACCGCTCACAGTGCTCTCTTAGCGCCGCTTCTGCCGAAAGAAGCCCGGGAGCGGCTCTTAGCTCCGGAGAGCATCGTACCTGCGTCTTTAGCGTCTTTTGTGGTCTACATCCTAGCAGAAAGCTTTTCCACTCTGTCTAGCAATGAAAACCTGCGGGAGCACAGAAAACATCTCCCATCGTGTTCTGGACGTTGCACGGAGGTCTGCCAAGTGTTTGGCATGAAGGAAAGAAAAGTTGTCCAAAACAGCTTCCAATCGAAGATTCATGTGATTGGAAACGTCAGGAAAGTGTAAGGTACTGTTTTCTATCAGTTGGCAAGCTGCGCACACAATCCCAGTGTTGTACAGCTTCCTTCTTCACCTTTCCGTTGCTGCCGCTCTCTCCGGCTCCCGGAGCCGAAGAAGCGGCTTCTTCGCGCAAAGACGATTGTACCGCTCACAGTGCTCTCTTAGCGCCACTTCTGCCGAAAGAAGCCCGGGAGCGGCTCTTAGCTCCGGAGAGCATCGTACCTTTGTCTTTAGCGTCTTTTGTGGTCTACATCCTAGCAGAAAGCTTTTCCACTCTGTCTGGCAAGGAAAACCTGCGGGAGCACAGAAAACATCTCCCATCGTCTTCTGGACGTTGCACGGAGGTCTGCCAAGTGTTTGGCATGAAGGAAAGAAAAGTTGTCCAAAACAGCTTCCAATCGAAGATTCATGTGATTGGAAACGTCAGGAAAGTGTAAGGTACTGTTTTCTATCAGTTGGCAAGCTGCGCACACAATCCCAGTGTTGTACAGCTTCCTTCTTCACCTTTGCGATGCTGCCGCTCTCTCCGGCTCCCGGAGCCGAAGAAGCGGCTTCTTCGCGCAAAGACGATTGTACCGCTCACAGTGCTCTCTTAGCGCCGCTTCTGCCGAAAGAAGCCCGGGAGCGGCTCTTAGCTCCGGAGAGCATCGTACCTTCGTCTTTAGCGTCTTTTGTGGTCTACATCCTAGCAGAAAGCTTTTCCACTCTGTCTGGCAAGGAAAACCTGCGGGAGCACAGAAAACATCTCCCATCGTCTTCTGGACGTTGCACGGAGGTCTGCCAAGTGTTTGGCATGAAGGAAAGAAAAGTTGTCCAAAACAGCTTCCAATCGAAGATTCCTGTGATTGGAAACGTCAGGAAAGTGTAAGGTACTGTTTTCTATCAGTTGGCAAGCTGCGCACACAATCCCAGTGTTGTACAGCTTCCTTCTTCACCTTTCCGATGCTGCCGCTCTCTCCGGCTCCCGGAGCCGAAGAAGCGGCTTCTTCGCGCAAAGACGATTGTACCGCTCACAGTGCTCTCTTAGCACCGCTTCTGCCGAAAGAAGCCCGGGAGCGGCTCTTAGCTCCGGAGAGCATCGGACCTGCGTCTTTAGCGTCTTTTGTGGTCTACATCCTAGCAGAAAGCTTTTCCACTCTGTCTGGCAAGGAAAACCTGCGGGAGCACAGAAAACATCTCCCATCGTCTTCTGGACGTTGCACGGAGGTCTGCCAAGTGTTTGGCATGAAGGAAAGAAAAGTTGTCCAAAACAGCTTCCAATCGAAGATTCATGTGATTGGAAACGTCAGGAAAGTGTAAGGTACTGTTTTCTATCAGTTGGCAAGCTGCGCACACAATGCCAGTGTTGTACAGCTTCCTTCTTCACCTTTGCGATGCTGCCGCTCTCTCCGGCTCCCGGAGCCGAAGAAGCGGCTTCTTCGCGCAAAGACGATTGTACCGCTCACAGTGCTCTCTTAGCGCCGCTTCTGCCGAAAGAAGCCCGGGAGCGGCTCTTAGCTCCGGAGAGCATCGTACCTTCGTCTTTAGCGTCTTTTGTGGTCTACATCCTAGCAGAAAGCTTTTCCACTCTGTCTGGCAAGGAAAACCTGCGGGAGCACAGAAAACATCTCCCATCGTGTTCTGGACGTTGCACGGAGGTCTGCCAAGTGTTTGGCATGAAGGAAAGAAAAGTTGTCCAAAACAGCTTCCAATCGAAGATTCGTGTGATTGGAAACGTCAGGAAAGTGTAAGGTACTGTTTTCTATCAGTTGGCAAGCTGCGCACACAATCCCAGTGTTGTACAGCTTCCTTCTTCACCTTTCCGATGCTGCCGCTCTCTCCGGCTCCCGGAGCCGAAGAAGCGGCTTCTTCGCGCAAAGACGATTGTACCGCTCACAGTGCTCTCTTAGCGCCGCTTCTGCCGAAAGAAGCCCGGGAGCGGCTCTTAGCTCCGGAGAGCATCGGACCTTCGTCTTTAGCGTCTTTTGTGGTCTACATCCTAGCAGAAAGCTTTTCCACTCTGTCTGGCAAGGAAAACCTGCGGGAGCACAGAAAACATCTCCCATCGTGTTCTGGACGTTGCACGGAGGTCTGCCAAGTGTTTGGCATGAAGGAAAGAAAAGTTGTCCAAAACAGCTTCCAATCGAAGATTCATGTGATTGGAAACGTCAGGAAAGTGTAAGGTACTGTTTTCTATCAGTTGGCAAGCTGCGCACACAATCCCAGTGTTGTACAGCTTCCTTCTTCACCTTTGCGATGCTGCCGCTCTCTCCGGCTCCCGGAGCCGAAGAAGCGGCTTCTTCGCGCAAAGACGATTGTACCGCTCACAGTGCTCTCTTAGCGCCGCTTCTGCCGAAAGAAGCCCGGGAGCGGCTCTTAGCTCTGGAGAGCATCGTACCTTTGTCTTTAGCGTCTTTTGTGGTCTACATCCTAGCAGAAAGCTTTTCCACTCTGTCTGGCAAGGAAAACCTGCGGGAGCACAGAAAACATCTCCCATCGTCTTCTGGACGTTGCACGGAGGTCTGCCAAGTGTTTGGCATGAAGGAAAGAAAAGTTGTCCAAAACAGCTTCCAATCGAAGATTCGTGTGATTGGAAACGTCAGGAAAGTGTAAGGTACTGTTTTCTATCAGTTGGCAAGCTGCGCACACGATCCCAGTGTTGTACAGCTTCCTTCTTCACCTTTGCGATGCTGCCGCTCTCTCCGGCTCCCGGAGCCGAAGAAGCGGCTTCTTCGCGCAAAGACGATTGTACCGCTCACAGTGCTCTCTTAGCGCCGCTTCTGCCGAAAGAAGCCCGGGAGCGGCTCTTAGCTCCGGAGAGCATCGTACCTTCGTCTTTAGCGTCTTTGGTGGTCTACATCCTAGCAGAAAGCTTTTCCACTCTGTCTGGCAAGGAAAACCTGCGGGAGCACAGAAAACATCTCCCATCGTCTTCTGGACGTTGCACGGAGGTCTGCCAAGTGTTTGGCATGAAGGAAAGAAAAGTTGTCCAAAACAGCTTCCAATCGAAGATTCGTGTGATTGGAAACGTCAGGAAAGTGTAAGGTACTGTTTTCTATCAGTTGGCAAGCTGCGCACACAATCCCAGTGTTGTACAGCTTCCTTCTTCACCTTTGCGATGCTGCCGCTCTGTCCGGCTCCCGGAGCCGAAGAAGCGGCTTCTTCGCGCAAAGACGATTGTACCGCTCACAGTGCTCTCTTAGCGCCGCTTCTGCCGAAAGAAGCCCGGGAGCGGCTCTTAGCTCCGGAGAGCATCGTACCTTCGTCTTTAGCGTCTTTTGTGGTCTACATCCTAGCAGAAAGCTTTTCCACTCTGTCTGGCAAGGAAAACCTGCGGGAGCACAGAAAACATCTCCCATCGTCTTCTGGACGTTGCACGGAGGTCTGCCAAGTGTTTGGCATGAAGGAAAGAAAAGTTGTCCAAAACAGCTTCCAATCGAAGATTCGTGTGATTGGAAACGTCAGGAAAGTGTAAGGTACTGTTTTCTATCAGTTGGCAAGCTGCGCACACAATCCCAGTGTTGTACAGCTTCCTTCTTCACCTTTCCGATGCTGCCGCTCTCTCCGGCTCCCGGAGCCGAAGAAGCGGCTTCTTCGCGCAAAGACGATTGTACCGCTCACAGTGCTCTCTTAGCGCCGCTTCTGCCGAAAGAAGCCCGGGAGCGGCTCTTAGCTCCGGAGAGCATCGGACCTTCGTCTTTAGCGTCTTTTGTGGTCTACATCCTAGCAGAAAGCTTTTCCACTCTGTCTGGCAAGGAAAACCTGCGGGAGCACAGAAAACATCTCCCATCGTGTTCTGGACGTTGCACGGAGGTCTGCCAAGTGTTTGGCATGAAGGAAAGAAAAGTTGTCCAAAACAGCTTCCAATCGAAGATTCATGTGATTGGAAACGTCAGGAAAGTGTAAGGTACTGTTTTCTATCAGTTGGCAAGCTGCGCACACAATCCCAGTGTTGTACAGCTTCCTTCTTCACCTTTGCGATGCTGCCGCTCTCTCCGGCTCCCGGAGCCGAAGAAGCGGCTTCTTCGCGCAAAGACGATTGTACCGCTCACAGTGCTCTCTTAGCGCCGCTTCTGCCGAAAGAAGCCCGGGAGCGGCTCTTAGCTCCGGAGAGCATCGGACCTGCGTCTTTAGCGTCTTTTGTGGTCTACATCCTAGCAGAAAGCTTTTCCACTCTGTCTGGCAAGGAAAACCTGCGGGAGCACAGAAAACATCTCCCATCGTCTTCTGGACGTTGCACGGAGGTCTGCCAAGTGTTTGGCATGAAGGAAAGAAAAGTTGTCCAAAACAGCTTCCAATCGAAGATTCGTGTGATTGGAAACGTCAGGAAAGTGTAAGGTACTGTTTTCTATCAGTTGGCAAGCTGCGCACACAATCCCAGTGTTGTACAGCTTCCTTCTTCACCTTTGCGATGCTGCCGCTCTCTCCGGCTCCCGGAGCCGAAGAAGCGGCTTCTTCGCGCAAAGACGATTGTACCGCTCACAGTGCTCTCTTAGCGCCGCTTCTGCCGAAAGAAGCCCGGGAGCGGCTCTTAGCTCCGGAGAGCATCGTACCTTCGTCTTTAGCGTCTTTTGTGGTCTACATCCTAGCAGAAAGCTTTTCCACTCTGTCTGGCAAGGAAAACCTGCGGGAGCACAGAAAACATCTCCCATTGTCTTCTGGACCTTGCACGGAGGTCTGCCAAGTATTTGGCATGAAGGAAAGAAAAGTTGTCCAAAACAGCTTCCAATCGAAGATTCATGTGATTGGAAACGTCAGGAAAGTGTAAGGTACTGTTTTCTATCAGTTGGCAAGCTGCGCACACAATCCCAGTGTTGTACAGCTTCCTTCTTCACCTTTGCGATGCTGCCGCTCTCTCCGGCTCCCGGAGCCGAAGAAGCGGCTTCTTCGCGCAAAGACGATTGTACCGCTCACAGTGCTCTCTTGGCGCCGCTTCTGCCGAAAGAAGCCCGGGAGCGGCTCTTAGCTCCGGAGAGCATCGGACCTGCGTCTTTAGCGTCTTTTGTGGTCTACATCCTAGCAGAAAGCTTTTCCACTCTGTCTGGCAAGGAAAACCTGCGGGAGCACAGAAAACATCTCCCATCGTGTTCTGGACGTTGCACGGAGGTCTGCCAAGTGTTTGGCATGAAGGAAAGAAAAGTTGTCCAAAACAGCTTCCAATCGAAGATTCATGTGATTGGAAACGTCAGGAAAGTTGTAAGGTACTGTTTTCTATCAGTTGGCAAGCTGCGCACACAATCCCAGTGTTGTACAGCTTCCTTCTTCACCTTTCCGATGCTGCCGCTCTCTCCGGCTCCCGGAGCCGAAGAAGCGGCTTCTTCGCGCAAAGACGATTGTACCGCTCACAGTGCTCTCTTAGCGCCGCTTCTGCCGAAAGAAGCCCGGGAGCGGCTCTTAGCTCCGGAGAGCATCGTACCTTCGTCTTTAGCGTCTTTTGTGGTCTACATCCTAGCAGAAAGCTTTTCCACTCTGTCTGGCAAGGAAAACCTGCGGGAGCACAGAAAACATCTCCCATCGTCTTCTGGACGTTGCACGGAGGTCTGCCAAGTGTTTGGCATGAAGGAAAGAAAAGTTGTCCAAAACAGCTTCCAATCGAAGATTCGTGTGATTGGAAACGTCAGGAAAGTGTAAGGTACTGTTTTCTATCAGTTGGCAAGCTGCGCACACAATCCCAGTGTTGTACAGCTTCCTTCTTCACCTTTGCGATGCTGCCGCTCTCTCCGGCTCCCGGAGCCGAAGAAGCGGCTTCTTCGCGCAAAGACGATTGTACCGCTCACAGTGCTCTCTTAGCGCCGCTTCTGCCGAAAGAAGCCCGGGAGCGGCTCTTAGCTCCGGAGAGCATCGGACCTGCGTCTTTAGCGTCTTTTGTGGTCTACATCCTAGCAGAAAGCTTTTCCACTCTGTCTGGCAAGGAAAACCTGCGGGAGCACAGAAAACATCTCCCATCGTCTTCTGGACGTTGCACGGAGGTCTGCCAAGTGTTTGGCATGAAGGAAAGAAAAGTTGTCCAAAACAGCTTCCAATCGAAGATTCCTGTGATTGGAAACGTCAGAAAAGTTGTGAGGTACTGTTTTCTATCAGTTGGCAAGCTGCGCACACAATCCCAGTGTTGTACAGCTTCCTTCTTCACCTTTCCGTTGCTGCCGCTCTCTCCGGCTCCCGGAGCCGAAGAAGCGGCTTCTTCGCGCAAAGACGATTGTACCGCTCACAGTGCTCTCTTAGCGCCGCTTCTGCCGAAAGAAGCCCGGGAGCGGCTCTTAGCTCCGGAGAGCATCGTACCTGCGTCTTTAGCGTCTTTTGTGGTCTACATCCTAGCAGAAAGCTTTTCCACTCTGTCTAGCAATGAAAACCTGCGGGAGCACAGAAAACATCTCCCATCGTGTTCTGGACGTTGCACGGAGGTCTGCCAAGTGTTTGGCATGAAGGAAAGAAAAGTTGTCCAAAACAGCTTCCAATCGAAGATTCGTGTGATTGGAAACGTCAGGAAAGTGTAAGGTACTGTTTTCTATCAGTTGGCAAGCTGCGCACACAATCCCAGTGTTGTACAGCTTCCTTCTTCACCTTTCCGTTGCTGCCGCTCTCTCCGGCTCCCGGAGCCGAAGAAGCGGCTTCTTCGCGCAAAGACGATTGTACCGCTCACAGTGCTCTCTTAGCGCCACTTCTGCCGAAAGAAGCCCGGGAGCGGCTCTTAGCTCCGGAGAGCATCGTACCTTTGTCTTTAGCGTCTTTTGTGGTCTACATCCTAGCAGAAAGCTTTTCCACTCTGTCTGGCAAGGAAAACCTGCGGGAGCACAGAAAACATCTCCCATCGTCTTCTGGACGTTGCACGGAGGTCTGCCAAGTGTTTGGCATGAAGGAAAGAAAAGTTGTCCAAAACAGCTTCCAATCGAAGATTCGTGTGATTGGAAACGTCAGGAAAGTGTAAGGTACTGTTTTCTATCAGTTGGCAAGCTGCGCACACAATCCCAGTGTTGTACAGCTTCCTTCTTCACCTTTGCGATGCTGCCGCTCTCTCCGGCTCCCGGAGCCGAAGAAGCGGCTTCTTCGCGCAAAGACGATTGTACCGCTCACAGTGCTCTCTTAGCGCCGCTTCTGCCGAAAGAAGCCCGGGAGCGGCTCTTAGCTCCGGAGAGCATCGTACCTTCGTCTTTAGCGTCTTTTGTGGTCTACATCCTAGCAGAAAGCTTTTCCACTCTGTCTGGCAAGGAAAACCTGCGGGAGCACAGAAAACATCTCCCATCGTCTTCTGGACGTTGCACGGAGGTCTGCCAAGTGTTTGGCATGAAGGAAAGAAAAGTTGTCCAAAACAGCTTCCAATCGAAGATTCCTGTGATTGGAAACGTCAGGAAAGTGTAAGGTACTGTTTTCTATCAGTTGGCAAGCTGCGCACACAATCCCAGTGTTGTACAGCTTCCTTCTTCACCTTTCCGATGCTGCCGCTCTCTCCGGCTCCCGGAGCCGAAGAAGCGGCTTCTTCGCGCAAAGACGATTGTACCGCTCACAGTGCTCTCTTAGCACCGCTTCTGCCGAAAGAAGCCCGGGAGCGGCTCTTAGCTCCGGAGAGCATCGGACCTGCGTCTTTAGCCTCTTTTGTGGTCTACATCCTAGCAGAAAGCTTTTCCACTCTGTCTGGCAAGGAAAACCTGCGGGAGCACAGAAAACATCTCCCATCGTCTTCTGGACGTTGCACGGAGGTCTGCCAAGTGTTTGGCATGAAGGAAAGAAAAGTTGTCCAAAACAGCTTCCAATCGAAGATTCATGTGATTGGAAACGTCAGGAAAGTGTAAGGTACTGTTTTCTATCAGTTGGCAAGCTGCGCACACAATCCCAGTGTTGTACAGCTTCCTTCTTCACCTTTGCGATGCTGCCGCTCTCTCCGGCTCCCGGAGCCGAAGAAGCGGCTTCTTCGCGCAAAGACGATTGTACCGCTCACAGTGCTCTCTTAGCGCCGCTTCTGCCGAAAGAAGCCCGGGAGCGGCTCTTAGCTCCGGAGAGCATCGTACCTTCGTCTTTAGCGTCTTTTGTGGTCTACATCCTAGCAGAAAGCTTTTCCACTCTGTCTGGCAAGGAAAACCTGCGGGAGCACAGAAAACATCTCCCATCGTCTTCTGGACGTTGCACGGAGGTCTGCCAAGTGTTTGGCATGAAGGAAAGAAAAGTTGTCCAAAACAGCTTCCAATCGAAGATTCATGTGATTGGAAACGTCAGGAAAGTGTAAGGTACTGTTTTCTATCAGTTGGCAAGCTGCGCACACAATCCCAGTGTTGTACAGCTTCCTTCTTCACCTTTGCGATGCTGCCGCTCTCTCCGGCTCCCGGAGCCGAAGAAGCGGCTTCTTCGCGCAAAGACGATTGTACCGCTCACAGTGCTCTCTTAGCGCCGCTTCTGCCGAAAGAAGCCCGGGAGCGGCTCTTAGCTCCGGAGAGCATCGTACCTTCGTCTTTAGCGTCTTTTGTGGTCTACATCCTAGCAGAAAGCTTTTCCACTCTGTCTGGCAAGGAAAACCTGCGGGAGCACAGAAAACATCTCCCATCGTGTTCTGGACGTTGCACGGAGGTCTGCCAAGTGTTTGGCATGAAGGAAAGAAAAGTTGTCCAAAACAGCTTCCAATCGAAGATTCGTGTGATTGGAAACGTCAGGAAAGTGTAAGGTACTGTTTTCTATCAGTTGGCAAGCTGCGCACACAATCCCAGTGTTGTACAGCTTCCTTCTTCACCTTTCCGATGCTGCCGCTCTCTCCGGCTCCCGGAGCCGAAGAAGCGGCTTCTTCGCGCAAAGACGATTGTACCGCTCACAGTGCTCTCTTAGCGCCGCTTCTGCCGAAAGAAGCCCGGGAGCGGCTCTTAGCTCCGGAGAGCATCGGACCTTCGTCTTTAGCGTCTTTTGTGGTCTACATCCTAGCAGAAAGCTTTTCCACTCTGTCTGGCAAGGAAAACCTGCGGGAGCACAGAAAACATCTCCCATCGTGTTCTGGACGTTGCACGGAGGTCTGCCAAGTGTTTGGCATGAAGGAAAGAAAAGTTGTCCAAAACAGCTTCCAATCGAAGATTCATGTGATTGGAAACGTCAGGAAAGTGTAAGGTACTGTTTTCTATCAGTTGGCAAGCTGCGCACACAATCCCAGTGTTGTACAGCTTCCTTCTTCACCTTTGCGATGCTGCCGCTCTCTCCGGCTCCCGGAGCCGAAGAAGCGGCTTCTTCGCGCAAAGACGATTGTACCGCTCACAGTGCTCTCTTAGCGCCGCTTCTGCCGAAAGAAGCCCGGGAGCGGCTCTTAGCTCTGGAGAGCATCGTACCTTTGTCTTTAGCGTCTTTTGTGGTCTACATCCTAGCAGAAAGCTTTTCCACTCTGTCTGGCAAGGAAAACCTGCGGGAGCACAGAAAACATCTCCCATCGTCTTCTGGACGTTGCACGGAGGTCTGCCAAGTGTTTGGCATGAAGGAAAGAAAAGTTGTCCAAAACAGCTTCCAATCGAAGATTCCTGTGATTGGAAACGTCAGGAAAGTGTAAGGTACTGTTTTCTATCAGTTGGCAAGCTGCGCACACAATGCCAGTGTTGTACAGCTTCCTTCTTCACCTTTGCGATGCTGCCGCTCTCTCCGGCTCCCGGAGCCGAAGAAGCGGCTTCTTCGCGCAAAGACGATTGTACCGCTCACAGTGCTCTCTTAGCGCCGCTTCTGCCGAAAGAAGCCCGGGAGCGGCTCTTAGCTCCGGAGAGCATCGTACCTTCGTCTTTAGCGTCTTTTGTGGTCTACATCCTAGCAGAAAGCTTTTCCACTCTGTCTGGCAAGGAAAACCTGCGGGAGCACAGAAAACATCTCCCATCGTGTTCTGGACGTTGCACGGAGGTCTGCCAAGTGTTTGGCATGAAGGAAAGAAAAGTTGTCCAAAACAGCTTCCAATCGAAGATTCGTGTGATTGGAAACGTCAGGAAAGTGTAAGGTACTGTTTTCTATCAGTTGGCAAGCTGCGCACACAATCCCAGTGTTGTACAGCTTCCTTCTTCACCTTTCCGATGCTGCCGCTCTCTCCGGCTCCCAGAGCCGAAGAAGCGGCTTCTTCGCGCAAAGACGATTGTACCGCTCACAGTGCTCTCTTAGCGCCGCTTCTGCCGAAAGAAGCCCGGGAGCGGCTCTTAGCTCCGGAGAGCATCGTACCTTCGTCTTTAGCGTCTTTTGTGGTCTACATCCTAGCAGAAATCTTTTCCACTCTGTCTGGCAAGGAAAACCTGCGGGAGCACAGAAAACATCTCCCATCGTGTTCTGGACGTTGCACGGAGGTCTGCCAAGTGTTTGGCATGAAGGAAAGAAAAGTAGTCCAAAACAGCTTCCAATCGAAGATTCATGTGATTGGAAACGTCAGGAAAGTGTAAGGTACTGTTTTCTATCAGTTGGCAAGCTGCGCACACAATCCCAGTGTTGTACAGCTTCCTTCTTCACCTTTGCGATGCTGCCGCTCTCTCCGGCTCCCGGAGCCGAAGAAGCGGCTTCTTCGCGCAAAGACGATTGTACCGCTCACAGTGCTCTCTTAGCGCCGCTTCTGCCGAAAGAAGCCCGGGAGCGGCTCTTAGCTCCGGAGAGCATCGTACCTTCGTCTTTAGTGTCTTTTGTTGTCTACATCCTAGCAGAAAGCTTTTCCACTCTGTCTGGCAAGGAAAACCTGCGGGAGCACAGAAAACATCTCCCATCGTCTTCTGGACGTTGCACAGAGGTCTGCCAAGTGTTTGGCATGAAGGAAAGAAAAGTTGTCCAAAACAGCTTCCAATCGAAGATTCGTGTGATTGGAAACGTCAGGAAAGTGTAAGGTACTGTTTTCTATCAGTTGGCAAGCTGCGCACACAATCCCAGTGTTGTACAGCTTCCTTCTTCACCTTTGCGATGCTGCCGCTCTCTCCGGCTCCCGGAGCCGAAGAAGCGGCTTCTTCGCGCAAAGACGATTGTACCGCTCACAGTGCTCTCTTAGCGCCGCTTCTGCCGAAAGAAGCCCGGGAGCGGCTCTTAGCTCTGGAGAGCATCGTACCTTTGTCTTTAGCGTCTTTTGTGGTCTACATCCTAGCAGAAAGCTTTTCCACTCTGTCTGGCAAGGAAAACCTGCGGGAGCACAGAAAACATCTCCCATCGTCTTCTGGACGTTGCACGGAGGTCTGCCAAGTGTTAGGCATGAAGGAAAGAAAAGTTGTCCAAAACAGCTTCCAATCGAAGATTCGTGTGATTGGAAACGTCAGGAAAGTGTAAGGTACTGTTTTCTATCAGTTGGCAAGCTGCGCACACAATCCCAGTGTTGTACAGCTTCCTTCTTCACCTTTGCGATGCTGCCGCTCTCTCCGGCTCCCGGAGCCGAAGAAGCGGCTTCTTCGCGCAAAGACGATTGTACCGCTCACAGTGCTCTCTTAGCGCCGCTTCTGCCGAAAGAAGCCCGGGAGCGGCTCTTAGCTCCGGAGAGCATCGTACCTTCGTCTTTAGCGTCTTTTGTGGTCTACATCCTAGCAGAAAGCTTTTCCACTCTGTCTGGCAAGGAAAACCTGCGGGAGCACAGAAAACATCTCCCATCGTCTTCTGGACGTTGCACGGAGGTCTGCCAAGTGTTTGGCATGAAGGAAAGAAAAGTTGTCCAAAACAGCTTCCAATCGAAGATTCGTGTGATTGGAAAAGTCAGGAAAGTTGTAAGGTACTGTTTTCTATCAGTTGGCAAGCTGCGCACACAATGCCAGTGTTGTACAGCTTCCTTCTTCACCTTTCCGATGCTGCCGCTCTCTCCGGCTCCCGGAGTCGAAGAAGCGGCTTCTTCGCGCAAAGACGATTGTACCGCTCACAGTGCTCTCTTAGCGCCGCTTCTGCCGAAAGAAGCCCGGGAGCGGCTCTTAGCTCCGGAGAGCATCGTACCTTCGTCTTTAGCGTCTTTTGTGGTCTACATCCTAGCAGAAAGCTTTTCCACTCTGTCTGGCAAGGAAAACCTGCGGGAGCACAGAAAACATCTCCCATCGTGTTCTGGACGTTGCACGGAGGTCTGCCAAGTGTTTGGCATGAAGGAAAGAAAAGTTGTCCAAAACAGCTTCCAATCGAAGATTCATGTGATTGGAAACGTCAGGAAAGTTGTAAGGTACTGTTTTCTATCAGTTGGCAAGCTGCGCACACTATCCCAGTGTTGTACAGCTTCCTTCTTCACCTTTCCGATGCTGCCGCTCTCTCCGGCTCCCGGAGCCGAAGAAGCGGCTTCTTCGCGCAAAGACGATTGTACCGCTCACAGTGCTCTCTTAGCGCCGCTTCTGCCGAAAGAAGCCCGGGAGCGGCTCTTAGCTCCGGAGAGAATCGTACCTTCGTCTTTAGCGTCTTTTGTGGTCTACATCCTAGCAGAAAGCTTTTCCACTCTGTCTGGCAAGGAAAACCTGCGGGAGCACAGAAAACATCTCCCATCGTCTTCTGGACGTTGCACGGAGGTCTGCCAAGTGTTTGGCATGAAGGAAAGAAAAGTTGTCCAAAACAGCTTCCAATCGAAGATTCATGTGATTGGAAACGTCAGGAAAGTGTAAGGTACTGTTTTCTATCAGTTGGCAAGCTGCGCACACAATCCCAGTGTTGTACAGCTTCCTTCTACACCTTTCCGATGCTGCCGCTCTCTCCGGCTCCCGGAGCCGAAGAAGCGGCTTCTTCGCGCAAAGACGATTGTACCGCTCACAGTGCTCTCTTAGCGCCGCTTCTGCCGAAAGAAGCCCGGGAGCGGCTCTTAGCTCCGGAGAGCATCGTACCTTTGTCTTTAGCGTCTTTTGTGGTCTACATCCTAGCAGAAAGCTTTTCCACTCTGTCTGGCAAGGAAAACCTGCGGGAGCACAGAAAACATCTCCCATCGTCTTCTGGACGTTGCACGGAGGTCTGCAAAGTGTTTGGCATGAAGGAAAGAAAAGTTGTCCAAAACAGCTTCCAATCGAAGATTCGTGTGATTGGAAACGTCAGGAAAGTGTAAGGTACTGTTTTCTATCAGTTGGCAAGCTGCGCACACGATCCCAGTGTTGTACAGCTTCCTTCTTCACCTTTGCGATGCTGCCGCTCTCTCCGGCTCCCGGAGCCGAAGAAGCGGCTTCTTCGCGCAAAGACGATTGTACCGCTCACAGTGCTCTCTTAGCGCCGCTTCTGCCGAAAGAAGCCCGGGAGCGGCTCTTTTCTCCGGAGAGCATCGTACCTTCGTCTTTAGCGTCTTTGGTGGTCTACATCCTAGCAGAAAGCTTTTCCACTCTGTCTGGCAAGGAAAACCTGCGGGAGCACAGAAAACATCTCCCATCGTCTTCTGGACGTTGCACGGAGGTCTGCCAAGTGTTTGGCATGAAGGAAAGAAAAGTTGTCCAAAACAGCTTCCAATCGAAGATTCGTGTGATTGGAAACGTCAGGAAAGTGTAAGGTACTGTTTTCTATCAGTTGGCAAGCTGCGCACACAATCCCAGTGTTGTACAGCTTCCTTCTTCACCTTTCCGATGCTGCCGCTCTCTCCGGCTCCCGGAGCCGAAGAAGCGGCTTCTTCGCGCAAAGACGATTGTACCGCTCACAGTGCTCTCTTAGCGCCGCTTCTGCCGAAAGAAGCCCGGGAGCGGCTCTTAGCTCCGGAGAGCATCGTACCTTCGTCTTTAGCGTCTTTTGTGGTCTACATCCTAGCAGAAAGCTTTTCCACTCTGTCTGGCAAGGAAAACCTGCGGGAGCACAGAAAACATCTCCCATCGTGTTCTGGACGTTGCACGGAGGTCTGCCAAGTGTTTGGCATGAAGGAAAGAAAAGTTGTCCAAAACAGCTTCCAATCGAAGATTCGTGTGATTGGAAACGTCAGGAAAGTGTAAGGTACTGTTTTCTATCAGTTGGCAAGCTGCGCACACAATCCCAGTGTTGTACAGCTTCCTTCTTCACCTTTCCGATGCTGCCGCTCTCTCCGGCTCCCGGAGCCGAAGAAGCGGCTTCTTCGCGCAAAGACGATTGTACCGCTCACAGTGCTCTCTTAGCGCCGCTTCTGCCGAAAGAAGCCCGGGAGCGGCTCTTAGCTCCGGAGAGCATCGGACCTTCGTCTTTAGCGTCTTTTGTGGTCTACATCCTAGCAGAAAGCTTTTCCACTCTGTCTGGCAAGGAAAACCTGCGGGAGCACAGAAAACATCTCCCATCGTGTTCTGGACGTTGCACGGAGGTCTGCCAAGTGTTTGGCATGAAGGAAAGAAAAGTTGTCCAAAACAGCTTCCAATCGAAGATTCATGTGATTGGAAACGTCAGGAAAGTGTAAGGTACTGTTTTCTATCAGTTGGCAAGCTGCGCACACAATCCCAGTGTTGTACAGCTTCCTTCTTCACCTTTGCGATGCTGCCGCTCTCTCCGGCTCCCGGAGCCGAAGAAGCGGCTTCTTCGCGCAAAGACGATTGTACCGCTCACAGTGCTCTCTTAGCGCCGCTTCTGCCGAAAGAAGCCCGGGAGCGGCTCTTAGCTCCGGAGAGCATCGGACCTGCGTCTTTAGCGTCTTTTGTGGTCTACATCCTAGCAGAAAGCTTTTCCACTCTGTCTGGCAAGGAAAACCTGCGGGAGCACAGAAAACATCTCCCATCGTCTTCTGGACGTTGCACGGAGGTCTGCCAAGTGTTTGGCATGAAGGAAAGAAAAGTTGTCCAAAACAGCTTCCAATCGAAGATTCGTGTGATTGGAAACGTCAGGAAAGTGTAAGGTACTGTTTTCTATCAGTTGGCAAGCTGCGCACACAATCCCAGTGTTGTACAGCTTCCTTCTTCACCTTTGCGATGCTGCCGCTCTCTCCGGCTCCCGGAGCCGAAGAAGCGGCTTCTTCGCGCAAAGACGATTGTACCGCTCACAGTGCTCTCTTAGCGCCGCTTCTGCCGAAAGAAGCCCGGGAGCGGCTCTTAGCTCCGGAGAGCATCGTACCTTCGTCTTTAGCGTCTTTTGTGGTCTACATCCTAGCAGAAAGCTTTTCCACTCTGTCTGGCAAGGAAAACCTGCGGGAGCACAGAAAACATCTCCCATTGTCTTCTGGACCTTGCACGGAGGTCTGCCAAGTATTTGGCATGAAGGAAAGAAAAGTTGTCCAAAACAGCTTCCAATCGAAGATTCATGTGATTGGAAACGTCAGGAAAGTGTAAGGTACTGTTTTCTATCAGTTGGCAAGTAGCGCACACAATCCCAGTGTTGTACAGCTTCCTTCTTCACCTTTGCGATGCTGCCGCTCTCTCCGGCTCCCGGAGCCGAAGAAGCGGCTTCTTCGCGCAAAGACGATTGTACCGCTCACAGTGCTCTCTTGGCGCCGCTTCTGCCGAAAGAAGCCCGGGAGCGGCTCTTAGCTCCGGAGAGCATCGGACCTGCGTCTTTAGCGTCTTTTGTGGTCTACATCCTAGCAGAAAGCTTTTCCACTCTGTCTGGCAAGGAAAACCTGCGGGAGCACAGAAAACATCTCCCATCGTCTTCTGGACGTTGCACGGAGGTCTGCCAAGTGTTTGGCATGAAGGAAAGAAAAGTTGTCCAAAACAGCTTCCAATCGAAGATTCATGTGATTGGAAACGTCAGGAAAGTTGTAAGGTACTGTTTTCTATCAGTTGGCAAGCTGCGCACACAATCCCAGTGTTGTACAGCTTCCTTCTTCACCTTTCCGATGCTGCCGCTCTCTCCGGCTCCCGGAGCCGAAGAAGCGGCTTCTTCGCGCAAAGACGATTGTACCGCTCACAGTGCTCTCTTAGCGCCGCTTCTGCCGAAAGAAGCCCGGGAGCGGCTCTTAGCTCCGGAGAGCATCGTACCTTCGTCTTTAGCGTCTTTTGTGGTCTACATCCTAGCAGAAAGCTTTTCCACTCTGTCTGGCAAGGAAAACCTGCGGGAGCACAGAAAACATCTCCCATCGTCTTCTGGACGTTGCACGGAGGTCTGCCAAGTGTTTGGCATGAAGGAAAGAAAAGTTGTCCAAAACAGCTTCCAATCGAAGATTCGTGTGATTGGAAACGTCAGGAAAGTGTAAGGTACTGTTTTCTATCAGTTGGCAAGCTGCGCACACAATCCCAGTGTTGTACAGCTTCCTTCTTCACCTTTGCGATGCTGCCGCTCTCTCCGGCTCCCGGAGCCGAAGAAGCGGCTTCTTCGCGCAAAGACGATTGTACCGCTCACAGTGCTCTCTTAGCGCCGCTTCTGCCGAAAGAAGCCCGGGAGCGGCTCTTAGCTCCGGAGAGCATCGGACCTGCGTCTTTAGCGTCTTTTGTGGTCTACATCCTAGCAGAAAGCTTTTCCACTCTGTCTGGCAAGGAAAACCTGCGGGAGCACAGAAAACATCTCCCATCGTCTTCTGGACGTTGCACGGAGGTCTGCCAAGTGTTTGGCATGAAGGAAAGAAAAGTTGTCCAAAACAGCTTCCAATCGAAGATTCGTGTGATTGGAAACGTCAGAAAAGTTGTGAGGTACTGTTTTCTATCAGTTGGCAAGCTGCGCACACAATCCCAGTGTTGTACAGCTTCCTTCTTCACCTTTCCGATGCTGCCGCTCTCTCCGGCTCCCGGAGCCGAAGAAGCGGCTTCTTCGCGCAAAGACGATTGTACCGCTCACAGTGCTCTCTTAGCGCCGCTTCTGCCGAAAGAAGCCCGGGAGCGGCTCTTAGCTCCGGAGAGCATCGTACCTTCGTCTTTAGTGTCTTTTGTGGTCTACATCCTAGCAGAAAGCTTTTCCACTCTGTCTGGCAAGGAAAACCGGCGGGAGCACAGAAAACATCTCCCATCGTGTTCTGGACGTTGCACGGAGGTCTGCCAAGTGTTTGGCATGAAGGAAAGAAAAGTTGTCCAAAACAGCTTCCAATCGAAGATTCGTGTGATTGGAAACGTCAGGAAAGTGTAAGGTACTGTTTTCTATCAGTTGGCAAGCTGCGCACACAATCCCAGTGTTGTACAGCTTCCTTCTTCACCTTTCCGATGCTGCCGCTCTCTCCGGCTCCCGGAGCCGAAGAAGCGGCTTCTTCGCGCAAAGACGATTGTACCGCTCACAGTGCTCTCTTAGCGCCGCTTCTGCCGAAAGAAGCCCGGCAGCGGCTCTTAGCTCCGGAGAGCATCGTACCTTCGTCTTTAGCGTCTTTTGTGGTCTACATCCTAGCAGAAAGCTTTTCCACTCTGTCTGGCAAGGAAAACCTGCGGGAGCACAGAAAACATCTCCCATCGTGTTCTGGACCTTGCACGGAGGTCTGCCAAGTGTTTGGCATGAAGGAAAGAAAAGTTGTCCAAAACAGCTTCCAATCGAAGATTCGTGTGATTGGAAACGTCAGGAAAGTGTAAGGTACTGTTTTCTATCAGTTGGCAAGCTGCGCACACAATCCCAGTGTTGTACAGCTTCCTTCTTCACCTTTCCGTTGCTGCCGCTCTCTCCGGCTCCCGGAGCCGAAGAAGCGGCTTCTTCGCGCAAAGACGATTGTACCGCTCACAGTGCTCTCTTAGCGCCGCTTCTGCCGAAAGAAGCCCGGGAGCGGCTCTTAGCTCCGGAGAGCATCGTACCTGCGTCTTTAGCGTCTTTTGTGGTCTACATCCTAGCAGAAAGCTTTTCCACTCTGTCTAGCAATGAAAACCTGCGGGAGCACAGAAAACATCTCCCATCGTGTTCTGGACGTTGCACGGAGGTCTGCCAAGTGTTTGGCATGAAGGAAAGAAAAGTTGTCCAAAACAGCTTCCAATCGAAGATTCATGTGATTGGAAACGTCAGGAAAGTGTAAGGTACTGTTTTCTATCAGTTGGCAAGCTGCGCACACAATCCCAGTGTTGTACAGCTTCCTTCTTCACCTTTCCGTTGCTGCCGCTCTCTCCGGCTCCCGGAGCCGAAGAAGCGGCTTCTTCGCGCAAAGACGATTGTACCGCTCACAGTGCTCTCTTAGCGCCACTTCTGCCGAAAGAAGCCCGGGAGCGGCTCTTAGCTCCGGAGAGCATCGTACCTTTGTCTTTAGCGTCTTTTGTGGTCTACATCCTAGCAGAAAGCTTTTCCACTCTGTCTGGCAAGGAAAACCTGCGGGAGCACAGAAAACATCTCCCATCGTGTTCTGGACGTTGCACGGAGGTCTGCCAAGTGTTTGGCATGAAGGAAAGAAAAGTTGTCCAAAACAGCTTCCAATCGAAGATTCATGTGATTGGAAACGTCAGGAAAGTGTAAGGTACTGTTTTCTATCAGTTGGCAAGCTGCGCACACAATCCCAGTGTTGTACAGCTTCCTTCTTCACCTTTGCGATGCTGCCGCTCTCTCCGGCTCCCGGAGCCGAAGAAGCGGCTTCTTCGCGCAAAGACGATTGTACCGCTCACAGTGCTCTCTTAGCGCCGCTTCTGCCGAAAGAAGCCCGGGAGCGGCTCTTAGCTCCGGAGAGCATCGTACCTTCGTCTTTAGCGTCTTTTGTGGTCTACATCCTAGCAGAAAGCTTTTCCACTCTGTCTGGCAAGGAAAACCTGCGGGAGCACAGAAAACATCTCCCATCGTCTTCTGGACGTTGCACGGAGGTCTGCCAAGTGTTTGGCATGAAGGAAAGAAAAGTTGTCCAAAACAGCTTCCAATCGAAGATTCCTGTGATTGGAAACGTCAGGAAAGTGTAAGGTACTGTTTTCTATCAGTTGGCAAGCTGCGCACACAATCCCAGTGTTGTACAGCTTCCTTCTTCACCTTTCCGATGCTGCCGCTCTCTCCGGCTCCCGGAGCCGAAGAAGCGGCTTCTTCGCGCAAAGACGATTGTACCGCTCACAGTGCTCTCTTAGCACCGCTTCTGCCGAAAGAAGCCCGGGAGCGGCTCTTAGCTCCGGAGAGCATCGTACCTGCGTCTTTAGCGTCTTTTGTGGTCTACATCCTAGCAGAAAGCTTTTCCACTCTGTCTGGCAAGGAAAACCTGCGGGAGCACAGAAAACATCTCCCATCGTCTTCTGGACGTTGCACGGAGGTCTGCCAAGTGTTTGGCATGAAGGAAAGAAAAGTTGTCCAAAACAGCTTCCAATCGAAGATTCATGTGATTGGAAACGTCAGGAAAGTGTAAGGTACTGTTTTCTATCAGTTGGCAAGCTGCGCACACAATGCCAGTGTTGTACAGCTTCCTTCTTCACCTTTGCGATGCTGCCGCTCTCTCCGGCTCCCGGAGCCGAAGAAGCGGCTTCTTCGCGCAAAGACGATTGTACCGCTCACAGTGCTCTCTTAGCGCCGCTTCTGCCGAAAGAAGCCCGGGAGCGGCTCTTAGCTCCGGAGAGCATCGTACCTTCGTCTTTAGTGTCTTTTGTGGTCTACATCCTAGCAGAAAGCTTTTCCACTCTGTCTGGCAAGGAAAACCTGCGGGAGCACAGAAAACATCTCCCATCGTCTTCTGGACGTTGCACGGAGGTCTGCCAAGTGTTTGGCATGAAGGAAAGAAAAGTTGTCCAAAACAGCTTCCAATCGAAGATTCATGTGATTGGAAACGTCAGGAAAGTTGTAAGGTACTGTTTTCTATCAGTTGGCAAGCTGCGCACACAATGCCAGTGTTGTACAGCTTCCTTCTTCACCTTTCCGATGCTGCCGCTCTCTCCGGCTCCCGGAGCCGAAGAAGCGGCTTCTTCGCGCAAAGACGATTGTACCGCTCACAGTGCTCTCTTAGCGCCGCTTCTGCCGAAAGAAGCCCGGGAGCGGCTCTTTTCTCCGGAGAGCATCGTACCTTCGTCTTTAGTGTCTTTTGTGGTCTACATCCTAGAAGAAAGCTTTTCCACTCTGTCTGGCAAGGAAAACCTGCGGGAGCACAGAAAACATCTCCCATCGTCTTCTGGACGTTGCACGGAGGTCTGCCAAGTGTTTGGCATGAAGGAAAGAAAAGTTGTCCAAAACAGCTTCCAATCGAAGATTCGTGTGATTGGAAAAGTCAGGAAAGTGTAAGGTACTGTTTTCTATCAGTTGGCAAGCTGCGCACACAATCCCAGTGTTGTACAGCTTCCTTCTTCACCTTTGCGATGCTGCCGCTCTCTCCGGCTCCCGGAGCCGAAGAAGCGGCTTCTTCGCGCAAAGACGATTGTACCGCTCACAGTGCTCTCTTAGCGCCGCTTCTGCCGAAAGAAGCCCGGGAGCGGCTCTTAGCTCCGGAGAGCATCCTATCTTCGTCTTTAGCGTCTTTTGTGGTCTACATCCTAGCAGAAAGCTTTTCCACTCTGTCTGGCAAGGAAAACCTGCGGGAGCACAGAAAACATCTCCCATCGTCTTCTGGACGTTGCACGGAGGTCTGCCAAGTGTTTGGCATGAAGGAAAGAAAAGTTGTCCAAAACAGCTTCCAATCGAAGATTCATGTGATTGGAAACGTCAGGAAAGTGTAAGGTACTGTTTTCTATCAGTTGGCAAGCTGCGCACACAATCCCAGTGTTGTACAGCTTCCTTCTTCACCTTTGCGATTCTGCCGCTCTCTCCGGCTCCCGGAGCCGAAGAAGCGGCTTCTTCGCGCAAAGACGATTGTACCGGTCACAGTGCTCTCTTAGCGCCGCTTCTGCCGAAAGAAGCCCGGGAGCGGCTCTTAGCTCCGGAGAGCATCGTACCTTCGTCTTTAGCGTCTTTTGTGGTCTACATCCTAGCAGAAAGCTTTTCCACTCTGTCTGGCAAGGAAAACCTGCGGGAGCACAGAAAACATCTCCCATCGTCTTCTGGACGTTGCACGGAGGTCTGCCAAGTGTTTGGCATGAAGGAAAGAAAAGTTGTCCAAAACAGCTTCCAATCGAAGATTCATGTGATTGGAAACGTCAGGAAAGTGTAAGGTACTGTTTTCTATCAGTTGGCAAGCTGCGCACACAATCCCAGTGTTGTACAGCTTCCTTCTTCACCTTTGCGATGCTGCCGCTCTCTCCGGCTCCCGGAGCCGAAGAAGCGGCTTCTTCGCGCAAAGACGATTGTACCGCTCACAGTGCTCTCTTAGCGCCGCTTCTGCCGAAAGAAGCCCGGGAGCGGCTCTTAGCTCCGGAGAGCATCGGACCTGCGTCTTTAGCGTCTTTTGTGGTCTACATCCTAGCAGAAAGCTTTTCCACTCTGTCTGGCAAGGAAAACCTGCGGGAGCACAGAAAACATCTCCCATCGTCTTCTGGACGTTGCACGGAGGTCTGCCAAGTGTTTGGCATGAAGGAAAGAAAAGTTGTCCAAAACAGCTTCCAATCGAAGATTCCTGTGATTGGAAACGTCAGAAAAGTTGTGAGGTACTGTTTTCTATCAGTTGGCAAGCTGCGCACACAATCCCAGTGTTGTACAGCTTCCTTCTTCACCTTTCCGATGCTGCCGCTCTCTCCGGCTCCCGGAGCCGAAGAAGCGGCTTCTTCGCGCAAAGACGATTGTACCGCTCACAGTGCTCTCTTAGCGCCGCTTCTGCCGAAAGAAGCCCGGGAGCGGCTCTTAGCTCCGGAGAGCATCGTACCTTCGTCTTTAGTGTCTTTTGTGGTCTACATCCTAGCAGAAAGCTTTTCCACTCTGTCTGGCAAGGAAAACCTGCGGGAGCACAGAAAACATCTCCCATCGTCTTCTGGACGTTGCACGGAGGTCTGCCAAGTGTTTGGCATGAAGGAAAGAAAAGTTGTCCAAAACAGCTTCCAATCGAAGATTCCTGTGATTGGAAACGTCAGGAAAGTGTAAGGTACTGTTTTCTATCAGTTGGCAAGCTGCGCACACAATCCCAGTGTTGTACAGCTTCCTTCTTCACCTTTCCGATGCTGCCGCTCTCTCCGGCTCCCGGAGCCGAAGAAGCGGCTTCTTCGCGCAAAGACGATTGTACCGCTCACAGTGCTCTCTTAGCGCCGCTTCTGCCGAAAGAAGCCCGGGAGCGGCTCTTAGCTCCGGAGAGCATCGTACCTTCGTCTTTAGCGTCTTTTGTGGTCTACATCCTAGCAGAAAGCTTTTCCACTCTGTCTGGCAAGGAAAACCTGCGGGAGCACAGAAAACATCTCCCATCGTGTTCTGGACCTTGCACGGAGGTCTGCCAAGTGTTTGGCATGAAGGAAAGAAAAGTTGTCCAAAACAGCTTCCAATCGAAGATTCGTGTGATTGGAAACGTCAGGAAAGTGTAAGGTACTGTTTTCTATCAGTTGGCAAGCTGCGCACACAATCCCAGTGTTGTACAGCTTCCTTCTTCACCTTTCCGTTGCTGCCGCTCTCTCCGGCTCCCGGAGCCGAAGAAGCGGCTTCTTCGCGCAAAGACGATTGTACCGCTCACAGTGCTCTCTTAGCGCCGCTTCTGCCGAAAGAAGCCCGGGAGCGGCTCTTAGCTCCGGAGAGCATCGTACCTGCGTCTTTAGCGTCTTTTGTGGTCTACATCCTAGCAGAAAGCTTTTCCACTCTGTCTAGCAATGAAAACCTGCGGGAGCACAGAAAACATCTCCCATCGTGTTCTGGACGTTGCACGGAGGTCTGCCAAGTGTTTGGCATGAAGGAAAGAAAAGTTGTCCAAAACAGCTTCCAATCGAAGATTCATGTGATTGGAAACGTCAGGAAAGTGTAAGGTACTGTTTTCTATCAGTTGGCAAGCTGCGCACACAATCCCAGTGTTGTACAGCTTCCTTCTTCACCTTTCCGTTGCTGCCGCTCTCTCCGGCTCCCGGAGCCGAAGAAGCGGCTTCTTCGCGCAAAGACGATTGTACCGCTCACAGTGCTCTCTTAGCGCCACTTCTGCCGAAAGAAGCCCGGGAGCGGCTCTTAGCTCCGGAGAGCATCGTACCTTTGTCTTTAGCGTCTTTTGTGGTCTACATCCTAGCAGAAAGCTTTTCCACTCTGTCTGGCAAGGAAAACCTGCGGGAGCACAGAAAACATCTCCCATCGTCTTCTGGACGTTGCACGGAGGTCTGCCAAGTGTTTGGCATGAAGGAAAGAAAAGTTGTCCAAAACAGCTTCCAATCGAAGATTCATGTGATTGGAAACGTCAGGAAAGTGTAAGGTACTGTTTTCTATCAGTTGGCAAGCTGCGCACACAATCCCAGTGTTGTACAGCTTCCTTCTTCACCTTTGCGATGCTGCCGCTCTCTCCGGCTCCCGGAGCCGAAGAAGCGGCTTCTTCGCGCAAAGACGATTGTACCGCTCACAGTGCTCTCTTAGCGCCGCTTCTGCCGAAAGAAGCCCGGGAGCGGCTCTTAGCTCCGGAGAGCATCGTACCTTCGTCTTTAGCGTCTTTTGTGGTCTACATCCTAGCAGAAAGCTTTTCCACTCTGTCTGGCAAGGAAAACCTGCGGGAGCACAGAAAACATCTCCCATCGTCTTCTGGACGTTGCACGGAGGTCTGCCAAGTGTTTGGCATGAAGGAAAGAAAAGTTGTCCAAAACAGCTTCCAATCGAAGATTCGTGTGATTGGAAACGTCAGGAAAGTGTAAGGTACTGTTTTCTATCAGTTGGCAAGCTGCGCACACAATCCCAGTGTTGTACAGCTTCCTTCTTCACCTTTCCGATGCTGCCGCTCTCTCCGGCTCCCGGAGCCGAAGAAGCGGCTTCTTCGCGCAAAGACGATTGTACCGCTCACAGTGCTCTCTTAGCACCGCTTCTGCCGAAAGAAGCCCGGGAGCGGCTCTTAGCTCCGGAGAGCATCGGACCTGCGTCTTTAGCGTCTTTTGTGGTCTACATCCTAGCAGAAAGCTTTTCCACTCTGTCTGGCAAGGAAAACCTGCGGGAGCACAGAAAACATCTCCCATCGTCTTCTGGACGTTGCACGGAGGTCTGCCAAGTGTTTGGCATGAAGGAAAGAAAAGTTGTCCAAAACAGCTTCCAATCGAAGATTCATGTGATTGGAAACGTCAGGAAAGTGTAAGGTACTGTTTTCTATCAGTTGGCAAGCTGCGCACACAATCCCAGTGTTGTACAGCTTCCTTCTTCACCTTTGCGATGCTGCCGCTCTCTCCGGCTCCCGGAGCCGAAGAAGCGGCTTCTTCGCGCAAAGACGATTGTACCGCTCACAGTGCTCTCTTAGCGCCGCTTCTGCCGAAAGAAGCCCGGGAGCGGCTCTTAGCTCCGGAGAGCATCGTACCTTCGTCTTTAGTGTCTTTTGTGGTCTACATCCTAGCAGAAAGCTTTTCCACTCTGTCTGGCAAGGAAAACCTGCGGGAGCACAGAAAACATCTCCCATCGTCTTCTGGACGTTGCACGGAGGTCTGCCAAGTGTTTGGCATGAAGGAAAGAAAAGTTGTCCAAAACAGCTTCCAATCGAAGATTCATGTGATTGGAAACGTCAGGAAAGTTGTAAGGTACTGTTTTCTATCAGTTGGCAAGCTGCGCACACAATGCCAGTGTTGTACAGCTTCCTTCTTCACCTTTCCGATGCTGCCGCTCTCTCCGGCTCCCGGAGCCGAAGAAGCGGCTTCTTCGCGCAAAGACGATTGTACCGCTCACAGTGCTCTCTTAGCGCCGCTTCTGCCGAAAGAAGCCCGGGAGCGGCTCTTTTCTCCGGAGAGCATCGTACCTTCGTCTTTAGTGTCTTTTGTGGTCTACATCCTAGAAGAAAGCTTTTCCACTCTGTCTGGCAAGGAAAACCTGCGGGAGCACAGAAAACATCTCCCATCGTCTTCTGGACGTTGCACGGAGGTCTGCCAAGTGTTTGGCATGAAGGAAAGAAAAGTTGTCCAAAACAGCTTCCAATCGAAGATTCGTGTGATTGGAAAAGTCAGGAAAGTGTAAGGTACTGTTTTCTATCAGTTGGCAAGCTGCGCACACAATCCCAGTGTTGTACAGCTTCCTTCTTCACCTTTGCGATGCTGCCGCTCTCTCCGGCTCCCGGAGCCGAAGAAGCGGCTTCTTCGCGCAAAGACGATTGTACCGCTCACAGTGCTCTCTTAGCGCCGCTTCTGCCGAAAGAAGCCCGGGAGCGGCTCTTAGCTCCGGAGAGCATCCTATCTTCGTCTTTAGCGTCTTTTGTGGTCTACATCCTAGCAGAAAGCTTTTCCACTCTGTCTGGCAAGGAAAACCTGCGGGAGCACAGAAAACATCTCCCATCGTGTTCTGGACGTTGCACGGAGGTCTGCCAAGTGTTTGGCATGAAGGAAAGAAAAGTTGTCCAAAACAGCTTCCAATCGAAGATTCATGTGATTGGAAACGTCAGGAAAGTGTAAGGTACTGTTTTCTATCAGTTGGCAAGCTGCGCACACAATCCCAGTGTTGTACAGCTTCCTTCTTCACCTTTCCGATGCTGCCGCTCTCTCCGGCTCCCGGAGCCGAAGAAGCGGCTTCTTCGCGCAAAGACGATTGTACCGCTCACAGTGCTCTCTTAGCGCCGCTTCTGCCGAAAGAAGCCCGGGAGCGGCTCTTAGCTCCGGAGAGCATCGTACCTTCGTCTTTAGCGTCTTTTGTGGTCTACATCCTAGCAGAAAGCTTTTCCACTCTGTCTGGCAAGGAAAACCTGCGGGAGCACAGAAAACATCTCCCATCGTGTTCTGGACGTTGCACGGAGGTCTGCCAAGTGTTTGGCATGAAGGAAAGAAAAGTTGTCCAAAACAGCTTCCAATCGAAGATTCGTGTGATTGGAAACGTCAGGAAAGTGTAAGGTACTGTTTTCTATCAGTTGGCAAGCTGCGCACACAATCCCAGTGTTGTACAGCTTCCTTCTTCACCTTTGCGATGCTGCCGCTCTCTCCGGCTCCCGGAGCCGAAGAAGCGGCTTCTTCGCGCAAAGACGATTGTACCGCTCACAGTGCTCTCTTAGCGCCGCTTCTGCCGAAAGAAGCCCGGGAGCGGCTCTTTGCTCCGGAGAGCATCCTATCTTCGTCTTTAGCGTCTTTTGTGGTCTACATCCTAGCAGAAAGCTTTTCCACTCTGTCTGGCAAGGAAAACCTGCGGGAGCACAGAAACCATCTCCCATCGTCTTCTGGACGTTGCACGGAGGTCTGCCAAGTGTTTGGCATGAAGGAAAGAAAAGTTGTCCAAAACAGCTTCCAATCGAAGATTCATGTGATTGGAAACGTCAGGAAAGTTGTAAGGTACTGTTTTCTATCAGTTGGCAAGCTGTGCACACAATGCCAGTGTTGTACAGCTTCCTTCTTCACCTTTCCGATGCTGCCGCTCTCTCCGGCTCCCGGAGCCGAAGAAGCGGCTTCTTCGCGCAAAGACGATTGTACCGCTCACAGTGCTCTCTTAGCGCCGCTTCTGCCGAAAGAAGGCCGGGAGCGGCTCTTAGCTCCGGAGAGCATCGTACCTTCGTCTTTAGCCTCTTTTGTGGTCTACATCCTAGAAGAAAGCTTTTCCACTCTGTCTGGCAAGGAAAACCTGCGGGAGCACAGAAAACATCTCCCATCGTCTTCTGGACGTTGCACGGAGGTCTGCCAAGTGTTTGGCATGAAGGAAAGAAAAGTTGTCCAAAACAGCTTCCAATCGAAGATTCGTGTGATTGGAAACGTCAGGAAAGTGTAAGGTACTGTTTTCTATCAGTTGGCAAGCTGCGCACACAATCCCAGTGTTGTACAGCTTCCTTCTTCACCTTTGCGATGCTGCCGCTCTCTCCGGCTCCCGGAGCCGAAGAAGCGGCTTCTTCGCGCAAAGACGATTGTACCGCTCACAGTGCTCTCTTAGCGCCGCTTCTGCCGAAAGAAGCCCGGGAGCGGCTCTTAGCTCCGGAGAGCATCGTACCTTCGTCTTTAGCGTCTTTTGTGGTCTACATCCTAGCAGAAAGCTTTTCCACTCTGTCTGGCAAGGAAAACCTGCGGGAGCACAGAAAACATCTCCCATCGTCTTCTGGACGTTGCACGGAGGTCTGCCAAGTGTTTGGCATGAAGGAAAGAAAAGATGTCCAAAACAGCTTCCAATCGAAGATTCGTGTGATTGGAAACGTCAGGAAAGTGTAAGGTACTGTTTTCTATCAGTTGGCAAGCTGCGCACACAATCCCAGTGTTGTACAGCTTCCTTCTTCACCTTTGCGATGCTGCCGCTCTCTCCGGCTCCCGGAGCCGAAGAAGCGGCTTCTTCGCGCAAAGACGATTGTACCGCTCACAGTGCTCTCTTAGCGCCGCTTCTGCCGAAAGAAGCCCGGGAGCGGCTCTTAGCTCCGGAGAGCATCGTACCTTCGTCTTTAGCGTCTTTTGTGGTCTACATCCTAGCAGAAAGCTTTTCCACTCTGTCTGGCAAGGAAAACCTGCGGGAGCACAGAAAACATCTCCCATCGTCTTCTGGACGTTGCACGGAGGTCTGCCAAGTGTTTGGCATGAAGGAAAGAAAAGTTGTCCAAAACAGCTTCCAATCGAAGATTCATGTGATTGGAAACGTCAGGAAAGTTGTAAGGTACTGTTTTCTATCAGTTGGCAAGCTGCGCACACAATGCCATTGTTTTACAGCTTCCTTCTTCACCTTTCCGTTGCTGCCGCTCTCTCCGGCTCCCGGAGCCGAAGAAGCGGCTTCTTCGCGCAAAGACGATTGTACCGCTCACAGTGCTCTCTTAGCGCCGCTTCTGCCGAAAGAAGCCCGGGAGCGGCTCTTAGCTCCGGAGAGCATCGTACCTTCGTCTTTAGTGTCTTTTGTGGTCTACATCCTAGCAGAAAGCTTTTCCACTCTGTCTGGCAAGGAAAACCTGCGGGAGCACAGAAAACATCTCCCATCGTCTTCTGGACGTTGCACGGAGGTCTGCCAAGTGTTTGGCATGAAGGAAAGAAAAGTTGTCCAAAACAGCTTCCAATCGAAGATTCATGTGATTGGAAACGTCAGGAAAGTTGTAAGGTACTGTTTTCTATCAGTTGGCAAGCTGCGCACACTATCCCAGTGTTGTACAGCTTCCTTCTTCACCTTTCCGATGCTGCCGCTCTGTCCGGCTCCCGGAGCCGAAGAAGCGGCTTCTTCGCGCAAAGACGATTGTACCGCTCACAGTGCTCTCTTAGCGCCGCTTCTGCCGAAAGAAGCCCGGGAGCGGCTCTTAGCTCCGGAGAGCATCGTACCTGCGTCTTTAGCCTCTTTTGTGGTCTACATCCTACCAGAAAGCTTTTCCACTCTGTCTGGCAAGGAAAACCTGCGGGAGCACAGAAAACATCTCCCATCGTCTTCTGGACGTTGCACGGAGGTCTGCCAAGTGTTTGGCATGAAGGAAAGAAAAGTTGTCCAAAACAGCTTCCAATCGAAGATTCATGTGATTGGAAACGTCAGGAAAGTGTAAGGTACTGTTTTCTATCAGTTGGCAAGCTGCGCACACAATCCCAGTGTTGTACAGCTTCCTTCTTCACCTTTCCGATGCTGCCGCTCTCTCCGGCTCCCGGAGCCGAAGAAGCGGCTTCTTCGCGCAAAGACGATTGTACCGCTCACAGTGCTCTCTTAGCGCCGCTTCTGCCGAAAGAAGCCCGGGAGCGGCTCTTAGCTCCGGAGAGCATCGTACCTTCGTCTTTAGCGTCTTTTGTGGTCTACATCCTAGCAGAAATCTTTTCCACTCTGTCTGGCAAGGAAAACCTGCGGGAGCACAGAAAACATCTCCCATCGTCTTCTGGACGTTGCACGGAGGTCTGCCAAGTGTTTGGCATGAAGGAAAGAAAAGTTGTCCAAAACAGCTTCCAATCGAAGATTCGTGTGATTGGAAACGTCAGGAAAGTGTAAGGTACTGTTTTCTATCAGTTGGCAAGCTGCGCACACAATCCCAGTGTTGTACAGCTTCCTTCTTCACCTTTGCGATGCTGCCGCTCTCTCCGGCTCCCGGAGCCGAAGAAGCGGCTTCTTCGCGCAAAGACGATTGTACCGCTCACAGTGCTCTCTTAGCGCCGCTTCTGCCGAAAGAAGCCCGGGAGCGGCTCTTAGCTCCGGAGAGCATCGTACCTTCGTCTTTAGCGTCTTTTGTGGTCTACATCCTAGCAGAAAGCTTTTCCACTCTGTCTGGCAAGGAAAACCTGCGGGAGCACAGAAAACATCTCCCATCGTCTTCTGGACGTTGCACGGAGGTCTGCCAAGTGTTTGGCATGAAGGAAAGAAAAGTTGTCCAAAACAGCTTCCAATCGAAGATTCGTGTGATTGGAAACGTCAGGAAAGTGTAAGGTACTGTTTTCTATCAGTTGGCAAGCTGCGCACACAATCCCAGTGTTGTACAGCTTCCTTCTTCACCTTTCCGATGCTGCCGCTCTCTCCGGCTCCCGGAGCCGAAGAAGCGGCTTCTTCGCGCAAAGACGATTGTACCGCTCACAGTGCTCTCTTAGCGCCGCTTCTGCCGAAAGAAGCCCGGGAGCGGCTCTTAGCTCCGGAGAGCATCGTCCCTGCGTCTTTAGCGTCTTTTGTGGTCTACATCCTAGCAGAAAGCTTTTCCACTCTGTCTGGCAAGGAAAACCTGCGGGAGCACAGAAAACATCTCCCATGGTGTTCTGGACGTTGCACGGAGGTCTGCCAAGTGTTTGGCATGAAGGAAAGAAAAGTTGTCCAAAACAGCTTCCAATCGAAGATTCATGTGATTGGAAACGTCAGGAAAGTGTAAGGTACTGTTTTCTATCAGTTGGCAAGCTGCGCACACAATCCCAGTGTTGTACAGCTTCCTTCTTCACCTTTGCGATGCTGCCGCTCTCTCCGGCTCCCGGAGCCGAAGAAGCGGCTTCTTCGCGCAAAGACGATTGTACCGCTCACAGTGCTCTCTTAGCGCCGCTTCTGCCGAAAGAAGCCCGGGAGCGGCTCTTAGCTCCGGAGAGCATCGTACCTTCGTCTTTAGCGTCTTTTGTGGTCTACATCCTAGCAGAAAGCTTTTCCACTCTGTCTGGCAAGGAAAACCTGCGGGAGCACAGAAAACATCTCCCATGGTGTTCTGGACGTTGCACGGAGGTCTGCCAAGTGTTTGGCATGAAGGAAAGAAAAGTTGTCCAAAACAGCTTCCAATCGAAGATTCGTGTGATTGGAAACGTCAGGAAAGTGTAAGGTACTGTTTTCTATCAGTTGGCAAGCTGCGCACACAATCCCAGTGTTGTACAGCTTCCTTCTTCACCTTTCCGATGCTGCCGCTCTCTCCGGCTCCCGGAGCCGAAGAAGCGGCTTCTTCGCGCAAAGACGATTGTACCGCTCACAGTGCTCTCTTAGCGCCGCTTCTGCCGAAAGAAGCCCGGGAGCGGCTCTTAGCTCCGGAGAGCATCGTACCTTCGTCTTTAGCGTCTTTTGTGGTCTACATCCTAGCAGAAATCTTTTCCACTCTGTCTGGCAAGGAAAACCTGCGGGAGCACAGAAAACATCTCCCATCGTCTTCTGGACGTTGCACGGAGGTCTGCCAAGTGTTTGGCATGAAGGAAAGAAAAGTAGTCCAAAACAGCTTCCAATCGAAGATTCATGTGATTGGAAACGTCAGGAAAGTGTAAGGTACTGTTTTCTATCAGTTGGCAAGCTGCGCACACAATCCCAGTGTTGTACAGCTTCCTTCTTCACCTTTCCGATGCTGCCGCTCTCTCCGGCTCCCGGAGCCGAAGAAGCGGCTTCTTCGCGCAAAGACGATTGTACCGCTCACAGTGCTCTCTTAGCGCCGCTTCTGCCGAAAGAAGCCCGGGAGCGGCTCTTAGCTCCGGAGAGCATCCTATCTTCGTCTTTAGCGTCTTTTGTGGTCTACATCCTAGCAGAAAGCTTTTCCACTCTGTCTGGCAAGGAAAACCTGCGGGAGCACAGAAAACATCTCCCATCGTCTTCTGGACGTTGCACGGAGGTCTGCCAAGTGTTTGGCATGAAGGAAAGAAAAGTTGTCCAAAACAGCTTCCAATCGAAGATTCATGTGATTGGAAACGTCAGGAAAGTGTAAGGTACTGTTTTCTATCAGTTGGCAAGCTGCGCACACAATCCCAGTGTTGTACAGCTTCCTTCTTCACCTTTGCGATTCTGCCGCTCTCTCCGGCTCCCGGAGCCGAAGAAGCGGCTTCTTCGCGCAAAGACGATTGTACCGCTCACAGTGCTCTCTTAGCGCCGCTTCTGCCGAAAGAAGCCCGGGAGCGGCTCTTAGCTCCGGAGAGCATCGTACCTTCGTCTTTAGCGTCTTTTGTGGTCTACATCCTAGCAGAAAGCTTTTCCACTCTGTCTGGCAAGGAAAACCTGCGGGAGCACAGAAAACATCTCCCATCGTCTTCTGGACGTTGCACGGAGGTCTGCCAAGTGTTTGGCATGAAGGAAAGAAAAGTTGTCCAAAACAGCTTCCAATCGAAGATTCATGTGATTGGAAACGTCAGGAAAGTGTAAGGTACTGTTTTCTATCAGTTGGCAAGCTGCGCACACAATCCCAGTGTTGTACAGCTTCCTTCTTCACCTTTGCGATGCTGCCGCTCTCTCCGGCTCCCGGAGCCGAAGAAGCGGCTTCTTCGCGCAAAGACGATTGTACCGCTCACAGTGCTCTCTTAGCGCCGCTTCTGCCGAAAGAAGCCCGGGAGCGGCTCTTTGCTCCGGAGAGCATCCTATCTTCGTCTTTAGCGTCTTTTGTGGTCTACATCCTAGCAGAAAGCTTTTCCACTCTGTCTGGCAAGGAAAACCTGCGGGAGCACAGAAAACATCTCCCATCGTCTTCTGGACGTTGCACGGAGGTCTGCCAAGTGTTTGGCATGAAGGAAAGAAAAGATGTCCAAAACAGCTTCCAATCGAAGATTCGTGTGATTGGAAACGTCAGGAAAGTGTAAGGTACTGTTTTCTATCAGTTGGCAAGCTGCGCACACAATCCCAGTGTTGTACAGCTTCCTTCTTCACCTTTGCGATGCTGCCGCTCTCTCCGGCTCCCGGAGCCGAAGAAGCGGCTTCTTCGCGCAAAGACGATTGTACCGCTCACAGTGCTCTCTTAGCGCCGCTTCTGCCGAAAGAAGCCCGGGAGCGGCTCTTAGCTCCGGAGAGCATCCTATCTTCGTCTTTAGCGTCTTTTGTGGTCTACATCCTAGCAGAAAGCTTTTCCACTCTGTCTGGCAAGGAAAACCTGCGGGAGCACAGAAAACATCTCCCATCGTCTTCTGGACGTTGCACGGAGGTCTGCCAAGTGTTTGGCATGAAGGAAAGAAAAGTTGTCCAAAACAGCTTCCAATCGAAGATTCATGTGATTGGAAACGTCAGGAAAGTTGTAAGGTACTGTTTTCTATCAGTTGGCAAGCTGCGCACACAATCCCAGTGTTGTACAGCTTCCTTCTTCACCTTTCCGTTGCTGCCGCTCTCTCCGGCTCCCGGAGCCGAAGAAGCGGCTTCTTCGCGCAAAGACGATTGTACCGCTCACAGTGCTCTCTTAGCGCCGCTTCTGCCGAAAGAAGCCCGGGAGCGGCTCTTAGCTCCGGAGAGCATCGTACCTTCGTCTTTAGTGTCTTTTGTGGTCTACATCCTACCAGAAAGCTTTTCCACTCTGTCTGGCAAGGAAAACCTGCGGGAGCACAGAAAACATCTCCCATCGTGTTCTGGACGTTGCACGGAGGTCTGCCAAGTGTTTGGCATGAAGGAAAGAAAAGTTGTCCAAAACAGCTTCCAATCGAAGATTCATGTGATTGGAAACGTCAGGAAAGTGTAAGGTACTGTTTTCTATCAGTTGGCAAGCTGCGCACACAATCCCAGTGTTGTACAGCTTCCTTCTTCACCTTTCCGATGCTGCCGCTCTCTCCGGCTCCCGGAGCCGAAGAAGCGGCTTCTTCGCGCAAAGACGATTGTACCGCTCACAGTGCTCTCTTAGCGCCGCTTCTGCCGAAAGAAGCCCGGGAGCGGCTCTTAGCTCCGGAGAGCATCGTACCTTCGTCTTTAGCGTCTTTTGTGGTCTACATCCTAGCAGAAATCTTTTCCACTCTGTCTGGCAAGGAAAACCTGCGGGAGCACAGAAAACATCTCCCATGGTGTTCTGGACGTTGCACGGAGGTCTGCCAAGTGTTTGGCATGAAGGAAAGAAAAGTTGTCCAAAACAGCTTCCAATCGAAGATTCGTGTGATTGGAAACGTCAGGAAAGTGTAAGGTACTGTTTTCTATCAGTTGGCAAGCTGCGCACACAATCCCAGTGTTGTACAGCTTCCTTCTTCACCTTTGCGATGCTGCCGCTCTCTCCGGCTCCCGGAGCCGAAGAAGCGGCTTCTTCGCGCAAAGACGATTGTACCGCTCACAGTGCTCTCTTAGCGCCGCTTCTGCCGAAAGAAGCCCGGGAGCGGCTCTTAGCTCCGGAGAGCATCGTACCTTCGTCTTTAGCGTCTTTTGTGGTCTACATCCTAGCAGAAAGCTTTTCCACTCTGTCTGGCAAGGAAAACCTGCGGGAGCACAGAAAACATCTCCCATCGTCTTCTGGACGTTGCACGGAGGTCTGCCAAGTGTTTGGCATGAAGGAAAGAAAAGTTGTCCAAAACAGCTTCCAATCGAAGATTCGTGTGATTGGAAACGTCAGGAAAGTGTAAGGTACTGTTTTCTATCAGTTGGCAAGCTGCGCACACAATCCCAGTGTTGTACAGCTTCCTTCTTCACCTTTCCGATGCTGCCGCTCTCTCCGGCTCCCGGAGCCGAAGAAGCGGCTTCTTCGCGCAAAGACGATTGTACCGCTCACAGTGCTCTCTTAGCGCCGCTTCTGCCGAAAGAAGCCCGGGAGCGGCTCTTAGCTCCGGAGAGCATCGTCCCTGCGTCTTTAGCGTCTTTTGTGGTCTACATCCTAGCAGAAAGCTTTTCCACTCTGTCTGGCAAGGAAAACCTGCGGGAGCACAGAAAACATCTCCCATCGTCTTCTGGACGTTGCACGGAGGTCTGCCAAGTGTTTGGCATGAAGGAGAGAAAAGTTGTCCAAAACAGCTTCCAATCGAAGATTCATGTGATTGGAAACGTCAGGAAAGTGTAAGGTACTGTTTTCTATCAGTTGGCAAGCTGCGCACACAATGCCAGTGTTGTACAGCTTCCTTCTTCACCTTTGCGATGCTGCCGCTCTCTCCGGCTCCCGGAGCCGAAGAAGCGGCTTCTTCGCGCAAAGACGATTGTACCGCTCACAGTGCTCTCTTAGCGCCGCTTCTGCCGAAAGAAGCCCGGGAGCGGCTCTTAGCTCCGGAGAGCATCGTACCTTCGTCTTTAGCGTCTTTTGTGGTCTACATCCTAGCAGAAATCTTTTCCACTCTGTCTGGCAAGGAAAACCTGCGGGAGCACAGAAAACATCTCCCATCGTCTTCTGGACGTTGCACGGAGGTCTGCCAAGTGTTTGGCATGAAGGAAAGAAAAGTAGTCCAAAACAGCTTCCAATCGAAGATTCATGTGATTGGAAACGTCAGGAAAGTGTAAGGTACTGTTTTCTATCAGTTGGCAAGCTGCGCACACAATCCCAGTGTTGTACAGCTTCCTTCTTCACCTTTGCGATGCTGCCGCTCTCTCCGGCTCCCGGAGCCGAAGAAGCGGCTTCTTCGCGCAAAGACGATTGTACCGCTCACAGTGCTCTCTTAGCGCCGCTTCTGCCGAAAGAAGCCCGGGAGCGGCTCTTAGCTCCGGAGAGCATCGTACCTTCGTCTTTAGTGTCTTTTGTTGTCTACATCCTAGCAGAAAGCTTTTCCACTCTGTCTGGCAAGGAAAACCTGCGGGAGCACAGAAAACATCTCCCATCGTGTTCTGGACGTTGCACAGAGGTCTGCCAAGTGTTTGGCATGAAGGAAAGAAAAGTTGTCCAAAACAGCTTCCAATCGAAGATTCGTGTGATTGGAAACGTCAGGAAAGTGTAAGGTACTGTTTTCTATCAGTTGGCAAGCTGCGCACACAATCCCAGTGTTGTACAGCTTCCTTCTTCACCTTTGCGATGCTGCCGCTCTCTCCGGCTCCCGGAGCCGAAGAAGCGGCTTCTTCGCGCAAAGACGATTGTACCGCTCACAGTGCTCTCTTAGCGCCGCTTCTGCCGAAAGAAGCCCGGGAGCGGCTCTTAGCTCCGGAGAGCATCGTCCCTGCGTCTTTAGCGTCTTTTGTGGTCTACATCCTAGCAGAAATCTTTTCCACTCTGTCTGGCAAGGAAAACCTGCGGGAGCACAGAAAACATCTCCCATCGTGTTCTGGACGTTGCACGGAGGTCTGCCAAGTGTTTGGCATGAAGGAAAGAAAAGTAGTCCAAAACAGCTTCCAATCGAAGATTCATGTGATTGGAAACGTCAGGAAAGTGTAAGGTACTGTTTTCTATCAGTTGGCAAGCTGCGCACACAATCCCAGTGTTGTACAGCTTCCTTCTTCACCTTTGCGATGCTGCCGCTCTCTCCGGCTCCCGGAGCCGAAGAAGCGGCTTCTTCGCGCAAAGACGATTGTACCGCTCACAGTGCTCTCTTAGCGCCGCTTCTGCCGAAAGAAGCCCGGGAGCGGCTCTTAGCTCCGGAGAGCATCGTACCTTCGTCTTTAGTGTCTTTTGTTGTCTACATCCTAGCAGAAAGCTTTTCCACTCTGTCTGGCAAGGAAAACCTGCGGGAGCACAGAAAACATCTCCCATCGTGTTCTGGACGTTGCACAGAGGTCTGCCAAGTGTTTGGCATGAAGGAAAGAAAAGTTGTCCAAAACAGCTTCCAATCGAAGATTCGTGTGATTGGAAACGTCAGGAAAGTGTAAGGTACTGTTTTCTATCAGTTGGCAAGCTGCGCACACAATCCCAGTGTTGTACAGCTTCCTTCTTCACCTTTCCGATGCTGCCGCTCTGTCCGGCTCCCGGAGCCGAAGAAGCGGCTTCTTCGCGCAAAGACGATTGTACCGCTCACAGTGCTCTCTTAGCGCCGCTTCTGCCGAAAGAAGCCCGGGAGCGGCTCTTAGCTCCGGAGAGCATCGGACCTGCGTCTTTAGCGTCTTTTGTGGTCTACATCCTAGCAGAAAGCTTTTCCACTCTGTCTGGCAAGGAAAACCTGCGGGAGCACAGAAAACATCTCCCATCGTCTTCTGGACGTTGCACGGAGGTCTGCCAAGTGTTTGGCATGAAGGAAAGAAAAGTTGTCCAAAACAGCTTCCAATCGAAGATTCGTGTGATTGGAAACGTCAGGAAAGTGTAAGGTACTGTTTTCTATCAGTTGGCAAGCTGCGCACACAATCCCAGTGTTGTACAGCTTCCTTCTTCACCTTTCCGATGCTGCCGCTCCTTCCGGCTCCCAGAGCCGAAGAAGCGGCTTCTTCGCGCAAAGACGATTGTACCGCTCACAGTGCTCTCTTAGCGCCGCTTCTGCCGAAAGAAGCCCGGGAGCGGCTCTTAGCTCCGGAGAGCATCGTACCTTCGTCTTTAGCGTCTTTTGTGGTCTACATCCTAGCAGAAATCTTTTCCACTCTGTCTGGCAAGGAAAACCTGCGGGAGCACAGAAAACATCTCCCATCGTGTTCTGGACGTTGCACGGAGGTCTGCCAAGTGTTTGGCATGAAGGAAAGAAAAGTAGTCCAAAACAGCTTCCAATCGAAGATTCATGTGATTGGAAACGTCAGGAAAGTGTAAGGTACTGTTTTCTATCAGTTGGCAAGCTGCGCACACAATCCCAGTGTTGTACAGCTTCCTTCTTCACCTTTGCGATGCTGCCGCTCTCTCCGGCTCCCGGAGCCGAAGAAGCGGCTTCTTCGCGCAAAGACGATTGTACCGCTCACAGTGCTCTCTTAGCGCCGCTTCTGCCGAAAGAAGCCCGGGAGCGGCTCTTAGCTCCGGAGAGCATCGTACCTTCGTCTTTAGCGTCTTTTGTGGTCTACATCCTAGCAGAAAGCTTTTCCACTCTGTCTGGCAAGGAAAACCTGCGGGAGCACAGAAAACATCTCCCATCGTCTTCTGGACGTTGCACGGAGGTCTGCCAAGTGTTTGGCATGAAGGAAAGAAAAGTTGTCCAAAACAGCTTCCAATCGAAGATTCCTGTGATTGGAAACGTCAGGAAAGTGTAAGGTACTGTTTTCTATCAGTTGGCAAGCTGCGCACACAATCCCAGTGTTGTACAGCTTCCTTCTTCACCTTTCCGATGCTGCCGCTCTCTCCGGCTCCCGGAGCCGAAGAAGCGGCTTCTTCGCGCAAAGACGATTGTACCGCTCACAGTGCTCTCTTAGCACCGCTTCTGCCGAAAGAAGCCCGGGAGCGGCTCTTAGCTCCGGAGAGCATCGGACCTGCGTCTTTAGCGTCTTTTGTGGTCTACATCCTAGCAGAAAGCTTTTCCACTCTGTCTGGCAAGGAAAACCTGCGGGAGCACAGAAAACATCTCCCATCGTCTTCTGGACGTTGCACGGAGGTCTGCCAAGTGTTTGGCATGAAGGAAAGAAAAGTTGTCCAAAACAGCTTCCAATCGAAGATTCATGTGATTGGAAACGTCAGGAAAGTGTAAGGTACTGTTTTCTATCAGTTGGCAAGCTGCGCACACAATGCCAGTGTTGTACAGCTTCCTTCTTCACCTTTGCGATGCTGCCGCTCTCTCCGGCTCCCGGAGCCGAAGAAGCGGCTTCTTCGCGCAAAGACGATTGTACCGCTCACAGTGCTCTCTTAGCGCCGCTTCTGCCGAAAGAAGCCCGGGAGCGGCTCTTAGCTCCGGAGAGCATCGTACCTTCGTCTTTAGCGTCTTTTGTGGTCTACATCCTAGCAGAAAGCTTTTCCACTCTGTCTGGCAAGGAAAACCTGCGGGAGCACAGAAAACATCTCCCATCGTCTTCTGGACGTTGCACGGAGGTCTGCCAAGTGTTTGGCATGAAGGAAAGAAAAGTTGTCCAAAACAGCTTCCAATCGAAGATTCATGTGATTGGAAACGTCAGGAAAGTGTAAGGTACTGTTTTCTATCAGTTGGCAAGCTGCGCACACAATGCCAGTGTTGTACAGCTTCCTTCTTCACCTTTGCGATGCTGCCGCTCTCTCCGGCTCCCGGAGCCGAAGAAGCGGCTTCTTCGCGCAAAGACGATTGTACCGCTCACAGTGCTCTCTTAGCGCCGCTTCTGCCGAAAGAAGCCCGGGAGCGGCTCTTAGCTCCGGAGAGCATCGTACCTTCGTCTTTAGCGTCTTTTGTGGTCTACATCCTAGCAGAAAGCTTTTCCACTCTGTCTGGCAAGGAAAACCTGCGGGAGCACAGAAAACATCTCCCATCGTGTTCTGGACGTTGCACGGAGGTCTGCCAAGTGTTTGGCATGAAGGAAAGAAAAGTTGTCCAAAACAGCTTCCAATCGAAGATTCGTGTGATTGGAAACGTCAGGAAAGTGTAAGGTACTGTTTTCTATCAGTTGGCAAGCTGCGCACACAATCCCAGTGTTGTACAGCTTCCTTCTTCACCTTTCCGATGCTGCCGCTCTCTCCGGCTCCCGGAGCCGAAGAAGCGGCTTCTTCGCGCAAAGACGATTGTACCGCTCACAGTGCTCTCTTAGCGCCGCTTCTGCCGAAAGAAGCCCGGGAGCGGCTCTTAGCTCCGGAGAGCATCGTACCTTTGTCTTTAGCGTCTTTTGTGGTCTACATCCTAGCAGAAAGCTTTTCCACTCTGTCTGGCAAGGAAAACCTGCGGGAGCACAGAAAACATCTCCCATCGTCTTCTGGACGTTGCACGGAGGTCTGCAAAGTGTTTGGCATGAAGGAAAGAAAAGTTGTCCAAAACAGCTTCCAATCGAAGATTCGTGTGATTGGAAACGTCAGGAAAGTGTAAGGTACTGTTTTCTATCAGTTGGCAAGCTGCGCACACGATCCCAGTGTTGTACAGCTTCCTTCTTCACCTTTGCGATGCTGCCGCTCTCTCCGGCTCCCGGAGCCGAAGAAGCGGCTTCTTCGCGCAAAGACGATTGTACCGCTCACAGTGCTCTCTTAGCGCCGCTTCTGCCGAAAGAAGCCCGGGAGCGGCTCTTAGCTCCGGAGAGCATCGTACCTTCGTCTTTAGCGTCTTTGGTGGTCTACATCCTAGCAGAAAGCTTTTCCACTCTGTCTGGCAAGGAAAACCTGCGGGAGCACAGAAAACATCTCCCATCGTCTTCTGGACGTTGCACGGAGGTCTGCCAAGTGTTTGGCATGAAGGAAAGAAAAGTTGTCCAAAACAGCTTCCAATCGAAGATTCGTGTGATTGGAAACGTCAGGAAAGTGTAAGGTACTGTTTTCTATCAGTTGGCAAGCTGCGCACACAATCCCAGTGTTGTACAGCTTCCTTCTTCACCTTTGCGATGCTGCCGCTCTCTCCGGCTCCCGGAGCCGAAGAAGCGGCTTCTTCGCGCAAAGACGATTGTACCGCTCACAGTGCTCTCTTAGCGCCGCTTCTGCCGAAAGAAGCCCGGGAGCGGCTCTTAGCTCCGGAGAGCATCGTACCTTCGTCTTTAGCGTCTTTTGTGGTCTACATCCTAGCAGAAAGCTTTTCCACTCTGTCTGGCAAGGAAAACCTGCGGGAGCACAGAAAACATCTCCCATCGTGTTCTGGACGTTGCACGGAGGTCTGCCAAGTGTTTGGCATGAAGGAAAGAAAAGTTGTCCAAAACAGCTTCCAATCGAAGATTCCTGTGATTGGAAACGTCAGGAAAGTGTAAGGTACTGTTTTCTATCAGTTGGCAAGCTGCGCACACAATCCCAGTGTTGTACAGCTTCCTTCTTCACCTTTCCGATGCTGCCGCTCTCTCCGGCTCCCGGAGCCGAAGAAGCGGCTTCTTCGCGCAAAGACGATTGTACCGCTCACAGTGCTCTCTTAGCGCCGCTTCTGCCGAAAGAAGCCCGGGAGCGGCTCTTAGCTCCGGAGAGCATCGGACCTTCGTCTTTAGCGTCTTTTGTGGTCTACATCCTAGCAGAAAGCTTTTCCACTCTGTCTGGCAAGGAAAACCTGCGGGAGCACAGAAAACATCTCCCATCGTGTTCTGGACGTTGCACGGAGGTCTGCCAAGTGTTTGGCATGAAGGAAAGAAAAGTTGTCCAAAACAGCTTCCAATCGAAGATTCATGTGATTGGAAACGTCAGGAAAGTGTAAGGTACTGTTTTCTATCAGTTGGCAAGCTGCGCACACAATCCCAGTGTTGTACAGCTTCCTTCTTCACCTTTGCGATGCTGCCGCTCTCTCCGGCTCCCGGAGCCGAAGAAGCGGCTTCTTCGCGCAAAGACGATTGTACCGCTCACAGTGCTCTCTTAGCGCCGCTTCTGCCGAAAGAAGCCCGGGAGCGGCTCTTAGCTCCGGAGAGCATCGGACCTGCGTCTTTAGCGTCTTTTGTGGTCTACATCCTAGCAGAAAGCTTTTCCACTCTGTCTGGCAAGGAAAACCTGCGGGAGCACAGAAAACATCTCCCATCGTCTTCTGGACGTTGCACGGAGGTCTGCCAAGTGTTTGGCATGAAGGAAAGAAAAGTTGTCCAAAACAGCTTCCAATCGAAGATTCGTGTGATTGGAAACGTCAGGAAAGTGTAAGGTACTGTTTTCTATCAGTTGGCAAGCTGCGCACACAATCCCAGTGTTGTACAGCTTCCTTCTTCACCTTTGCGATGCTGCCGCTCTCTCCGGCTCCCGGAGCCGAAGAAGCGGCTTCTTCGCGCAAAGACGATTGTACCGCTCACAGTGCTCTCTTAGCGCCGCTTCTGCCGAAAGAAGCCCGGGAGCGGCTCTTAGCTCCGGAGAGCATCGTACCTTCGTCTTTAGCGTCTTTTGTGGTCTACATCCTAGCAGAAAGCTTTTCCACTCTGTCTGGCAAGGAAAACCTGCGGGAGCACAGAAAACATCTCCCATCGTCTTCTGGACGTTGCACGGAGGTCTGCCAAGTGTTTGGCATGAAGGAAAGAAAAGTTGTCCAAAACAGCTTCCAATCGAAGATTCATGTGATTGGAAACGTCAGGAAAGTGTAAGGTACTGTTTTCTATCAGTTGGCAAGCTGCGCACACAATCCCAGTGTTGTACAGCTTCCTTCTTCACCTTTGCGATGCTGCCGCTCTGTCCGGCTCCCGGAGCCGAAGAAGCGGCTTCTTCGCGCAAAGACGATTGTACCGCTCACAGTGCTCTCTTAGCGCCGCTTCTGCCGAAAGAAGCCCGGGAGCGGCTCTTAGCTCCGGAGAGCATCGTACCTTCGTCTTTAGCGTCTTTTGTGGTCTACATCCTAGCAGAAAGCTTTTCCACTCTGTCTGGCAAGGAAAACCTGCGGGAGCACAGAAAACATCTCCCATCGTCTTCTGGACGTTGCACGGAGGTCTGCCAAGTGTTTGGCATGAAGGAAAGAAAAGTTGTCCAAAACAGCTTCCAATCGAAGATTCGTGTGATTGGAAACGTCAGGAAAGTGTAAGGTACTGTTTTCTATCAGTTGGCAAGCTGCGCACACAATCCCAGTGTTGTACAGCTTCCTTCTTCACCTTTGCGATGCTGCCGCTCTCTCCGGCTCCCGGAGCCGAAGAAGCGGCTTCTTCGCGCAAAGACGATTGTACCGCTCACAGTGCTCTCTTAGCGCCGCTTCTGCCGAAAGAAGCCCGGGAGCGGCTCTTAGCTCCGGAGAGCATCGGACCTGCGTCTTTAGCGTCTTTTGTGGTCTACATCCTAGCAGAAAGCTTTTCCACTCTGTCTGGCAAGGAAAACCTGCGGGAGCACAGAAAACATCTCCCATCGTCTTCTGGACGTTGCACGGAGGTCTGCCAAGTGTTTGGCATGAAGGAAAGAAAAGTTGTCCAAAACAGCTTCCAATCGAAGATTCCTGTGATTGGAAACGTCAGAAAAGTTGTGAGGTACTGTTTTCTATCAGTTGGCAAGCTGCGCACACAATCCCAGTGTTGTACAGCTTCCTTCTTCACCTTTCCGATGCTGCCGCTCTCTCCGGCTCCCGGAGCCGAAGAAGCGGCTTCTTCGCGCAAAGACGATTGTACCGCTCACAGTGCTCTCTTAGCGCCGCTTCTGCCGAAAGAAGCCCGGGAGCGGCTCTTAGCTCCGGAGAGCATCGTACCTTCGTCTTTAGTGTCTTTTGTGGTCTACATCCTAGCAGAAAGCTTTTCCACTCTGTCTGGCAAGGAAAACCTGCGGGAGCACAGAAAACATCTCCCATCGTGTTCTGGACGTTGCACGGAGGTCTGCCAAGTGTTTGGCATGAAGGAAAGAAAAGTTGTCCAAAACAGCTTCCAATCGAAGATTCGTGTGATTGGAAACGTCAGGAAAGTGTAAGGTACTGTTTTCTATCAGTTGGCAAGCTGCGCACACAATCCCAGTGTTGTACAGCTTCCTTCTTCACCTTTCCGTTGCTGCCGCTCTCTCCGGCTCCCGGAGCCGAAGAAGCGGCTTCTTCGCGCAAAGACGATTGTACCGCTCACAGTGCTCTCTTAGCGCCGCTTCTGCCGAAAGAAGCCCGGGAGCGGCTCTTAGCTCCGGAGAGCATCGTACCTTCGTCTTTAGCGTCTTTTGTGGTCTACATCCTAGCAGAAAGCTTTTCCACTCTGTCTGGCAAGGAAAACCTGCGGGAGCACAGAAAACATCTCCCATCGTCTTCTGGACGTTGCACGGAGGTCTGCCAAGTGTTTGGCATGAAGGAAAGAAAAGTTGTCCAAAACAGCTTCCAATCGAAGATTCGTGTGATTGGAAACGTCAGGAAAGTGTAAGGTACTGTTTTCTATCAGTTGGCAAGCTGCGCACACAATCCCAGTGTTGTACAGCTTCCTTCTTCACCTTTCCGATGCTGCCGCTCTCTCCGGCTCCCGGAGCCGAAGAAGCGGCTTCTTCGCGCAAAGACGATTGTACCGCTCACAGTGCTCTCTTAGCGCCGCTTCTGCCGAAAGAAGCCCGGGAGCGGCTCTTAGCTCCGGAGAGCATCGGACCTGCGTCTTTAGCGTCTTTTGTGGTCTACATCCTAGCAGAAAGCTTTTCCACTCTGTCTGGCAAGGAAAACCTGCGGGAGCACAGAAAACATCTCCCATCGTCTTCTGGACGTTGCACGGAGGTCTGCCAAGTGTTTGGCATGAAGGAAAGAAAAGTTGTCCAAAACAGCTTCCAATCGAAGATTCCTGTGATTGGAAACGTCAGAAAAGTTATGAGGTACTGTTTTCTATCAGTTGGCAAGCTGCGCACACAATCCCAGTGTTGTACAGCTTCCTTCTTCACCTTTGCGATGCTGCCGCTCTCTCCGGCTCCCGGAGCCGAAGAAGCGGCTTCTTCGCGCAAAGACGATTGTACCGCTCACAGTGCTCTCTTAGCGCCGCTTCTGCCGAAAGAAGCCCGGGAGCGGCTCTTAGCTCCGGAGAGCATCGTACCTTCGTCTTTAGCGTCTTTTGTGGTCTACATCCTAGCAGAAAGCTTTTCCACTCTGTCTGGCAAGGAAAACCTGCGGGAGCACAGAAAACATCTCCCATCGTGTTCTGGACCTTGCACGGAGGTCTGCCAAGTGTTTGGCATGAAGGAAAGAAAAGTTGTCCAAAACAGCTTCCAATCGAAGATTCGTGTGATTGGAAACGTCAGGAAAGTGTAAGGTACTGTTTTCTATCAGTTGGCAAGCTGCGCACACAATCCCAGTGTTGTACAGCTTCCTTCTTCACCTTTCCGTTGCTGCCGCTCTCTCCGGCTCCCGGAGCCGAAGAAGCGGCTTCTTCGCGCAAAGACGATTGTACCGCTCACAGTGCTCTCTTAGCGCCGCTTCTGCCGAAAGAAGCCCGGGAGCGGCTCTTAGCTCCGGAGAGCATCGTACCTGCGTCTTTAGCGTCTTTTGTGGTCTACATCCTAGCAGAAAGCTTTTCCACTCTGTCTAGCAATGAAAACCTGCGGGAGCACAGAAAACATCTCCCATCGTGTTCTGGACGTTGCACGGAGGTCTGCCAAGTGTTTGGCATGAAGGAAAGAAAAGTTGTCCAAAACAGCTTCCAATCGAAGATTCATGTGATTGGAAACGTCAGGAAAGTGTAAGGTACTGTTTTCTATCAGTTGGCAAGCTGCGCACACAATCCCAGTGTTGTACAGCTTCCTTCTTCACCTTTCCGTTGCTGCCGCTCTCTCCGGCTCCCGGAGCCGAAGAAGCGGCTTCTTCGCGCAAAGACGATTGTACCGCTCACAGTGCTCTCTTAGCGCCACTTCTGCCGAAAGAAGCCCGGGAGCGGCTCTTAGCTCCGGAGAGCATCGTACCTTTGTCTTTAGCGTCTTTTGTGGTCTACATCCTAGCAGAAAGCTTTTCCACTCTGTCTGGCAAGGAAAACCTGCGGGAGCACAGAAAACATCTCCCATCGTCTTCTGGACGTTGCACGGAGGTCTGCCAAGTGTTTGGCATGAAGGAAAGAAAAGTTGTCCAAAACAGCTTCCAATCGAAGATTCATGTGATTGGAAACGTCAGGAAAGTGTAAGGTACTGTTTTCTATCAGTTGGCAAGCTGCGCACACAATCCCAGTGTTGTACAGCTTCCTTCTTCACCTTTGCGATGCTGCCGCTCTCTCCGGCTCCCGGAGCCGAAGAAGCGGCTTCTTCGCGCAAAGACGATTGTACCGCTCACAGTGCTCTCTTAGCGCCGCTTCTGCCGAAAGAAGCCCGGGAGCGGCTCTTAGCTCCGGAGAGCATCGTACCTTCGTCTTTAGCGTCTTTTGTGGTCTACATCCTAGCAGAAAGCTTTTCCACTCTGTCTGGCAAGGAAAACCTGCGGGAGCACAGAAAACATCTCCCATCGTCTTCTGGACGTTGCACGGAGGTCTGCCAAGTGTTTGGCATGAAGGAAAGAAAAGTTGTCCAAAACAGCTTCCAATCGAAGATTCCTGTGATTGGAAACGTCAGGAAAGTGTAAGGTACTGTTTTCTATCAGTTGGCAAGCTGCGCACACAATCCCAGTGTTGTACAGCTTCCTTCTTCACCTTTCCGATGCTGCCGCTCTCTCCGGCTCCCGGAGCCGAAGAAGCGGTTTCTTCGCGCAAAGACGATTGTACCGCTCACAGTGCTCTCTTAGCACCGCTTCTGCCGAAAGAAGCCCGGGAGCGGCTCTTAGCTCCGGAGAGCATCGGACCTGCGTCTTTAGCGTCTTTTGTGGTCTACATCCTAGCAGAAAGCTTTTCCACTCTGTCTGGCAAGGAAAACCTGCGGGAGCACAGAAAACATCTCCCATCGTCTTCTGGACGTTGCACGGAGGTCTGCCAAGTGTTTGGCATGAAGGAAAGAAAAGTTGTCCAAAACAGCTTCCAATCGAAGATTCATGTGATTGGAAACGTCAGGAAAGTGTAAGGTACTGTTTTCTATCAGTTGGCAAGCTGCGCACACAATGCCAGTGTTGTACAGCTTCCTTCTTCACCTTTGCGATGCTGCCGCTCTCTCCGGCTCCCGGAGCCGAAGAAGCGGCTTCTTCGCGCAAAGACGATTGTACCGCTCACAGTGCTCTCTTAGCGCCGCTTCTGCCGAAAGAAGCCCGGGAGCGGCTCTTAGCTCCGGAGAGCATCGTACCTTCGTCTTTAGCGTCTTTTGTGGTCTACATCCTAGCAGAAAGCTTTTCCACTCTGTCTGGCAAGGAAAACCTGCGGGAGCACAGAAAACATCTCCCATCGTCTTCTGGACGTTGCACGGAGGTCTGCCAAGTGTTTGGCATGAAGGAAAGAAAAGTTGTCCAAAACAGCTTCCAATCGAAGATTCGTGTGATTGGAAACGTCAGGAAAGTGTAAGGTACTGTTTTCTATCAGTTGGCAAGCTGCGCACACAATCCCAGTGTTGTACAGCTTCCTTCTTCACCTTTCCGATGCTGCCGCTCTCTCCGGCTCCCGGAGCCGAAGAAGCGGCTTCTTCGCGCAAAGACGATTGTACCGCTCACAGTGCTCTCTTAGCACCGCTTCTGCCGAAAGAAGCCCGGGAGCGGCTCTTAGCTCCGGAGAGCATCGGACCTGCGTCTTTAGCGTCTTTTGTGGTCTACATCCTAGCAGAAAGCTTTTCCACTCTGTCTGGCAAGGAAAACCTGCGGGAGCACAGAAAACATCTCCCATCGTCTTCTGGACGTTGCACGGAGGTCTGCCAAGTGTTTGGCATGAAGGAAAGAAAAGTTGTCCAAAACAGCTTCCAATCGAAGATTCATGTGATTGGAAACGTCAGGAAAGTGTAAGGTACTGTTTTCTATCAGTTGGCAAGCTGCGCACACAATGCCAGTGTTGTACAGCTTCCTTCTTCACCTTTGCGATGCTGCCGCTCTCTCCGGCTCCCGGAGCCGAAGAAGCGGCTTCTTCGCGCAAAGACGATTGTACCGCTCACAGTGCTCTCTTAGCGCCGCTTCTGCCGAAAGAAGCCCGGGAGCGGCTCTTAGCTCCGGAGAGCATCGTACCTTCGTCTTTAGCGTCTTTTGTGGTCTACATCCTAGCAGAAAGCTTTTCCACTCTGTCTGGCAAGGAAAACCTGCGGGAGCACAGAAAACATCTCCCATCGTGTTCTGGACGTTGCACGGAGGTCTGCCAAGTGTTTGGCATGAAGGAAAGAAAAGTTGTCCAAAACAGCTTCCAATCGAAGATTCGTGTGATTGGAAACGTCAGGAAAGTGTAAGGTACTGTTTTCTATCAGTTGGCAAGCTGCGCACACAATCCCAGTGTTGTACAGCTTCCTTCTTCACCTTTCCGATGCTGCCGCTCTCTCCGGCTCCCGGAGCCGAAGAAGCGGCTTCTTCGCGCAAAGACGATTGTACCGCTCACAGTGCTCTCTTAGCGCCGCTTCTGCCGAAAGAAGCCCGGGAGCGGCTCTTAGCTCCGGAGAGCATCGGACCTTCGTCTTTAGCGTCTTTTGTGGTCTACATCCTAGCAGAAAGCTTTTCCACTCTGTCTGGCAAGGAAAACCTGCGGGAGCACAGAAAACATCTCCCATCGTGTTCTGGACGTTGCACGGAGGTCTGCCAAGTGTTTGGCATGAAGGAAAGAAAAGTTGTCCAAAACAGCTTCCAATCGAAGATTCATGTGATTGGAAACGTCAGGAAAGTGTAAGGTACTGTTTTCTATCAGTTGGCAAGCTGCGCACACAATCCCAGTGTTGTACAGCTTCCTTCTTCACCTTTGCGATGCTGCCGCTCTCTCCGGCTCCCGGAGCCGAAGAAGCGGCTTCTTCGCGCAAAGACGATTGTACCGCTCACAGTGCTCTCTTAGCGCCGCTTCTGCCGAAAGAAGCCCGGGAGCGGCTCTTAGCTCTGGAGAGCATCGTACCTTTGTCTTTAGCGTCTTTTGTGGTCTACATCCTAGCAGAAAGCTTTTCCACTCTGTCTGGCAAGGAAAACCTGCGGGAGCACAGAAAACATCTCCCATCGTGTTCTGGACGTTGCACGGAGGTCTGCCAAGTGTTTGGCATGAAGGAAAGAAAAGTTGTCCAAAACAGCTTCCAATCGAAGATTCGTGTGATTGGAAACGTCAGGAAAGTGTAAGGTACTGTTTTCTATCAGTTGGCAAGCTGCGCACACGATCCCAGTGTTGTACAGCTTCCTTCTTCACCTTTGCGATGCTGCCGCTCTCTCCGGCTCCCGGAGCCGAAGAAGCGGCTTCTTCGCGCAAAGACGATTGTACCGCTCACAGTGCTCTCTTAGCGCCGCTTCTGCCGAAAAAAGCCCGGGAGCGGCTCTTAGCTCCGGAGAGCATCGTACCTTCGTCTTTAGCGTCTTTGGTGGTCTACATCCTAGCAGAAAGCTTTTCCACTCTGTCTGGCAAGGAAAACCTGCGGGAGCACAGAAAACATCTCCCATCGTCTTCTGGACGTTGCACGGAGGTCTGCCAAGTGTTTGGCATGAAGGAAAGAAAAGTTGTCCAAAACAGCTTCCAATCGAAGATTCGTGTGATTGGAAACGTCAGGAAAGTGTAAGGTACTGTTTTCTATCAGTTGGCAAGCTGCGCACACAATCCCAGTGTTGTACAGCTTCCTTCTTCACCTTTGCGATGCTGCCGCTCTCTCCGGCTCCCGGAGCCGAAGAAGCGGCTTCTTCGCGCAAAGACGATTGTACCGCTCACAGTGCTCTCTTAGCGCCGCTTCTGCCGAAAGAAGCCCGGGAGCGGCTCTTAGCTCCGGAGAGCATCGTACCTTCGTCTTTAGCGTCTTTTGTGGTCTACATCCTAGCAGAAAGCTTTTCCACTCTGTCTGGCAAGGAAAACCTGCGGGAGCACAGAAAACATCTCCCATCGTCTTCTGGACGTTGCACGGAGGTCTGCCAAGTGTTTGGCATGAAGGAAAGAAAAGTTGTCCAAAACAGCTTCCAATCGAAGATTCGTGTGATTGGAAACGTCAGGAAAGTGTAAGGTACTGTTTTCTATCAGTTGGCAAGCTGCGCACACAATCCCAGTGTTGTACAGCTTCCTTCTTCACCTTTCCGATGCTGCCGCTCTCTCCGGCTCCCGGAGCCGAAGAAGCGGCTTCTTCGCGCAAAGACGATTGTACCGCTCACAGTGCTCTCTTAGCGCCGCTTCTGCCGAAAGAAGCCCGGGAGCGGCTCTTAGCTCCGGAGAGCATCGGACCTTCGTCTTTAGCGTCTTTTGTGGTCTACATCCTAGCAGAAAGCTTTTCCACTCTGTCTGGCAAGGAAAACCTGCGGGAGCACAGAAAACATCTCCCATCGTGTTCTGGACGTTGCACGGAGGTCTGCCAAGTGTTTGGCATGAAGGAAAGAAAAGTTGTCCAAAACAGCTTCCAATCGAAGATTCATGTGATTGGAAACGTCAGGAAAGTGTAAGGTACTGTTTTCTATCAGTTGGCAAGCTGCGCACACAATCCCAGTGTTGTACAGCTTCCTTCTTCACCTTTGCGATGCTGCCGCTCTCTCCGGCTCCCGGAGCCGAAGAAGCGGCTTCTTCGCGCAAAGACGATTGTACCGCTCACAGTGCTCTCTTAGCGCCGCTTCTGCCGAAAGAAGCCCGGGAGCGGCTCTTAGCTCCGGAGAGCATCGGACCTGCGTCTTTAGCGTCTTTTGTGGTCTACATCCTAGCAGAAAGCTTTTCCACTCTGTCTGGCAAGGAAAACCTGCGGGAGCACAGAAAACATCTCCCATCGTCTTCTGGACGTTGCACGGAGGTCTGCCAAGTGTTTGGCATGAAGGAAAGAAAAGTTGTCCAAAACAGCTTCCAATCGAAGATTCGTGTGATTGGAAACGTCAGGAAAGTGTAAGGTACTGTTTTCTATCAGTTGGCAAGCTGCGCACACAATCCCAGTGTTGTACAGCTTCCTTCTTCACCTTTGCGATGCTGCCGCTCTCTCCGGCTCCCGGAGCCGAAGAAGCGGCTTCTTCGCGCAAAGACGATTGTACCGCTCACAGTGCTCTCTTAGCGCCGCTTCTGCCGAAAGAAGCCCGGGAGCGGCTCTTAGCTCCGGAGAGCATCGTACCTTCGTCTTTAGCGTCTTTTGTGGTCTACATCCTAGCAGAAAGCTTTTCCACTCTGTCTGGCAAGGAAAACCTGCGGGAGCACAGAAAACATCTCCCATCGTCTTCTGGACGTTGCACGGAGGTCTGCCAAGTGTTTGGCATGAAGGAAAGAAAAGTTGTCCAAAACAGCTTCCAATCGAAGATTCCTGTGATTGGAAACGTCAGGAAAGTGTAAGGTACTGTTTTCTATCAGTTGGCAAGCTGCGCACACAATCCCAGTGTTGTACAGCTTCCTTCTTCACCTTTCCGATGCTGCCGCTCTCTCCGGCTCCCGGAGCCGAAGAAGCGGTTTCTTCGCGCAAAGACGATTGTACCGCTCACAGTGCTCTCTTAGCACCGCTTCTGCCGAAAGAAGCCCGGGAGCGGCTCTTAGCTCCGGAGAGCATCGGACCTGCGTCTTTAGCGTCTTTTGTGGTCTACATCCTAGCAGAAAGCTTTTCCACTCTGTCTGGCAAGGAAAACCTGCGGGAGCACAGAAAACATCTCCCATCGTCTTCTGGACGTTGCACGGAGGTCTGCCAAGTGTTTGGCATGAAGGAAAGAAAAGTTGTCCAAAACAGCTTCCAATCGAAGATTCATGTGATTGGAAACGTCAGGAAAGTGTAAGGTACTGTTTTCTATCAGTTGGCAAGCTGCGCACACAATGCCAGTGTTGTACAGCTTCCTTCTTCACCTTTGCGATGCTGCCGCTCTCTCCGGCTCCCGGAGCCGAAGAAGCGGCTTCTTCGCGCAAAGACGATTGTACCGCTCACAGTGCTCTCTTAGCGCCGCTTCTGCCGAAAGAAGCCCGGGAGCGGCTCTTAGCTCCGGAGAGCATCGTACCTTCGTCTTTAGCGTCTTTTGTGGTCTACATCCTAGCAGAAAGCTTTTCCACTCTGTCTGGCAAGGAAAACCTGCGGGAGCACAGAAAACATCTCCCATCGTCTTCTGGACGTTGCACGGAGGTCTGCCAAGTGTTTGGCATGAAGGAAAGAAAAGTTGTCCAAAACAGCTTCCAATCGAAGATTCGTGTGATTGGAAACGTCAGGAAAGTGTAAGGTACTGTTTTCTATCAGTTGGCAAGCTGCGCACACAATCCCAGTGTTGTACAGCTTCCTTCTTCACCTTTCCGATGCTGCCGCTCTCTCCGGCTCCCGGAGCCGAAGAAGCGGCTTCTTCGCGCAAAGACGATTGTACCGCTCACAGTGCTCTCTTAGCACCGCTTCTGCCGAAAGAAGCCCGGGAGCGGCTCTTAGCTCCGGAGAGCATCGGACCTGCGTCTTTAGCGTCTTTTGTGGTCTACATCCTAGCAGAAAGCTTTTCCACTCTGTCTGGCAAGGAAAACCTGCGGGAGCACAGAAAACATCTCCCATCGTCTTCTGGACGTTGCACGGAGGTCTGCCAAGTGTTTGGCATGAAGGAAAGAAAAGTTGTCCAAAACAGCTTCCAATCGAAGATTCATGTGATTGGAAACGTCAGGAAAGTGTAAGGTACTGTTTTCTATCAGTTGGCAAGCTGCGCACACAATGCCAGTGTTGTACAGCTTCCTTCTTCACCTTTGCGATGCTGCCGCTCTCTCCGGCTCCCGGAGCCGAAGAAGCGGCTTCTTCGCGCAAAGACGATTGTACCGCTCACAGTGCTCTCTTAGCGCCGCTTCTGCCGAAAGAAGCCCGGGAGCGGCTCTTAGCTCCGGAGAGCATCGTACCTTCGTCTTTAGCGTCTTTTGTGGTCTACATCCTAGCAGAAAGCTTTTCCACTCTGTCTGGCAAGGAAAACCTGCGGGAGCACAGAAAACATCTCCCATCGTGTTCTGGACGTTGCACGGAGGTCTGCCAAGTGTTTGGCATGAAGGAAAGAAAAGTTGTCCAAAACAGCTTCCAATCGAAGATTCGTGTGATTGGAAACGTCAGGAAAGTGTAAGGTACTGTTTTCTATCAGTTGGCAAGCTGCGCACACAATCCCAGTGTTGTACAGCTTCCTTCTTCACCTTTCCGATGCTGCCGCTCTCTCCGGCTCCCGGAGCCGAAGAAGCGGCTTCTTCGCGCAAAGACGATTGTACCGCTCACAGTGCTCTCTTAGCGCCGCTTCTGCCGAAAGAAGCCCGGGAGCGGCTCTTAGCTCCGGAGAGCATCGGACCTTCGTCTTTAGCGTCTTTTGTGGTCTACATCCTAGCAGAAAGCTTTTCCACTCTGTCTGGCAAGGAAAACCTGCGGGAGCACAGAAAACATCTCCCATCGTGTTCTGGACGTTGCACGGAGGTCTGCCAAGTGTTTGGCATGAAGGAAAGAAAAGTTGTCCAAAACAGCTTCCAATCGAAGATTCATGTGATTGGAAACGTCAGGAAAGTGTAAGGTACTGTTTTCTATCAGTTGGCAAGCTGCGCACACAATCCCAGTGTTGTACAGCTTCCTTCTTCACCTTTGCGATGCTGCCGCTCTCTCCGGCTCCCGGAGCCGAAGAAGCGGCTTCTTCGCGCAAAGACGATTGTACCGCTCACAGTGCTCTCTTAGCGCCGCTTCTGCCGAAAGAAGCCCGGGAGCGGCTCTTAGCTCTGGAGAGCATCGTACCTTTGTCTTTAGCGTCTTTTGTGGTCTACATCCTAGCAGAAAGCTTTTCCACTCTGTCTGGCAAGGAAAACCTGCGGGAGCACAGAAAACATCTCCCATCGTGTTCTGGACGTTGCACGGAGGTCTGCCAAGTGTTTGGCATGAAGGAAAGAAAAGTTGTCCAAAACAGCTTCCAATCGAAGATTCGTGTGATTGGAAACGTCAGGAAAGTGTAAGGTACTGTTTTCTATCAGTTGGCAAGCTGCGCACACGATCCCAGTGTTGTACAGCTTCCTTCTTCACCTTTGCGATGCTGCCGCTCTCTCCGGCTCCCGGAGCCGAAGAAGCGGCTTCTTCGCGCAAAGACGATTGTACCGCTCACAGTGCTCTCTTAGCGCCGCTTCTGCCGAAAAAAGCCCGGGAGCGGCTCTTAGCTCCGGAGAGCATCGTACCTTCGTCTTTAGCGTCTTTGGTGGTCTACATCCTAGCAGAAAGCTTTTCCACTCTGTCTGGCAAGGAAAACCTGCGGGAGCACAGAAAACATCTCCCATCGTCTTCTGGACGTTGCACGGAGGTCTGCCAAGTGTTTGGCATGAAGGAAAGAAAAGTTGTCCAAAACAGCTTCCAATCGAAGATTCGTGTGATTGGAAACGTCAGGAAAGTGTAAGGTACTGTTTTCTATCAGTTGGCAAGCTGCGCACACAATCCCAGTGTTGTACAGCTTCCTTCTTCACCTTTGCGATGCTGCCGCTCTCTCCGGCTCCCGGAGCCGAAGAAGCGGCTTCTTCGCGCAAAGACGATTGTACCGCTCACAGTGCTCTCTTAGCGCCGCTTCTGCCGAAAGAAGCCCGGGAGCGGCTCTTAGCTCCGGAGAGCATCGTACCTTCGTCTTTAGCGTCTTTTGTGGTCTACATCCTAGCAGAAAGCTTTTCCACTCTGTCTGGCAAGGAAAACCTGCGGGAGCACAGAAAACATCTCCCATCGTCTTCTGGACGTTGCACGGAGGTCTGCCAAGTGTTTGGCATGAAGGAAAGAAAAGTTGTCCAAAACAGCTTCCAATCGAAGATTCGTGTGATTGGAAACGTCAGGAAAGTGTAAGGTACTGTTTTCTATCAGTTGGCAAGCTGCGCACACAATCCCAGTGTTGTACAGCTTCCTTCTTCACCTTTCCGATGCTGCCGCTCTCTCCGGCTCCCGGAGCCGAAGAAGCGGCTTCTTCGCGCAAAGACGATTGTACCGCTCACAGTGCTCTCTTAGCGCCGCTTCTGCCGAAAGAAGCCCGGGAGCGGCTCTTAGCTCCGGAGAGCATCGGACCTTCGTCTTTAGCGTCTTTTGTGGTCTACATCCTAGCAGAAAGCTTTTCCACTCTGTCTGGCAAGGAAAACCTGCGGGAGCACAGAAAACATCTCCCATCGTGTTCTGGACGTTGCACGGAGGTCTGCCAAGTGTTTGGCATGAAGGAAAGAAAAGTTGTCCAAAACAGCTTCCAATCGAAGATTCATGTGATTGGAAACGTCAGGAAAGTGTAAGGTACTGTTTTCTATCAGTTGGCAAGCTGCGCACACAATCCCAGTGTTGTACAGCTTCCTTCTTCACCTTTGCGATGCTGCCGCTCTCTCCGGCTCCCGGAGCCGAAGAAGCGGCTTCTTCGCGCAAAGACGATTGTACCGCTCACAGTGCTCTCTTAGCGCCGCTTCTGCCGAAAGAAGCCCGGGAGCGGCTCTTAGCTCCGGAGAGCATCGGACCTGCGTCTTTAGCGTCTTTTGTGGTCTACATCCTAGCAGAAAGCTTTTCCACTCTGTCTGGCAAGGAAAACCTGCGGGAGCACAGAAAACATCTCCCATCGTCTTCTGGACGTTGCACGGAGGTCTGCCAAGTGTTTGGCATGAAGGAAAGAAAAGTTGTCCAAAACAGCTTCCAATCGAAGATTCGTGTGATTGGAAACGTCAGGAAAGTGTAAGGTACTGTTTTCTATCAGTTGGCAAGCTGCGCACACAATCCCAGTGTTGTACAGCTTCCTTCTTCACCTTTGCGATGCTGCCGCTCTCTCCGGCTCCCGGAGCCGAAGAAGCGGCTTCTTCGCGCAAAGACGATTGTACCGCTCACAGTGCTCTCTTAGCGCCGCTTCTGCCGAAAGAAGCCCGGGAGCGGCTCTTAGCTCCGGAGAGCATCGTACCTTCGTCTTTAGCGTCTTTTGTGGTCTACATCCTAGCAGAAAGCTTTTCCACTCTGTCTGGCAAGGAAAACCTGCGGGAGCACAGAAAACATCTCCCATTGTCTTCTGGACCTTGCACGGAGGTCTGCCAAGTATTTGGCATGAAGGAAAGAAAAGTTGTCCAAAACAGCTTCCAATCGAAGATTCATGTGATTGGAAACGTCAGGAAAGTGTAAGGTACTGTTTTCTATCAGTTGGCAAGCTGCGCACACAATCCCAGTGTTGTACAGCTTCCTTCTTCACCTTTGCGATGCTGCCGCTCTCTCCGGCTCCCGGAGCCGAAGAAGCGGCTTCTTCGCGCAAAGACGATTGTACCGCTCACAGTGCTCTCTTGGCGCCGCTTCTGCCGAAAGAAGCCCGGGAGCGGCTCTTAGCTCCGGAGAGCATCGGACCTGCGTCTTTAGCGTCTTTTGTGGTCTACATCCTAGCAGAAAGCTTTTCCACTCTGTCTGGCAAGGAAAACCTGCGGGAGCACAGAAAACATCTCCCATCGTCTTCTGGACGTTGCACGGAGGTCTGCCAAGTGTTTGGCATGAAGGAAAGAAAAGTTGTCCAAAACAGCTTCCAATCGAAGATTCGTGTGATTGGAAACGTCAGGAAAGTGTAAGGTACTGTTTTCTATCAGTTGGCAAGCTGCGCACACAATCCCAGTGTTGTACAGCTTCCTTCTTCACCTTTCCGATGCTGCCGCTCTCTCCGGCTCCCGGAGCCGAAGAAGCGGCTTCTTCGCGCAAAGACGATTGTACCGCTCACAGTGCTCTCTTAGCGCCGCTTCTGCCGAAAGAAGCCCGGGAGCGGCTCTTAGCTCCGGAGAGCATCGTACCTTCGTCTTTAGCGTCTTTTGTGGTCTACATCCTAGCAGAAAGCTTTTCCACTCTGTCTGGCAAGGAAAACCTGCGGGAGCACAGAAAACATCTCCCATCGTGTTCTGGACCTTGCACGGAGGTCTGCCAAGTGTTTGGCATGAAGGAAAGAAAAGTTGTCCAAAACAGCTTCCAATCGAAGATTCGTGTGATTGGAAACGTCAGGAAAGTGTAAGGTACTGTTTTCTATCAGTTGGCAAGCTGCGCACACAATCCCAGTGTTGTACAGCTTCCTTCTTCACCTTTCCGTTGCTGCCGCTCTCTCCGGCTCCCGGAGCCGAAGAAGCGGCTTCTTCGCGCAAAGACGATTGTACCGCTCACAGTGCTCTCTTAGCGCCGCTTCTGCCGAAAGAAGCCCGGGAGCGGCTCTTAGCTCCGGAGAGCATCGTACCTGCGTCTTTAGCGTCTTTTGTGGTCTACATCCTAGCAGAAAGCTTTTCCACTCTGTCTAGCAATGAAAACCTGCGGGAGCACAGAAAACATCTCCCATCGTGTTCTGGACGTTGCACGGAGGTCTGCCAAGTGTTTGGCATGAAGGAAAGAAAAGTTGTCCAAAACAGCTTCCAATCGAAGATTCATGTGATTGGAAACGTCAGGAAAGTGTAAGGTACTGTTTTCTATCAGTTGGCAAGCTGCGCACACAATCCCAGTGTTGTACAGCTTCCTTCTTCACCTTTCCGTTGCTGCCGCTCTCTCCGGCTCCCGGAGCCGAAGAAGCGGCTTCTTCGCGCAAAGACGATTGTACCGCTCACAGTGCTCTCTTAGCGCCACTTCTGCCGAAAGAAGCCCGGGAGCGGCTCTTAGCTCCGGAGAGCATCGTACCTTTGTCTTTAGCGTCTTTTGTGGTCTACATCCTAGCAGAAAGCTTTTCCACTCTGTCTGGCAAGGAAAACCTGCGGGAGCACAGAAAACATCTCCCATCGTCTTCTGGACGTTGCACGGAGGTCTGCCAAGTGTTTGGCATGAAGGAAAGAAAAGTTGTCCAAAACAGCTTCCAATCGAAGATTCATGTGATTGGAAACGTCAGGAAAGTGTAAGGTACTGTTTTCTATCAGTTGGCAAGCTGCGCACACAATCCCAGTGTTGTACAGCTTCCTTCTTCACCTTTGCGATGCTGCCGCTCTCTCCGGCTCCCGGAGCCGAAGAAGCGGCTTCTTCGCGCAAAGACGATTGTACCGCTCACAGTGCTCTCTTAGCGCCGCTTCTGCCGAAAGAAGCCCGGGAGCGGCTCTTAGCTCCGGAGAGCATCGTACCTTCGTCTTTAGCGTCTTTTGTGGTCTACATCCTAGCAGAAAGCTTTTCCACTCTGTCTGGCAAGGAAAACCTGCGGGAGCACAGAAAACATCTCCCATCGTGTTCTGGACGTTGCACGGAGGTCTGCCAAGTGTTTGGCATGAAGGAAAGAAAAGTTGTCCAAAACAGCTTCCAATCGAAGATTCCTGTGATTGGAAACGTCAGGAAAGTGTAAGGTACTGTTTTCTATCAGTTGGCAAGCTGCGCACACAATCCCAGTGTTGTACAGCTTCCTTCTTCACCTTTCCGATGCTGCCGCTCTCTCCGGCTCCCGGAGCCGAAGAAGCGGCTTCTTCGCGCAAAGACGATTGTACCGCTCACAGTGCTCTCTTAGCACCGCTTCTGCCGAAAGAAGCCCGGGAGCGGCTCTTAGCTCCGGAGAGCATCGGACCTGCGTCTTTAGCGTCTTTTGTGGTCTACATCCTAGCAGAAAGCTTTTCCACTCTGTCTGGCAAGGAAAACCTGCGGGAGCACAGAAAACATCTCCCATCGTCTTCTGGACGTTGCACGGAGGTCTGCCAAGTGTTTGGCATGAAGGAAAGAAAAGTTGTCCAAAACAGCTTCCAATCGAAGATTCATGTGATTGGAAACGTCAGGAAAGTGTAAGGTACTGTTTTCTATCAGTTGGCAAGCTGCGCACACAATGCCAGTGTTGTACAGCTTCCTTCTTCACCTTTGCGATGCTGCCGCTCTCTCCGGCTCCCGGAGCCGAAGAAGCGGCTTCTTCGCGCAAAGACGATTGTACCGCTCACAGTGCTCTCTTAGCGCCGCTTCTGCCGAAAGAAGCCCGGGAGCGGCTCTTAGCTCCGGAGAGCATCGTACCTTCGTCTTTAGCGTCTTTTGTGGTCTACATCCTAGCAGAAAGCTTTTCCACTCTGTCTGGCAAGGAAAACCTGCGGGAGCACAGAAAACATCTCCCATCGTCTTCTGGACGTTGCACGGAGGTCTGCCAAGTGTTTGGCATGAAGGAAAGAAAAGTTGTCCAAAACAGCTTCCAATCGAAGATTCATGTGATTGGAAACGTCAGGAAAGTGTAAGGTACTGTTTTCTATCAGTTGGCAAGCTGCGCACACAATCCCAGTGTTGTACAGCTTCCTTCTTCACCTTTGCGATGCTGCCGCTCTCTCCGGCTCCCGGAGCCGAAGAAGCGGCTTCTTCGCGCAAAGACGATTGTACCGCTCACAGTGCTCTCTTAGCGCCGCTTCTGCCGAAAGAAGCCCGGGAGCGGCTCTTAGCTCCGGAGAGCATCGTACCTTCGTCTTTAGCGTCTTTTGTGGTCTACATCCTAGCAGAAAGCTTTTCCACTCTGTCTGGCAAGGAAAACCTGCGGGAGCACAGAAAACATCTCCCATCGTGTTCTGGACGTTGCACGGAGGTCTGCCAAGTGTTTGGCATGAAGGAAAGAAAAGTTGTCCAAAACAGCTTCCAATCGAAGATTCGTGTGATTGGAAACGTCAGGAAAGTGTAAGGTACTGTTTTCTATCAGTTGGCAAGCTGCGCACACAATCCCAGTGTTGTACAGCTTCCTTCTTCACCTTTGCGATGCTGCCGCTCTCTCCGGCTCCCGGAGCCGAAGAAGCGGCTTCTTCGCGCAAAGACGATTGTACCGCTCACAGTGCTCTCTTAGCGCCGCTTCTGCCGAAAGAAGCCCGGGAGCGGCTCTTAGCTCCGGAGAGCATCGTACCTTCGTCTTTAGCGTCTTTTGTGGTCTACATCCTAGCAGAAAGCTTTTCCACTCTGTCTGGCAAGGAAAACCTGCGGGAGCACAGAAAACATCTCCCATCGTGTTCTGGACGTTGCACGGAGGTCTGCCAAGTGTTTGGCATGAAGGAAAGAAAAGTTGTCCAAAACAGCTTCCAATCGAAGATTCCTGTGATTGGAAACGTCAGGAAAGTGTAAGGTACTGTTTTCTATCAGTTGGCAAGCTGCGCACACAATCCCAGTGTTGTACAGCTTCCTTCTTCACCTTTGCGATGCTGCCGCTCTCTCCGGCTCCCGGAGCCGAAGAAGCGGCTTCTTCGCGCAAAGACGATTGTACCGCTCACAGTGCTCTCTTAGCGCCGCTTCTGCCGAAAGAAGCCCGGGAGCGGCTCTTAGCTCTGGAGAGCATCGTACCTTTGTCTTTAGCGTCTTTTGTGGTCTACATCCTAGCAGAAAGCTTTTCCACTCTGTCTGGCAAGGAAAACCTGCGGGAGCACAGAAAACATCTCCCATCGTCTTCTGGACGTTGCACGGAGGTCTGCCAAGTGTTTGGCATGAAGGAAAGAAAAGTTGTCCAAAACAGCTTCCAATCGAAGATTCCTGTGATTGGAAACGTCAGGAAAGTGTAAGGTACTGTTTTCTATCAGTTGGCAAGCTGCGCACACAATCCCAGTGTTGTACAGCTTCCTTCTTCACCTTTGCGATGCTGCCGCTCTCTCCGGCTCCCGGAGCCGAAGAAGCGGCTTCTTCGCGCAAAGACGATTGTACCGCTCACAGTGCTCTCTTAGCGCCGCTTCTGCCGAAAGAAGCCCGGGAGCGGCTCTTAGCTCCGGAGAGCATCGTACCTTCGTCTTTAGCGTCTTTTGTGGTCTACATCCTAGCAGAAAGCTTTTCCACTCTGTCTGGCAAGGAAAACCTGCGGGAGCACAGAAAACATCTCCCATTGTCTTCTGGACCTTGCACGGAGGTCTGCCAAGTATTTGGCATGAAGGAAAGAAAAGTTGTCCAAAACAGCTTCCAATCGAAGATTCATGTGATTGGAAACGTCAGGAAAGTGTAAGGTACTGTTTTCTATCAGTTGGCAAGTAGCGCACACAATCCCAGTGTTGTACAGCTTCCTTCTTCACCTTTGCGTTGCTGCCGCTCTCTCCGGCTCCCGGAGCCGAAGAAGCGGCTTCTTCGCGCAAAGACGATTGTACCGCTCACAGTGCTCTCTTGGCGCCGCTTCTGCCGAAAGAAGCCCGGGAGCGGCTCTTAGCTCCGGAGAGCATCGGACCTGCGTCTTTAGCGTCTTTTGTGGTCTACATCCTAGCAGAAAGCTTTTCCACTCTGTCTGGCAAGGAAAACCTGCGGGAGCACAGAAAACATCTCCCATCGTGTTCTGGACGTTGCACGGAGGTCTGCCAAGTGTTTGGCATGAAGGAAAGAAAAGTTGTCCAAAACAGCTTCCAATCGAAGATTCATGTGATTGGAAACGTCAGGAAAGTTGTAAGGTACTGTTTTCTATCAGTTGGCAAGCTGCGCACACAATCCCAGTGTTGTACAGCTTCCTTCTTCACCTTTCCGATGCTGCCGCTCTCTCCGGCTCCCGGAGCCGAAGAAGCGGCTTCTTCGCGCAAAGACGATTGTACCGCTCACAGTGCTCTCTTAGCGCCGCTTCTGCCGAAAGAAGCCCGGGAGCGGCTCTTAGCTCCGGAGAGCATCGTACCTTCGTCTTTAGCGTCTTTTGTGGTCTACATCCTAGCAGAAAGCTTTTCCACTCTGTCTGGCAAGGAAAACCTGCGGGAGCACAGAAAACATCTCCCATCGTCTTCTGGACGTTGCACGGAGGTCTGCCAAGTGTTTGGCATGAAGGAAAGAAAAGTTGTCCAAAACAGCTTCCAATCGAAGATTCGTGTGATTGGAAACGTCAGGAAAGTGTAAGGTACTGTTTTCTATCAGTTGGCAAGCTGCGCACACAATCCCAGTGTTGTACAGCTTCCTTCTTCACCTTTGCGATGCTGCCGCTCTCTCCGGCTCCCGGAGCCGAAGAAGCGGCTTCTTCGCGCAAAGACGATTGTACCGCTCACAGTGCTCTCTTAGCGCCGCTTCTGCCGAAAGAAGCCCGGGAGCGGCTCTTAGCTCCGGAGAGCATCGGACCTGCGTCTTTAGCGTCTTTTGTGGTCTACATCCTAGCAGAAAGCTTTTCCACTCTGTCTGGCAAGGAAAACCTGCGGGAGCACAGAAAACATCTCCCATCGTCTTCTGGACGTTGCACGGAGGTCTGCCAAGTGTTTGGCATGAAGGAAAGAAAAGTTGTCCAAAACAGCTTCCAATCGAAGATTCCTGTGATTGGAAACGTCAGAAAAGTTGTGAGGTACTGTTTTCTATCAGTTGGCAAGCTGCGCACACAATCCCAGTGTTGTACAGCTTCCTTCTTCACCTTTCCGATGCTGCCGCTCTCTCCGGCTCCCGGAGCCGAAGAAGCGGCTTCTTCGCGCAAAGACGATTGTACCGCTCACAGTGCTCTCTTAGCGCCGCTTCTGCCGAAAGAAGCCCGGGAGCGGCTCTTAGCTCCGGAGAGCATCGTACCTTCGTCTTTAGCGTCTTTTGTGGTCTACATCCTAGCAGAAAGCTTTTCCACTCTGTCTGGCAAGGAAAACCTGCGGGAGCACAGAAAACATCTCCCATCGTCTTCTGGACGTTGCACGGAGGTCTGCCAAGTGTTTGGCATGAAGGAAAGAAAAGTTGTCCAAAACAGCTTCCAATCGAAGATTCGTGTGATTGGAAACGTCAGGAAAGTGTAAGGTACTGTTTTCTATCAGTTGGCAAGCTGCGCACACAATCCCAGTGTTGTACAGCTTCCTTCTTCACCTTTCCGATGCTGCCGCTCTCTCCGGCTCCCGGAGCCGAAGAAGCGGCTTCTTCGCGCAAAGACGATTGTACCGCTCACAGTGCTCTCTTAGCGCCGCTTCTGCCGAAAGAAGCCCGGGAGCGGCTCTTAGCTCCGGAGAGCATCGTACCTTCGTCTTTAGCGTCTTTTGTGGTCTACATCCTAGCAGAAAGCTTTTCCACTCTGTCTGGCAAGGAAAACCTGCGGGAGCACAGAAAACATCTCCCATCGTGTTCTGGACGTTGCACGGAGGTCTGCCAAGTGTTTGGCATGAAGGAAAGAAAAGTTGTCCAAAACAGCTTCCAATCGAAGATTCGTGTGATTGGAAACGTCAGGAAAGTGTAAGGTACTGTTTTCTATCAGTTGGCAAGCTGCGCACACAATCCCAGTGTTGTACAGCTTCCTTCTTCACCTTTCCGTTGCTGCCGCTCTCTCCGGCTCCCGGAGCCGAAGAAGCGGCTTCTTCGCGCAAAGACGATTGTACCGCTCACAGTGCTCTCTTAGCGCCGCTTCTGCCGAAAGAAGCCCGGGAGCGGCTCTTAGCTCCGGAGAGCATCGTACCTGCGTCTTTAGCGTCTTTTGTGGTCTACATCCTAGCAGAAAGCTTTTCCACTCTGTCTAGCAATGAAAACCTGCGGGAGCACAGAAAACATCTCCCATCGTGTTCTGGACGTTGCACGGAGGTCTGCCAAGTGTTTGGCATGAAGGAAAGAAAAGTTGTCCAAAACAGCTTCCAATCGAAGATTCATGTGATTGGAAACGTCAGGAAAGTGTAAGGTACTGTTTTCTATCAGTTGGCAAGCTGCGCACACAATCCCAGTGTTGTACAGCTTCCTTCTTCACCTTTCCGTTGCTGCCGCTCTCTCCGGCTCCCGGAGCCGAAGAAGCGGCTTCTTCGCGCAAAGACGATTGTACCGCTCACAGTGCTCTCTTAGCGCCACTTCTGCCGAAAGAAGCCCGGGAGCGGCTCTTAGCTCCGGAGAGCATCGGACCTGCGTCTTTAGCGTCTTTTGTGGTCTACATCCTAGCAGAAAGCTTTTCCACTCTGTCTGGCAAGGAAAACCTGCGGGAGCACAGAAAACATCTCCCATCGTGTTCTGGACGTTGCACGGAGGTCTGCCAAGTGTTTGGCATGAAGGAAAGAAAAGTTGTCCAAAACAGCTTCCAATCGAAGATTCATGTGATTGGAAACGTCAGGAAAGTGTAAGGTACTGTTTTCTATCAGTTGGCAAGCTGCGCACACAATCCCAGTGTTGTACAGCTTCCTTCTTCACCTTTGCGATGCTGCCGCTCTCTCCGGCTCCCGGAGCCGAAGAAGCGGCTTCTTCGCGCAAAGACGATTGTACCGCTCACAGTGCTCTCTTAGCGCCGCTTCTGCCGAAAGAAGCCCGGGAGCGGCTCTTAGCTCCGGAGAGCATCGTACCTTCGTCTTTAGCGTCTTTTGTGGTCTACATCCTAGCAGAAAGCTTTTCCACTCTGTCTGGCAAGGAAAACCTGCGGGAGCACAGAAAACATCTCCCATCGTCTTCTGGACGTTGCACGGAGGTCTGCCAAGTGTTTGGCATGAAGGAAAGAAAAGTTGTCCAAAACAGCTTCCAATCGAAGATTCATGTGATTGGAAACGTCAGGAAAGTGTAAGGTACTGTTTTCTATCAGTTGGCAAGCTGCGCACACAATCCCAGTGTTGTACAGCTTCCTTCTTCACCTTTCCGATGCTGCCGCTCTCTCCGGCTCCCGGAGCCGAAGAAGCGGCTTCTTCGCGCAAAGACGATTGTACCGCTCACAGTGCTCTCTTAGCGCCGCTTCTGCCGAAAGAAGCCCGGGAGCGGCTCTTAGCTCCGGAGAGCATCGTACCTGCGTCTTTAGCGTCTTTTGTGGTCTACATCCTAGCAGAAAGCTTTTCCACTCTGTCTGGCAAGGAAAACCTGCGGGAGCACAGAAAACATCTCCCATCGTGTTCTGGACGTTGCACGGAGGTCTGCCAAGTGTTTGGCATGAAGGAAAGAAAAGTTGTCCAAAACAGCTTCCAATCGAAGATTCATGTGATTGGAAACGTCAGGAAAGTGTAAGGTACTGTTTTCTATCAGTTGGCAAGCTGCGCACACAATGCCAGTGTTGTACAGCTTCCTTCTTCACCTTTGCGATGCTGCCGCTCTCTCCGGCTCCCGGAGCCGAAGAAGCGGCTTCTTCGCGCAAAGACGATTGTACCGCTCACAGTGCTCTCTTAGCGCCGCTTCTGCCGAAAGAAGCCCGGGAGCGGCTCTTAGCTCCGGAGAGCATCGTACCTTCGTCTTTAGCGTCTTTTGTGGTCTACATCCTAGCAGAAAGCTTTTCCACTCTGTCTGGCAAGGAAAACCTGCGGGAGCACAGAAAACATCTCCCATCGTCTTCTGGACGTTGCACGGAGGTCTGCCAAGTGTTTGGCATGAAGGAAAGAAAAGTTGTCCAAAACAGCTTCCAATCGAAGATTCATGTGATTGGAAACGTCAGGAAAGTGTAAGGTACTGTTTTCTATCAGTTGGCAAGCTGCGCACACAATCCCAGTGTTGTACAGCTTCCTTCTTCACCTTTGCGATGCTGCCGCTCTCTCCGGCTCCCGGAGCCGAAGAAGCGGCTTCTTCGCGCAAAGACGATTGTACCGCTCACAGTGCTCTCTTAGCGCCGCTTCTGCCGAAAGAAGCCCGGGAGCGGCTCTTAGCTCCGGAGAGCATCCTATCTTCGTCTTTAGCGTCTTTTGTGGTCTACATCCTAGCAGAAAGCTTTTCCACTCTGTCTGGCAAGGAAAACCTGCGGGAGCACAGAAAACATCTCCCATCGTGTTCTGGACGTTGCACGGAGGTCTGCCAAGTGTTTGGCATGAAGGAAAGAAAAGTTGTCCAAAACAGCTTCCAATCGAAGATTCATGTGATTGGAAACGTCAGGAAAGTTGTAAGGTACTGTTTTCTATCAGTTGGCAAGCTGCGCACACAATGCCAGTGTTGTACAGCTTCCTTCTTCACCTTTCCGATGCTGCCGCTCTCTCCGGCTCCCGGAGCCGAAGAAGCGGCTTCTTCGCGCAAAGACGATTGTACCGCTCACAGTGCTCTCTTAGCGCCGCTTCTGCCGAAAGAAGCCCGGGAGCGGCTCTTTTCTCCGGAGAGCATCGTACCTTCGTCTTTAGTGTCTTTTGTGGTCTACATCCTAGAAGAAAGCTTTTCCACTCTGTCTGGCAAGGAAAACCTGCGGGAGCACAGAAAACATCTCCCATCGTCTTCTGGACGTTGCACGGAGGTCTGCCAAGTGTTTGGCATGAAGGAAAGAAAAGTTGTCCAAAACAGCTTCCAATCGAAGATTCGTGTGATTGGAAAAGTCAGGAAAGTGTAAGGTACTGTTTTCTATCAGTTGGCAAGCTGCGCACACAATCCCAGTGTTGTACAGCTTCCTTCTTCACCTTTGCGATGCTGCCGCTCTCTCCGGCTCCCGGAGCCGAAGAAGCGGCTTCTTCGCGCAAAGACGATTGTACCGCTCACAGTGCTCTCTTAGCGCCGCTTCTGCCGAAAGAAGCCCGGGAGCGGCTCTTAGCTCCGGAGAGCATCCTATCTTCGTCTTTAGCGTCTTTTGTGGTCTACATCCTAGCAGAAAGCTTTTCCACTCTGTCTGGCAAGGAAAACCTGCGGGAGCACAGAAAACATCTCCCATCGTCTTCTGGACGTTGCACGGAGGTCTGCCAAGTGTTTGGCATGAAGGAAAGAAAAGTTGTCCAAAACAGCTTCCAATCGAAGATTCATGTGATTGGAAACGTCAGGAAAGTGTAAGGTACTGTTTTCTATCAGTTGGCAAGCTGCGCACACAATCCCAGTGTTGTACAGCTTCCTTCTTCACCTTTGCGATTCTGCCGCTCTCTCCGGCTCCCGGAGCCGAAGAAGCGGCTTCTTCGCGCAAAGACGATTGTACCGCTCACAGTGCTCTCTTAGCGCCGCTTCTGCCGAAAGAAGCCCGGGAGCGGCTCTTAGCTCCGGAGAGCATCGTACCTTCGTCTTTAGCGTCTTTTGTGGTCTACATCCTAGCAGAAAGCTTTTCCACTCTGTCTGGCAAGGAAAACCTGCGGGAGCACAGAAAACATCTCCCATCGTGTTCTGGACGTTGCACGGAGGTCTGCCAAGTGTTTGGCATGAAGGAAAGAAAAGTTGTCCAAAACAGCTTCCAATCGAAGATTCATGTGATTGGAAACGTCAGGAAAGTGTAAGGTACTGTTTTCTATCAGTTGGCAAGCTGCGCACACAATCCCAGTGTTGTACAGCTTCCTTCTTCACCTTTGCGATGCTGCCGCTCTCTCCGGCTCCCGGAGCCGAAGAAGCGGCTTCTTCGCGCAAAGACGATTGTACCGCTCACAGTGCTCTCTTAGCGCCGCTTCTGCCGAAAGAAGCCCGGGAGCGGCTCTTTGCTCCGGAGAGCATCCTATCTTCGTCTTTAGCGTCTTTTGTGGTCTACATCCTAGCAGAAAGCTTTTCCACTCTGTCTGGCAAGGAAAACCTGCGGGAGCACAGAAAACATCTCCCATCGTCTTCTGGACGTTGCACGGAGGTCTGCCAAGTGTTTGGCATGAAGGAAAGAAAAGTTGTCCAAAACAGCTTCCAATCGAAGATTCATGTGATTGGAAACGTCAGGAAAGTGTAAGGTACTGTTTTCTATCAGTTGGCAAGCTGCGCACACAATCCCAGTGTTGTACAGCTTCCTTCTTCACCTTTGCGATGCTGCCGCTCTCTCCGGCTCCCGGAGCCGAAGAAGCGGCTTCTTCGCGCAAAGACGATTGTACCGCTCACAGTGCTCTCTTAGCGCCACTTCTGCCGAAAGAAGCCCGGGAGCGGCTCTTAGCTCCGGAGAGCATCGGACCTGCGTCTTTAGCGTCTTTTGTGGTCTACATCCTAGCAGAAAGCTTTTCCACTCTGTCTGGCAAGGAAAACCTGCGGGAGCACAGAAAACATCTCCCATCGTCTTCTGGACGTTGCACGGAGGTCTGCCAAGTGTTTGGCATGAAGGAAAGAAAAGTTGTCCAAAACAGCTTCCAATCGAAGATTCATGTGATTGGAAACGTCAGGAAAGTGTAAGGTACTGTTTTCTATCAGTTGGCAAGCTGCGCACACAATCCCAGTGTTGTACAGCTTCCTTCTTCACCTTTCCGATGCTGCCGCTCTCTCCGGCTCCCGGAGCCGAAGAAGCGGCTTCTTCGCGCAAAGACGATTGTACCGCTCACAGTGCTCTCTTAGCGCCGCTTCTGCCGAAAGAAGCCCGGGAGCGGCTCTTAGCTCCGGAGAGCATCGTACCTGCGTCTTTAGCGTCTTTTGTGGTCTACATCCTAGCAGAAAGCTTTTCCACTCTGTCTGGCAAGGAAAACCTGCGGGAGCACAGAAAACATCTCCCATCGTGTTCTGGACGTTGCACGGAGGTCTGCCAAGTGTTTGGCATGAAGGAAAGAAAAGTTGTCCAAAACAGCTTCCAATCGAAGATTCATGTGATTGGAAACGTCAGGAAAGTGTAAGGTACTGTTTTCTATCAGTTGGCAAGCTGCGCACACAATGCCAGTGTTGTACAGCTTCCTTCTTCACCTTTGCGATGCTGCCGCTCTCTCCGGCTCCCGGAGCCGAAGAAGCGGCTTCTTCGCGCAAAGACGATTGTACCGCTCACAGTGCTCTCTTAGCGCCGCTTCTGCCGAAAGAAGCCCGGGAGCGGCTCTTAGCTCCGGAGAGCATCGTACCTTCGTCTTTAGCGTCTTTTGTGGTCTACATCCTAGCAGAAAGCTTTTCCACTCTGTCTGGCAAGGAAAACCTGCGGGAGCACAGAAAACATCTCCCATCGTCTTCTGGACGTTGCACGGAGGTCTGCCAAGTGTTTGGCATGAAGGAAAGAAAAGTTGTCCAAAACAGCTTCCAATCGAAGATTCATGTGATTGGAAACGTCAGGAAAGTGTAAGGTACTGTTTTCTATCAGTTGGCAAGCTGCGCACACAATCCCAGTGTTGTACAGCTTCCTTCTTCACCTTTGCGATGCTGCCGCTCTCTCCGGCTCCCGGAGCCGAAGAAGCGGCTTCTTCGCGCAAAGACGATTGTACCGCTCACAGTGCTCTCTTAGCGCCGCTTCTGCCGAAAGAAGCCCGGGAGCGGCTCTTAGCTCCGGAGAGCATCCTATCTTCGTCTTTAGCGTCTTTTGTGGTCTACATCCTAGCAGAAAGCTTTTCCACTCTGTCTGGCAAGGAAAACCTGCGGGAGCACAGAAAACATCTCCCATCGTGTTCTGGACGTTGCACGGAGGTCTGCCAAGTGTTTGGCATGAAGGAAAGAAAAGTTGTCCAAAACAGCTTCCAATCGAAGATTCATGTGATTGGAAACGTCAGGAAAGTTGTAAGGTACTGTTTTCTATCAGTTGGCAAGCTGCGCACACAATGCCAGTGTTGTACAGCTTCCTTCTTCACCTTTCCGATGCTGCCGCTCTCTCCGGCTCCCGGAGCCGAAGAAGCGGCTTCTTCGCGCAAAGACGATTGTACCGCTCACAGTGCTCTCTTAGCGCCGCTTCTGCCGAAAGAAGCCCGGGAGCGGCTCTTTTCTCCGGAGAGCATCGTACCTTCGTCTTTAGTGTCTTTTGTGGTCTACATCCTAGAAGAAAGCTTTTCCACTCTGTCTGGCAAGGAAAACCTGCGGGAGCACAGAAAACATCTCCCATCGTCTTCTGGACGTTGCACGGAGGTCTGCCAAGTGTTTGGCATGAAGGAAAGAAAAGTTGTCCAAAACAGCTTCCAATCGAAGATTCGTGTGATTGGAAAAGTCAGGAAAGTGTAAGGTACTGTTTTCTATCAGTTGGCAAGCTGCGCACACAATCCCAGTGTTGTACAGCTTCCTTCTTCACCTTTGCGATGCTGCCGCTCTCTCCGGCTCCCGGAGCCGAAGAAGCGGCTTCTTCGCGCAAAGACGATTGTACCGCTCACAGTGCTCTCTTAGCGCCGCTTCTGCCGAAAGAAGCCCGGGAGCGGCTCTTAGCTCCGGAGAGCATCCTATCTTCGTCTTTAGCGTCTTTTGTGGTCTACATCCTAGCAGAAAGCTTTTCCACTCTGTCTGGCAAGGAAAACCTGCGGGAGCACAGAAAACATCTCCCATCGTCTTCTGGACGTTGCACGGAGGTCTGCCAAGTGTTTGGCATGAAGGAAAGAAAAGTTGTCCAAAACAGCTTCCAATCGAAGATTCATGTGATTGGAAACGTCAGGAAAGTGTAAGGTACTGTTTTCTATCAGTTGGCAAGCTGCGCACACAATCCCAGTGTTGTACAGCTTCCTTCTTCACCTTTGCGATTCTGCCGCTCTCTCCGGCTCCCGGAGCCGAAGAAGCGGCTTCTTCGCGCAAAGACGATTGTACCGCTCACAGTGCTCTCTTAGCGCCGCTTCTGCCGAAAGAAGCCCGGGAGCGGCTCTTAGCTCCGGAGAGCATCGTACCTTCGTCTTTAGCGTCTTTTGTGGTCTACATCCTAGCAGAAAGCTTTTCCACTCTGTCTGGCAAGGAAAACCTGCGGGAGCACAGAAAACATCTCCCATCGTGTTCTGGACGTTGCACGGAGGTCTGCCAAGTGTTTGGCATGAAGGAAAGAAAAGTTGTCCAAAACAGCTTCCAATCGAAGATTCATGTGATTGGAAACGTCAGGAAAGTGTAAGGTACTGTTTTCTATCAGTTGGCAAGCTGCGCACACAATCCCAGTGTTGTACAGCTTCCTTCTTCACCTTTGCGATGCTGCCGCTCTCTCCGGCTCCCGGAGCCGAAGAAGCGGCTTCTTCGCGCAAAGACGATTGTACCGCTCACAGTGCTCTCTTAGCGCCGCTTCTGCCGAAAGAAGCCCGGGAGCGGCTCTTTGCTCCGGAGAGCATCCTATCTTCGTCTTTAGCGTCTTTTGTGGTCTACATCCTAGCAGAAAGCTTTTCCACTCTGTCTGGCAAGGAAAACCTGCGGGAGCACAGAAAACATCTCCCATCGTCTTCTGGACGTTGCACGGAGGTCTGCCAAGTGTTTGGCATGAAGGAAAGAAAAGTTGTCCAAAACAGCTTCCAATCGAAGATTCATGTGATTGGAAACGTCAGGAAAGTGTAAGGTACTGTTTTCTATCAGTTGGCAAGCTGCGCACACAATCCCAGTGTTGTACAGCTTCCTTCTTCACCTTTGCGATGCTGCCGCTCTCTCCGGCTCCCGGAGCCGAAGAAGCGGCTTCTTCGCGCAAAGACGATTGTACCGCTCACAGTGCTCTCTTAGCGCCACTTCTGCCGAAAGAAGCCCGGGAGCGGCTCTTAGCTCCGGAGAGCATCGGACCTGCGTCTTTAGCGTCTTTTGTGGTCTACATCCTAGCAGAAAGCTTTTCCACTCTGTCTGGCAAGGAAAACCTGCGGGAGCACAGAAAACATCTCCCATCGTCTTCTGGACGTTGCACGGAGGTCTGCCAAGTGTTTGGCATGAAGGAAAGAAAAGTTGTCCAAAACAGCTTCCAATCGAAGATTCATGTGATTGGAAACGTCAGGAAAGTGTAAGGTACTGTTTTCTATCAGTTGGCAAGCTGCGCACACAATCCCAGTGTTGTACAGCTTCCTTCTTCACCTTTGCGATGCTGCCGCTCTCTCCGGCTCCCGGAGCCGAAGAAGCGGCTTCTTCGCGCAAAGACGATTGTACCGCTCACAGTGCTCTCTTAGCGCCGCTTCTGCCGAAAGAAGCCCGGGAGCGGCTCTTAGCTCCGGAGAGCATCGTACCTTCGTCTTTAGCGTCTTTTGTGGTCTACATCCTAGCAGAAAGCTTTTCCACTCTGTCTGGCAAGGAAAACCTGCGGGAGCACAGAAAACATCTCCCATCGTGTTCTGGACGTTGCACGGAGGTCTGCCAAGTGTTTGGCATGAAGGAAAGAAAAGTTGTCCAAAACAGCTTCCAATCGAAGATTCGTGTGATTGGAAACGTCAGGAAAGTGTAAGGTACTGTTTTCTATCAGTTGGCAAGCTGCGCACACAATGCCAGTGTTGTACAGCTTCCTTCTTCACCTTTGCGATGCTGCCGCTCTCTCCGGCTCCCGGAGCCGAAGAAGCGGCTTCTTCGCGCAAAGACGATTGTACCGCTCACAGTGCTCTCTTAGCGCCGCTTCTGCCGAAAGAAGCCCGGGAGCGGCTCTTAGCTCCGGAGAGCATCGTACCTTCGTCTTTAGCGTCTTTTGTGGTCTACATCCTAGCAGAAAGCTTTTCCACTCTGTCTGGCAAGGAAAACCTGCGGGAGCACAGAAAACATCTCCCATCGTCTTCTGGACGTTGCACGGAGGTCTGCCAAGTGTTTGGCATGAAGGAAAGAAAAGTTGTCCAAAACAGCTTCCAATCGAAGATTCATGTGATTGGAAACGTCAGGAAAGTGTAAGGTACTGTTTTCTATCAGTTGGCAAGCTGCGCACACAATCCCAGTGTTGTACAGCTTCCTTCTTCACCTTTGCGATGCTGCCGCTCTCTCCGGCTCCCGGAGCCGAAGAAGCGGCTTCTTCGCGCAAAGACGATTGTACCGCTCACAGTGCTCTCTTAGCGCCGCTTCTGCCGAAAGAAGCCCGGGAGCGGCTCTTAGCTCCGGAGAGCATCGGACCTGCGTCTTTAGCGTCTTTTGTGGTCTACATCCTAGCAGAAAGCTTTTCCACTCTGTCTGGCAAGGAAAACCTGCGGGAGCACAGAAAACATCTCCCATCGTCTTCTGGACGTTGCACGGAGGTCTGCCAAGTGTTTGGCATGAAGGAAAGAAAAGTTGTCCAAAACAGCTTCCAATCGAAGATTCATGTGATTGGAAACGTCAGGAAAGTTGTAAGGTACTGTTTTCTATCAGTTGGCAAGCTGCGCACACAATGCCAGTGTTGTACAGCTTCCTTCTTCACCTTTCCGATGCTGCCGCTCTCTCCGGCTCCCGGAGCCGAAGAAGCGGCTTCTTCGCGCAAAGACGATTGTACCGCTCACAGTGCTCTCTTAGCGCCGCTTCTGCCGAAAGAAGCCCGGGAGCGGCTCTTTTCTCCGGAGAGCATCGTACCTTCGTCTTTAGTGTCTTTTGTGGTCTACATCCTAGAAGAAAGCTTTTCCACTCTGTCTGGCAAGGAAAACCTGCGGGAGCACAGAAAACATCTCCCATCGTCTTCTGGACGTTGCACGGAGGTCTGCCAAGTGTTTGGCATGAAGGAAAGAAAAGTTGTCCAAAACAGCTTCCAATCGAAGATTCGTGTGATTGGAAAAGTCAGGAAAGTGTAAGGTACTGTTTTCTATCAGTTGGCAAGCTGCGCACACAATCCCAGTGTTGTACAGCTTCCTTCTTCACCTTTGCGATGCTGCCGCTCTCTCCGGCTCCCGGAGCCGAAGAAGCGGCTTCTTCGCGCAAAGACGATTGTACCGCTCACAGTGCTCTCTTAGCGCCGCTTCTGCCGAAAGAAGCCCGGGAGCGGCTCTTAGCTCCGGAGAGCATCCTATCTTCGTCTTTAGCGTCTTTTGTGGTCTACATCCTAGCAGAAAGCTTTTCCACTCTGTCTGGCAAGGAAAACCTGCGGGAGCACAGAAAACATCTCCCATCGTCTTCTGGAGGTTGCACGGAGGTCTGCCAAGTGTTTGGCATGAAGGAAAGAAAAGTTGTCCAAAACAGCTTCCAATCGAAGATTCATGTGATTGGAAACGTCAGGAAAGTGTAAGGTACTGTTTTCTATCAGTTGGCAAGCTGCGCACACAATCCCAGTGTTGTACAGCTTCCTTCTTCACCTTTGCGATTCTGCCGCTCTCTCCGGCTCCCGGAGCCGAAGAAGCGGCTTCTTCGCGCAAAGACGATTGTACCGCTCACAGTGCTCTCTTAGCGCCGCTTCTGCCGAAAGAAGCCCGGGAGCGGCTCTTAGCTCCGGAGAGCATCGTACCTTCGTCTTTAGCGTCTTTTGTGGTCTACATCCTAGCAGAAAGCTTTTCCACTCTGTCTGGCAAGGAAAACCTGCGGGAGCACAGAAAACATCTCCCATCGTCTTCTGGACGTTGCACGGAGGTCTGCCAAGTGTTTGGCATGAAGGAAAGAAAAGTTGTCCAAAACAGCTTCCAATCGAAGATTCATGTGATTGGAAACGTCAGGAAAGTGTAAGGTACTGTTTTCTATCAGTTGGCAAGCTGCGCACACAATCCCAGTGTTGTACAGCTTCCTTCTTCACCTTTGCGATGCTGCCGCTCTCTCCGGCTCCCGGAGCCGAAGAAGCGGCTTCTTCGCGCAAAGACGATTGTACCGCTCACAGTGCTCTCTTAGCGCCGCTTCTGCCGAAAGAAGCCCGGGAGCGGCTCTTTGCTCCGGAGAGCATCCTATCTTCGTCTTTAGCGTCTTTTGTGGTCTACATCCTAGCAGAAAGCTTTTCCACTCTGTCTGGCAAGGAAAACCTGCGGGAGCACAGAAAACATCTCCCATCGTGTTCTGGACGTTGCACGGAGGTCTGCCAAGTGTTTGGCATGAAGGAAAGAAAAGTTGTCCAAAACAGCTTCCAATCGAAGATTCATGTGATTGGAAACGTCAGGAAAGTTGTAAGGTACTGTTTTCTATCAGTTGGCAAGCTGTGCACACAATGCCAGTGTTGTACAGCTTCCTTCTTCACCTTTCCGATGCTGCCGCTCTCTCCGGCTCCCGGAGCCGAAGAAGCGGCTTCTTCGCGCAAAGACGATTGTACCGCTCACAGTGCTCTCTTAGCGCCGCTTCTGCCGAAAGAAGGCCGGGAGCGGCTCTTAGCTCCGGAGAGCATCGTACCTTCGTCTTTAGTGTCTTTTGTGGTCTACATCCTAGAAGAAAGCTTTTCCACTCTGTCTGGCAAGGAAAACCTGCGGGAGCACAGAAAACATCTCCCATCGTCTTCTGGACGTTGCACGGAGGTCTGCCAAGTGTTTGGCATGAAGGAAAGAAAAGTTGTCCAAAACAGCTTCCAATCGAAGATTCGTGTGATTGGAAACGTCAGGAAAGTGTAAGGTACTGTTTTCTATCAGTTGGCAAGCTGCGCACACAATCCCAGTGTTGTACAGCTTCCTTCTTCACCTTTGCGATGCTGCCGCTCTCTCCGGCTCCCGGAGCCGAAGAAGCGGCTTCTTCGCGCAAAGACGATTGTACCGCTCACAGTGCTCTCTTAGCGCCGCTTCTGCCGAAAGAAGCCCGGGAGCGGCTCTTAGCTCCGGAGAGCATCCTATCTTCGTCTTTAGCGTCTTTTGTGGTCTACATCCTAGCAGAAAGCTTTTCCACTCTGTCTGGCAAGGAAAACCTGCGGGAGCACAGAAAACATCTCCCATCGTCTTCTGGACGTTGCACGGAGGTCTGCCAAGTGTTTGGCATGAAGGAAAGAAAAGATGTCCAAAACAGCTTCCAATCGAAGATTCGTGTGATTGGAAACGTCAGGAAAGTGTAAGGTACTGTTTTCTATCAGTTGGCAAGCTGCGCACACAATCCCAGTGTTGTACAGCTTCCTTCTTCACCTTTCCGTTGCTGCCGCTCTCTCCGGCTCCCGGAGCCGAAGAAGCGGCTTCTTCGCGCAAAGACGATTGTACCGCTCACAGTGCTCTCTTAGCGCCGCTTCTGCCGAAAGAAGCCCGGGAGCGGCTCTTAGCTCCGGAGAGCATCGTACCTGCGTCTTTAGCGTCTTTTGTGGTCTACATCCTAGCAGAAAGCTTTTCCACTCTGTCTAGCAATGAAAACCTGCGGGAGCACAGAAAACATCTCCCATCGTGTTCTGGACGTTGCACGGAGGTCTGCCAAGTGTTTGGCATGAAGGAAAGAAAAGTTGTCCAAAACAGCTTCCAATCGAAGATTCATGTGATTGGAAACGTCAGGAAAGTGTAAGGTACTGTTTTCTATCAGTTGGCAAGCTGCGCACACAATCCCAGTGTTGTACAGCTTCCTTCTTCACCTTTCCGTTGCTGCCGCTCTCTCCGGCTCCCGGAGCCGAAGAAGCGGCTTCTTCGCGCAAAGACGATTGTACCGCTCACAGTGCTCTCTTAGCGCCACTTCTGCCGAAAGAAGCCCGGGAGCGGCTCTTAGCTCCGGAGAGCATCGTACCTTTGTCTTTAGCGTCTTTTGTGGTCTACATCCTAGCAGAAAGCTTTTCCACTCTGTCTGGCAAGGAAAACCTGCGGGAGCACAGAAAACATCTCCCATCGTCTTCTGGACGTTGCACGGAGGTCTGCCAAGTGTTTGGCATGAAGGAAAGAAAAGTTGTCCAAAACAGCTTCCAATCGAAGATTCATGTGATTGGAAACGTCAGGAAAGTGTAAGGTACTGTTTTCTATCAGTTGGCAAGCTGCGCACACAATCCCAGTGTTGTACAGCTTCCTTCTTCACCTTTGCGATGCTGCCGCTCTCTCCGGCTCCCGGAGCCGAAGAAGCGGCTTCTTCGCGCAAAGACGATTGTACCGCTCACAGTGCTCTCTTAGCGCCGCTTCTGCCGAAAGAAGCCCGGGAGCGGCTCTTAGCTCCGGAGAGCATCGTACCTTCGTCTTTAGCGTCTTTTGTGGTCTACATCCTAGCAGAAAGCTTTTCCACTCTGTCTGGCAAGGAAAACCTGCGGGAGCACAGAAAACATCTCCCATCGTCTTCTGGACGTTGCACGGAGGTCTGCCAAGTGTTTGGCATGAAGGAAAGAAAAGTTGTCCAAAACAGCTTCCAATCGAAGATTCCTGTGATTGGAAACGTCAGGAAAGTGTAAGGTACTGTTTTCTATCAGTTGGCAAGCTGCGCACACAATCCCAGTGTTGTACAGCTTCCTTCTTCACCTTTCCGATGCTGCCGCTCTCTCCGGCTCCCGGAGCCGAAGAAGCGGCTTCTTCGCGCAAAGACGATTGTACCGCTCACAGTGCTCTCTTAGCACCGCTTCTGCCGAAAGAAGCCCGGGAGCGGCTCTTAGCTCCGGAGAGCATCGGACCTGCGTCTTTAGCGTCTTTTGTGGTCTACATCCTAGCAGAAAGCTTTTCCACTCTGTCTGGCAAGGAAAACCTGCGGGAGCACAGAAAACATCTCCCATCGTCTTCTGGACGTTGCACGGAGGTCTGCCAAGTGTTTGGCATGAAGGAAAGAAAAGTTGTCCAAAACAGCTTCCAATCGAAGATTCATGTGATTGGAAACGTCAGGAAAGTGTAAGGTACTGTTTTCTATCAGTTGGCAAGCTGCGCACACAATGCCAGTGTTGTACAGCTTCCTTCTTCACCTTTGCGATGCTGCCGCTCTCTCCGGCTCCCGGAGCCGAAGAAGCGGCTTCTTCGCGCAAAGACGATTGTACCGCTCACAGTGCTCTCTTAGCGCCGCTTCTGCCGAAAGAAGCCCGGGAGCGGCTCTTAGCTCCGGAGAGCATCGTACCTTCGTCTTTAGCGTCTTTTGTGGTCTACATCCTAGCAGAAAGCTTTTCCACTCTGTCTGGCAAGGAAAACCTGCGGGAGCACAGAAAACATCTCCCATCGTGTTCTGGACGTTGCACGGAGGTCTGCCAAGTGTTTGGCATGAAGGAAAGAAAAGTTGTCCAAAACAGCTTCCAATCGAAGATTCGTGTGATTGGAAACGTCAGGAAAGTGTAAGGTACTGTTTTCTATCAGTTGGCAAGCTGCGCACACAATCCCAGTGTTGTACAGCTTCCTTCTTCACCTTTCCGATGCTGCCGCTCTCTCCGGCTCCCGGAGCCGAAGAAGCGGCTTCTTCGCGCAAAGACGATTGTACCGCTCACAGTGCTCTCTTAGCGCCGCTTCTGCCGAAAGAAGCCCGGGAGCGGCTCTTAGCTCCGGAGAGCATCGGACCTTCGTCTTTAGCGTCTTTTGTGGTCTACATCCTAGCAGAAAGCTTTTCCACTCTGTCTGGCAAGGAAAACCTGCGGGAGCACAGAAAACATCTCCCATCGTGTTCTGGACGTTGCACGGAGGTCTGCCAAGTGTTTGGCATGAAGGAAAGAAAAGTTGTCCAAAACAGCTTCCAATCGAAGATTCATGTGATTGGAAACGTCAGGAAAGTGTAAGGTACTGTTTTCTATCAGTTGGCAAGCTGCGCACACAATCCCAGTGTTGTACAGCTTCCTTCTTCACCTTTGCGATGCTGCCGCTCTCTCCGGCTCCCGGAGCCGAAGAAGCGGCTTCTTCGCGCAAAGACGATTGTACCGCTCACAGTGCTCTCTTAGCGCCGCTTCTGCCGAAAGAAGCCCGGGAGCGGCTCTTAGCTCTGGAGAGCATCGTACCTTTGTCTTTAGCGTCTTTTGTGGTCTACATCCTAGCAGAAAGCTTTTCCACTCTGTCTGGCAAGGAAAACCTGCGGGAGCACAGAAAACATCTCCCATCGTCTTCTGGACGTTGCACGGAGGTCTGCCAAGTGTTTGGCATGAAGGAAAGAAAAGTTGTCCAAAACAGCTTCCAATCGAAGATTCGTGTGATTGGAAACGTCAGGAAAGTGTAAGGTACTGTTTTCTATCAGTTGGCAAGCTGCGCACACGATCCCAGTGTTGTACAGCTTCCTTCTTCACCTTTGCGATGCTGCCGCTCTCTCCGGCTCCCGGAGCCGAAGAAGCGGCTTCTTCGCGCAAAGACGATTGTACCGCTCACAGTGCTCTCTTAGCGCCGCTTCTGCCGAAAGAAGCCCGGGAGCGGCTCTTAGCTCCGGAGAGCATCGTACCTTCGTCTTTAGCGTCTTTGGTGGTCTACATCCTAGCAGAAAGCTTTTCCACTCTGTCTGGCAAGGAAAACCTGCGGGAGCACAGAAAACATCTCCCATCGTCTTCTGGACGTTGCACGGAGGTCTGCCAAGTGTTTGGCATGAAGGAAAGAAAAGTTGTCCAAAACAGCTTCCAATCGAAGATTCGTGTGATTGGAAACGTCAGGAAAGTGTAAGGTACTGTTTTCTATCAGTTGGCAAGCTGCGCACACAATCCCAGTGTTGTACAGCTTCCTTCTTCACCTTTGCGATGCTGCCGCTCTGTCCGGCTCCCGGAGCCGAAGAAGCGGCTTCTTCGCGCAAAGACGATTGTACCGCTCACAGTGCTCTCTTAGCGCCGCTTCTGCCGAAAGAAGCCCGGGAGCGGCTCTTAGCTCCGGAGAGCATCGTACCTTCGTCTTTAGCGTCTTTTGTGGTCTACATCCTAGCAGAAAGCTTTTCCACTCTGTCTGGCAAGGAAAACCTGCGGGAGCACAGAAAACATCTCCCATCGTCTTCTGGACGTTGCACGGAGGTCTGCCAAGTGTTTGGCATGAAGGAAAGAAAAGTTGTCCAAAACAGCTTCCAATCGAAGATTCGTGTGATTGGAAACGTCAGGAAAGTGTAAGGTACTGTTTTCTATCAGTTGGCAAGCTGCGCACACAATCCCAGTGTTGTACAGCTTCCTTCTTCACCTTTGCGATGCTGCCGCTCTCTCCGGCTCCCGGAGCCGAAGAAGCGGCTTCTTCGCGCAAAGACGATTGTACCGCTCACAGTGCTCTCTTAGCGCCGCTTCTGCCGAAAGAAGCCCGGGAGCGGCTCTTAGCTCCGGAGAGCATCGGACCTTCGTCTTTAGCGTCTTTTGTGGTCTACATCCTAGCAGAAAGCTTTTCCACTCTGTCTGGCAAGGAAAACCTGCGGGAGCACAGAAAACATCTCCCATCGTGTTCTGGACGTTGCACGGAGGTCTGCCAAGTGTTTGGCATGAAGGAAAGAAAAGTTGTCCAAAACAGCTTCCAATCGAAGATTCATGTGATTGGAAACGTCAGGAAAGTGTAAGGTACTGTTTTCTATCAGTTGGCAAGCTGCGCACACAATCCCAGTGTTGTACAGCTTCCTTCTTCACCTTTGCGATGCTGCCGCTCTCTCCGGCTCCCGGAGCCGAAGAAGCGGCTTCTTCGCGCAAAGACGATTGTACCGCTCACAGTGCTCTCTTAGCGCCGCTTCTGCCGAAAGAAGCCCGGGAGCGGCTCTTAGCTCCGGAGAGCATCGGACCTGCGTCTTTAGCGTCTTTTGTGGTCTACATCCTAGCAGAAAGCTTTTCCACTCTGTCTGGCAAGGAAAACCTGCGGGAGCACAGAAAACATCTCCCATCGTCTTCTGGACGTTGCACGGAGGTCTGCCAAGTGTTTGGCATGAAGGAAAGAAAAGTTGTCCAAAACAGCTTCCAATCGAAGATTCGTGTGATTGGAAACGTCAGGAAAGTGTAAGGTACTGTTTTCTATCAGTTGGCAAGCTGCGCACACAATCCCAGTGTTGTACAGCTTCCTTCTTCACCTTTGCGATGCTGCCGCTCTCTCCGGCTCCCGGAGCCGAAGAAGCGGCTTCTTCGCGCAAAGACGATTGTACCGCTCACAGTGCTCTCTTAGCGCCGCTTCTGCCGAAAGAAGCCCGGGAGCGGCTCTTAGCTCCGGAGAGCATCGTACCTTCGTCTTTAGCGTCTTTTGTGGTCTACATCCTAGCAGAAAGCTTTTCCACTCTGTCTGGCAAGGAAAACCTGCGGGAGCACAGAAAACATCTCCCATTGTCTTCTGGACCTTGCACGGAGGTCTGCCAAGTATTTGGCATGAAGGAAAGAAAAGTTGTCCAAAACAGCTTCCAATCGAAGATTCATGTGATTGGAAACGTCAGGAAAGTGTAAGGTACTGTTTTCTATCAGTTGGCAAGCTGCGCACACAATCCCAGTGTTGTACAGCTTCCTTCTTCACCTTTGCGATGCTGCCGCTCTCTCCGGCTCCCGGAGCCGAAGAAGCGGCTTCTTCGCGCAAAGACGATTGTACCGCTCACAGTGCTCTCTTGGCGCCGCTTCTGCCGAAAGAAGCCCGGGAGCGGCTCTTAGCTCCGGAGAGCATCGGACCTGCGTCTTTAGCGTCTTTTGTGGTCTACATCCTAGCAGAAAGCTTTTCCACTCTGTCTGGCAAGGAAAACCTGCGGGAGCACAGAAAACATCTCCCATCGTCTTCTGGACGTTGCACGGAGGTCTGCCAAGTGTTTGGCATGAAGGAAAGAAAAGTTGTCCAAAACAGCTTCCAATCGAAGATTCATGTGATTGGAAACGTCAGGAAAGTTGTAAGGTACTGTTTTCTATCAGTTGGCAAGCTGCGCACACAATCCCAGTGTTGTACAGCTTCCTTCTTCACCTTTCCGATGCTGCCGCTCTCTCCGGCTCCCGGAGCCGAAGAAGCGGCTTCTTCGCGCAAAGACGATTGTACCGCTCACAGTGCTCTCTTAGCGCCGCTTCTGCCGAAAGAAGCCCGGGAGCGGCTCTTAGCTCCGGAGAGCATCGTACCTTCGTCTTTAGCGTCTTTTGTGGTCTACATCCTAGCAGAAAGCTTTTCCACTCTGTCTGGCAAGGAAAACCTGCGGGAGCACAGAAAACATCTCCCATCGTCTTCTGGACGTTGCACGGAGGTCTGCCAAGTGTTTGGCATGAAGGAAAGAAAAGTTGTCCAAAACAGCTTCCAATCGAAGATTCGTGTGATTGGAAACGTCAGGAAAGTGTAAGGTACTGTTTTCTATCAGTTGGCAAGCTGCGCACACAATCCCAGTGTTGTACAGCTTCCTTCTTCACCTTTGCGATGCTGCCGCTCTCTCCGGCTCCCGGAGCCGAAGAAGCGGCTTCTTCGCGCAAAGACGATTGTACCGCTCACAGTGCTCTCTTAGCGCCGCTTCTGCCGAAAGAAGCCCGGGAGCGGCTCTTAGCTCCGGAGAGCATCGGACCTGCGTCTTTAGCGTCTTTTGTGGTCTACATCCTAGCAGAAAGCTTTTCCACTCTGTCTGGCAAGGAAAACCTGCGGGAGCACAGAAAACATCTCCCATCGTCTTCTGGACGTTGCACGGAGGTCTGCCAAGTGTTTGGCATGAAGGAAAGAAAAGTTGTCCAAAACAGCTTCCAATCGAAGATTCCTGTGATTGGAAACGTCAGAAAAGTTGTGAGGTACTGTTTTCTATCAGTTGGCAAGCTGCGCACACAATCCCAGTGTTGTACAGCTTCCTTCTTCACCTTTGCGATGCTGCCGCTCTCTCCGGCTCCCGGAGCCGAAGAAGCGGCTTCTTCGCGCAAAGACGATTGTACCGCTCACAGTGCTCTCTTAGCGCCGCTTCTGCCGAAAGAAGCCCGGGAGCGGCTCTTAGCTCCGGAGAGCATCGTACCTTCGTCTTTAGTGTCTTTTGTGGTCTACATCCTAGCAGAAAGCTTTTCCACTCTGTCTGGCAAGGAAAACCTGCGGGAGCACAGAAAACATCTCCCATCGTCTTCTGGACGTTGCACGGAGGTCTGCCAAGTGTTTGGCATGAAGGAAAGAAAAGTTGTCCAAAACAGCTTCCAATCGAAGATTCGTGTGATTGGAAACGTCAGGAAAGTGTAAGGTACTGTTTTCTATCAGTTGGCAAGCTGCGCACACAATCCCAGTGTTGTACAGCTTCCTTCTTCACCTTTCCGATGCTGCCGCTCTCTCCGGCTCCCGGAGCCGAAGAAGCGGCTTCTTCGCGCAAAGACGATTGTACCGCTCACAGTGCTCTCTTAGCGCCGCTTCTGCCGAAAGAAGCCCGGGAGCGGCTCTTAGCTCCGGAGAGCATCGTACCTTCGTCTTTAGCGTCTTTTGTGGTCTACATCCTAGCAGAAAGCTTTTCCACTCTGTCTGGCAAGGAAAACCTGCGGGAGCACAGAAAACATCTCCCATCGTGTTCTGGACCTTGCACGGAGGTCTGCCAAGTGTTTGGCATGAAGGAAAGAAAAGTTGTCCAAAACAGCTTCCAATCGAAGATTCGTGTGATTGGAAACGTCAGGAAAGTGTAAGGTACTGTTTTCTATCAGTTGGCAAGCTGCGCACACAATCCCAGTGTTGTACAGCTTCCTTCTTCACCTTTCCGTTGCTGCCGCTCTCTCCGGCTCCCGGAGCCGAAGAAGCGGCTTCTTCGCGCAAAGACGATTGTACCGCTCACAGTGCTCTCTTAGCGCCGCTTCTGCCGAAAGAAGCCCGGGAGCGGCTCTTAGCTCCGGAGAGCATCGTACCTGCGTCTTTAGCGTCTTTTGTGGTCTACATCCTAGCAGAAAGCTTTTCCACTCTGTCTAGCAATGAAAACCTGCGGGAGCACAGAAAACATCTCCCATCGTGTTCTGGACGTTGCACGGAGGTCTGCCAAGTGTTTGGCATGAAGGAAAGAAAAGTTGTCCAAAACAGCTTCCAATCGAAGATTCGTGTGATTGGAAACGTCAGGAAAGTGTAAGGTACTGTTTTCTATCAGTTGGCAAGCTGCGCACACAATCCCAGTGTTGTACAGCTTCCTTCTTCACCTTTCCGTTGCTGCCGCTCTCTCCGGCTCCCGGAGCCGAAGAAGCGGCTTCTTCGCGCAAAGACGATTGTACCGCTCACAGTGCTCTCTTAGCGCCACTTCTGCCGAAAGAAGCCCGGGAGCGGCTCTTAGCTCCGGAGAGCATCGTACCTTTGTCTTTAGCGTCTTTTGTGGTCTACATCCTAGCAGAAAGCTTTTCCACTCTGTCTGGCAAGGAAAACCTGCGGGAGCACAGAAAACATCTCCCATCGTCTTCTGGACGTTGCACGGAGGTCTGCCAAGTGTTTGGCATGAAGGAAAGAAAAGTTGTCCAAAACAGCTTCCAATCGAAGATTCGTGTGATTGGAAACGTCAGGAAAGTGTAAGGTACTGTTTTCTATCAGTTGGCAAGCTGCGCACACAATCCCAGTGTTGTACAGCTTCCTTCTTCACCTTTGCGATGCTGCCGCTCTCTCCGGCTCCCGGAGCCGAAGAAGCGGCTTCTTCGCGCAAAGACGATTGTACCGCTCACAGTGCTCTCTTAGCGCCGCTTCTGCCGAAAGAAGCCCGGGAGCGGCTCTTAGCTCCGGAGAGCATCGTACCTTCGTCTTTAGCGTCTTTTGTGGTCTACATCCTAGCAGAAAGCTTTTCCACTCTGTCTGGCAAGGAAAACCTGCGGGAGCACAGAAAACATCTCCCATCGTCTTCTGGACGTTGCACGGAGGTCTGCCAAGTGTTTGGCATGAAGGAAAGAAAAGTTGTCCAAAACAGCTTCCAATCGAAGATTCCTGTGATTGGAAACGTCAGGAAAGTGTAAGGTACTGTTTTCTATCAGTTGGCAAGCTGCGCACACAATCCCAGTGTTGTACAGCTTCCTTCTTCACCTTTCCGATGCTGCCGCTCTCTCCGGCTCCCGGAGCCGAAGAAGCGGCTTCTTCGCGCAAAGACGATTGTACCGCTCACAGTGCTCTCTTAGCACCGCTTCTGCCGAAAGAAGCCCGGGAGCGGCTCTTAGCTCCGGAGAGCATCGGACCTGCGTCTTTAGCCTCTTTTGTGGTCTACATCCTAGCAGAAAGCTTTTCCACTCTGTCTGGCAAGGAAAACCTGCGGGAGCACAGAAAACATCTCCCATCGTCTTCTGGACGTTGCACGGAGGTCTGCCAAGTGTTTGGCATGAAGGAAAGAAAAGTTGTCCAAAACAGCTTCCAATCGAAGATTCATGTGATTGGAAACGTCAGGAAAGTGTAAGGTACTGTTTTCTATCAGTTGGCAAGCTGCGCACACAATCCCAGTGTTGTACAGCTTCCTTCTTCACCTTTGCGATGCTGCCGCTCTCTCCGGCTCCCGGAGCCGAAGAAGCGGCTTCTTCGCGCAAAGACGATTGTACCGCTCACAGTGCTCTCTTAGCGCCGCTTCTGCCGAAAGAAGCCCGGGAGCGGCTCTTAGCTCCGGAGAGCATCGTACCTTCGTCTTTAGCGTCTTTTGTGGTCTACATCCTAGCAGAAAGCTTTTCCACTCTGTCTGGCAAGGAAAACCTGCGGGAGCACAGAAAACATCTCCCATCGTCTTCTGGACGTTGCACGGAGGTCTGCCAAGTGTTTGGCATGAAGGAAAGAAAAGTTGTCCAAAACAGCTTCCAATCGAAGATTCATGTGATTGGAAACGTCAGGAAAGTGTAAGGTACTGTTTTCTATCAGTTGGCAAGCTGCGCACACAATCCCAGTGTTGTACAGCTTCCTTCTTCACCTTTGCGATGCTGCCGCTCTCTCCGGCTCCCGGAGCCGAAGAAGCGGCTTCTTCGCGCAAAGACGATTGTACCGCTCACAGTGCTCTCTTAGCGCCGCTTCTGCCGAAAGAAGCCCGGGAGCGGCTCTTAGCTCCGGAGAGCATCGTACCTTCGTCTTTAGCGTCTTTTGTGGTCTACATCCTAGCAGAAAGCTTTTCCACTCTGTCTGGCAAGGAAAACCTGCGGGAGCACAGAAAACATCTCCCATCGTGTTCTGGACGTTGCACGGAGGTCTGCCAAGTGTTTGGCATGAAGGAAAGAAAAGTTGTCCAAAACAGCTTCCAATCGAAGATTCGTGTGATTGGAAACGTCAGGAAAGTGTAAGGTACTGTTTTCTATCAGTTGGCAAGCTGCGCACACAATCCCAGTGTTGTACAGCTTCCTTCTTCACCTTTCCGATGCTGCCGCTCTCTCCGGCTCCCGGAGCCGAAGAAGCGGCTTCTTCGCGCAAAGACGATTGTACCGCTCACAGTGCTCTCTTAGCGCCGCTTCTGCCGAAAGAAGCCCGGGAGCGGCTCTTAGCTCCGGAGAGCATCGGACCTTCGTCTTTAGCGTCTTTTGTGGTCTACATCCTAGCAGAAAGCTTTTCCACTCTGTCTGGCAAGGAAAACCTGCGGGAGCACAGAAAACATCTCCCATCGTGTTCTGGACGTTGCACGGAGGTCTGCCAAGTGTTTGGCATGAAGGAAAGAAAAGTTGTCCAAAACAGCTTCCAATCGAAGATTCATGTGATTGGAAACGTCAGGAAAGTGTAAGGTACTGTTTTCTATCAGTTGGCAAGCTGCGCACACAATCCCAGTGTTGTACAGCTTCCTTCTTCACCTTTGCGATGCTGCCGCTCTCTCCGGCTCCCGGAGCCGAAGAAGCGGCTTCTTCGCGCAAAGACGATTGTACCGCTCACAGTGCTCTCTTAGCGCCGCTTCTGCCGAAAGAAGCCCGGGAGCGGCTCTTAGCTCTGGAGAGCATCGTACCTTTGTCTTTAGCGTCTTTTGTGGTCTACATCCTAGCAGAAAGCTTTTCCACTCTGTCTGGCAAGGAAAACCTGCGGGAGCACAGAAAACATCTCCCATCGTCTTCTGGACGTTGCACGGAGGTCTGCCAAGTGTTTGGCATGAAGGAAAGAAAAGTTGTCCAAAACAGCTTCCAATCGAAGATTCCTGTGATTGGAAACGTCAGGAAAGTGTAAGGTACTGTTTTCTATCAGTTGGCAAGCTGCGCACACAATCCCAGTGTTGTACAGCTTCCTTCTTCACCTTTGCGATGCTGCCGCTCTCTCCGGCTCCCGGAGCCGAAGAAGCGGCTTCTTCGCGCAAAGACGATTGTACCGCTCACAGTGCTCTCTTAGCGCCGCTTCTGCCGAAAGAAGCCCGGGAGCGGCTCTTAGCTCCGGAGAGCATCGTACCTTCGTCTTTAGCGTCTTTTGTGGTCTACATCCTAGCAGAAAGCTTTTCCACTCTGTCTGGCAAGGAAAACCTGCGGGAGCACAGAAAACATCTCCCATCGTGTTCTGGACGTTGCACGGAGGTCTGCCAAGTGTTTGGCATGAAGGAAAGAAAAGTTGTCCAAAACAGCTTCCAATCGAAGATTCATGTGATTGGAAACGTCAGGAAAGTGTAAGGTACTGTTTTCTATCAGTTGGCAAGCTGCGCACACAATCCCAGTGTTGTACAGCTTCCTTCTTCACCTTTGCGATGCTGCCGCTCTCTCCGGCTCCCGGAGCCGAAGAAGCGGCTTCTTCGCGCAAAGACGATTGTACCGCTCACAGTGCTCTCTTAGCGCCGCTTCTGCCGAAAGAAGCCCGGGAGCGGCTCTTTGCTCCGGAGAGCATCCTATCTTCGTCTTTAGCGTCTTTTGTGGTCTACATCCTAGCAGAAAGCTTTTCCACTCTGTCTGGCAAGGAAAACCTGCGGGAGCACAGAAAACATCTCCCATCGTGTTCTGGACGTTGCACGGAGGTCTGCCAAGTGTTTGGCATGAAGGAAAGAAAAGTTGTCCAAAACAGCTTCCAATCGAAGATTCATGTGATTGGAAACGTCAGGAAAGTGTAAGGTACTGTTTTCTATCAGTTGGCAAGCTGCGCACACAATCCCAGTGTTGTACAGCTTCCTTCTTCACCTTTGCGATGCTGCCGCTCTCTCCGGCTCCCGGAGCCGAAGAAGCGGCTTCTTCGCGCAAAGACGATTGTACCGCTCACAGTGCTCTCTTAGCGCCACTTCTGCCGAAAGAAGCCCGGGAGCGGCTCTTAGCTCCGGAGAGCATCGGACCTGCGTCTTTAGCGTCTTTTGTGGTCTACATCCTAGCAGAAAGCTTTTCCACTCTGTCTGGCAAGGAAAACCTGCGGGAGCACAGAAAACATCTCCCATCGTCTTCTGGACGTTGCACGGAGGTCTGCCAAGTGTTTGGCATGAAGGAAAGAAAAGTTGTCCAAAACAGCTTCCAATCGAAGATTCATGTGATTGGAAACGTCAGGAAAGTGTAAGGTACTGTTTTCTATCAGTTGGCAAGCTGCGCACACAATCCCAGTGTTGTACAGCTTCCTTCTTCACCTTTGCGATGCTGCCGCTCTCTCCGGCTCCCGGAGCCGAAGAAGCGGCTTCTTCGCGCAAAGACGATTGTACCGCTCACAGTGCTCTCTTAGCGCCGCTTCTGCCGAAAGAAGCCCGGGAGCGGCTCTTAGCTCCGGAGAGCATCGTACCTTCGTCTTTAGCGTCTTTTGTGGTCTACATCCTAGCAGAAAGCTTTTCCACTCTGTCTGGCAAGGAAAACCTGCGGGAGCACAGAAAACATCTCCCATCGTCTTCTGGACGTTGCACGGAGGTCTGCCAAGTGTTTGGCATGAAGGAAAGAAAAGTTGTCCAAAACAGCTTCCAATCGAAGATTCATGTGATTGGAAACGTCAGGAAAGTGTAAGGTACTGTTTTCTATCAGTTGGCAAGCTGCGCACACAATCCCAGTGTTGTACAGCTTCCTTCTTCACCTTTCCGATGCTGCCGCTCTCTCCGGCTCCCGGAGCCGAAGAAGCGGCTTCTTCGCGCAAAGACGATTGTACCGCTCACAGTGCTCTCTTAGCACCGCTTCTGCCGAAAGAAGCCCGGGAGCGGCTCTTAGCTCCGGAGAGCATCGTACCTGCGTCTTTAGCGTCTTTTGTGGTCTACATCCTAGCAGAAAGCTTTTCCACTCTGTCTGGCAAGGAAAACCTGCGGGAGCACAGAAAACATCTCCCATCGTGTTCTGGACGTTGCACGGAGGTCTGCCAAGTGTTTGGCATGAAGGAAAGAAAAGTTGTCCAAAACAGCTTCCAATCGAAGATTCATGTGATTGGAAACGTCAGGAAAGTGTAAGGTACTGTTTTCTATCAGTTGGCAAGCTGCGCACACAATGCCAGTGTTGTACAGCTTCCTTCTTCACCTTTGCGATGCTGCCGCTCTCTCCGGCTCCCGGAGCCGAAGAAGCGGCTTCTTCGCGCAAAGACGATTGTACCGCTCACAGTGCTCTCTTAGCGCCGCTTCTGCCGAAAGAAGCCCGGGAGCGGCTCTTAGCTCCGGAGAGCATCGTACCTTCGTCTTTAGCGTCTTTTGTGGTCTACATCCTAGCAGAAAGCTTTTCCACTCTGTCTGGCAAGGAAAACCTGCGGGAGCACAGAAAACATCTCCCATCGTCTTCTGGACGTTGCACGGAGGTCTGCCAAGTGTTTGGCATGAAGGAAAGAAAAGTTGTCCAAAACAGCTTCCAATCGAAGATTCATGTGATTGGAAACGTCAGGAAAGTGTAAGGTACTGTTTTCTATCAGTTGGCAAGCTGCGCACACAATCCCAGTGTTGTACAGCTTCCTTCTTCACCTTTCCGATGCTGCCGCTCTCTCCGGCTCCCGGAGCCGAAGAAGCGGCTTCTTCGCGCAAAGACGATTGTACCGCTCACAGTGCTCTCTTAGCGCCGCTTCTGCCGAAAGAAGCCCGGGAGCGGCTCTTAGCTCCGGAGAGCATCGTACCTTCGTCTTTAGCGTCTTTTGTGGTCTACATCCTAGCAGAAAGCTTTTCCACTCTGTCTGGCAAGGAAAACCTGCGGGAGCACAGAAAACATCTCCCATCGTGTTCTGGACCTTGCACGGAGGTCTGCCAAGTGTTTGGCATGAAGGAAAGAAAAGTTGTCCAAAACAGCTTCCAATCGAAGATTCGTGTGATTGGAAACGTCAGGAAAGTGTAAGGTACTGTTTTCTATCAGTTGGCAAGCTGCGCACACAATCCCAGTGTTGTACAGCTTCCTTCTTCACCTTTCCGTTGCTGCCGCTCTCTCCGGCTCCCGGAGCCGAAGAAGCGGCTTCTTCGCGCAAAGACGATTGTACCGCTCACAGTGCTCTCTTAGCGCCGCTTCTGCCGAAAGAAGCCCGGGAGCGGCTCTTAGCTCCGGAGAGCATCGTACCTGCGTCTTTAGCGTCTTTTGTGGTCTACATCCTAGCAGAAAGCTTTTCCACTCTGTCTAGCAATGAAAACCTGCGGGAGCACAGAAAACATCTCCCATCGTGTTCTGGACGTTGCACGGAGGTCTGCCAAGTGTTTGGCATGAAGGAAAGAAAAGTTGTCCAAAACAGCTTCCAATCGAAGATTCATGTGATTGGAAACGTCAGGAAAGTGTAAGGTACTGTTTTCTATCAGTTGGCAAGCTGCGCACACAATCCCAGTGTTGTACAGCTTCCTTCTTCACCTTTCCGTTGCTGCCGCTCTCTCCGGCTCCCGGAGCCGAAGAAGCGGCTTCTTCGCGCAAAGACGATTGTACCGCTCACAGTGCTCTCTTAGCGCCACTTCTGCCGAAAGAAGCCCGGGAGCGGCTCTTAGCTCCGGACAGCATCGGACCTGCGTCTTTAGCGTCTTTTGTGGTCTACATCCTAGCAGAAAGCTTTTCCACTCTGTCTGGCAAGGAAAACCTGCGGGAGCACAGAAAACATCTCCCATCGTGTTCTGGACGTTGCACGGAGGTCTGCCAAGTGTTTGGCATGAAGGAAAGAAAAGTTGTCCAAAACAGCTTCCAATCGAAGATTCATGTGATTGGAAACGTCAGGAAAGTGTAAGGTACTGTTTTCTATCAGTTGGCAAGCTGCGCACACAATCCCAGTGTTGTACAGCTTCCTTCTTCACCTTTGCGATGCTGCCGCTCTCTCCGGCTCCCGGAGCCGAAGAAGCGGCTTCTTCGCGCAAAGACGATTGTACCGTTCACAGTGCTCTCTTAGCGCCGCTTCTGCCGAAAGAAGCCCGGGAGCGGCTCTTAGCTCCGGAGAGCATCGTACCTTCGTCTTTAGCGTCTTTTGTGGTCTACATCCTAGCAGAAAGCTTTTCCACTCTGTCTGGCAAGGAAAACCTGCGGGAGCACAGAAAACATCTCCCATCGTCTTCTGGACGTTGCACGGAGGTCTGCCAAGTGTTTGGCATGAAGGAAAGAAAAGTTGTCCAAAACAGCTTCCAATCGAAGATTCATGTGATTGGAAACGTCAGGAAAGTGTAAGGTACTGTTTTCTATCAGTTGGCAAGCTGCGCACACAATCCCAGTGTTGTACAGCTTCCTTCTTCACCTTTCCGATGCTGCCGCTCTCTCCGGCTCCCGGAGCCGAAGAAGCGGCTTCTTCGCGCAAAGACGATTGTACCGCTCACAGTGCTCTCTTAGCGCCGCTTCTGCCGAAAGAAGCCCGGGAGCGGCTCTTAGCTCCGGAGAGCATCGTACCTTCGTCTTTAGCGTCTTTTGTGGTCTACATCCTAGCAGAAAGCTTTTCCACTCTGTCTGGCAAGGAAAACCTGCGGGAGCACAGAAAACATCTCCCATCGTCTTCTGGACGTTGCACGGAGGTCTGCCAAGTGTTTGGCATGAAGGAAAGAAAAGTTGTCCAAAACAGCTTCCAATCGAAGATTCATGTGATTGGAAACGTCAGGAAAGTGTAAGGTACTGTTTTCTATCAGTTGGCAAGCTGCGCACACAATCCCAGTGTTGTACAGCTTCCTTCTTCACCTTTGCGATGCTGCCGCTCTCTCCGGCTCCCGGAGCCGAAGAAGCGGCTTCTTCGCGCAAAGACGATTGTACCGCTCACAGTGCTCTCTTAGCGCCGCTTCTGCCGAAAGAAGCCCGGGAGCGGCTCTTAGCTCCGGAGAGCATCCTATCTTCGTCTTTAGCGTCTTTTGTGGTCTACATCCTAGCAGAAAGCTTTTCCACTCTGTCTGGCAAGGAAAACCTGCGGGAGCACAGAAAACATCTCCCATCGTCTTCTGGACGTTGCACGGAGGTCTGCCAAGTGTTTGGCATGAAGGAAAGAAAAGTTGTCCAAAACAGCTTCCAATCGAAGATTCATGTGATTGGAAACGTCAGGAAAGTTGTAAGGTACTGTTTTCTATCAGTTGGCAAGCTGCGCACACAATGCCAGTGTTGTACAGCTTCCTTCTTCACCTTTCCGATGCTGCCGCTCTCTCCGGCTCCCGGAGCCGAAGAAGCGGCTTCTTCGCGCAAAGACGATTGTACCGCTCACAGTGCTCTCTTAGCGCCGCTTCTGCCGAAAGAAGCCCGGGAGCGGCTCTTTTCTCCGGAGAGCATCGTACCTTCGTCTTTAGTGTCTTTTGTGGTCTACATCCTAGCAGAAAGCTTTTCCACTCTGTCTGGCAAGGAAAACCTGCGGGAGCACAGAAAACATCTCCCATCGTCTTCTGGACGTTGCACGGAGGTCTGCCAAGTGTTTGGCATGAAGGAAAGAAAAGTTGTCCAAAACAGCTTCCAATCGAAGATTCGTGTGATTGGAAAAGTCAGGAAAGTGTAAGGTACTGTTTTCTATCAGTTGGCAAGCTGCGCACACAATCCCAGTGTTGTACAGCTTCCTTCTTCACCTTTGCGATGCTGCCGCTCTCTCCGGCTCCCGGAGCCGAAGAAGCGGCTTCTTCGCGCAAAGACGATTGTACCGCTCACAGTGCTCTCTTAGCGCCGCTTCTGCCGAAAGAAGCCCGGGAGCGGCTCTTAGCTCCGGAGAGCATCCTATCTTCGTCTTTAGCGTCTTTTGTGGTCTACATCCTAGCAGAAAGCTTTTCCACTCTGTCTGGCAAGGAAAACCTGCGGGAGCACAGAAAACATCTCCCATCGTCTTCTGGACGTTGCACGGAGGTCTGCCAAGTGTTTGGCATGAAGGAAAGAAAAGTTGTCCAAAACAGCTTCCAATCGAAGATTCATGTGATTGGAAACGTCAGGAAAGTGTAAGGTACTGTTTTCTATCAGTTGGCAAGCTGCGCACACAATCCCAGTGTTGTACAGCTTCCTTCTTCACCTTTGCGATTCTGCCGCTCTCTCCGGCTCCCGGAGCCGAAGAAGCGGCTTCTTCGCGCAAAGACGATTGTACCGCTCACAGTGCTCTCTTAGCGCCGCTTCTGCCGAAAGAAGCCCGGGAGCGGCTCTTAGCTCCGGAGAGCATCGTACCTTCGTCTTTAGCGTCTTTTGTGGTCTACATCCTAGCAGAAAGCTTTTCCACTCTGTCTGGCAAGGAAAACCTGCGGGAGCACAGAAAACATCTCCCATCGTGTTCTGGACGTTGCACGGAGGTCTGCCAAGTGTTTGGCATGAAGGAAAGAAAAGTTGTCCAAAACAGCTTCCAATCGAAGATTCATGTGATTGGAAACGTCAGGAAAGTGTAAGGTACTGTTTTCTATCAGTTGGCAAGCTGCGCACACAATCCCAGTGTTGTACAGCTTCCTTCTTCACCTTTGCGATGCTGCCGCTCTCTCCGGCTCCCGGAGCCGAAGAAGCGGCTTCTTCGCGCAAAGACGATTGTACCGCTCACAGTGCTCTCTTAGCGCCGCTTCTGCCGAAAGAAGCCCGGGAGCGGCTCTTTGCTCCGGAGAGCATCCTATCTTCGTCTTTAGCGTCTTTTGTGGTCTACATCCTAGCAGAAAGCTTTTCCACTCTGTCTGGCAAGGAAAACCTGCGGGAGCACAGAAAACATCTCCCATCGTGTTCTGGACGTTGCACGGAGGTCTGCCAAGTGTTTGGCATGAAGGAAAGAAAAGTTGTCCAAAACAGCTTCCAATCGAAGATTCATGTGATTGGAAACGTCAGGAAAGTGTAAGGTACTGTTTTCTATCAGTTGGCAAGCTGCGCACACAATCCCAGTGTTGTACAGCTTCCTTCTTCACCTTTGCGATGCTGCCGCTCTCTCCGGCTCCCGGAGCCGAAGAAGCGGCTTCTTCGCGCAAAGACGATTGTACCGCTCACAGTGCTCTCTTAGCGCCACTTCTGCCGAAAGAAGCCCGGGAGCGGCTCTTAGCTCCGGAGAGCATCGGACCTGCGTCTTTAGCGTCTTTTGTGGTCTACATCCTAGCAGAAAGCTTTTCCACTCTGTCTGGCAAGGAAAACCTGCGGGAGCACAGAAAACATCTCCCATCGTCTTCTGGACGTTGCACGGAGGTCTGCCAAGTGTTTGGCATGAAGGAAAGAAAAGTTGTCCAAAACAGCTTCCAATCGAAGATTCATGTGATTGGAAACGTCAGGAAAGTGTAAGGTACTGTTTTCTATCAGTTGGCAAGCTGCGCACACAATCCCAGTGTTGTACAGCTTCCTTCTTCACCTTTGCGATGCTGCCGCTCTCTCCGGCTCCCGGAGCCGAAGAAGCGGCTTCTTCGCGCAAAGACGATTGTACCGCTCACAGTGCTCTCTTAGCGCCGCTTCTGCCGAAAGAAGCCCGGGAGCGGCTCTTAGCTCCGGAGAGCATCGTACCTTCGTCTTTAGCGTCTTTTGTGGTCTACATCCTAGCAGAAAGCTTTTCCACTCTGTCTGGCAAGGAAAACCTGCGGGAGCACAGAAAACATCTCCCATCGTCTTCTGGACGTTGCACGGAGGTCTGCCAAGTGTTTGGCATGAAGGAAAGAAAAGTTGTCCAAAACAGCTTCCAATCGAAGATTCATGTGATTGGAAACGTCAGGAAAGTGTAAGGTACTGTTTTCTATCAGTTGGCAAGCTGCGCACACAATCCCAGTGTTGTACAGCTTCCTTCTTCACCTTTCCGATGCTGCCGCTCTCTCCGGCTCCCGGAGCCGAAGAAGCGGCTTCTTCGCGCAAAGACGATTGTACCGCTCACAGTGCTCTCTTAGCACCGCTTCTGCCGAAAGAAGCCCGGGAGCGGCTCTTAGCTCCGGAGAGCATCGTACCTGCGTCTTTAGCGTCTTTTGTGGTCTACATCCTAGCAGAAAGCTTTTCCACTCTGTCTGGCAAGGAAAACCTGCGGGAGCACAGAAAACATCTCCCATCGTGTTCTGGACGTTGCACGGAGGTCTGCCAAGTGTTTGGCATGAAGGAAAGAAAAGTTGTCCAAAACAGCTTCCAATCGAAGATTCATGTGATTGGAAACGTCAGGAAAGTGTAAGGTACTGTTTTCTATCAGTTGGCAAGCTGCGCACACAATGCCAGTGTTGTACAGCTTCCTTCTTCACCTTTGCGATGCTGCCGCTCTCTCCGGCTCCCGGAGCCGAAGAAGCGGCTTCTTCGCGCAAAGACGATTGTACCGCTCACAGTGCTCTCTTAGCGCCGCTTCTGCCGAAAGAAGCCCGGGAGCGGCTCTTAGCTCCGGAGAGCATCGTACCTTCGTCTTTAGCGTCTTTTGTGGTCTACATCCTAGCAGAAAGCTTTTCCACTCTGTCTGGCGAGGAAAACCTGCGGGAGCACAGAAAACATCTCCCATCGTCTTCTGGACGTTGCACGGAGGTCTGCCAAGTGTTTGGCATGAAGGAAAGAAAAGTTGTCCAAAACAGCTTCCAATCGAAGATTCATGTGATTGGAAACGTCAGGAAAGTGTAAGGTACTGTTTTCTATCAGTTGGCAAGCTGCGCACACAATCCCAGTGTTGTACAGCTTCCTTCTTCACCTTTGCGATGCTGCCGCTCTCTCCGGCTCCCGGAGCCGAAGAAGCGGCTTCTTCGCGCAAAGACGATTGTACCGCTCACAGTGCTCTCTTAGCGCCGCTTCTGCCGAAAGAAGCCCGGGAGCGGCTCTTAGCTCCGGAGAGCATCCTATCTTCGTCTTTAGCGTCTTTTGTGGTCTACATCCTAGCAGAAAGCTTTTCCACTCTGTCTGGCAAGGAAAACCTGCGGGAGCACAGAAAACATCTCCCATCGTCTTCTGGACGTTGCACGGAGGTCTGCCAAGTGTTTGGCATGAAGGAAAGAAAAGTTGTCCAAAACAGCTTCCAATCGAAGATTCATGTGATTGGAAACGTCAGGAAAGTTGTAAGGTACTGTTTTCTATCAGTTGGCAAGCTGCGCACACAATGCCAGTGTTGTACAGCTTCCTTCTTCACCTTTCCGATGCTGCCGCTCTCTCCGGCTCCCGGAGCCGAAGAAGCGGCTTCTTCGCGCAAAGACGATTGTACCGCTCACAGTGCTCTCTTAGCGCCGCTTCTGCCGAAAGAAGCCCGGGAGCGGCTCTTTTCTCCGGAGAGCATCGTACCTTCGTCTTTAGTGTCTTTTGTGGTCTACATCCTAGAAGAAAGCTTTTCCACTCTGTCTGGCAAGGAAAACCTGCGGGAGCACAGAAAACATCTCCCATCGTCTTCTGGACGTTGCACGGAGGTCTGCCAAGTGTTTGGCATGAAGGAAAGAAAAGTTGTCCAAAACAGCTTCCAATCGAAGATTCGTGTGATTGGAAAAGTCAGGAAAGTGTAAGGTACTGTTTTCTATCAGTTGGCAAGCTGCGCACACAATCCCAGTGTTGTACAGCTTCCTTCTTCACCTTTGCGATGCTGCCGCTCTCTCCGGCTCCCGGAGCCGAAGAAGCGGCTTCTTCGCGCAAAGACGATTGTACCGCTCACAGTGCTCTCTTAGCGCCGCTTCTGCCGAAAGAAGCCCGGGAGCGGCTCTTAGCTCCGGAGAGCATCCTATCTTCGTCTTTAGCGTCTTTTGTGGTCTACATCCTAGCAGAAAGCTTTTCCACTCTGTCTGGCAAGGAAAACCTGCGGGAGCACAGAAAACATCTCCCATCGTCTTCTGGACGTTGCACGGAGGTCTGCCAAGTGTTTGGCATGAAGGAAAGAAAAGTTGTCCAAAACAGCTTCCAATCGAAGATTCATGTGATTGGAAACGTCAGGAAAGTGTAAGGTACTGTTTTCTATCAGTTGGCAAGCTGCGCACACAATCCCAGTGTTGTACAGCTTCCTTCTTCACCTTTGCGATTCTGCCGCTCTCTCCGGCTCCCGGAGCCGAAGAAGCGGCTTCTTCGCGCAAAGACGATTGTACCGCTCACAGTGCTCTCTTAGCGCCGCTTCTGCCGAAAGAAGCCCGGGAGCGGCTCTTAGCTCCGGAGAGCATCGTACCTTCGTCTTTAGCGTCTTTTGTGGTCTACATCCTAGCAGAAAGCTTTTCCACTCTGTCTGGCAAGGAAAACCTGCGGGAGCACAGAAAACATCTCCCATCGTGTTCTGGACGTTGCACGGAGGTCTGCCAAGTGTTTGGCATGAAGGAAAGAAAAGTTGTCCAAAACAGCTTCCAATCGAAGATTCATGTGATTGGAAACGTCAGGAAAGTGTAAGGTACTGTTTTCTATCAGTTGGCAAGCTGCGCACACAATCCCAGTGTTGTACAGCTTCCTTCTTCACCTTTGCGATGCTGCCGCTCTCTCCGGCTCCCGGAGCCGAAGAAGCGGCTTCTTCGCGCAAAGACGATTGTACCGCTCACAGTGCTCTCTTAGCGCCGCTTCTGCCGAAAGAAGCCCGGGAGCGGCTCTTTGCTCCGGAGAGCATCCTATCTTCGTCTTTAGCGTCTTTTGTGGTCTACATCCTAGCAGAAAGCTTTTCCACTCTGTCTGGCAAGGAAAACCTGCGGGAGCACAGAAAACATCTCCCATCGTGTTCTGGACGTTGCACGGAGGTCTGCCAAGTGTTTGGCATGAAGGAAAGAAAAGTTGTCCAAAACAGCTTCCAATCGAAGATTCATGTGATTGGAAACGTCAGGAAAGTGTAAGGTACTGTTTTCTATCAGTTGGCAAGCTGCGCACACAATCCCAGTGTTGTACAGCTTCCTTCTTCACCTTTGCGATGCTGCCGCTCTCTCCGGCTCCCGGAGCCGAAGAAGCGGCTTCTTCGCGCAAAGACGATTGTACCGCTCACAGTGCTCTCTTAGCGCCACTTCTGCCGAAAGAAGCCCGGGAGCGGCTCTTAGCTCCGGAGAGCATCGGACCTGCGTCTTTAGCGTCTTTTGTGGTCTACATCCTAGCAGAAAGCTTTTCCACTCTGTCTGGCAAGGAAAACCTGCGGGAGCACAGAAAACATCTCCCATCGTCTTCTGGACGTTGCACGGAGGTCTGCCAAGTGTTTGGCATGAAGGAAAGAAAAGTTGTCCAAAACAGCTTCCAATCGAAGATTCATGTGATTGGAAACGTCAGGAAAGTGTAAGGTACTGTTTTCTATCAGTTGGCAAGCTGCGCACACAATCCCAGTGTTGTACAGCTTCCTTCTTCACCTTTGCGATGCTGCCGCTCTCTCCGGCTCCCGGAGCCGAAGAAGCGGCTTCTTCGCGCAAAGACGATTGTACCGCTCACAGTGCTCTCTTAGCGCCGCTTCTGCCGAAAGAAGCCCGGGAGCGGCTCTTAGCTCCGGAGAGCATCGTACCTTCGTCTTTAGCGTCTTTTGTGGTCTACATCCTAGCAGAAAGCTTTTCCACTCTGTCTGGCAAGGAAAACCTGCGGGAGCACAGAAAACATCTCCCATCGTCTTCTGGACGTTGCACGGAGGTCTGCCAAGTGTTTGGCATGAAGGAAAGAAAAGTTGTCCAAAACAGCTTCCAATCGAAGATTCATGTGATTGGAAACGTCAGGAAAGTGTAAGGTACTGTTTTCTATCAGTTGGCAAGCTGCGCACACAATCCCAGTGTTGTACAGCTTCCTTCTTCACCTTTCCGATGCTGCCGCTCTCTCCGGCTCCCGGAGCCGAAGAAGCGGCTTCTTCGCGCAAAGACGATTGTACCGCTCACAGTGCTCTCTTAGCACCGCTTCTGCCGAAAGAAGCCCGGGAGCGGCTCTTAGCTCCGGAGAGCATCGTACCTGCGTCTTTAGCGTCTTTTGTGGTCTACATCCTAGCAGAAAGCTTTTCCACTCTGTCTGGCAAGGAAAACCTGCGGGAGCACAGAAAACATCTCCCATCGTGTTCTGGACGTTGCACGGAGGTCTGCCAAGTGTTTGGCATGAAGGAAAGAAAAGTTGTCCAAAACAGCTTCCAATCGAAGATTCATGTGATTGGAAACGTCAGGAAAGTGTAAGGTACTGTTTTCTATCAGTTGGCAAGCTGCGCACACAATGCCAGTGTTGTACAGCTTCCTTCTTCACCTTTGCGATGCTGCCGCTCTCTCCGGCTCCCGGAGCCGAAGAAGCGGCTTCTTCGCGCAAAGACGATTGTACCGCTCACAGTGCTCTCTTAGCGCCGCTTCTGCCGAAAGAAGCCCGGGAGCGGCTCTTAGCTCCGGAGAGCATCGTACCTTCGTCTTTAGCGTCTTTTGTGGTCTACATCCTAGCAGAAAGCTTTTCCACTCTGTCTGGCGAGGAAAACCTGCGGGAGCACAGAAAACATCTCCCATCGTCTTCTGGACGTTGCACGGAGGTCTGCCAAGTGTTTGGCATGAAGGAAAGAAAAGTTGTCCAAAACAGCTTCCAATCGAAGATTCATGTGATTGGAAACGTCAGGAAAGTGTAAGGTACTGTTTTCTATCAGTTGGCAAGCTGCGCACACAATCCCAGTGTTGTACAGCTTCCTTCTTCACCTTTGCGATGCTGCCGCTCTCTCCGGCTCCCGGAGCCGAAGAAGCGGCTTCTTCGCGCAAAGACGATTGTACCGCTCACAGTGCTCTCTTAGCGCCGCTTCTGCCGAAAGAAGCCCGGGAGCGGCTCTTAGCTCCGGAGAGCATCCTATCTTCGTCTTTAGCGTCTTTTGTGGTCTACATCCTAGCAGAAAGCTTTTCCACTCTGTCTGGCAAGGAAAACCTGCGGGAGCACAGAAAACATCTCCCATCGTCTTCTGGACGTTGCACGGAGGTCTGCCAAGTGTTTGGCATGAAGGAAAGAAAAGTTGTCCAAAACAGCTTCCAATCGAAGATTCATGTGATTGGAAACGTCAGGAAAGTTGTAAGGTACTGTTTTCTATCAGTTGGCAAGCTGCGCACACAATGCCAGTGTTGTACAGCTTCCTTCTTCACCTTTCCGATGCTGCCGCTCTCTCCGGCTCCCGGAGCCGAAGAAGCGGCTTCTTCGCGCAAAGACGATTGTACCGCTCACAGTGCTCTCTTAGCGCCGCTTCTGCCGAAAGAAGCCCGGGAGCGGCTCTTTTCTCCGGAGAGCATCGTACCTTCGTCTTTAGTGTCTTTTGTGGTCTACATCCTAGAAGAAAGCTTTTCCACTCTGTCTGGCAAGGAAAACCTGCGGGAGCACAGAAAACATCTCCCATCGTCTTCTGGACGTTGCACGGAGGTCTGCCAAGTGTTTGGCATGAAGGAAAGAAAAGTTGTCCAAAACAGCTTCCAATCGAAGATTCGTGTGATTGGAAAAGTCAGGAAAGTGTAAGGTACTGTTTTCTATCAGTTGGCAAGCTGCGCACACAATCCCAGTGTTGTACAGCTTCCTTCTTCACCTTTGCGATGCTGCCGCTCTCTCCGGCTCCCGGAGCCGAAGAAGCGGCTTCTTCGCGCAAAGACGATTGTACCGCTCACAGTGCTCTCTTAGCGCCGCTTCTGCCGAAAGAAGCCCGGGAGCGGCTCTTAGCTCCGGAGAGCATCCTATCTTCGTCTTTAGCGTCTTTTGTGGTCTACATCCTAGCAGAAAGCTTTTCCACTCTGTCTGGCAAGGAAAACCTGCGGGAGCACAGAAAACATCTCCCATCGTCTTCTGGACGTTGCACGGAGGTCTGCCAAGTGTTTGGCATGAAGGAAAGAAAAGTTGTCCAAAACAGCTTCCAATCGAAGATTCATGTGATTGGAAACGTCAGGAAAGTGTAAGGTACTGTTTTCTATCAGTTGGCAAGCTGCGCACACAATCCCAGTGTTGTACAGCTTCCTTCTTCACCTTTGCGATTCTGCCGCTCTCTCCGGCTCCCGGAGCCGAAGAAGCGGCTTCTTCGCGCAAAGACGATTGTACCGCTCACAGTGCTCTCTTAGCGCCGCTTCTGCCGAAAGAAGCCCGGGAGCGGCTCTTAGCTCCGGAGAGCATCGTACCTTCGTCTTTAGCGTCTTTTGTGGTCTACATCCTAGCAGAAAGCTTTTCCACTCTGTCTGGCAAGGAAAACCTGCGGGAGCACAGAAAACATCTCCCATCGTCTTCTGGACGTTGCACGGAGGTCTGCCAAGTGTTTGGCATGAAGGAAAGAAAAGTTGTCCAAAACAGCTTCCAATCGAAGATTCATGTGATTGGAAACGTCAGGAAAGTGTAAGGTACTGTTTTCTATCAGTTGGCAAGCTGCGCACACAATCCCAGTGTTGTACAGCTTCCTTCTTCACCTTTGCGATGCTGCCGCTCTCTCCGGCTCCCGGAGCCGAAGAAGCGGCTTCTTCGCGCAAAGACGATTGTACCGCTCACAGTGCTCTCTTAGCGCCGCTTCTGCCGAAAGAAGCCCGGGAGCGGCTCTTTGCTCCGGAGAGCATCCTATCTTCGTCTTTAGCGTCTTTTGTGGTCTACATCCTAGCAGAAAGCTTTTCCACTCTGTCTGGCAAGGAAAACCTGCGGGAGCACAGAAAACATCTCCCATCGTGTTCTGGACGTTGCACGGAGGTCTGCCAAGTGTTTGGCATGAAGGAAAGAAAAGTTGTCCAAAACAGCTTCCAATCGAAGATTCATGTGATTGGAAACGTCAGGAAAGTTGTAAGGTACTGTTTTCTATCAGTTGGCAAGCTGTGCACACAATGCCAGTGTTGTACAGCTTCCTTCTTCACCTTTCCGATGCTGCCGCTCTCTCCGGCTCCCGGAGCCGAAGAAGCGGCTTCTTCGCGCAAAGACGATTGTACCGCTCACAGTGCTCTCTTAGCGCCGCTTCTGCCGAAAGAAGGCCGGGAGCGGCTCTTAGCTCCGGAGAGCATCGTACCTTCGTCTTTAGTGTCTTTTGTGGTCTACATCCTAGAAGAAAGCTTTTCCACTCTGTCTGGCAAGGAAAACCTGCGGGAGCACAGAAAACATCTCCCATCGTCTTCTGGACGTTGCACGGAGGTCTGCCAAGTGTTTGGCATGAAGGAAAGAAAAGTTGTCCAAAACAGCTTCCAATCGAAGATTCGTGTGATTGGAAACGTCAGGAAAGTGTAAGGTACTGTTTTCTATCAGTTGGCAAGCTGCGCACACAATCCCAGTGTTGTACAGCTTCCTTCTTCACCTTTGCGATGCTGCCGCTCTCTCCGGCTCCCGGAGCCGAAGAAGCGGCTTCTTCGCGCAAAGACGATTGTACCGCTCACAGTGCTCTCTTAGCGCCGCTTCTGCCGAAAGAAGCCCGGGAGCGGCTCTTAGCTCCGGAGAGCATCCTATCTTCGTCTTTAGCGTCTTTTGTGGTCTACATCCTAGCAGAAAGCTTTTCCACTCTGTCTGGCAAGGAAAACCTGCGGGAGCACAGAAAACATCTCCCATCGTCTTCTGGACGTTGCACGGAGGTCTGCCAAGTGTTTGGCATGAAGGAAAGAAAAGATGTCCAAAACAGCTTCCAATCGAAGATTCGTGTGATTGGAAACGTCAGGAAAGTGTAAGGTACTGTTTTCTATCAGTTGGCAAGCTGCGCACACAATCCCAGTGTTGTACAGCTTCCTTCTTCACCTTTGCGATGCTGCCGCTCTCTCCGGCTCCCGGAGCCGAAGAAGCGGCTTCTTCGCGCAAAGACGATTGTACCGCTCACAGTGCTCTCTTAGCGCCGCTTCTGCCGAAAGAAGCCCGGGAGCGGCTCTTAGCTCCGGAGAGCATCGTACCTTCGTCTTTAGCGTCTTTTGTGGTCTACATCCTAGCAGAAAGCTTTTCCACTCTGTCTGGCAAGGAAAACCTGCGGGAGCACAGAAAACATCTCCCATCGTCTTCTGGACGTTGCACGGAGGTCTGCCAAGTGTTTGGCATGAAGGAAAGAAAAGTTGTCCAAAACAGCTTCCAATCGAAGATTCATGTGATTGGAAACGTCAGGAAAGTTGTAAGGTACTGTTTTCTATCAGTTGGCAAGCTGCGCACACAATGCCATTGTTTTACAGCTTCCTTCTTCACCTTTCCGTTGCTGCCGCTCTCTCCGGCTCCCGGAGCCGAAGAAGCGGCTTCTTCGCGCAAAGACGATTGTACCGCTCACAGTGCTCTCTTAGCGCCGCTTCTGCCGAAAGAAGCCCGGGAGCGGCTCTTAGCTCCGGAGAGCATCGTACCTTCGTCTTTAGTGTCTTTTGTGGTCTACATCCTAGCAGAAAGCTTTTCCACTCTGTCTGGCAAGGAAAACCTGCGGGAGCACAGAAAACATCTCCCATCGTCTTCTGGACGTTGCACGGAGGTCTGCCAAGTGTTTGGCATGAAGGAAAGAAAAGTTGTCCAAAACAGCTTCCAATCGAAGATTCATGTGATTGGAAACGTCAGGAAAGTTGTAAGGTACTGTTTTCTATCAGTTGGCAAGCTGCGCACACTATCCCAGTGTTGTACAGCTTCCTTCTTCACCTTTCCGATGCTGCCGCTCTGTCCGGCTCCCGGAGCCGAAGAAGCGGCTTCTTCGCGCAAAGACGATTGTACCGCTCACAGTGCTCTCTTAGCGCCGCTTCTGCCGAAAGAAGCCCGGGAGCGGCTCTTAGCTCCGGAGAGCATCGTACCTGCGTCTTTAGCCTCTTTTGTGGTCTACATCCTAGCAGAAAGCTTTTCCACTCTGTCTGGCAAGGAAAACCTGCGGGAGCACAGAAAACATCTCCCATCGTGTTCTGGACGTTGCACGGAGGTCTGCCAAGTGTTTGGCATGAAGGAAAGAAAAGTTGTCCAAAACAGCTTCCAATCGAAGATTCATGTGATTGGAAACGTCAGGAAAGTGTAAGGTACTGTTTTCTATCAGTTGGCAAGCTGCGCACACAATCCCAGTGTTGTACAGCTTCCTTCTTCACCTTTCCGATGCTGCCGCTCTCTCCGGCTCCCGGAGCCGAAGAAGCGGCTTCTTCGCGCAAAGACGATTGTACCGCTCACAGTGCTCTCTTAGCGCCGCTTCTGCCGAAAGAAGCCCGGGAGCGGCTCTTAGCTCCGGAGAGCATCGTACCTTCGTCTTTAGCGTCTTTTGTGGTCTACATCCTAGCAGAAATCTTTTCCACTCTGTCTGGCAAGGAAAACCTGCGGGAGCACAGAAAACATCTCCCATCGTCTTCTGGACGTTGCACGGAGGTCTGCCAAGTGTTTGGCATGAAGGAAAGAAAAGTTGTCCAAAACAGCTTCCAATCGAAGATTCGTGTGATTGGAAACGTCAGGAAAGTGTAAGGTACTGTTTTCTATCAGTTGGCAAGCTGCGCACACAATCCCAGTGTTGTACAGCTTCCTTCTTCACCTTTGCGATGCTGCCGCTCTCTCCGGCTCCCGGAGCCGAAGAAGCGGCTTCTTCGCGCAAAGACGATTGTACCGCTCACAGTGCTCTCTTAGCGCCGCTTCTGCCGAAAGAAGCCCGGGAGCGGCTCTTAGCTCCGGAGAGCATCGTACCTTCGTCTTTAGCGTCTTTTGTGGTCTACATCCTAGCAGAAAGCTTTTCCACTCTGTCTGGCAAGGAAAACCTGCGGGAGCACAGAAAACATCTCCCATCGTCTTCTGGACGTTGCACGGAGGTCTGCCAAGTGTTTGGCATGAAGGAAAGAAAAGTTGTCCAAAACAGCTTCCAATCGAAGATTCGTGTGATTGGAAACGTCAGGAAAGTGTAAGGTACTGTTTTCTATCAGTTGGCAAGCTGCGCACACAATCCCAGTGTTGTACAGCTTCCTTCTTCACCTTTCCGATGCTGCCGCTCTCTCCGGCTCCCGGAGCCGAAGAAGCGGCTTCTTCGCGCAAAGACGATTGTACCGCTCACAGTGCTCTCTTAGCGCCGCTTCTGCCGAAAGAAGCCCGGGAGCGGCTCTTAGCTCCGGAGAGCATCGTCCCTGCGTCTTTAGCGTCTTTTGTGGTCTACATCCTAGCAGAAAGCTTTTCCACTCTGTCTGGCAAGGAAAACCTGCGGGAGCACAGAAAACATCTCCCATGGTGTTCTGGACGTTGCACGGAGGTCTGCCAAGTGTTTGGCATGAAGGAAAGAAAAGTTGTCCAAAACAGCTTCCAATCGAAGATTCATGTGATTGGAAACGTCAGGAAAGTGTAAGGTACTGTTTTCTATCAGTTGGCAAGCTGCGCACACAATCCCAGTGTTGTACAGCTTCCTTCTTCACCTTTGCGATGCTGCCGCTCTCTCCGGCTCCCGGAGCCGAAGAAGCGGCTTCTTCGCGCAAAGACGATTGTACCGCTCACAGTGCTCTCTTAGCGCCGCTTCTGCCGAAAGAAGCCCGGGAGCGGCTCTTAGCTCCGGAGAGCATCGTACCTTCGTCTTTAGCGTCTTTTGTGGTCTACATCCTAGCAGAAAGCTTTTCCACTCTGTCTGGCAAGGAAAACCTGCGGGAGCACAGAAAACATCTCCCATCGTGTTCTGGACGTTGCACGGAGGTCTGCCAAGTGTTTGGCATGAAGGAAAGAAAAGTTGTCCAAAACAGCTTCCAATCGAAGATTCGTGTGATTGGAAACGTCAGGAAAGTGTAAGGTACTGTTTTCTATCAGTTGGCAAGCTGCGCACACAATCCCAGTGTTGTACAGCTTCCTTCTTCACCTTTGCGATGCTGCCGCTCTCTCCGGCTCCCAGAGCCGAAGAAGCGGCTTCTTCGCGCAAAGACGATTGTACCGCTCACAGTGCTCTCTTAGCGCCGCTTCTGCCGAAAGAAGCCCGGGAGCGGCTCTTAGCTCCGGAGAGCATCGTACCTTCGTCTTTAGCGTCTTTTGTGGTCTACATCCTAGCAGAAAGCTTTTCCACTCTGTCTGGCAAGGAAAACCTGCGGGAGCACAGAAAACATCTCCCATCGTCTTCTGGACGTTGCACGGAGGTCTGCCAAGTGTTTGGCATGAAGGAAAGAAAAGTTGTCCAAAACAGCTTCCAATCGAAGATTCATGTGATTGGAAACGTCAGGAAAGTGTAAGGTACTGTTTTCTATCAGTTGGCAAGCTGCGCACACAATCCCAGTGTTGTACAGCTTCCTTCTTCACCTTTGCGATTCTGCCGCTCTCTCCGGCTCCCGGAGCCGAAGAAGCGGCTTCTTCGCGCAAAGACGATTGTACCGCTCACAGTGCTCTCTTAGCGCCGCTTCTGCCGAAAGAAGCCCGGGAGCGGCTCTTAGCTCCGGAGAGCATCGTACCTTCGTCTTTAGCGTCTTTTGTGGTCTACATCCTAGCAGAAAGCTTTTCCACTCTGTCTGGCAAGGAAAACCTGCGGGAGCACAGAAAACATCTCCCATCGTCTTCTGGACGTTGCACGGAGGTCTGCCAAGTGTTTGGCATGAAGGAAAGAAAAGTTGTCCAAAACAGCTTCCAATCGAAGATTCATGTGATTGGAAACGTCAGTAAAGTTGTAAGGTACTGTTTTCTATCAGTTGGCAAGCTGCGCACACAATCCCAGTGTTGTACAGCTTCCTTCTTCACCTTTCCGATGCTGCCGCTCTCTCCGGCTCCCGGAGCCGAAGAAGCGGCTTCTTCGCGCAAAGACGATTGTACCGCTCACAGTGCTCTCTTAGCGCCGCTTCTGCCGAAAGAAGCCCGGGAGCGGCTCTTTGCTCCGGAGAGCATCCTATCTTCGTCTTTAGCGTCTTTTGTGGTCTACATCCTAGCAGAAAGCTTTTCCACTCTGTCTGGCAAGGAAAACCTGCGGGAGCACAGAAAACATCTCCCATCGTGTTCTGGACGTTGCACGGAGGTCTGCCAAGTGTTTGGCATGGAGGAAAGAAAAGATGTCCAAAACAGCTTCCAATTGAAGATTCGTGTGATTGGAAACGTCAGGAAAGTGTAAGGTACTGTTTTCTATCAGTTGGCAAGCTGCGCACACAATCCCAGTGTTGTACAGCTTCCTTCTTCACCTTTGCGATGCTGCCGCTCTCTCCGGCTCCCGGAGCCGAAGAAGCGGCTTCTTCGCGCAAAGACGATTGTACCGCTCACAGTGCTCTCTTAGCGCCGCTTCTGCCGAAAGAAGCCCGGGAGCGGCTCTTAGCTCCGGAGAGCATCCTATCTTCGTCTTTAGCGTCTTTTGTGGTCTACATCCTAGCAGAAAGCTTTTCCACTCTGTCTGGCAAGGAAAACCTGCGGGAGCACAGAAAACATCTCCCATCGTCTTCTGGACGTTGCACGGAGGTCTGCCAAGTGTTTGGCATGAAGGAAAGAAAAGTTGTCCAAAACAGCTTCCAATCGAAGATTCATGTGATTGGAAACGTCAGGAAAGTTGTAAGGTACTGTTTTCTATCAGTTGGCAAGCTGCGCACACAATCCCAGTGTTGTACAGCTTCCTTCTTCACCTTTCCGTTGCTGCCGCTCTCTCCGGCTCCCGGAGCCGAAGAAGCGGCTTCTTCGCGCAAAGACGATTGTACCGCTCACAGTGCTCTCTTAGCGCCGCTTCTGCCGAAAGAAGCCCGGGAGCGGCTCTTAGCTCCGGAGAGCATCGTACCTTCGTCTTTAGTGTCTTTTGTGGTCTACATCCTAGCAGAAAGCTTTTCCACTCTGTCTGGCAAGGAAAACCTGCGGGAGCACAGAAAACATCTCCCATCGTCTTCTGGACGTTGCACGGAGGTCTGCCAAGTGTTTGGCATGAAGGAAAGAAAAGTTGTCCAAAACAGCTTCCAATCGAAGATTCATGTGATTGGAAACGTCAGGAAAGTTGTAAGGTACTGTTTTCTATCAGTTGGCAAGCTGCGCACACTATCCCAGTGTTGTACAGCTTCCTTCTTCACCTTTCCGATGCTGCCGCTCTCTCCGGCTCCCGGAGCCGAAGAAGCGGCTTCTTCGCGCAAAGACGATTGTACCGCTCACAGTGCTCTCTTAGCGCCGCTTCTGCCGAAAGAAGCCCGGGAGCGGCTCTTAGCTCCGGAGAGCATCGTACCTTCGTCTTTAGTGTCTTTTGTGGTCTACATCCTAGCAGAAAGCTTTTCCACTCTGTCTGGCAAGGAAAACCTGCGGGAGCACAGAAAACATCTCCCATCGTGTTCTGGACGTTGCACGGAGGTCTGCCAAGTGTTTGGCATGAAGGAAAGAAAAGTTGTCCAAAACAGCTTCCAATCGAAGATTCATGTGATTGGAAACGTCAGGAAAGTGTAAGGTACTGTTTTCTATCAGTTGGCAAGCTGCGCACACAATCCCAGTGTTGTACAGCTTCCTTCTTCACCTTTGCGATGCTGCCGCTCTCTCCGGCTCCCGGAGCCGAAGAAGCGGCTTCTTCGCGCAAAGACGATTGTACCGCTCACAGTGCTCTCTTAGCGCCGCTTCTGCCGAAAGAAGCCCGGGAGCGGCTCTTAGCTCCGGAGAGCATCGTACCTTCGTCTTTAGCGTCTTTTGTGGTCTACATCCTAGCAGAAATCTTTTCCACTCTGTCTGGCAAGGAAAACCTGCGGGAGCACAGAAAACATCTCCCATCGTCTTCTGGACGTTGCACGGAGGTCTGCCAAGTGTTTGGCATGAAGGAAAGAAAAGTTGTCCAAAACAGCTTCCAATCGAAGATTCATGTGATTGGAAACGTCAGGAAAGTGTAAGGTACTGTTTTCTATCAGTTGGCAAGCTGCGCACACAATCCCAGTGTTGTACAGCTTCCTTCTTCACCTTTGCGATGCTGCCGCTCTCTCCGGCTCCCGGAGCCGAAGAAGCGGCTTCTTCGCGCAAAGACGATTGTACCGCTCACAGTGCTCTCTTAGCGCCGCTTCTGCCGAAAGAAGCCCGGGAGCGGCTCTTAGCTCCGGAGAGCATCGTACCTTCGTCTTTAGCGTCTTTTGTGGTCTACATCCTAGCAGAAAGCTTTTCCACTCTGTCTGGCAAGGAAAACCTGCGGGAGCACAGAAAACATCTCCCATCGTCTTCTGGACGTTGCACGGAGGTCTGCCAAGTGTTTGGCATGAAGGAAAGAAAAGTTGTCCAAAACAGCTTCCAATCGAAGATTCGTGTGATTGGAAACGTCAGGAAAGTGTAAGGTACTGTTTTCTATCAGTTGGCAAGCTGCGCACACAATCCCAGTGTTGTACAGCTTCCTTCTTCACCTTTGCGATGCTGCCGCTCTCTCCGGCTCCCGGAGCCGAAGAAGCGGCTTCTTCGCGCAAAGACGATTGTACCGCTCACAGTGCTCTCTTAGCGCCGCTTCTGCCGAAAGAAGCCCGGGAGCGGCTCTTAGCTCCGGAGAGCATCGTCCCTGCGTCTTTAGCGTCTTTTGTGGTCTACATCCTAGCAGAAAGCTTTTCCACTCTGTCTGGCAAGGAAAACCTGCGGGAGCACAGAAAACATCTCCCATCGTGTTCTGGACGTTGCACGGAGGTCTGCCAAGTGTTTGGCATGAAGGAGAGAAAAGTTGTCCAAAACAGCTTCCAATCGAAGATTCATGTGATTGGAAACGTCAGGAAAGTGTAAGGTACTGTTTTCTATCAGTTGGCAAGCTGCGCACACAATGCCAGTGTTGTACAGCTTCCTTCTTCACCTTTGCGATGCTGCCGCTCTCTCCGGCTCCCGGAGCCGAAGAAGCGGCTTCTTCGCGCAAAGACGATTGTACCGCTCACAGTGCTCTCTTAGCGCCGCTTCTGCCGAAAGAAGCCCGGGAGCGGCTCTTAGCTCCGGAGAGCATCGTACCTTCGTCTTTAGCGTCTTTTGTGGTCTACATCCTAGCAGAAAGCTTTTCCACTCTGTCTGGCAAGGAAAACCTGCGGGAGCACAGAAAACATCTCCCATCGTGTTCTGGACGTTGCACGGAGGTCTGCCAAGTGTTTGGCATGAAGGAAAGAAAAGTTGTCCAAAACAGCTTCCAATCGAAGATTCGTGTGATTGGAAACGTCAGGAAAGTGTAAGGTACTGTTTTCTATCAGTTGGCAAGCTGCGCACACAATCCCAGTGTTGTACAGCTTCCTTCTTCACCTTTCCGATGCTGCCGCTCTCTCCGGCTCCCAGAGCCGAAGAAGCGGCTTCTTCGCGCAAAGACGATTGTACCGCTCACAGTGCTCTCTTAGCGCCGCTTCTGCCGAAAGAAGCCCGGGAGCGGCTCTTAGCTCCGGAGAGCATCGTACCTTCGTCTTTAGCGTCTTTTGTGGTCTACATCCTAGCAGAAATCTTTTCCACTCTGTCTGGCAAGGAAAACCTGCGGGAGCACAGAAAACATCTCCCATCGTGTTCTGGACGTTGCACGGAGGTCTGCCAAGTGTTTGGCATGAAGGAAAGAAAAGTTGTCCAAAACAGCTTCCAATCGAAGATTCATGTGATTGGAAACGTCAGGAAAGTGTAAGGTACTGTTTTCTATCAGTTGGCAAGCTGCGCACACAATCCCAGTGTTGTACAGCTTCCTTCTTCACCTTTGCGATGCTGCCGCTCTCTCCGGCTCCCGGAGCCGAAGAAGCGGCTTCTTCGCGCAAAGACGATTGTACCGCTCACAGTGCTCTCTTAGCGCCGCTTCTGCCGAAAGAAGCCCGGGAGCGGCTCTTAGCTCCGGAGAGCATCGTACCTTCGTCTTTAGTGTCTTTTGTTGTCTACATCCTAGCAGAAAGCTTTTCCACTCTGTCTGGCAAGGAAAACCTGCGGGAGCACAGAAAACATCTCCCATCGTCTTCTGGACGTTGCACGGAGGTCTGCCAAGTGTTTGGCATGAAGGAAAGAAAAGTTGTCCAAAACAGCTTCCAATCGAAGATTCGTGTGATTGGAAACGTCAGGAAAGTTGTAAGGTACTGTTTTCTATCAGTTGGCAAGCTGCGCACACAATCCCAGTGTTGTACAGCTTCCTTCTTCACCTTTGCGATGCTGCCGCTCTCTCCGGCTCCCGGAGCCGAAGAAGCGGCTTCTTCGCGCAAAGACGATTGTACCGCTCACAGTGCTCTCTTAGCGCCGCTTCTGCCGAAAGAAGCCCGGGAGCGGCTCTTAGCTCCGGAGAGCATCGTCCCTGCGTCTTTAGCGTCTTTTGTGGTCTACATCCTAGCAGAAATCTTTTCCACTCTGTCTGGCAAGGAAAACCTGCGGGAGCACAGAAAACATCTCCCATCGTGTTCTGGACGTTGCACGGAGGTCTGCCAAGTGTTTGGCATGAAGGAAAGAAAAGTAGTCCAAAACAGCTTCCAATCGAAGATTCATGTGATTGGAAACGTCAGGAAAGTGTAAGGTACTGTTTTCTATCAGTTGGCAAGCTGCGCACACAATCCCAGTGTTGTACAGCTTCCTTCTTCAGTTTTCCGATGCTGCCGCTCTCTCCGGCTCCCGGAGCCGAAGAAGCGGCTTCTTCGCGCAAAGACGATTGTACCGCTCACAGTGCTCTCTTAGCGCCGCTTCTGCCGAAAGAAGCCCGGGAGCGGCTCTTAGCTCCGGAGAGCATCGTACCTTCGTCTTTAGTGTCTTTTGTTGTCTACATCCTAGCAGAAAGCTTTTCCACTCTGTCTGGCAAGGAAAACCTGCGGGAGCACAGAAAACATCTCCCATCGTGTTCTGGACGTTGCACAGAGGTCTGCCAAGTGTTTGGCATGAAGGAAAGAAAAGTTGTCCAAAACAGCTTCCAATCGAAGATTCGTGTGATTGGAAACGTCAGGAAAGTGTAAGGTACTGTTTTCTATCAGTTGGCAAGCTGCGCACACAATCCCAGTGTTGTACAGCTTCCTTCTTCACCTTTCCGATGCTGCCGCTCTCTCCGGCTCCCGGAGCCGAAGAAGCGGCTTCTTCGCGCAAAGACGATTGTACCGCTCACAGTGCTCTCTTAGCGCCGCTTCTGCCGAAAGAAGCCCGGGAGCGGCTCTTAGCTCCGGAGAGCATCGTCCCTGCGTCTTTAGCGTCTTTTGTGGTCTACATCCTAGCAGAAAGCTTTTCCACTCTGTCTGGCAAGGAAAACCTGCGGGAGCACAGAAAACATCTCCCATCGTCTTCTGGACGTTGCACGGAGGTCTGCCAAGTGTTTGGCATGAAGGAGAGAAAAGTTGTCCAAAACAGCTTCCAATCGAAGATTCATGTGATTGGAAACGTCAGGAAAGTGTAAGGTACTGTTTTCTATCAGTTGGCAAGCTGCGCACACAATGCCAGTGTTGTACAGCTTCCTTCTTCACCTTTCCGATGCTGCCGCTCTCTCCGGCTCCCGGAGCCGAAGAAGCGGCTTCTTCGCGCAAAGACGATTGTACCGCTCACAGTGCTCTCTTAGCGCCGCTTCTGCCGAAAGAAGCCCGGGAGCGGCTCTTAGCTCCGGAGAGCATCGTACCTTCGTCTTTAGCGTCTTTTGTGGTCTACATCCTAGCAGAAAGCTTTTCCACTCTGTCTGGCAAGGAAAACCTGCGGGAGCACAGAAAACATCTCCCATCGTGTTCTGGACGTTGCACGGAGGTCTGCCAAGTGTTTGGCATGAAGGAAAGAAAAGTTGTCCAAAACAGCTTCCAATCGAAGATTCGTGTGATTGGAAACGTCAGGAAAGTGTAAGGTACTGTTTTCTATCAGTTGGCAAGCTGCGCACACAATCCCAGTGTTGTACAGCTTCCTTCTTCACCTTTGCGATGCTGCCGCTCTCTCCGGCTCCCGGAGCCGAAGAAGCGGCTTCTTCGCGCAAAGACGATTGTACCGCTCACAGTGCTCTCTTAGCGCCGCTTCTGCCGAAAGAAGCCCGGGAGCGGCTCTTAGCTCCGGAGAGCATCGTACCTTCGTCTTTAGTGTCTTTTGTTGTCTACATCCTAGCAGAAAGCTTTTCCACTCTGTCTGGCAAGGAAAACCTGCGGGAGCACAGAAAACATCTCCCATCGTGTTCTGGACGTTGCACAGAGGTCTGCCAAGTGTTTGGCATGAAGGAAAGAAAAGTTGTCCAAAACAGCTTCCAATCGAAGATTCGTGTGATTGGAAACGTCAGGAAAGTGTAAGGTACTGTTTTCTATCAGTTGGCAAGCTGCGCACACAATCCCAGTGTTGTACAGCTTCCTTCTTCACCTTTGCGATGCTGCCGCTCTCTCCGGCTCCCGGAGCCGAAGAAGCGGCTTCTTCGCGCAAAGACGATTGTACCGCTCACAGTGCTCTCTTAGCGCCGCTTCTGCCGAAAGAAGCCCGGGAGCGGCTCTTTTCTCCGGAGAGCATCGTACCTTCGTCTTTAGCGTCTTTTGTGGTCTACATCCTAGCAGAAAGCTTTTCCACTCTGTCTGGCAAGGAAAACCTGCGGGAGCACAGAAAACATCTCCCATCGTGTTCTGGACGTTGCACGGAGGTCTGCCAAGTGTCTGGCATGAAGGAAAGAAAAGTTGTCCAAAACAGCTTCCAATCGAAGATTCGTGTGATTGGAAACGTCAGGAAAGTGTAAGGTACTGTTTTCTATCAGTTGGCAAGCTGCGCACACAATCCCAGTGTTGTACAGCTTCCTTCTTCACCTTTCCGATGCTGCCGCTCTCTCCGGCTCCCGGAGCCGAAGAAGCGGCTTCTTCGCGCAAAGACGATTGTACCGCTCACAGTGCTCTCTTAGCGCCGCTTCTGCCGAAAGAAGCCCGGGAGCGGCTCTTAGCTCCGGAGAGCATCGTACCTTCGTCTTTAGCGTCTTTTGTGGTCTACATCCTAGCAGAAAGCTTTTCCACTCTGTCTGGCAAGGAAAACCTGCGGGAGCACAGAAAACATCTCCCATCGTGTTCTGGACGTTGCACGGAGGTCTGCCAAGTGTTTGGCATGAAGGAAAGAAAAGTTGTCCAAAACAGCTTCCAATCGAAGATTCGTGTGATTGGAAACGTCAGGAAAGTGTAAGGTACTGTTTTCTATCAGTTGGCAAGCTGCGCACACAATCCCAGTGTTGTACAGCTTCCTTCTTCACCTTTCCGATGCTGCCGCTCTCTCCGGCTCCCGGAGCCGAAGAAGCGGCTTCTTCGCGCAAAGACGATTGTACCGCTCACAGTGCTCTCTTAGCGCCGCTTCTGCCGAAAGAAGCCCGGCAGCGGCTCTTAGCTCCGGAGAGCATCGTACCTTCGTCTTTAGTGTCTTTTGTGGTCTACATCCTAGCAGAAAGCTTTTCCACTCTGTCTGGCAAGGAAAACCTGCGGGAGCACAGAAAACATCTCCCATCGTGTTCTGGACGTTGCACAGAGGTCTGCCAAGTGTTTGGCATGAAGGAAAGAAAAGTTGTCCAAAACAGCTTCCAATCGAAGATTCATGTGATTGGAAACGTCAGGAAAGTGTAAGGTACTGTTTTCTATCAGTTGGCAAGCTGCGCACACAATCCCAGTGTTGTACAGCTTCCTTCTTCACCTTTCCGATGCTGCCGCTCTCTCCGGCTCCTGGAGCCGAAGAAACGGCTTCTTCGCGCAAAGACGATTGTACCGCTCACAGTGCTCTCTTAGCGCCGCTTCTGCCGAAAGAAGCCCGGGAGCGGCTCTTAGCTCCGGAGAGCATCGTACCTTCGTCTTTAGCGTCTTTTGTGGTCTACATCCTAGCAGAAAGCTTTTCCACTCTGTCTGGCAAGGAAAACCTGCGGGAGCACAGAAAACATCTCCCATCGTCTTCTGGACGTTGCACGGAGGTCTGCCAAGTGTTTGGCATGAAGGAAAGAAAAGTTGTCCAAAACAGCTTCCAATCGAAGATTCGTGTGATTGGAAACGTCAGGAAAGTGTAAGGTACTGTTTTCTATCAGTTGGCAAGCTGCGCACACAATCCCAGTGTTGTACAGCTTCCTTCTTCACCTTTGCGATGCTGCCGCTCTCTCCGGCTCCCGGAGCCGAAGAAGCGGCTTCTCCGCGCAAAGACGATTGTACCGCTCACAGTGCTCTCTTAGCGCCGCTTCTGCCGAAAGAAGCCCGGGAGCGGCTCTTAGCTCCGGAGAGCATCGTCCCTGCGTCTTTAGCGTCTTTTGTGGTCTACATCCTAGCAGAAAGCTTTTCCACTCTGTCTGGCAAGGAAAACCTGCGGGAGCACAGAAAACATCTCCCATCGTCTTCTGGAGGTTGCACGGAGGTCTGCCAAGTGTTTGGCATGAAGGAAAGAAAAGTTGTCCAAAACAGCTTCCAATCGAAGATTCGTGTGATTGGAAACGTCAGGAAAGTGTAAGGTACTGTTTTCTATCAGTTGGCAAGCTGCGCACACAATCCCAGTGTTGTACAGCTTCCTTCTTCACCTTTGCGATGCTGCCAATCTCTCCGGCTCCCGGAGCCGAAGAAGCGGCTTCTTCGCGCAAAGACGATTGTACCGCTCACAGTGCTCTCTTAGCGCCGCTTCTGCCGAAAGAAGCCCGGGAGCGGCTCTTAGCTCCGGAGAGCATCGTACCTTCGTCTTTAGCGTCTTTTGTGGTCTACATCCTAGCAGAAATCTTTTCCACTCTGTCTGGCAAGGAAAACCTGCGGGAGCACAGAAAACATCTCCCATCGTGTTCTGGACGTTGCACGGAGGTCTGCCAAGTGTTTGGCATGAAGGAAAGAAAAGTTGTCCAAAACAGCTTCCAATCGAAGATTCGTGTGATTGGAAACGTCAGGAAAGTGTAAGGTACTGTTTTCTATCAGTTGGCAAGCTGCGCACACAATCCCAGTGTTGTACAGCTTCCTTCTTCACCTTTGCGATGCTGCCGCTCTGTCCGGCTCCCGGAGCCGAAGAAGCGGCTTCTTCGCGCAAAGACGATTGTACCGCTCACAGTGCTCTCTTAGCGCCGCTTCTGCCGAAAGAAGCCCGGGAGCGGCTCTTAGCTCCGGAGAGCATCGTACCTTCGTCTTTAGCGTCTTTTGTGGTCTACATCCTAGCAGAAAGCTTTTCCACTCTGTCTGGCAAGGAAAACCTGCGGGAGCACAGAAAACATCTCCCATCGTCTTCTGGACGTTGCACGGAGGTCTGCCAAGTGTTTGGCATGAAGGAAAGAAAAGTTGTCCAAAACAGCTTCCAATCGAAGATTCGTGTGATTGGAAACGTCAGGAAAGTGTAAGGTACTGTTTTCTATCAGTTGGCAAGCTGCGCACACAATCCCAGTGTTGTACAGCTTCCTTCTTCACCTTTGCGATGCTGCCGCTCTCTCCGGCTCCCGGAGCCGAAGAAGCGGCTTCTTCGCGCAAAGACGATTGTACCGCTCACAGTGCTCTCTTAGCGCCGCTTCTGCCGAAAGAAGCCCGGGAGCGGCTCTTAGCTCCGGAGAGCATCGTCCCTGCGTCTTTAGCGTCTTTTGTGGTCTACATCCTAGCAGAAAGCTTTTCCACTCTGTCTGGCAAGGAAAACCTGCGGGAGCACAGAAAACATCTCCCATCGTGTTCTGGACGTTGCACGGAGGTCTGCCAAGTGTTTGGCATGAAGGAGAGAAAAGTTGTCCAAAACAGCTTCCAATCGAAGATTCATGTGATTGGAAACGTCAGGAAAGTGTAAGGTACTGTTTTCTATCAGTTGGCAAGCTGCGCACACAATGCCAGTGTTGTACAGCTTCCTTCTTCACCTTTGCGATGCTGCCGCTCTCTCCGGCTCCCGGAGCCGAAGAAGCGGCTTCTTCGCGCAAAGACGATTGTACCGCTCACAGTGCTCTCTTAGCGCCGCTTCTGCCGAAAGAAGCCCGGGAGCGGCTCTTAGCTCCGGAGAGCATCGTACCTTCGTCTTTAGCGTCTTTTGTGGTCTACATCCTAGCAGAAAGCTTTTCCACTCTGTCTGGCAAGGAAAACCTGCGGGAGCACAGAAAACATCTCCCATCGTGTTCTGGACGTTGCACGGAGGTCTGCCAAGTGTTTGGCATGAAGGAAAGAAAAGTTGTCCAAAACAGCTTCCAATCGAAGATTCGTGTGATTGGAAACGTCAGGAAAGTGTAAGGTACTGTTTTCTATCAGTTGGCAAGCTGCGCACACAATCCCAGTGTTGTACAGCTTCCTTCTTCACCTTTCCGATGCTGCCGCTCTCTCCGGCTCCCAGAGCCGAAGAAGCGGCTTCTTCGCGCAAAGACGATTGTACCGCTCACAGTGCTCTCTTAGCGCCGCTTCTGCCGAAAGAAGCCCGGGAGCGGCTCTTAGCTCCGGAGAGCATCGTACCTTCGTCTTTAGCGTCTTTTGTGGTCTACATCCTAGCAGAAATCTTTTCCACTCTGTCTGGCAAGGAAAACCTGCGGGAGCACAGAAAACATCTCCCATCGTGTTCTGGACGTTGCACGGAGGTCTGCCAAGTGTTTGGCATGAAGGAAAGAAAAGTTGTCCAAAACAGCTTCCAATCGAAGATTCATGTGATTGGAAACGTCAGGAAAGTGTAAGGTACTGTTTTCTATCAGTTGGCAAGCTGCGCACACAATCCCAGTGTTGTACAGCTTCCTTCTTCACCTTTGCGATGCTGCCGCTCTCTCCGGCTCCCGGAGCCGAAGAAGCGGCTTCTTCGCGCAAAGACGATTGTACCGCTCACAGTGCTCTCTTAGCGCCGCTTCTGCCGAAAGAAGCCCGGGAGCGGCTCTTAGCTCCGGAGAGCATCGTACCTTCGTCTTTAGTGTCTTTTGTTGTCTACATCCTAGCAGAAAGCTTTTCCACTCTGTCTGGCAAGGAAAACCTGCGGGAGCACAGAAAACATCTCCCATCGTCTTCTGGACGTTGCACGGAGGTCTGCCAAGTGTTTGGCATGAAGGAAAGAAAAGTTGTCCAAAACAGCTTCCAATCGAAGATTCGTGTGATTGGAAACGTCAGGAAAGTTGTAAGGTACTGTTTTCTATCAGTTGGCAAGCTGCGCACACAATCCCAGTGTTGTACAGCTTCCTTCTTCACCTTTGCGATGCTGCCGCTCTCTCCGGCTCCCGGAGCCGAAGAAGCGGCTTCTTCGCGCAAAGACGATTGTACCGCTCACAGTGCTCTCTTAGCGCCGCTTCTGCCGAAAGAAGCCCGGGAGCGGCTCTTAGCTCCGGAGAGCATCGTCCCTGCGTCTTTAGCGTCTTTTGTGGTCTACATCCTAGCAGAAATCTTTTCCACTCTGTCTGGCAAGGAAAACCTGCGGGAGCACAGAAAACATCTCCCATCGTGTTCTGGACGTTGCACGGAGGTCTGCCAAGTGTTTGGCATGAAGGAAAGAAAAGTAGTCCAAAACAGCTTCCAATCGAAGATTCATGTGATTGGAAACGTCAGGAAAGTGTAAGGTACTGTTTTCTATCAGTTGGCAAGCTGCGCACACAATCCCAGTGTTGTACAGCTTCCTTCTTCACCTTTGCGATGCTGCCGCTCTCTCCGGCTCCCGGAGCCGAAGAAGCGGCTTCTTCGCGCAAAGACGATTGTACCGCTCACAGTGCTCTCTTAGCGCCGCTTCTGCCGAAAGAAGCCCGGGAGCGGCTCTTAGCTCCGGAGAGCATCGTACCTTCGTCTTTAGTGTCTTTTGTTGTCTACATCCTAGCAGAAAGCTTTTCCACTCTGTCTGGCAAGGAAAACCTGCGGGAGCACAGAAAACATCTCCCATCGTGTTCTGGACGTTGCACAGAGGTCTGCCAAGTGTTTGGCATGAAGGAAAGAAAAGTTGTCCAAAACAGCTTCCAATCGAAGATTCGTGTGATTGGAAACGTCAGGAAAGTGTAAGGTACTGTTTTCTATCAGTTGGCAAGCTGCGCACACAATCCCAGTGTTGTACAGCTTCCTTCTTCACCTTTCCGATGCTGCCGCTCTCTCCGGCTCCCGGAGCCGAAGAAGCGGCTTCTTCGCGCAAAGACGATTGTACCGCTCACAGTGCTCTCTTAGCGCCGCTTCTGCCGAAAGAAGCCCGGGAGCGGCTCTTAGCTCCGGAGAGCATCGTCCCTGCGTCTTTAGCGTCTTTTGTGGTCTACATCCTAGCAGAAAGCTTTTCCACTCTGTCTGGCAAGGAAAACCTGCGGGAGCACAGAAAACATCTCCCATCGTCTTCTGGACGTTGCACGGAGGTCTGCCAAGTGTTTGGCATGAAGGAGAGAAAAGTTGTCCAAAACAGCTTCCAATCGAAGATTCATGTGATTGGAAACGTCAGGAAAGTGTAAGGTACTGTTTTCTATCAGTTGGCAAGCTGCGCACACAATGCCAGTGTTGTACAGCTTCCTTCTTCACCTTTCCGATGCTGCCGCTCTCTCCGGCTCCCGGAGCCGAAGAAGCGGCTTCTTCGCGCAAAGACGATTGTACCGCTCACAGTGCTCTCTTAGCGCCGCTTCTGCCGAAAGAAGCCCGGGAGCGGCTCTTAGCTCCGGAGAGCATCGTACCTTCGTCTTTAGCGTCTTTTGTGGTCTACATCCTAGCAGAAAGCTTTTCCACTCTGTCTGGCAAGGAAAACCTGCGGGAGCACAGAAAACATCTCCCATCGTGTTCTGGACGTTGCACGGAGGTCTGCCAAGTGTTTGGCATGAAGGAAAGAAAAGTTGTCCAAAACAGCTTCCAATCGAAGATTCGTGTGATTGGAAACGTCAGGAAAGTGTAAGGTACTGTTTTCTATCAGTTGGCAAGCTGCGCACACAATCCCAGTGTTGTACAGCTTCCTTCTTCACCTTTGCGATGCTGCCGCTCTCTCCGGCTCCCGGAGCCGAAGAAGCGGCTTCTTCGCGCAAAGACGATTGTACCGCTCACAGTGCTCTCTTAGCGCCGCTTCTGCCGAAAGAAGCCCGGGAGCGGCTCTTAGCTCCGGAGAGCATCGTACCTTCGTCTTTAGTGTCTTTTGTTGTCTACATCCTAGCAGAAAGCTTTTCCACTCTGTCTGGCAAGGAAAACCTGCGGGAGCACAGAAAACATCTCCCATCGTGTTCTGGACGTTGCACAGAGGTCTGCCAAGTGTTTGGCATGAAGGAAAGAAAAGTTGTCCAAAACAGCTTCCAATCGAAGATTCGTGTGATTGGAAACGTCAGGAAAGTGTAAGGTACTGTTTTCTATCAGTTGGCAAGCTGCGCACACAATCCCAGTGTTGTACAGCTTCCTTCTTCACCTTTGCGATGCTGCCGCTCTCTCCGGCTCCCGGAGCCGAAGAAGCGGCTTCTTCGCGCAAAGACGATTGTACCGCTCACAGTGCTCTCTTAGCGCCGCTTCTGCCGAAAGAAGCCCGGGAGCGGCTCTTTTCTCCGGAGAGCATCGTACCTTCGTCTTTAGCGTCTTTTGTGGTCTACATCCTAGCAGAAAGCTTTTCCACTCTGTCTGGCAAGGAAAACCTGCGGGAGCACAGAAAACATCTCCCATCGTGTTCTGGACGTTGCACGGAGGTCTGCCAAGTGTCTGGCATGAAGGAAAGAAAAGTTGTCCAAAACAGCTTCCAATCGAAGATTCGTGTGATTGGAAACGTCAGGAAAGTGTAAGGTACTGTTTTCTATCAGTTGGCAAGCTGCGCACACAATCCCAGTGTTGTACAGCTTCCTTCTTCACCTTTCCGATGCTGCCGCTCTCTCCGGCTCCCGGAGCCGAAGAAGCGGCTTCTTCGCGCAAAGACGATTGTACCGCTCACAGTGCTCTCTTAGCGCCGCTTCTGCCGAAAGAAGCCCGGGAGCGGCTCTTAGCTCCGGAGAGCATCGTACCTTCGTCTTTAGCGTCTTTTGTGGTCTACATCCTAGCAGAAAGCTTTTCCACTCTGTCTGGCAAGGAAAACCTGCGGGAGCACAGAAAACATCTCCCATCGTGTTCTGGACGTTGCACGGAGGTCTGCCAAGTGTTTGGCATGAAGGAAAGAAAAGTTGTCCAAAACAGCTTCCAATCGAAGATTCGTGTGATTGGAAACGTCAGGAAAGTGTAAGGTACTGTTTTCTATCAGTTGGCAAGCTGCGCACACAATCCCAGTGTTGTACAGCTTCCTTCTTCACCTTTCCGATGCTGCCGCTCTCTCCGGCTCCCGGAGCCGAAGAAGCGGCTTCTTCGCGCAAAGACGATTGTACCGCTCACAGTGCTCTCTTAGCGCCGCTTCTGCCGAAAGAAGCCCGGCAGCGGCTCTTAGCTCCGGAGAGCATCGTACCTTCGTCTTTAGTGTCTTTTGTGGTCTACATCCTAGCAGAAAGCTTTTCCACTCTGTCTGGCAAGGAAAACCTGCGGGAGCACAGAAAACATCTCCCATCGTGTTCTGGACGTTGCAGAGAGGTCTGCCAAGTGTTTGGCATGAAGGAAAGAAAAGTTGTCCAAAACAGCTTCCAATCGAAGATTCATGTGATTGGAAACGTCAGGAAAGTGTAAGGTACTGTTTTCTATCAGTTGGCAAGCTGCGCACACAATCCCAGTGTTGTACAGCTTCCTTCTTCACCTTTCCGATGCTGCCGCTCTCTCCGGCTCCTGGAGCCGAAGAAACGGCTTCTTCGCGCAAAGACGATTGTACCGCTCACAGTGCTCTCTTAGCGCCGCTTCTGCCGAAAGAAGCCCGGGAGCGGCTCTTAGCTCCGGAGAGCATCGTACCTTCGTCTTTAGCGTCTTTTGTGGTCTACATCCTAGCAGAAAGCTTTTCCACTCTGTCTGGCAAGGAAAACCTGCGGGAGCACAGAAAACATCTCCCATCGTCTTCTGGACGTTGCACGGAGGTCTGCCAAGTGTTTGGCATGAAGGAAAGAAAAGTTGTCCAAAACAGCTTCCAATCGAAGATTCGTGTGATTGGAAACGTCAGGAAAGTGTAAGGTACTGTTTTCTATCAGTTGGCAAGCTGCGCACACAATCCCAGTGTTGTACAGCTTCCTTCTTCACCTTTGCGATGCTGCCGCTCTCTCCGGCTCCCGGAGCCGAAGAAGCGGCTTCTCCGCGCAAAGACGATTGTACCGCTCACAGTGCTCTCTTAGCGCCGCTTCTGCCGAAAGAAGCCCGGGAGCGGCTCTTAGCTCCGGAGAGCATCGTCCCTGCGTCTTTAGCGTCTTTTGTGGTCTACATCCTAGCAGAAAGCTTTTCCACTCTGTCTGGCAAGGAAAACCTGCGGGAGCACAGAAAACATCTCCCATCGTCTTCTGGAGGTTGCACGGAGGTCTGCCAAGTGTTTGGCATGAAGGAAAGAAAAGTTGTCCAAAACAGCTTCCAATCGAAGATTCGTGTGATTGGAAACGTCAGGAAAGTGTAAGGTACTGTTTTCTATCAGTTGGCAAGCTGCGCACACAATCCCAGTGTTGTACAGCTTCCTTCTTCACCTTTGCGATGCTGCCAATCTCTCCGGCTCCCGGAGCCGAAGAAGCGGCTTCTTCGCGCAAAGACGATTGTACCGCTCACAGTGCTCTCTTAGCGCCGCTTCTGCCGAAAGAAGCCCGGGAGCGGCTCTTAGCTCCGGAGAGCATCGTACCTTCGTCTTTAGCGTCTTTTGTGGTCTACATCCTAGCAGAAATCTTTTCCACTCTGTCTGGCAAGGAAAACCTGCGGGAGCACAGAAAACATCTCCCATCGTGTTCTGGACGTTGCACGGAGGTCTGCCAAGTGTTTGGCATGAAGGAAAGAAAAGTTGTCCAAAACAGCTTCCAATCGAAGATTCGTGTGATTGGAAACGTCAGGAAAGTGTAAGGTACTGTTTTCTATCAGTTGGCAAGCTGCGCACACAATCCCAGTGTTGTACAGCTTCCTTCTTCACCTTTGCGATGCTGCCGCTCTGTCCGGCTCCCGGAGCCGAAGAAGCGGCTTCTTCGCGCAAAGACGATTGTACCGCTCACAGTGCTCTCTTAGCGCCGCTTCTGCCGAAAGAAGCCCGGGAGCGGCTCTTAGCTCCGGAGAGCATCGTACCTTCGTCTTTAGCGTCTTTTGTGGTCTACATCCTAGCAGAAAGCTTTTCCACTCTGTCTGGCAAGGAAAACCTGCGGGAGCACAGAAAACATCTCCCATCGTGTTCTGGACGTTGCACGGAGGTCTGCCAAGTGTTTGGCATGAAGGAAAGAAAAGTTGTCCAAAACAGCTTCCAATCGAAGATTCGTGTGATTGGAAACGTCAGGAAAGTGTAAGGTACTGTTTTCTATCAGTTGGCAAGCTGCGCACACAATGCCAGTGTTGTACAGCTTCCTTCTTCACCTTTGCGATGCTGCCGCTCTGTCCGGCTCCCGGAGCCGAAGAAGCGGCTTCTTCGCGCAAAGACGATTGTACCGCTCACAGTGCTCTCTTAGCGCCGCTTCTGCCGAAAGAAGCCCGGGAGCGGCTCTTAGCTCCGGAGAGCATCGTACCTTTGTCTTTAGCGTCTTTTGTGGTCTACATCCTAGCAGAAAGCTTTTCCACTCTGTCTGGCAAGGAAAACCTGCGGGAGCACAGAAAACATCTCCCATCGTGTTCTGGACGTTGCACGGAGGTCTGCCAAGTGTTTGGCATGAAGGAAAGAAAAGTTGTCCAAAACAGCTTCCAATCGAAGATTCATGTGATTGGAAACGTCAGGAAAGTGTAAGGTACTGTTTTCTATCAGTTGGCAAGCTGCGCACACAATCCCAGTGTTGTACAGCTTCCTTCTTCACCTTTGCGATGCTGCCGCTCTCTCCGGCTCCCGGAGCCGAAGAAGCGGCTTCTTCGCGCAAAGACGATTGTACCGCTCACAGTGCTCTCTTAGCGCCGCTTCTGCCGAAAGAAGCCCGGGAGCGGCTCTTAGCTCCGGAGAGCATCCTATCTTCGTCTTTAGCGTCTTTTGTGGTCTACATCCTAGCAGAAAGCTTTTCCACTCTGTCTGGCAAGGAAAACCTGCGGGAGCACAGAAAACATCTCCCATCGTGTTCTGGACGTTGCACAGAGGTCTGCCAAGTGTTTGGCATGAAGGAAAGAAAAGTTGTCCAAAACAGCTTCCAATCGAAGATTCATGTGATTGGAAACGTCAGTAAAGTTGTAAGGTACTGTTTTCTATCAGTTGGCAAGCTGCGCACACAATGCCAGTGTTGTACAGCTTCCTTCTTCACCTTTCCGATGCTGCCGCTCTCTCCGGCTCCCGGAGCCGAAGAAGCGGCTTCTTCGCGCAAAGACGATTGTACCGCTCACAGTGCTCTCTTAGCGCCGCTTCTGCCGAAAGAAGCCCGGGAGCGGCTCTTAGCTCCGGAGAGCATCGTACCTTCGTCTTTAGCGTCTTTTGTGGTCTACATCCTAGCAGAAAGCTTTTCCACTCTGTCTGGCAAGGAAAACCTGCGGGAGCACAGAAAACATCTCCCATCGTGTTCTGGACGTTGCACGGAGGTCTGCCAAGTGTTTGGCATGAAGGAAAGAAAAGTTGTCCAAAACAGCTTCCAATCGAAGATTCATGTGATTGGAAACGTCAGGAAAGTTGTAAGGTACTGTTTTCTATCAGTTGGCAAGCTGCGCACACAATGCCAGTGTTGTACAGCTTCCTTCTTCACCTTTCCGATGCTGCCGCTCTCTCCGGCTCCCGGAGCCGAAGAAGCGGCTTCTTCGCGCAAAGACGATTGTACCGCTCACAGTGCTCTCTTAGCGCCGCTTCTGCCGAAAGAAGCCCGGGAGCGGCTCTTAGCTCCGGAGAGCATCGTACCTTCGTCTTTAGCGTCTTTTGTGGTCTACATCCTAGCAGAAAGCTTTTCCACTCTGTCTGGCAAGGAAAACCTGCGGGAGCACAGAAAACATCTCCCATCGTCTTCTGGACGTTGCACGGAGGTCTGCCAAGTGTTTGGCATGAAGGAAAGAAAAGTTGTCCAAAACAGCTTCCAATCGAAGATTCGTGTGATTGGAAACGTCAGGAAAGTGTAAGGTACTGTTTTCTATCAGTTGGCAAGCTGCGCACACAATCCCAGTGTTGTACAGCTTCCTTCTTCAGTTTTCCGATGCTGCCGCTCTCTCCGGCTCCCGGAGCCGAAGAAGCGGCTTCTTCGCGCAAAGACGATTGTACCGCTCACAGTGCTCTCTTAGCGCCGCTTCTGCCGAAAGAAGCCCGGGAGCGGCTCTTAGCTCCGGAGAGCATCGTACCTTCGTCTTTAGCGTCTTTTGTGGTCTACATCCTAGCAGAAAGCTTTTCCACTCTGTCTGGCAAGGAAAACCTGCGGGAGCACAGAAAACATCTCCCATCGTCTTCTGGACGTTGCACGGAGGTCTGCCAAGTGTTTGGCATGAAGGAAAGAAAAGTTGTCCAAAACAGCTTCCAATCGAAGATTCGTGTGATTGGAAACGTCAGGAAAGTGTAAGGTACTGTTTTCTATCAGTTGGCAAGCTGCGCACACAATCCCAGTGTTGTACAGCTTCCTTCTTCACCTTTCCGATGCTGCCGCTCTCTCCGGCTCCCGGAGCCGAAGAAGCGGCTTCTTCGCGCAAAGACGATTGTACCGCTCACAGTGCTCTCTTAGCGCCGCTTCTGCCGAAAGAAGCCCGGCAGCGGCTCTTAGCTCCGGAGAGCATCGTCCCTGCGTCTTTAGCATCTTTTGTGGTCTACATCCTAGCAGAAAGCTTTTCCACTCTGTCTGGCAAGGAAAACCTGCGGGAGCACAGAAAACATCTCCCATCGTGTTCTGGACGTTGCACGGAGGTCTGCCAAGTGTTTGGCATGAAGGAAAGAAAAGTTGTCCAAAACAGCTTCCAATCGAAGATTCATGTGATTGGAAACGTCAGGAAAGTGTAAGGTACTGTTTTCTATCAGTTGGCAAGCTGCGCACACAATCCCAGTGTTGTACAGCTTCCTTCTTCACCTTTGCGATGCTGCCGCTCTCTCCGGCTCCCGGAGCCGAAGAAGCGGCTTCTTCGCGCAAAGACGATTGTACCGCTCACAGTGCTCTCTTAGCGCCGCTTCTGCCGAAAGAAGCCCGGCAGCGGCTCTTAGCTCCGGAGAGCATCCTATCTTCGTCTTTAGCGTCTTTTGTGGTCTACATCCTAGCAGAAAGCTTTTCCACTCTGTCTGGCAAGGAAAACCTGCGGGAGCACAGAAAACATCTCCCATCGTGTTCTGGACGTTGCACGGAGGTCTGCCAAGTGTTTGGCATGAAGGAAAGAAAAGTTGTCCAAAACAGCTTCCAATCGAAGATTCGTGTGATTGGAAACGTCAGGAAAGTGTAAGGTACTGTTTTCTATCAGTTGGCAAGCTGCGCACACAATCCCAGTGTTGTACAGCTTCCTTCTTCACCTTTCCGTTGCTGCCGCTCTCTCCGGCTCCCGGAGCCGAAGAAGCGGCTTCTTCGCGCAAAGACGATTGTACCGCTCACAGTGCTCTCTTAGCGCCGCTTCTGCCGAAAGAAGCCCGGGAGCGGCTCTTAGCTCCGGAGAGCATCGTACCTTCGTCTTTAGCGTCTTTTGTGGTCTACATCCTAGCAGAAAGCTTTTCCACTCTGTCTGGCAAGGAAAACCTGCGGGAGCACAGAAAACATCTCCCATCGTGTTCTGGACGTTGCACGGAGGTCTGCCAAGTGTTTGGCATGAAGGAAAGAAAAGTTGTCCAAAACAGCTTCCAATCGAAGATTCGTGTGATTGGAAACGTCAGGAAAGTGTAAGGTACTGTTTTCTATCAGTTGGCAAGCTGCGCACACAATGCCAGTGTTGTACAGCTTCCTTCTTCACCTTTGCGATGCTGCCGCTCTCTCCGGCTCCCGGAGCCGAAGAAGCGGCTTCTTCGCGCAAAGACGATTGTACCGCTCACAGTGCTCTCTTAGCGCCGCTTCTGCCGAAAGAAGCCCGGGAGCGGCTCTTAGCTCCGGAGAGCATCGTACCTTCGTCTTTAGCGTCTTTTGTGGTCTACATCCTAGCAGAAAGCTTTTCCACTCTGTCTGGCAAGGAAAACCTGCGGGAGCACAGAAAACATCTCCCATCGTGTTCTGGACGTTGCACGGAGGTCTGCCAAGTGTTTGGCATGAAGGAAAGAAAAGTTGTCCAAAACAGCTTCCAATCGAAGATTCGTGTGATTGGAAACGTCAGGAAAGTGTAAGGTACTGTTTTCTATCAGTTGGCAAGCTGCGCACACAATCCCAGTGTTGTACAGCTTCCTTCTTCACCTTTCCGTTGCTGCCGCTCTGTCCGGCTCCCGGAGCCGAAGAAGCGGCTTCTTCGCGCAAAGACGATTGTACCGCTCACAGTGCTCTCTTAGCGCCGCTTCTGCCGAAAGAAGCCCGGGAGCGGCTCTTAGCTCCGGAGAGCATCGTACCTTTGTCTTTAGCGTCTTTTGTGGTCTACATCCTAGCAGAAAGCTTTTCCACTCTGTCTGGCAAGGAAAACCTGCGGGAGCACAGAAAACATCTCCCATCGTGTTCTGGACGTTGCACGGAGGTCTGCCAAGTGTTTGGCATGAAGGAAAGAAAAGTTGTCCAAAACAGCTTCCAATCGAAGATTCATGTGATTGGAAACGTCAGGAAAGTGTAAGGTACTGTTTTCTATCAGTTGGCAAGCTGCGCACACAATCCCAGTGTTGTACAGCTTCCTTCTTCACCTTTGCGATGCTGCCGCTCTCTCCGGCTCCCGGAGCCGAAGAAGCGGCTTCTTCGCGCAAAGACGATTGTACCGCTCACAGTGCTCTCTTAGCGCCGCTTCTGCCGAAAGAAGCCCGGCAGCGGCTCTTAGCTCCGGAGAGCATCCTATCTTCGTCTTTAGCGTCTTTTGTGGTCTACATCCTAGCAGAAAGCTTTTCCACTCTGTCTGGCAAGGAAAACCTGCGGGAGCACAGAAAACATCTCCCATCGTGTTCTGGACGTTGCACAGAGGTCTGCCAAGTGTTTGGCATGAAGGAAAGAAAAGTTGTCCAAAACAGCTTCCAATCGAAGATTCATGTGATTGGAAACGTCAGTAAAGTTGTAAGGTACTGTTTTCTATCAGTTGGCAAGCTGCGCACACAATCCCAGTGTTGTACAGCTTCCTTCTTCACCTTTCCGATGCTGCCGCTCTGTCCGGCTCCCGGAGCCGAAGAAGCGGCTTCTTCGCGCAAAGACGATTGTACCGCTCACAGTGCTCTCTTAGCGCCGCTTCTGCCGAAAGAAGCCCGGGAGCGGCTCTTAGCTCCGGAGAGCATCGTACCTTCGTCTTTAGCGTCTTTTGTGGTCTACATCCTAGCAGAAAGCTTTTCCACTCTGTCTGGCAAGGAAAACCTGCGGGAGCACAGAAAACATCTCCCATCGTCTTCTGGACGTTGCACGGAGGTCTGCCAAGTGTTTGGCATGAAGGAAAGAAAAGTTGTCCAAAACAGCTTCCAATCGAAGATTCATGTGATTGGAAACGTCAGGAAAGTTGTAAGGTACTGTTTTCTATCAGTTGGCAAGCTGCGCACACAATGCCAGTGTTGTACAGCTTCCTTCTTCACCTTTCCGATGCTGCCGCTCTCTCCGGCTCCCGGAGCCGAAGAAGCGGCTTCTTCGCGCAAAGACGATTGTACCGCTCACAGTGCTCTCTTAGCGCCGCTTCTGCCGAAAGAAGCCCGGGAGCGGCTCTTAGCTCCGGAGAGCATCGTACCTTCGTCTTTAGCGTCTTTTGTGGTCTACATCCTAGCAGAAAGCTTTTCCACTCTGTCTGGCAAGGAAAACCTGCGGGAGCACAGAAAACATCTCCCATCGTCTTCTGGACGTTGCACGGAGGTCTGCCAAGTGTTTGGCATGAAGGAAAGAAAAGTTGTCCAAAACAGCTTCCAATCGAAGATTCGTGTGATTGGAAACGTCAGGAAAGTGTAAGGTACTGTTTTCTATCAGTTGGCAAGCTGCGCACACAATCCCAGTGTTGTACAGCTTCCTTCTTCAGTTTTCCGATGCTGCCGCTCTCTCCGGCTCCCGGAGCCGAAGAAGCGGCTTCTTCGCGCAAAGACGATTGTACCGCTCACAGTGCTCTCTTAGCGCCGCTTCTGCCGAAAGAAGCCCGGGAGCGGCTCTTAGCTCCGGAGAGCATCGTACCTTCGTCTTTAGCGTCTTTTGTGGTCTACATCCTAGCAGAAAGCTTTTCCACTCTGTCTGGCAAGGAAAACCTGCGGGAGCACAGAAAACATCTCCCATCGTGTTCTGGACGTTGCACGGAGGTCTGCCAAGTGTTTGGCATGAAGGAAAGAAAAGTTGTCCAAAACAGCTTCCAATCGAAGATTCGTGTGATTGGAAACGTCAGGAAAGTGTAAGGTACTGTTTTCTATCAGTTGGCAAGCTGCGCACACAATCCCAGTGTTGTACAGCTTCCTTCTTCACCTTTGCGATGCTGCCGCTCTCTCCGGCTCCCGGAGCCGAAGAAGCGGCTTCTTCGCGCAAAGACGATTGTACCGCTCACAGTGCTCTCTTAGCGCCGCTTCTGCCGAAAGAAGCCCGGGAGCGGCTCTTAGCTCCGGAGAGCATCGTACCTTCGTCTTTAGCGTCTTTTGTGGTCTACATCCTAGCAGAAAGCTTTTCCACTCTGTCTGGCAAGGAAAACCTGCGGGAGCACAGAAAACATCTCCCATCGTGTTCTGGACGTTGCACGGAGGTCTGCCAAGTGTTTGGCATGAAGGAAAGAAAAGTTGTCCAAAACAGCTTCCAATCGAAGATTCATGTGATTGGAAACGTCAGGAAAGTGTAAGGTACTGTTTTCTATCAGTTGGCAAGCTGCGCACACAATCCCAGTGTTGTACAGCTTCCTTCTTCACCTTTGCGATGCTGCCGCTCTCTCCGGCTCCCGGAGCCGAAGAAGCGGCTTCTTCGCGCAAAGACGATTGTACCGCTCACAGTGCTCTCTTAGCGCCGCTTCTGCCGAAAGAAGCCCGGGAGCGGCTCTTAGCTCCGGAGAGCATCGTACCTTTGTCTTTAGCGTCTTTTGTGGTCTACATCCTAGCAGAAAGCTTTTCCACTCTGTCTGGCAAGGAAAACCTGCGGGAGCACAGAAAACATCTCCCATCGTCTTCTGGACGTTGCACGGAGGTCTGCCAAGTGTTTGGCATGAAGGAAAGAAAAGTTGTCCAAAACAGCTTCCAATCGAAGATTCGTGTGATTGGAAACGTCAGGAAAGTGTAAGGTACTGTTTTCTATCAGTTGGCAAGCTGCGCACACAATCCCAGTGTTGTACAGCTTCCTTCTTCACCTTTGCGATGCTGCCGCTCTCTCCGGCTCCCGGAGCCGAAGAAGCGGCTTCTTCGCGCAAAGACGATTGTACCGCTCACAGTGCTCTCTTAGCGCCGCTTCTGCCGAAAGAAGCCCGGGAGCGGCTCTTAGCTCCGGAGAGCATCGTACCTTCGTCTTTAGTGTCTTTTGTTGTCTACATCCTAGCAGAAAGCTTTTCCACTCTGTCTGGCAAGGAAAACCTGCGGGAGCACAGAAAACATCTCCCATCGTGTTCTGGACGTTGCACAGAGGTCTGCCAAGTGTTTGGCATGAAGGAAAGAAAAGTTGTCCAAAACAGCTTCCAATCGAAGATTCGTGTGATTGGAAACGTCAGGAAAGTGTAAGGTACTGTTTTCTATCAGTTGGCAAGCTGCGCACACAATCCCAGTGTTGTACAGCTTCCTTCTTCACCTTTGCGATGCTGCCGCTCTCTCCGGCTCCCGGAGCCGAAGAAGCGGCTTCTTCGCGCAAAGACGATTGTACCGCTCACAGTGCTCTCTTAGCGCCGCTTCTGCCGAAAGAAGCCCGGGAGCGGCTCTTAGCTCCGGAGAGCATCGTCCCTGCGTCTTTAGCGTCTTTTGTGGTCTACATCCTAGCAGAAAGCTTTTCCACTCTGTCTGGCAAGGAAAACCTGCGGGAGCACAGAAAACATCTCCCATCGTGTTCTGGACGTTGCACGGAGGTCTGCCAAGTGTTTGGCATGAAGGAAAGAAAAGTAGTCCAAAACAGCTTCCAATCGAAGATTCATGTGATTGGAAACGTCAGGAAAGTGTAAGGTACTGTTTTCTATCAGTTGGCAAGCTGCGCACACAATGCCAGTGTTGTACAGCTTCCTTCTTCACCTTTGCGATGCTGCCGCTCTCTCCGGCTCCCGGAGCCGAAGAAGCGGCTTCTTCGCGCAAAGACGATTGTACCGCTCACAGTGCTCTCTTAGCGCCGCTTCTGCCGAAAGAAGCCCGGGAGCGGCTCTTAGCTCCGGAGAGCATCGTACCTTCGTCTTTAGCGTCTTTTGTGGTCTACATCCTAGCAGAAAGCTTTTCCACTCTGTCTGGCAAGGAAAACCTGCGGGAGCACAGAAAACATCTCCCATCGTGTTCTGGACGTTGCACGGAGGTCTGCCAAGTGTTTGGCATGAAGGAAAGAAAAGTTGTCCAAAACAGCTTCCAATCGAAGATTCGTGTGATTGGAAACGTCAGGAAAGTGTAAGGTACTGTTTTCTATCAGTTGGCAAGCTGCGCACACAATGCCAGTGTTGTACAGCTTCCTTCTTCACCTTTGCGATGCTGCCGCTCTCTCCGGCTCCCGGAGCCGAAGAAGCGGCTTCTTCGCGCAAAGACGATTGTACCGCTCACAGTGCTCTCTTAGCGCCGCTTCTGCCGAAAGAAGCCCGGGAGCGGCTCTTAGCTCCGGAGAGCATCGTACCTTCGTCTTTAGCGTCTTTTGTGGTCTACATCCTAGCAGAAAGCTTTTCCACTCTGTCTGGCAAGGAAAACCTGCGGGAGCACAGAAAACATCTCCCATCGTGTTCTGGACGTTGCACGGAGGTCTGCCAAGTGTTTGGCATGAAGGAAAGAAAAGTTGTCCAAAACAGCTTCCAATCGAAGATTCGTGTGATTGGAAACGTCAGGAAAGTGTAAGGTACTGTTTTCTATCAGTTGGCAAGCTGCGCACACAATCCCAGTGTTGTACAGCTTCCTTCTTCACCTTTCCGTTGCTGCCGCTCTGTCCGGCTCCCGGAGCCGAAGAAGCGGCTTCTTCGCGCAAAGACGATTGTACCGCTCACAGTGCTCTCTTAGCGCCGCTTCTGCCGAAAGAAGCCCGGGAGCGGCTCTTAGCTCCGGAGAGCATCGTACCTTTGTCTTTAGCGTCTTTTGTGGTCTACATCCTAGCAGAAAGCTTTTCCACTCTGTCTGGCAAGGAAAACCTGCGGGAGCACAGAAAACATCTCCCATCGTGTTCTGGACGTTGCACGGAGGTCTGCCAAGTGTTTGGCATGAAGGAAAGAAAAGTTGTCCAAAACAGCTTCCAATCGAAGATTCATGTGATTGGAAACGTCAGGAAAGTGTAAGGTACTGTTTTCTATCAGTTGGCAAGCTGCGCACACAATCCCAGTGTTGTACAGCTTCCTTCTTCACCTTTGCGATGCTGCCGCTCTCTCCGGCTCCCGGAGCCGAAGAAGCGGCTTCTTCGCGCAAAGACGATTGTACCGCTCACAGTGCTCTCTTAGCGCCGCTTCTGCCGAAAGAAGCCCGGCAGCGGCTCTTAGCTCCGGAGAGCATCCTATCTTCGTCTTTAGCGTCTTTTGTGGTCTACATCCTAGCAGAAAGCTTTTCCACTCTGTCTGGCAAGGAAAACCTGCGGGAGCACAGAAAACATCTCCCATCGTGTTCTGGACGTTGCACAGAGGTCTGCCAAGTGTTTGGCATGAAGGAAAGAAAAGTTGTCCAAAACAGCTTCCAATCGAAGATTCATGTGATTGGAAACGTCAGTAAAGTTGTAAGGTACTGTTTTCTATCAGTTGGCAAGCTGCGCACACAATGCCAGTGTTGTACAGCTTCCTTCTTCACCTTTCCGATGCTGCCGCTCTGTCCGGCTCCCGGAGCCGAAGAAGCGGCTTCTTCGCGCAAAGACGATTGTACCGCTCACAGTGCTCTCTTAGCGCCGCTTCTGCCGAAAGAAGCCCGGGAGCGGCTCTTAGCTCCGGAGAGCATCGTACCTTCGTCTTTAGCGTCTTTTGTGGTCTACATCCTAGCAGAAAGCTTTTCCACTCTGTCTGGCAAGGAAAACCTGCGGGAGCACAGAAAACATCTCCCATCGTCTTCTGGACGTTGCACGGAGGTCTGCCAAGTGTTTGGCATGAAGGAAAGAAAAGTTGTCCAAAACAGCTTCCAATCGAAGATTCATGTGATTGGAAACGTCAGGAAAGTTGTAAGGTACTGTTTTCTATCAGTTGGCAAGCTGCGCACACAATCCCAGTGTTGTACAGCTTCCTTCTTCACCTTTCCGATGCTGCCGCTCTCTCCGGCTCCCGGAGCCGAAGAAGCGGCTTCTTCGCGCAAAGACGATTGTACCGCTCACAGTGCTCTCTTAGCGCCGCTTCTGCCGAAAGAAGCCCGGGAGCGGCTCTTAGCTCCGGAGAGCATCGTACCTTCGTCTTTAGCGTCTTTTGTGGTCTACATCCTAGCAGAAAGCTTTTCCACTCTGTCTGGCAAGGAAAACCTGCGGGAGCACAGAAAACATCTCCCATCGTCTTCTGGACGTTGCACGGAGGTCTGCCAAGTGTTTGGCATGAAGGAAAGAAAAGTTGTCCAAAACAGCTTCCAATCGAAGATTCGTGTGATTGGAAACGTCAGGAAAGTGTAAGGTACTGTTTTCTATCAGTTGGCAAGCTGCGCACACAATCCCAGTGTTGTACAGCTTCCTTCTTCAGTTTTCCGATGCTGCCGCTCTCTCCGGCTCCCGGAGCCGAAGAAGCGGCTTCTTCGCGCAAAGACGATTGTACCGCTCACAGTGCTCTCTTAGCGCCGCTTCTGCCGAAAGAAGCCCGGGAGCGGCTCTTAGCTCCGGAGAGCATCGTACCTTCGTCTTTAGCGTCTTTTGTGGTCTACATCCTAGCAGAAAGCTTTTCCACTCTGTCTGGCAAGGAAAACCTGCGGGAGCACAGAAAACATCTCCCATCGTGTTCTGGACGTTGCACGGAGGTCTGCCAAGTGTTTGGCATGAAGGAAAGAAAAGTTGTCCAAAACAGCTTCCAATCGAAGATTCGTGTGATTGGAAACGTCAGGAAAGTGTAAGGTACTGTTTTCTATCAGTTGGCAAGCTGCGCACACAATCCCAGTGTTGTACAGCTTCCTTCTTCACCTTTGCGATGCTGCCGCTCTCTCCGGCTCCCGGAGCCGAAGAAGCGGCTTCTTCGCGCAAAGACGATTGTACCGCTCACAGTGCTCTCTTAGCGCCGCTTCTGCCGAAAGAAGCCCGGGAGCGGCTCTTAGCTCCGGAGAGCATCGTACCTTCGTCTTTAGCGTCTTTTGTGGTCTACATCCTAGCAGAAAGCTTTTCCACTCTGTCTGGCAAGGAAAACCTGCGGGAGCACAGAAAACATCTCCCATCGTGTTCTGGACGTTGCACGGAGGTCTGCCAAGTGTTTGGCATGAAGGAAAGAAAAGTTGTCCAAAACAGCTTCCAATCGAAGATTCATGTGATTGGAAACGTCAGGAAAGTGTAAGGTACTGTTTTCTATCAGTTGGCAAGCTGCGCACACAATCCCAGTGTTGTACAGCTTCCTTCTTCACCTTTGCGATGCTGCCGCTCTCTCCGGCTCCCGGAGCCGAAGAAGCGGCTTCTTCGCGCAAAGACGATTGTACCGCTCACAGTGCTCTCTTAGCGCCGCTTCTGCCGAAAGAAGCCCGGGAGCGGCTCTTAGCTCCGGAGAGCATCGTACCTTTGTCTTTAGCGTCTTTTGTGGTCTACATCCTAGCAGAAAGCTTTTCCACTCTGTCTGGCAAGGAAAACCTGCGGGAGCACAGAAAACATCTCCCATCGTCTTCTGGACGTTGCACGGAGGTCTGCCAAGTGTTTGGCATGAAGGAAAGAAAAGTTGTCCAAAACAGCTTCCAATCGAAGATTCGTGTGATTGGAAACGTCAGGAAAGTGTAAGGTACTGTTTTCTATCAGTTGGCAAGCTGCGCACACAATCCCAGTGTTGTACAGCTTCCTTCTTCACCTTTGCGATGCTGCCGCTCTCTCCGGCTCCCGGAGCCGAAGAAGCGGCTTCTTCGCGCAAAGACGATTGTACCGCTCACAGTGCTCTCTTAGCGCCGCTTCTGCCGAAAGAAGCCCGGGAGCGGCTCTTAGCTCCGGAGAGCATCGTACCTTCGTCTTTAGTGTCTTTTGTTGTCTACATCCTAGCAGAAAGCTTTTCCACTCTGTCTGGCAAGGAAAACCTGCGGGAGCACAGAAAACATCTCCCATCGTGTTCTGGACGTTGCACAGAGGTCTGCCAAGTGTTTGGCATGAAGGAAAGAAAAGTTGTCCAAAACAGCTTCCAATCGAAGATTCGTGTGATTGGAAACGTCAGGAAAGTGTAAGGTACTGTTTTCTATCAGTTGGCAAGCTGCGCACACAATCCCAGTGTTGTACAGCTTCCTTCTTCACCTTTGCGATGCTGCCGCTCTCTCCGGCTCCCGGAGCCGAAGAAGCGGCTTCTTCGCGCAAAGACGATTGTACCGCTCACAGTGCTCTCTTAGCGCCGCTTCTGCCGAAAGAAGCCCGGGAGCGGCTCTTAGCTCCGGAGAGCATCGTCCCTGCGTCTTTAGCGTCTTTTGTGGTCTACATCCTAGCAGAAAGCTTTTCCACTCTGTCTGGCAAGGAAAACCTGCGGGAGCACAGAAAACATCTCCCATCGTGTTCTGGACGTTGCACGGAGGTCTGCCAAGTGTTTGGCATGAAGGAAAGAAAAGTAGTCCAAAACAGCTTCCAATCGAAGATTCATGTGATTGGAAACGTCAGGAAAGTGTAAGGTACTGTTTTCTATCAGTTGGCAAGCTGCGCACACAATGCCAGTGTTGTACAGCTTCCTTCTTCACCTTTGCGATGCTGCCGCTCTCTCCGGCTCCCGGAGCCGAAGAAGCGGCTTCTTCGCGCAAAGACGATTGTACCGCTCACAGTGCTCTCTTAGCGCCGCTTCTGCCGAAAGAAGCCCGGGAGCGGCTCTTAGCTCCGGAGAGCATCGTACCTTCGTCTTTAGTGTCTTTTGTTGTCTACATCCTAGCAGAAAGCTTTTCCACTCTGTCTGGCAAGGAAAACCTGCGGGAGCACAGAAAACATCTCCCATCGTGTTCTGGACGTTGCACAGAGGTCTGCCAAGTGTTTGGCATGAAGGAAAGAAAAGTTGTCCAAAACAGCTTCCAATCGAAGATTCGTGTGATTGGAAACGTCAGGAAAGTGTAAGGTACTGTTTTCTATCAGTTGGCAAGCTGCGCACACAATGCCAGTGTTGTACAGCTTCCTTCTTCACCTTTGCGATGCTGCCGCTCTCTCCGGCTCCCGGAGCCGAAGAAGCGGCTTCTTCGCGCAAAGACGATTGTACCGCTCACAGTGCTCTCTTAGCGCCGCTTCTGCCGAAAGAAGCCCGGGAGCGGCTCTTAGCTCCGGAGAGCATCGTCCCTGCGTCTTTAGCGTCTTTTGTGGTCTACATCCTAGCAGAAAGCTTTTCCACTCTGTCTGGCAAGGAAAACCTGCGGGAGCACAGAAAACATCTCCCATCGTCTTCTGGACGTTGCACGGAGGTCTGCCAAGTGTTTGGCATGAAGGAGAGAAAAGTTGTCCAAAACAGCTTCCAATCGAAGATTCATGTGATTGGAAACGTCAGGAAAGTGTAAGGTACTGTTTTCTATCAGTTGGCAAGCTGCGCACACAATGCCAGTGTTGTACAGCTTCCTTCTTCACCTTTGCGATGCTGCCGCTCTCTCCGGCTCCCGGAGCCGAAGAAGCGGCTTCTTCGCGCAAAGACGATTGTACCGCTCACAGTGCTCTCTTAGCGCCGCTTCTGCCGAAAGAAGCCCGGGAGCGGCTCTTAGCTCCGGAGAGCATCGTACCTTCGTCTTTAGCGTCTTTTGTGGTCTACATCCTAGCAGAAAGCTTTTCCACTCTGTCTGGCAAGGAAAACCTGCGGGAGCACAGAAAACATCTCCCATCGTGTTCTGGACGTTGCACGGAGGTCTGCCAAGTGTTTGGCATGAAGGAAAGAAAAGTTGTCCAAAACAGCTTCCAATCGAAGATTCGTGTGATTGGAAACGTCAGGAAAGTGTAAGGTACTGTTTTCTATCAGTTGGCAAGCTGCGCACACAATCCCAGTGTTGTACAGCTTCCTTCTTCACCTTTGCGATGCTGCCGCTCTCTCCGGCTCCCGGAGCCGAAGAAGCGGCTTCTTCGCGCAAAGACGATTGTACCGCTCACAGTGCTCTCTTAGCGCCGCTTCTGCCGAAAGAAGCCCGGGAGCGGCTCTTAGCTCCGGAGAGCATCGTACCTTCGTCTTTAGTGTCTTTTGTTGTCTACATCCTAGCAGAAAGCTTTTCCACTCTGTCTGGCAAGGAAAACCTGCGGGAGCACAGAAAACATCTCCCATCGTGTTCTGGACGTTGCACAGAGGTCTGCCAAGTGTTTGGCATGAAGGAAAGAAAAGTTGTCCAAAACAGCTTCCAATCGAAGATTCGTGTGATTGGAAACGTCAGGAAAGTGTAAGGTACTGTTTTCTATCAGTTGGCAAGCTGCGCACACAATCCCAGTGTTGTACAGCTTCCTTCTTCACCTTTGCGATGCTGCCGCTCTCTCCGGCTCCCGGAGCCGAAGAAGCGGCTTCTTCGCGCAAAGACGATTGTACCGCTCACAGTGCTCTCTTAGCGCCGCTTCTGCCGAAAGAAGCCCGGGAGCGGCTCTTTTCTCCGGAGAGCATCGTACCTTCGTCTTTAGCGTCTTTTGTGGTCTACATCCTAGCAGAAAGCTTTTCCACTCTGTCTGGCAAGGAAAACCTGCGGGAGCACAGAAAACATCTCCCATCGTCTTCTGGACGTTGCACGGAGGTCTGCCAAGTGTCTGGCATGAAGGAAAGAAAAGTTGTCCAAAACAGCTTCCAATCGAAGATTCGTGTGATTGGAAACGTCAGGAAAGTGTAAGGTACTGTTTTCTATCAGTTGGCAAGCTGCGCACACAATCCCAGTGTTGTACAGCTTCCTTCTTCACCTTTCCGATGCTGCCGCTCTCTCCGGCTCCCGGAGCCGAAGAAGCGGCTTCTTCGCGCAAAGACGATTGTACCGCTCACAGTGCTCTCTTAGCGCCGCTTCTGCCGAAAGAAGCCCGGGAGCGGCTCTTAGCTCCGGAGAGCATCGTACCTTCGTCTTTAGCGTCTTTTGTGGTCTACATCCTAGCAGAAAGCTTTTCCACTCTGTCTGGCAAGGAAAACCTGCGGGAGCACAGAAAACATCTCCCATCGTGTTCTGGACGTTGCACGGAGGTCTGCCAAGTGTTTGGCATGAAGGAAAGAAAAGTTGTCCAAAACAGCTTCCAATCGAAGATTCGTGTGATTGGAAACGTCAGGAAAGTGTAAGGTACTGTTTTCTATCAGTTGGCAAGCTGCGCACACAATCCCAGTGTTGTACAGCTTCCTTCTTCACCTTTGCGATGCTGCCGCTCTCTCCGGCTCCCGGAGCCGAAGAAGCGGCTTCTTCGCGCAAAGACGATTGTACCGCTCACAGTGCTCTCTTAGCGCCGCTTCTGCCGAAAGAAGCCCGGGAGCGGCTCTTAGCTCCGGAGAGCATCGTACCTTCGTCTTTAGTGTCTTTTGTGGTCTACATCCTAGCAGAAAGCTTTTCCACTCTGTCTGGCAAGGAAAACCTGCGGGAGCACAGAAAACATCTCCCATCGTGTTCTGGACGTTGCAGAGAGGTCTGCCAAGTGTTTGGCATGAAGGAAAGAAAAGTTGTCCAAAACAGCTTCCAATCGAAGATTCGTGTGATTGGAAACGTCAGGAAAGTGTAAGGTACTGTTTTCTATCAGTTGGCAAGCTGCGCACACAATCCCAGTGTTGTACAGCTTCCTTCTTCACCTTTCCGATGCTGCCGCTCTCTCCGGCTCCTGGAGCCGAAGAAACGGCTTCTTCGCGCAAAGACGATTGTACCGCTCACAGTGCTCTCTTAGCGCCGCTTCTGCCGAAAGAAGCCCGGGAGCGGCTCTTAGCTCCGGAGAGCATCGTACCTTCGTCTTTAGCGTCTTTTGTGGTCTACATCCTAGCAGAAAGCTTTTCCACTCTGTCTGGCAAGGAAAACCTGCGGGAGCACAGAAAACATCTCCCATCGTCTTCTGGACGTTGCACGGAGGTCTGCCAAGTGTTTGGCATGAAGGAAAGAAAAGTTGTCCAAAACAGCTTCCAATCGAATATTCATGTGATTGGAAACGTCAGGAAAGTGTAAGGTACTGTTTTCTATCAGTTGGCAAGCTGCGCACACAATCCCAGTGTTGTACAGCTTCCTTCTTCACCTTTGCGATGCTGCCGCTCTCTCCGGCTCCCGGAGCCGAAGAAGCGGCTTCTCCGCGCAAAGACGATTGTACCGCTCACAGTGCTCTCTTAGCGCCGCTTCTGCCGAAAGAAGCCCGGGAGCGGCTCTTAGCTCCGGAGAGCATCGTCCCTGCGTCTTTAGCGTCTTTTGTGGTCTACATCCTAGCAGAAAGCTTTTCCACTCTGTCTGGCAAGGAAAACCTGCGGGAGCACAGAAAACATCTCCCATCGTCTTCTGGAGGTTGCACGGAGGTCTGCCAAGTGTTTGGCATGAAGGAAAGAAAAGTTGTCCAAAACAGCTTCCAATCGAAGATTCGTGTGATTGGAAACGTCAGGAAAGTGTAAGGTACTGTTTTCTATCAGTTGGCAAGCTGCGCACACAATCCCAGTGTTGTACAGCTTCCTTCTTCACCTTTGCGATGCTGCCAATCTCTCCGGCTCCCGGAGCCGAAGAAGCGGCTTCTTCGCGCAAAGACGATTGTACCGCTCACAGTGCTCTCTTAGCGCCGCTTCTGCCGAAAGAAGCCCGGGAGCGGCTCTTAGCTCCGGAGAGCATCGTACCTTCGTCTTTAGCGTCTTTTGTGGTCTACATCCTAGCAGAAATCTTTTCCACTCTGTCTGGCAAGGAAAACCTGCGGGAGCACAGAAAACATCTCCCATCGTGTTCTGGACGTTGCACGGAGGTCTGCCAAGTGTTTGGCATGAAGGAAAGAAAAGTTGTCCAAAACAGCTTCCAATCGAAGATTCGTGTGATTGGAAACGTCAGGAAAGTGTAAGGTACTGTTTTCTATCAGTTGGCAAGCTGCGCACACAATCCCAGTGTTGTACAGCTTCCTTCTTCACCTTTGCGATGCTGCCGCTCTGTCCGGCTCCCGGAGCCGAAGAAGCGGCTTCTTCGCGCAAAGACGATTGTACCGCTCACAGTGCTCTCTTAGCGCCGCTTCTGCCGAAAGAAGCCCGGGAGCGGCTCTTAGCTCCGGAGAGCATCGTACCTTCGTCTTTAGCGTCTTTTGTGGTCTACATCCTAGCAGAAAGCTTTTCCACTCTGTCTGGCAAGGAAAACCTGCGGGAGCACAGAAAACATCTCCCATCGTGTTCTGGACGTTGCACGGAGGTCTGCCAAGTGTTTGGCATGAAGGAAAGAAAAGTTGTCCAAAACAGCTTCCAATCGAAGATTCGTGTGATTGGAAACGTCAGGAAAGTGTAAGGTACTGTTTTCTATCAGTTGGCAAGCTGCGCACACAATCCCAGTGTTGTACAGCTTCCTTCTTCACCTTTGCGATGCTGCCGCTCTGTCCGGCTCCCGGAGCCGAAGAAGCGGCTTCTTCGCGCAAAGACGATTGTACCGCTCACAGTGCTCTCTTAGCGCCGCTTCTGCCGAAAGAAGCCCGGGAGCGGCTCTTAGCTCCGGAGAGCATCGTACCTTTGTCTTTAGCGTCTTTTGTGGTCTACATCCTAGCAGAAAGCTTTTCCACTCTGTCTGGCAAGGAAAACCTGCGGGAGCACAGAAAACATCTCCCATCGTGTTCTGGACGTTGCACGGAGGTCTGCCAAGTGTTTGGCATGAAGGAAAGAAAAGTTGTCCAAAACAGCTTCCAATCGAAGATTCATGTGATTGGAAACGTCAGGAAAGTGTAAGGTACTGTTTTCTATCAGTTGGCAAGCTGCGCACACAATCCCAGTGTTGTACAGCTTCCTTCTTCACCTTTGCGATGCTGCCGCTCTCTCCGGCTCCCGGAGCCGAAGAAGCGGCTTCTTCGCGCAAAGACGATTGTACCGCTCACAGTGCTCTCTTAGCGCCGCTTCTGCCGAAAGAAGCCCGGCAGCGGCTCTTAGCTCCGGAGAGCATCCTATCTTCGTCTTTAGCGTCTTTTGTGGTCTACATCCTAGCAGAAAGCTTTTCCACTCTGTCTGGCAAGGAAAACCTGCGGGAGCACAGAAAACATCTCCCATCGTGTTCTGGACGTTGCACAGAGGTCTGCCAAGTGTTTGGCATGAAGGAAAGAAAAGTTGTCCAAAACAGCTTCCAATCGAAGATTCATGTGATTGGAAACGTCAGTAAAGTTGTAAGGTACTGTTTTCTATCAGTTGGCAAGCTGCGCACACAATGCCAGTGTTGTACAGCTTCCTTCTTCACCTTTCCGATGCTGCCGCTCTCTCCGGCTCCCGGAGCCGAAGAAGCGGCTTCTTCGCGCAAAGACGATTGTACCGCTCACAGTGCTCTCTTAGCGCCGCTTCTGCCGAAAGAAGCCCGGGAGCGGCTCTTAGCTCCGGAGAGCATCGTACCTTCGTCTTTAGCGTCTTTTGTGGTCTACATCCTAGCAGAAAGCTTTTCCACTCTGTCTGGCAAGGAAAACCTGCGGGAGCACAGAAAACATCTCCCATCGTCTTCTGGACGTTGCACGGAGGTCTGCCAAGTGTTTGGCATGAAGGAAAGAAAAGTTGTCCAAAACAGCTTCCAATCGAAGATTCATGTGATTGGAAACGTCAGGAAAGTTGTAAGGTACTGTTTTCTATCAGTTGGCAAGCTGCGCACACAATGCCAGTGTTGTACAGCTTCCTTCTTCACCTTTCCGATGCTGCCGCTCTCTCCGGCTCCCGGAGCCGAAGAAGCGGCTTCTTCGCGCAAAGACGATTGTACCGCTCACAGTGCTCTCTTAGCGCCGCTTCTGCCGAAAGAAGCCCGGGAGCGGCTCTTAGCTCCGGAGAGCATCGTACCTTCGTCTTTAGCGTCTTTTGTGGTCTACATCCTAGCAGAAAGCTTTTCCACTCTGTCTGGCAAGGAAAACCTGCGGGAGCACAGAAAACATCTCCCATCGTCTTCTGGACGTTGCACGGAGGTCTGCCAAGTGTTTGGCATGAAGGAAAGAAAAGTTGTCCAAAACAGCTTCCAATCGAAGATTCGTGTGATTGGAAACGTCAGGAAAGTGTAAGGTACTGTTTTCTATCAGTTGGCAAGCTGCGCACACAATCCCAGTGTTGTACAGCTTCCTTCTTCAGTTTTCCGATGCTGCCGCTCTCTCCGGCTCCCGGAGCCGAAGAAGCGGCTTCTTCGCGCAAAGACGATTGTACCGCTCACAGTGCTCTCTTAGCGCCGCTTCTGCCGAAAGAAGCCCGGGAGCGGCTCTTAGCTCCGGAGAGCATCGTACCTTCGTCTTTAGCGTCTTTTGTGGTCTACATCCTAGCAGAAAGCTTTTCCACTCTGTCTGGCAAGGAAAACCTGCGGGAGCACAGAAAACATCTCCCATCGTGTTCTGGACGTTGCACGGAGGTCTGCCAAGTGTTTGGCATGAAGGAAAGAAAAGTTGTCCAAAACAGCTTCCAATCGAAGATTCGTGTGATTGGAAACGTCAGGAAAGTGTAAGGTACTGTTTTCTATCAGTTGGCAAGCTGCGCACACAATCCCAGTGTTGTACAGCTTCCTTCTTCACCTTTGCGATGCTGCCGCTCTCTCCGGCTCCCGGAGCCGAAGAAGCGGCTTCTTCGCGCAAAGACGATTGTACCGCTCACAGTGCTCTCTTAGCGCCGCTTCTGCCGAAAGAAGCCCGGCAGCGGCTCTTAGCTCCGGAGAGCATCCTATCTTCGTCTTTAGCGTCTTTTGTGGTCTACATCCTAGCAGAAAGCTTTTCCACTCTGTCTGGCAAGGAAAACCTGCGGGAGCACAGAAAACATCTCCCATCGTGTTCTGGACGTTGCACGGAGGTCTGCCAAGTGTTTGGCATGAAGGAAAGAAAAGTTGTCCAAAACAGCTTCCAATCGAAGATTCATGTGATTGGAAACGTCAGTAAAGTTGTAAGGTACTGTTTTCTATCAGTTGGCAAGCTGCGCACACAATGCCAGTGTTGTACAGCTTCCTTCTTCACCTTTCCGATGCTGCCGCTCTCTCCGGCTCCCGGAGCCGAAGAAGCGGCTTCTTCGCGCAAAGACGATTGTACCGCTCACAGTGCTCTCTTAGCGCCGCTTCTGCCGAAAGAAGCCCGGGAGCGGCTCTTAGCTCCGGAGAGCATCGTACCTTCGTCTTTAGCGTCTTTTGTGGTCTACATCCTAGCAGAAAGCTTTTCCACTCTGTCTGGCAAGGAAAACCTGCGGGAGCACAGAAAACATCTCCCATCGTCTTCTGGACGTTGCACGGAGGTCTGCCAAGTGTTTGGCATGAAGGAAAGAAAAGTTGTCCAAAACAGCTTCCAATCGAAGATTCATGTGATTGGAAACGTCAGGAAAGTTGTAAGGTACTGTTTTCTATCAGTTGGCAAGCTGCGCACACAATGCCAGTGTTGTACAGCTTCCTTCTTCACCTTTCCGATGCTGCCGCTCTCTCCGGCTCCCGGAGCCGAAGAAGCGGCTTCTTCGCGCAAAGACGATTGTACCGCTCACAGTGCTCTCTTAGCGCCGCTTCTGCCGAAAGAAGCCCGGGAGCGGCTCTTAGCTCCGGAGAGCATCGTACCTTCGTCTTTAGCGTCTTTTGTGGTCTACATCCTAGCAGAAAGCTTTTCCACTCTGTCTGGCAAGGAAAACCTGCGGGAGCACAGAAAACATCTCCCATCGTCTTCTGGACGTTGCACGGAGGTCTGCCAAGTGTTTGGCATGAAGGAAAGAAAAGTTGTCCAAAACAGCTTCCAATCGAAGATTCGTGTGATTGGAAACGTCAGGAAAGTGTAAGGTACTGTTTTCTATCAGTTGGCAAGCTGCGCACACAATCCCAGTGTTGTACAGCTTCCTTCTTCAGTTTTCCGATGCTGCCGCTCTCTCCGGCTCCCGGAGCCGAAGAAGCGGCTTCTTCGCGCAAAGACGATTGTACCGCTCACAGTGCTCTCTTAGCGCCGCTTCTGCCGAAAGAAGCCCGGGAGCGGCTCTTAGCTCCGGAGAGCATCGTACCTTCGTCTTTAGCGTCTTTTGTGGTCTACATCCTAGCAGAAAGCTTTTCCACTCTGTCTGGCAAGGAAAACCTGCGGGAGCACAGAAAACATCTCCCATCGTGTTCTGGACGTTGCACGGAGGTCTGCCAAGTGTTTGGCATGAAGGAAAGAAAAGTTGTCCAAAACAGCTTCCAATCGAAGATTCGTGTGATTGGAAACGTCAGGAAAGTGTAAGGTACTGTTTTCTATCAGTTGGCAAGCTGCGCACACAATGCCAGTGTTGTACAGCTTCCTTCTTCACCTTTGCGATGCTGCCGCTCTCTCCGGCTCCCGGAGCCGAAGAAGCGGCTTCTTCGCGCAAAGACGATTGTACCGCTCACAGTGCTCTCTTAGCGCCGCTTCTGCCGAAAGAAGCCCGGGAGCGGCTCTTAGCTCCGGAGAGCATCGTACCTTCGTCTTTAGCGTCTTTTGTGGTCTACATCCTAGCAGAAAGCTTTTCCACTCTGTCTGGCAAGGAAAACCTGCGGGAGCACAGAAAACATCTCCCATCGTGTTCTGGACGTTGCACGGAGGTCTGCCAAGTGTTTGGCATGAAGGAAAGAAAAGTTGTCCAAAACAGCTTCCAATCGAAGATTCATGTGATTGGAAACATCAGGAAAGTGTAAGGTACTGTTTTCTATCAGTTGGCAAGCTGCGCACACAATCCCAGTGTTGTACAGCTTCCTTCTTCACCTTTGCGATGCTGCCGCTCTCTCCGGCTCCCGGAGCCGAAGAAGCGGCTTCTTCGCGCAAAGACGATTGTACCGCTCACAGTGCTCTCTTAGCGCCGCTTCTGCCGAAAGAAGCCCGGGAGCGGCTCTTAGCTCCGGAGAGCATCCTATCTTCGTCTTTAGCGTCTTTTGTGGTCTACATCCTAGCAGAAAGCTTTTCCACTCTGTCTGGCAAGGAAAACCTGCGGGAGCACAGAAAACATCTCCCATCGTGTTCTGGACGTTGCACAGAGGTCTGCCAAGTGTTTGGCATGAAGGAAAGAAAAGTTGTCCAAAACAGCTTCCAATCGAAGATTCATGTGCTTGGAAACGTCAGTAAAGTTGTAAGGTACTGTTTTCTATCAGTTGGCAAGCTGCGCACACAATGCCAGTGTTGTACAGCTTCCTTCTTCACCTTTCCGATGCTGCCGCTCTCTCCGGCTCCCGGAGCCGAAGAAGCGGCTTCTTCGCGCAAAGACGATTGTACCGCTCACAGTGCTCTCTTAGCGCCGCTTCTGCCGAAAGAAGCCCGGGAGCGGCTCTTAGCTCCGGAGAGCATCGTACCTTCGTCTTTAGCGTCTTTTGTGGTCTACATCCTAGCAGAAAGCTTTTCCACTCTGTCTGGCAAGGAAAACCTGCGGGAGCACAGAAAACATCTCCCATCGTCTTCTGGACGTTGCACGGAGGTCTGCCAAGTGTTTGGCATGAAGGAAAGAAAAGTTGTCCAAAACAGCTTCCAATCGAAGATTCATGTGATTGGAAACGTCAGGAAAGTTGTAAGGTACTGTTTTCTATCAGTTGGCAAGCTGCGCACACAATGCCAGTGTTGTACAGCTTCCTTCTTCACCTTTCCGATGCTGCCGCTCTCTCCGGCTCCCGGAGCCGAAGAAGCGGCTTCTTCGCGCAAAGACGATTGTACCGCTCACAGTGCTCTCTTAGCGCCGCTTCTGCCGAAAGAAGCCCGGGAGCGGCTCTTAGCTCCGGAGAGCATCGTACCTTCGTCTTTAGCGTCTTTTGTGGTCTACATCCTAGCAGAAAGCTTTTCCACTCTGTCTGGCAAGGAAAACCTGCGGGAGCACAGAAAACATCTCCCATCGTGTTCTGGACGTTGCACGGAGGTCTGCCAAGTGTTTGGCATGAAGGAAAGAAAAGTTGTCCAAAACAGCTTCCAATCGAAGATTCGTGTGATTGGAAACGTCAGGAAAGTGTAAGGTACTGTTTTCTATCAGTTGGCAAGCTGCGCACACAATGCCAGTGTTGTACAGCTTCCTTCTTCAGTTTTCCGATGCTGCCGCTCTCTCCGGCTCCCGGAGCCGAAGAAGCGGCTTCTTCGCGCAAAGACGATTGTACCGCTCACAGTGCTCTCTTAGCGCCGCTTCTGCCGAAAGAAGCCCGGGAGCGGCTCTTAGCTCCGGAGAGCATCGTACCTTCGTCTTTAGCGTCTTTTGTGGTCTACATCCTAGCAGAAAGCTTTTCCACTCTGTCTGGCAAGGAAAACCTGCGGGAGCACAGAAAACATCTCCCATCGTGTTCTGGACGTTGCACGGAGGTCTGCCAAGTGTTTGGCATGAAGGAAAGAAAAGTTGTCCAAAACAGCTTCCAATCGAAGATTCGTGTGATTGGAAACGTCAGGAAAGTGTAAGGTACTGTTTTCTATCAGTTGGCAAGCTGCGCACACAATCCCAGTGTTGTACAGCTTCCTTCTTCACCTTTGCGATGCTGCCGCTCTGTCCGGCTCCCGGAGCCGAAGAAGCGGCTTCTTCGCGCAAAGACGATTGTACCGCTCACAGTGCTCTCTTAGCGCCGCTTCTGCCGAAAGAAGCCCGGGAGCGGCTCTTAGCTCCGGAGAGCATCGTACCTTCGTCTTTAGCGTCTTTTGTGGTCTACATCCTAGCAGAAAGCTTTTCCACTCTGTCTGGCAAGGAAAACCTGCGGGAGCACAGAAAACATCTCCCATCGTGTTCTGGACGTTGCACGGAGGTCTGCCAAGTGTTTGGCATGAAGGAAAGAAAAGTTGTCCAAAACAGCTTCCAATCGAAGATTCATGTGATTGGAAACGTCAGGAAAGTGTAAGGTACTGTTTTCTATCAGTTGGCAAGCTGCGCACACAATCCCAGTGTTGTACAGCTTCCTTCTTCACCTTTGCGATGCTGCCGCTCTCTCCGGCTCCCGGAGCCGAAGAAGCGGCTTCTTCGCGCAAAGACGATTGTACCGCTCACAGTGCTCTCTTAGCGCCGCTTCTGCCGAAAGAAGCCCGGGAGCGGCTCTTAGCTCCGGAGAGCATCGTACCTTTGTCTTTAGCGTCTTTTGTGGTCTACATCCTAGCAGAAAGCTTTTCCACTCTGTCTGGCAAGGAAAACCTGCGGGAGCACAGAAAACATCTCCCATCGTCTTCTGGACGTTGCACGGAGGTCTGCCAAGTGTTTGGCATGAAGGAAAGAAAAGTTGTCCAAAACAGCTTCCAATCGAAGATTCGTGTGATTGGAAACGTCAGGAAAGTGTAAGGTACTGTTTTCTATCAGTTGGCAAGCTGCGCACACAATCCCAGTGTTGTACAGCTTCCTTCTTCACCTTTCCGATGCTGCCGCTCTCTCCGGCTCCCGGAGCCGAAGAAGCGGCTTCTTCGCGCAAAGACGATTGTACCGCTCACAGTGCTCTCTTAGCGCCGCTTCTGCCGAAAGAAGCCCGGGAGCGGCTCTTAGCTCCGGAGAGCATCCTATCTTCGTCTTTAGCGTCTTTTGTGGTCTACATCCTAGCAGAAAGCTTTTCCACTCTGTCTGGCAAGGAAAACCTGCGGGAGCACAGAAAACATCTCCCATCGTCTTCTGGACGTTGCACGGAGGTCTGCCAAGTGTTTGGCATGAAGGAAAGAAAAGTTGTCCAAAACAGCTTCCAATCGAAGATTCATGTGATTGGAAACGTCAGGAAAGTTGTAAGGTACTGTTTTCTATCAGTTGGCAAGCTGCGCACACAATGCCAGTGTTGTACAGCTTCCTTCTTCACCTTTCCGATGCTGCCGCTCTCTCCGGCTCCCGGAGCCGAAGAAGCGGCTTCTTCGCGCAAAGACGATTGTACCGCTCACAGTGCTCTCTTAGCGCCGCTTCTGCCGAAAGAAGCCCGGCAGCGGCTCTTAGCTCCGGAGAGCATCGTACCTTCGTCTTTAGCGTCTTTTGTGGTCTACATCCTAGCAGAAAGCTTTTCCACTCTGTCTGGCAAGGAAAACCTGCGGGAGCACAGAAAACATCTCCCATCGTGTTCTGGACGTTGCACGGAGGTCTGCCAAGTGTTTGGCATGAAGGAAAGAAAAGTTGTCCAAAACAGCTTCCAATCGAAGATTCGTGTGATTGGAAACGTCAGGAAAGTGTAAGGTACTGTCTTCTATCAGTTGGCAAGCTGCGCACACAATCCCAGTGTTGTACAGCTTCCTTCTTCAGTTTTCCGATGCTGCCGCTCTGTCCGGCTCCCGGAGCCGAAGAAGCGGCTTCTTCGCGCAAAGACGATTGTACCGCTCACAGTGCTCTCTTAGCGCCGCTTCTGCCGAAAGAAGCCCGGCAGCGGCTCTTAGCTCCGGAGAGCATCGTACCTGCGTCTTTAGCGTCTTTTGTGGTCTACATCCTAGCAGAAAGCTTTTCCACTCTGTCTGGCAAGGAAAACCTGCGGGAGCACAGAAAACATCTCCCATCGTGTTCTGGACGTTGCACGGAGGTCTGCCAAGTGTTTGGCATGAAGGAAAGAAAAGTTGTCCAAAACAGCTTCCAATCGAAGATTCATGTGATTGGAAACGTCAGGAAAGTGTAAGGTACTGTTTTCTATCAGTTGGCAAGCTGCGCACACAATCCCAGTGTTGTACAGCTTCCTTCTTCAGTTTTCCGATGCTGCCGCTCTCTCCGGCTCCCGGAGCCGAAGAAGCGGCTTCTTCGCGCAAAGACGATTGTACCGCTCACAGTGCTCTCTTAGCGCCGCTTCTGCCGAAAGAAGCCCGGGAGCGGCTCTTAGCTCCGGAGAGCATCGGACCTTCGTCTTTAGCGTCTTTTGTGGTCTACATCCTAGCAGAAAGCTTTTCCACTCTGTCTGGCAAGGAAAACCTGCGGGAGCACAGAAAACATCTCCCATCGTCTTCTGGACGTTGCACGGAGGTCTGCCAAGTGTTTGGCATGAAGGAAAGAAAAGTTGTCCAAAACAGCTTCCAATCGAAGATTCATGTGATTGGAAACGTCAGGAAAGTGTAAGGTACTGTTTTCTATCAGTTGGCAAGCTGCGCACACAATCCCAGTGTTGTACAGCTTCCTTCTTCACCTTTCCGTTGCTGCCGCTCTCTCCAGCTCCCGGAGCCGAAGAAGCGGCTTCTTCGCGCAAAGACGATTGTACCGCTCACAGTGCTCTCTTAGCGCCGCTTCTGCCGAAAGAAGCCCGGGAGCGGCTCTTAGCTCCGGAGAGCATCCTATCTTCGTCTTTAGCGTCTTTTGTGGTCTACATCCTAGCAGAAAGCTTTTCCACTCTGTCTGGCAAGGAAAACCTGCGGGAGCACAGAAAACATCTCCCATCGTGTTCTGGACGTTGCACGGAGGTCTGCCAAGTGTTTGGCATGAAGGAAAGAAAAGTTGTCCAAAACAGCTTCCAATCGAAGATTCGTGTGATTGGAAACGTCAGGAAAGTGTAAGGTACTGTTTTCTATCAGTTGGCAAGCTGCGCACACGATCCCAGTGTTGTACAGCTTCCTTCTTCACCTTTGCGATGCTGCCGCTCTGTCCGGCTCCCGGAGCCGAAGAAGCGGCTTCTTCGCGCAAAGACGATTGTACCGCTCACAGTGCTCTCTTAGCGCCGCTTCTGCCGAAAGAAGCCCGGGAGCGGCTCTTAGCTCCGGAGAGCATCGTACCTTCGTCTTTAGCGTCTTTTGTGGTCTACATCCTAGCAGAAAGCTTTTCCACTCTGTCTGGCAAGGAAAACCTGCGGGAGCACAGAAAACATCTCCCATCGTCTTCTGGACGTTGCACGGAGGTCTGCCAAGTGTTTGGCATGAAGGAAAGAAAAGTTGTCCAAAACAGCTTCCAATCGAAGATTCATGTGATTGGAAACGTCAGGAAAGTGTAAGGTACTGTTTTCTATCAGTTGGCAAGCTGCGCACACAATCCCAGTGTTGTACAGCTTCCTTCTTCACCTTTCCGTTGCTGCCGCTCTCTCCGGCTCCCGGAGCCGAAGAAGCGGCTTCTTCGCGCAAAGACGATTGTACCGCTCACAGTGCTCTCTTAGCGCCGCTTCTGCCGAAAGAAGCCCGGGAGCGGCTCTTAGCTCCGGAGAGCATCCTATCTTCGTCTTTAGCGTCTTTTGTGGTCTACATCCTAGCAGAAAGCTTTTCCACTCTGTCTGGCAAGGAAAACCTGCGGGAGCACAGAAAACATCTCCCATCGTCTTCTGGACGTTGCACGGAGGTCTGCCAAGTGTTTGGCATGAAGGAAAGAAAAGTTGTCCAAAACAGCTTCCAATCGAAGATTCATGTGATTGGAAACGTCAGGAAAGTGTAAGGTACTGTTTTCTATCAGTTGGCAAGCTGCGCACACAATCCCAGTGTTGTACAGCTTCCTTCTTCACCTTTGCGATGCTGCCGCTCTCTCCGGCTCCCGGAGCCGAAGAAGCGGCTTCTTCGCGCAAAGACGATTGTACCGCTCACAGTGCTCTCTTAGCGCCGCTTCTGCCGAAAGAAGCCCGGGAGCGGCTCTTAGCTCCGGAGAGCATCGTACCTTCGTCTTTAGCGTCTTTTGTGGTCTACATCCTAGCAGAAAGCTTTTCCACTCTGTCTGGCAAGGAAAACCTGCGGGAGCACAGAAAACATCTCCCATCGTCTTCTGGACGTTGCACGGAGGTCTGCCAAGTGTTTGGCATGAAGGAAAGAAAAGTTGTCCAAAACCGCTTCCAATCGAAGATTCGTGTGATTGGAAACGTCAGGAAAGTGTAAGGTACTGTTTTCTATCAGTTGGCAAGCTGCGCACACAATCCCAGTGTTGTACAGCTTCCTTCTTCACCTTTGCGATGCTGCCGCTCTCTCCGGCTCCCGGAGCCGAAGAAGCGGCTTCTTCGCGCAAAGACGATTGTACCGCTCACAGTGCTCTCTTAGCGCCGCTTCTGCCGAAAGAAGCCCGGGAGCGGCTCTTAGCTCCGGAGAGCATCGTACCTGCGTCTTTAGCCTCTTTTGTGGTCTACATCCTAGCAGAAAGCTTTTCCACTCTGTCTGGCAAGGAAAACCTGCGGGAGCACAGAAAACATCTCCCATCGTCTTCTGGACGTTGCACGGAGGTCTGCCAAGTGTTTGGCATGAAGGAAAGAAAAGTTGTCCAAAACAGCTTCCAATCGAAGATTCGTGTGATTGGAAACGTCAGGAAAGTGTAAGGTACTGTTTTCTAACAGTTGGCAAGCTGCGCACACAATCCCAGTGTTGTACAGCTTCCTTCTTCACCTTTCCGTTGCTGCCGCTCTCTCCGGCTCCCGGAGCCGAAGAAGCGGCTTCTTCGCGCAAAGACGATTGTACCGCTCACAGTGCTCTCTTAGCGCCGCTTCTGCCGAAAGAAGCCCGGGAGCGGCTCTTAGCTCCGGAGAGCATCGTACCTGCGTCTTTAGCGTCTTTTGTGGTCTACATCCTAGCAGAAAGCTTTTCCACTCTGTCTGGCAAGGAAAACCTGCGGGAGCACAGAAAACATCTCCCATCGTGTTCTGGACGTTGCACGGAGGTCTGCCAAGTGTTTGGCATGAAGGAAAGAAAAGTTGTCCAAAACAGCTTCCAATCGAAGATTCATGTGATTGGAAACGTCAGGAAAGTGTAAGGTACTGTTTTCTATCAGTTGGCAAGCTGCGCACACAATGCCAGTGTTGTACAGCTTCCTTCTTCACCTTTGCGATGCTGCCGCTCTCTCCGGCTCCCGGAGCCGAAGAAGCGGCTTCTTCGCGCAAAGACGATTGTACCGCTCACAGTGCTCTCTTAGCGCCGCTTCTGCCGAAAGAAGCCCGGGAGCGGCTCTTAGCTCCGGAGAGCATCGTACCTTCGTCTTTAGCGTCTTTTGTGGTCTACATCCTAGCAGAAAGCTTTTCCACTCTGTCTGGCAAGGAAAACCTGCGGGAGCACAGAAAACATCTCCCATCGTGTTCTGGACGTTGCACGGAGGTCTGCCAAGTGTTTGGCATGAAGGAAAGAAAAGTTGTCCAAAACAGCTTCCAATCGAAGATTCGTGTGATTGGAAACGTCAGGAAAGTGTAAGGTACTGTTTTCTATCAGTTGGCAAGCTGCGCACACAATCCCAGTGTTGTACAGCTTCCTTCTTCACCTTTCCGATGCTGCCGCTCTCTCCGGCTCCCGGAGCCGAAGAAGCGGCTTCTTCGCGCAAAGACGATTGTACCGCTCACAGTGCTCTCTTAGCGCCGCTTCTGCCGAAAGAAGCCCGGGAGCGGCTCTTAGCTCCGGAGAGCATCCTATCTTCGTCTTTAGCGTCTTTTGTGGTCTACATCCTAGCAGAAAGCTTTTCCACTCTGTCTGGCAAGGAAAACCTGCGGGAGCACAGAAAACATCTCCCATCGTCTTCTGGACGTTGCACGGAGGTCTGCCAAGTGTTTGGCATGAAGGAAAGAAAAGTTGTCCAAAACAGCTTCCAATCGAAGATTCATGTGATTGGAAACGTCAGGAAAGTTGTAAGGTACTGTTTTCTATCAGTTGGCAAGCTGCGCACACAATGCCAGTGTTGTACAGCTTCCTTCTTCACCTTTCCGATGCTGCCGCTCTCTCCGGCTCCCGGAGCCGAAGAAGCGGCTTCTTCGCGCAAAGACGATTGTACCGCTCACAGTGCTCTCTTAGCGCCGCTTCTGCCGAAAGAAGCCCGGCAGCGGCTCTTAGCTCCGGAGAGCATCGTACCTTCGTCTTTAGCGTCTTTTGTGGTCTACATCCTAGCAGAAAGCTTTTCCACTCTGTCTGGCAAGGAAAACCTGCGGGAGCACAGAAAACATCTCCCATCGTGTTCTGGACGTTGCACGGAGGTCTGCCAAGTGTTTGGCATGAAGGAAAGAAAAGTTGTCCAAAACAGCTTCCAATCGAAGATTCGTGTGATTGGAAACGTCAGGAAAGTGTAAGGTACTGTCTTCTATCAGTTGGCAAGCTGCGCACACAATCCCAGTGTTGTACAGCTTCCTTCTTCAGTTTTCCGATGCTGCCGCTCTCTCCGGCTCCCGGAGCCGAAGAAGCGGCTTCTTCGCGCAAAGACGATTGTACCGCTCACAGTGCTCTCTTAGCGCCGCTTCTGCCGAAAGAAGCCCGGGAGCGGCTCTTAGCTCCGGAGAGCATCGGACCTTCGTCTTTAGCGTCTTTTGTGGTCTACATCCTAGCAGAAAGCTTTTCCACTCTGTCTGGCAAGGAAAACCTGCGGGAGCACAGAAAACATCTCCCATCGTGTTCTGGACGTTGCACGGAGGTCTGCCAAGTGTTTGGCATGAAGGAAAGAAAAGTTGTCCAAAACAGCTTCCAATCGAAGATTCATGTGATTGGAAACGTCAGGAAAGTGTAAGGTACTGTTTTCTATCAGTTGGCAAGCTGCGCACACAATCCCAGTGTTGTACAGCTTCCTTCTTGTCCTTTCCGATGCTGCCGCTCTGTCCGGCTCCCGGAGCCGAAGAAGCGGCTTCTTCGCGCAAAGACGATTGTACCGCTCACAGTGCTCTCTTAGCGCCGCTTCTGCTGAAAGAAGCCCGGGAGCGGCTCTTAGCTCTGGAGAGCATCCTATCTTCGTCTTTAGCGTCTTTTGTGGTCTACATCCTAGCAGAAAGCTTTTCCACTCTGTCTGGCAAGGAAAACCTGCGGGAGCACAGAAAACATCTCCCATCGTGTTCTGGACGTTGCACGGAGGTCTGCCAAGTGTTTGGCATGAAGGAAAGAAAAGTTGTCCAAAACAGCTTCCAATCGAAGATTCATGTGATTGGAAACGTCAGGAAAGTTGTAAGGTACTGTTTTCTATCAGTTGGCAAGCTGCGCACACAATGCCAGTGTTGTACACCTTCCTTCTTCACCTTTCCGATGCTGCCGCTCTCTCCGGCTCCCGGAGCCGAAGAAGCGGCTTCTTCGCGCAAAGACGATTGTACCGATCACAGTGCTCTCTTAGCGCCGCTTCTGCCGAAAGAAGCCCGGGAGCGGCTCTTAGCTCCGGAGAGCATCGTACCTTCGTCTTTAGCGTCTTTTGTGGTCTACATCCTAGCAGAAAGCTTTTCCACTCTGTCTGGCAAGGAAAACCTGCGGGAGCACAGAAAACATCTCCCATCGTCTTCTGGACGTTGCACGGAGGTCTGCCAAGTGTTTGGCATGAAGGAAAGAAAAGTTGTCCAAAACAGCTTCCAATCGAAGATTCGTGTGATTGGAAACGTCAGGAAAGTGTAAGGTACTGTTTTCTATCAGTTGGCAAGCTGCGCACACAATCCCAGTGTTGTACAGCTTCCTTCTTCACCTTTGCGATGCTGCCGCTCTCTCCGGCTCCCGGAGCCGAAGAAGCGGCTTCTTCGCGCAAAGACGATTGTACCGCTCACAGTGCTCTCTTAGCGCCGCTTCTGCCGAAAGAAGCCCGGGAGCGGCTCTTAGCTCCGGAGAGCATCGGACCTGCGTCTTTAGCGTCTTTTGTGGTCTACATCCTAGCAGAAAGCTTTTCCACTCTGTCTGGCAAGGAAAACCTGCGGGAGCACAGAAAACATCTCCCATCGTGTTCTGGACGTTGCACGGAGGTCTGCCAAGTGTTTGGCATGAAGGAAAGAAAAGTTGTCCAAAACAGCTTCCAATCGAAGATTCATGTGATTGGAAACGTCAGGAAAGTTGTAAGGTACTGTTTTCTATCAGTTGGCAAGCTGCGCACACAATCCCAGTGTTGTACAGCTTCCTTCTTCACCTTTCCGATGCTGCCGCTCTCTCCGGCTCCCGGAGCCGAAGAAGCGGCTTCTTCGCGCAAAGACGATTGTACCGCTCACAGTGCTCTCTTAGCGCCGCTTCTGCCGAAAGAAGCCCGGCAGCGGCTCTTAGCTCCGGAGAGCATCGTACCTTCGTCTTTAGCGTCTTTTGTGGTCTACATCCTAGCAGAAAGCTTTTCCACTCTGTCTGGCAAGGAAAACCTGCGGGAGCACAGAAAACATCTCCCATCGTGTTCTGGACGTTGCACGGAGGTCTGCCAAGTGTTTGGCATGAAGGAAAGAAAAGTTGTCCAAAACAGCTTCCAATCGAAGATTCGTGTGATTGGAAACGTCAGGAAAGTGTAAGGTACTGTCTTCTATCAGTTGGCAAGCTGCGCACACAATCCCAGTGTTGTACAGCTTCCTTCTTCAGTTTTCCGATGCTGCCGCTCTGTCCGGCTCCCGGAGCCGAAGAAGCGGCTTCTTCGCGCAAAGACGATTGTACCGCTCACAGTGCTCTCTTAGCGCCGCTTCTGCCGAAAGAAGCCCGGGAGCGGCTCTTAGCTCCGGAGAGCATCGTACCTGCGTCTTTAGCGTCTTTTGTGGTCTACATCCTAGCAGAAAGCTTTTCCACTCTGTCTGGCAAGGAAAACCTGCGGGAGCACAGAAAACATCTCCCATCGTCTTCTGGACGTTGCACGGAGGTCTGCCAAGTGTTTGGCATGAAGGAAAGAAAAGTTGTCCAAAACAGCTTCCAATCGAAGATTCATGTGATTGGAAACGTCAGGAAAGTGTAAGGTACTGTTTTCTATCAGTTGGCAAGCTGCGCACACAATCCCAGTGTTGTACAGCTTCCTTCTTCAGTTTTCCGATGCTGCCGCTCTCTCCGGCTCCCGGAGCCGAAGAAGCGGCTTCTTCGCGCAAAGACGATTGTACCGCTCACAGTGCTCTCTTAGCGCCGCTTCTGCCGAAAGAAGCCCGGGAGCGGCTCTTAGCTCCGGAGAGCATCGGACCTTCGTCTTTAGCGTCTTTTGTGGTCTACATCCTAGCAGAAAGCTTTTCCACTCTGTCTGGCAAGGAAAACCTGCGGGAGCACAGAAAACATCTCCCATCGTCTTCTGGACGTTGCACGGAGGTCTGCCAAGTGTTTGGCATGAAGGAAAGAAAAGTTGTCCAAAACAGCTTCCAATCGAAGATTCATGTGATTGGAAACGTCAGGAAAGTGTAAGGTACTGTTTTCTATCAGTTGGCAAGCTGCGCACACAATCCCAGTGTTGTACAGCTTCCTTCTTCAGTTTTCCGATGCTGCCGCTCTCTCCGGCTCCCGGAGCCGAAGAAGCGGCTTCTTCGCGCAAAGACGATTGTACCGCTCACAGTGCTCTCTTAGCGCCGCTTCTGCCGAAAGAAGCCCGGGAGCGGCTCTTAGCTCCGGAGAGCATCGGACCTTCGTCTTTAGCGTCTTTTGTGGTCTACATCCTAGCAGAAAGCTTTTCCACTCTGTCTGGCAAGGAAAACCTGCGGGAGCACAGAAAACATCTCCCATCGTCTTCTGGACGTTGCACGGAGGTCTGCCAAGTGTTTGGCATGAAGGAAAGAAAAGTTGTCCAAAACAGCTTCCAATCGAAGATTCGTGTGATTGGAAACGTCAGGAAAGTGTAAGGTACTGTTTTCTATCAGTTGGCAAGCTGCGCACACAATCCCAGTGTTGTACAGCTTCCTTCTTCACCTTTGCGATGCTGCCGCTCTCTCCGGCTCCCGGAGCCGAAGAAGCGGCTTCTTCGCGCAAAGACGATTGTACCGCTCACAGTGCTCTCTTAGCGCCGCTTCTGCCGAAAGAAGCCCGGGAGCGGCTCTTAGCTCCGGAGAGCATCGTACCTGCGTCTTTAGCCTCTTTTGTGGTCTACATCCTAGCAGAAAGCTTTTCCACTCTGTCTGGCAAGGAAAACCTGCGGGAGCACAGAAAACATCTCCCATCGTCTTCTGGACGTTGCACGGAGGTCTGCCAAGTGTTTGGCATGAAGGAAAGAAAAGTTGTCCAAAACAGCTTCCAATCGAAGATTCGTGTGATTGGAAACGTCAGGAAAGTGTAAGGTACTGTTTTCTAACAGTTGGCAAGCTGCGCACACAATCCCAGTGTTGTACAGCTTCCTTCTTCACCTTTCCGTTGCTGCCGCTCTCTCCGGCTCCCGGAGCCGAAGAAGCGGCTTCTTCGCGCAAAGACGATTGTACCGCTCACAGTGCTCTCTTAGCGCCGCTTCTGCCGAAAGAAGCCCGGGAGCGGCTCTTAGCTCCGGAGAGCATCGTACCTGCGTCTTTAGCGTCTTTTGTGGTCTACATCCTAGCAGAAAGCTTTTCCACTCTGTCTGGCAAGGAAAACCTGCGGGAGCACAGAAAACATCTCCCATCGTGTTCTGGACGTTGCACGGAGGTCTGCCAAGTGTTTGGCATGAAGGAAAGAAAAGTTGTCCAAAACAGCTTCCAATCGAAGATTCATGTGATTGGAAACGTCAGGAAAGTGTAAGGTACTGTTTTCTATCAGTTGGCAAGCTGCGCACACAATGCCAGTGTTGTACAGCTTCCTTCTTCACCTTTGCGATGCTGCCGCTCTCTCCGGCTCCCGGAGCCGAAGAAGCGGCTTCTTCGCGCAAAGACGATTGTACCGCTCACAGTGCTCTCTTAGCGCCGCTTCTGCCGAAAGAAGCCCGGGAGCGGCTCTTAGCTCCGGAGAGCATCGTACCTTCGTCTTTAGCGTCTTTTGTGGTCTACATCCTAGCAGAAAGCTTTTCCACTCTGTCTGGCAAGGAAAACCTGCGGGAGCACAGAAAACATCTCCCATCGTGTTCTGGACGTTGCACGGAGGTCTGCCAAGTGTTTGGCATGAAGGAAAGAAAAGTTGTCCAAAACAGCTTCCAATCGAAGATTCGTGTGATTGGAAACGTCAGGAAAGTGTAAGGTACTGTTTTCTATCAGTTGGCAAGCTGCGCACACAATCCCAGTGTTGTACAGCTTCCTTCTTCACCTTTCCGATGCTGCCGCTCTCTCCGGCTCCCGGAGCCGAAGAAGCGGCTTCTTCGCGCAAAGACGATTGTACCGCTCACAGTGCTCTCTTAGCGCCGCTTCTGCCGAAAGAAGCCCGGGAGCGGCTCTTAGCTCCGGAGAGCATCCTATCTTCGTCTTTAGCGTCTTTTGTGGTCTACATCCTAGCAGAAAGCTTTTCCACTCTGTCTGGCAAGGAAAACCTGCGGGAGCACAGAAAACATCTCCCATCGTCTTCTGGACGTTGCACGGAGGTCTGCCAAGTGTTTGGCATGAAGGAAAGAAAAGTTGTCCAAAACAGCTTCCAATCGAAGATTCATGTGATTGGAAACGTCAGGAAAGTTGTAAGGTACTGTTTTCTATCAGTTGGCAAGCTGCGCACACAATGCCAGTGTTGTACAGCTTCCTTCTTCACCTTTCCGATGCTGCCGCTCTCTCCGGCTCCCGGAGCCGAAGAAGCGGCTTCTTCGCGCAAAGACGATTGTACCGCTCACAGTGCTCTCTTAGCGCCGCTTCTGCCGAAAGAAGCCCGGCAGCGGCTCTTAGCTCCGGAGAGCATCGTACCTTCGTCTTTAGCGTCTTTTGTGGTCTACATCCTAGCAGAAAGCTTTTCCACTCTGTCTGGCAAGGAAAACCTGCGGGAGCACAGAAAACATCTCCCATCGTGTTCTGGACGTTGCACGGAGGTCTGCCAAGTGTTTGGCATGAAGGAAAGAAAAGTTGTCCAAAACAGCTTCCAATCGAAGATTCGTGTGATTGGAAACGTCAGGAAAGTGTAAGGTACTGTCTTCTATCAGTTGGCAAGCTGCGCACACAATCCCAGTGTTGTACAGCTTCCTTCTTCAGTTTTCCGATGCTGCCGCTCTCTCCGGCTCCCGGAGCCGAAGAAGCGGCTTCTTCGCGCAAAGACGATTGTACCGCTCACAGTGCTCTCTTAGCGCCGCTTCTGCCGAAAGAAGCCCGGGAGCGGCTCTTAGCTCCGGAGAGCATCGGACCTTCGTCTTTAGCGTCTTTTGTGGTCTACATCCTAGCAGAAAGCTTTTCCACTCTGTCTGGCAAGGAAAACCTGCGGGAGCACAGAAAACATCTCCCATCGTGTTCTGGACGTTGCACGGAGGTCTGCCAAGTGTTTGGCATGAAGGAAAGAAAAGTTGTCCAAAACAGCTTCCAATCGAAGATTCATGTGATTGGAAACGTCAGGAAAGTGTAAGGTACTGTTTTCTATCAGTTGGCAAGCTGCGCACACAATCCCAGTGTTGTACAGCTTCCTTCTTGTCCTTTCCGATGCTGCCGCTCTCTCCGGCTCCGGAGCCGAAGAAGCGGCTTCTTCGCGCAAAGACGATTGTACCGCTCACAGTGCTCTCTTAGCGCCGCTTCTGCCGAAAGAAGCCCGGGAGCGGCTCTTAGCTCCGGAGAGCATCGTACCTGCGTCTTTAGCCTCTTTTGTGGTCTACATCCTAGCAGAAAGCTTTTCCACTCTGTCTGGCAAGGAAAACCTGCGGGAGCACAGAAAACATCTCCCATCGTCTTCTGGACGTTGCACGGAGGTCTGCCAAGTGTTTGGCATGAAGGAAAGAAAAGTTGTCCAAAACAGCTTCCAATCGAAGATTCGTGTGATTGGAAACGTCAGGAAAGTGTAAGGTACTGTTTTCTATCAGTTGGCAAGCTGCGCACACAATCCCAGTGTTGTACAGCTTCCTTCTTCACCTTTCCGATGCTGCCGCTCTCTCCGGCTCCCGGAGCCGAAGAAGCGGCTTCTTCGCGCAAAGACGATTGTACCGCTCACAGTGCTCTCTTAGCGCCGCTTCTGCCGAAAGAAGCCCGGGAGCGGCTCTTAGCTCCGGAGAGCATCCTATCTTCGTCTTTAGCGTCTTTTGTGGTCTACATCCTAGCAGAAAGCTTTTCCACTCTGTCTGGCAAGGAAAACCTGCGGGAGCACAGAAAACATCTCCCATCGTCTTCTGGACGTTGCACGGAGGTCTGCCAAGTGTTTGGCATGAAGGAAAGAAAAGTTGTCCAAAACAGCTTCCAATCGAAGATTCATGTGATTGGAAACGTCAGGAAAGTTGTAAGGTACTGTTTTCTATCAGTTGGCAAGCTGCGCACACAATGCCAGTGTTGTACAGCTTCCTTCTTCACCTTTCCGATGCTGCCGCTCTCTCCGGCTCCCGGAGCCGAAGAAGCGGCTTCTTCGCGCAAAGACGATTGTACCGCTCACAGTGCTCTCTTAGCGCCGCTTCTGCCGAAAGAAGCCCGGCAGCGGCTCTTAGCTCCGGAGAGCATCGTACCTTCGTCTTTAGCGTCTTTTGTGGTCTACATCCTAGCAGAAAGCTTTTCCACTCTGTCTGGCAAGGAAAACCTGCGGGAGCACAGAAAACATCTCCCATCGTGTTCTGGACGTTGCACGGAGGTCTGCCAAGTGTTTGGCATGAAGGAAAGAAAAGTTGTCCAAAACAGCTTCCAATCGAAGATTCGTGTGATTGGAAACGTCAGGAAAGTGTAAGGTACTGTCTTCTATCAGTTGGCAAGCTGCGCACACAATCCCAGTGTTGTACAGCTTCCTTCTTCAGTTTTCCGATGCTGCCGCTCTCTCCGGCTCCCGGAGCCGAAGAAGCGGCTTCTTCGCGCAAAGACGATTGTACCGCTCACAGTGCTCTCTTAGCGCCGCTTCTGCCGAAAGAAGCCCGGGAGCGGCTCTTAGCTCCGGAGAGCATCGGACCTTCGTCTTTAGCGTCTTTTGTGGTCTACATCCTAGCAGAAAGCTTTTCCACTCTGTCTGGCAAGGAAAACCTGCGGGAGCACAGAAAACATCTCCCATCGTGTTCTGGACGTTGCACGGAGGTCTGCCAAGTGTTTGGCATGAAGGAAAGAAAAGTTGTCCAAAACAGCTTCCAATCGAAGATTCATGTGATTGGAAACGTCAGGAAAGTGTAAGGTACTGTTTTCTATCAGTTGGCAAGCTGCGCACACAATCCCAGTGTTGTACAGCTTCCTTCTTGTCCTTTCCGATGCTGCCGCTCTGTCCGGCTCCCGGAGCCGAAGAAGCGGCTTCTTCGCGCAAAGACGATTGTACCGCTCACAGTGCTCTCTTAGCGCCGCTTCTGCTGAAAGAAGCCCGGGAGCGGCTCTTAGCTCTGGAGAGCATCCTATCTTCGTCTTTAGCGTCTTTTGTGGTCTACATCCTAGCAGAAAGCTTTTCCACTCTGTCTGGCAAGGAAAACCTGCGGGAGCACAGAAAACATCTCCCATCGTGTTCTGGACGTTGCACGGAGGTCTGCCAAGTGTTTGGCATGAAGGAAAGAAAAGTTGTCCAAAACAGCTTCCAATCGAAGATTCATGTGATTGGAAACGTCAGGAAAGTTGTAAGGTACTGTTTTCTATCAGTTGGCAAGCTGCGCACACAATGCCAGTGTTGTACACCTTCCTTCTTCACCTTTCCGATGCTGCCGCTCTCTCCGGCTCCCGGAGCCGAAGAAGCGGCTTCTTCGCGCAAAGACGATTGTACCGATCACAGTGCTCTCTTAGCGCCGCTTCTGCCGAAAGAAGCCCGGGAGCGGCTCTTAGCTCCGGAGAGCATCGTACCTTCGTCTTTAGCGTCTTTTGTGGTCTACATCCTAGCAGAAAGCTTTTCCACTCTGTCTGGCAAGGAAAACCTGCGGGAGCACAGAAAACATCTCCCATCGTCTTCTGGACGTTGCACGGAGGTCTGCCAAGTGTTTGGCATGAAGGAAAGAAAAGTTGTCCAAAACAGCTTCCAATCGAAGATTCATGTGATTGGAAACGTCAGGAAAGTTGTAAGGTACTGTTTTCTATCAGTTGGCAAGCTGCGCACACAATGCCAGTGTTGTACAGCTTCCTTCTTCACCTTTCCGATGCTGCCGCTCTCTCCGGCTCCCGGAGCCGAAGAAGCGGCTTCTTCGCGCAAAGACGATTGTACCGCTCACAGTGCTCTCTTAGCGCCGCTTCTGCCGAAAGAAGCCCGGGAGCGGCTCTTAGCTCCGGAGAGCATCGTACCTTCGTCTTTAGCGTCTTTTGTGGTCTACATCCTAGCAGAAAGCTTTTCCACTCTATCTGGCAAGGAAAACCTGCGGGAGCACAGAAAACATCTCCCATCGTGTTCTGGACGTTGCACGGAGGTCTGCCAAGTGTTTGGCATGAAGGAAAGAAAAGTTGTCCAAAACAGCTTCCAATCGAAGATTCGTGTGATTGGAAACGTCAGGAAAGTGTAAGGTACTGTTTTCTATCAGTTGGCAAGCTGCGCACACAATCCCAGTGTTGTACAGCTTCCTTCTTCACCTTTGCGATGCTGCCGCTCTCTCCGGCTCCCGGAGCCGAAGAAGCGGCTTCTTCGCGCAAAGACGATTGTACCGCTCACAGTGCTCTCTTAGCGCCGCTTCTGCCGAAAGAAGCCCGGGAGCGGCTCTTAGCTCCGGAGAGCATCGGACCTGCGTCTTTAGCGTCTTTTGTGGTCTACATCCTAGCAGAAAGCTTTTCCACTCTGTCTGGCAAGGAAAACCTGCGGGAGCACAGAAAACATCTCCCATCGTGTTCTGGACGTTGCACGGAGGTCTGCCAAGTGTTTGGCATGAAGGAAAGAAAAGTTGTCCAAAACAGCTTCCAATCGAAGATTCATGTGATTGGAAACGTCAGGAAAGTTGTAAGGTACTGTTTTCTATCAGTTGGCAAGCTGCGCACACAATCCCAGTGTTGTACAGCTTCCTTCTTCACCTTTCCGATGCTGCCGCTCTCTCCGGCTCCCGGAGCCGAAGAAGCGGCTTCTTCGCGCAAAGACGATTGTACCGCTCACAGTGCTCTCTTAGCGCCGCTTCTGCCGAAAGAAGCCCGGCAGCGGCTCTTAGCTCCGGAGAGCATCGTACCTTCGTCTTTAGCGTCTTTTGTGGTCTACATCCTAGCAGAAAGCTTTTCCACTCTGTCTGGCAAGGAAAACCTGCGGGAGCACAGAAAACATCTCCCATCGTGTTCTGGACGTTGCACGGAGGTCTGCCAAGTGTTTGGCATGAAGGAAAGAAAAGTTGTCCAAAACAGCTTCCAATCGAAGATTCGTGTGATTGGAAACGTCAGGAAAGTGTAAGGTACTGTCTTCTATCAGTTGGCAAGCTGCGCACACAATCCCAGTGTTGTACAGCTTCCTTCTTCAGTTTTCCGATGCTGCCGCTCTGTCCGGCTCCCGGAGCCGAAGAAGCGGCTTCTTCGCGCAAAGACGATTGTACCGCTCACAGTGCTCTCTTAGCGCCGCTTCTGCCGAAAGAAGCCCGGGAGCGGCTCTTAGCTCCGGAGAGCATCGTACCTGCGTCTTTAGCGTCTTTTGTGGTCTACATCCTAGCAGAAAGCTTTTCCACTCTGTCTGGCAAGGAAAACCTGCGGGAGCACAGAAAACATCTCCCATCGTCTTCTGGACGTTGCACGGAGGTCTGCCAAGTGTTTGGCATGAAGGAAAGAAAAGTTGTCCAAAACAGCTTCCAATCGAAGATTCATGTGATTGGAAACGTCAGGAAAGTGTAAGGTACTGTTTTCTATCAGTTGGCAAGCTGCGCACACAATCCCAGTGTTGTACAGCTTCCTTCTTCAGTTTTCCGATGCTGCCGCTCTCTCCGGCTCCCGGAGCCGAAGAAGCGGCTTCTTCGCGCAAAGACGATTGTACCGCTCACAGTGCTCTCTTAGCGCCGCTTCTGCCGAAAGAAGCCCGGGAGCGGCTCTTAGCTCCGGAGAGCATCGGACCTTCGTCTTTAGCGTCTTTTGTGGTCTACATCCTAGCAGAAAGCTTTTCCACTCTGTCTGGCAAGGAAAACCTGCGGGAGCACAGAAAACATCTCCCATCGTCTTCTGGACGTTGCACGGAGGTCTGCCAAGTGTTTGGCATGAAGGAAAGAAAAGTTGTCCAAAACAGCTTCCAATCGAAGATTCATGTGATTGGAAACGTCAGGAAAGTGTAAGGTACTGTTTTCTATCAGTTGGCAAGCTGCGCACACAATCCCAGTGTTGTACAGCTTCCTTCTTGTCCTTTCCGATGCTGCCGCTCTGTCCGGCTCCCGGAGCCGAAGAAGCGGCTTCTTCGCGCAAAGACGATTGTACCGCTCACAGTGCTCTCTTAGCGCCGCTTCTGCTGAAAGAAGCCCGGGAGCGGCTCTTAGCTCTGGAGAGCATCCTATCTTCGTCTTTAGCGTCTTTTGTGGTCTACATCCTAGCAGAAAGCTTTTCCACTCTGTCTGGCAAGGAAAACCTGCGGGAGCACAGAAAACATCTCCCATCGTGTTCTGGACGTTGCACGGAGGTCTGCCAAGTGTTTGGCATGAAGGAAAGAAAAGTTGTCCAAAACAGCTTCCAATCGAAGATTCATGTGATTGGAAACGTCAGGAAAGTTGTAAGGTACTGTTTTCTATCAGTTGGCAAGCTGCGCACACAATGCCAGTGTTGTACACCTTCCTTCTTCACCTTTCCGATGCTGCCGCTCTCTCCGGCTCCCGGAGCCGAAGAAGCGGCTTCTTCGCGCAAAGACGATTGTACCGATCACAGTGCTCTCTTAGCGCCGCTTCTGCCGAAAGAAGCCCGGGAGCGGCTCTTAGCTCCGGAGAGCATCGTACCTTCGTCTTTAGCGTCTTTTGTGGTCTACATCCTAGCAGAAAGCTTTTCCACTCTGTCTGGCAAGGAAAACCTGCGGGAGCACAGAAAACATCTCCCATCGTCTTCTGGACGTTGCACGGAGGTCTGCCAAGTGTTTGGCATGAAGGAAAGAAAAGTTGTCCAAAACAGCTTCCAATCGAAGATTCATGTGATTGGAAACGTCAGGAAAGTTGTAAGGTACTGTTTTCTATCAGTTGGCAAGCTGCGCACACAATGCCAGTGTTGTACAGCTTCCTTCTTCACCTTTCCGATGCTGCCGCTCTCTCCGGCTCCCGGAGCCGAAGAAGCGGCTTCTTCGCGCAAAGACGATTGTACCGCTCACAGTGCTCTCTTAGCGCCGCTTCTGCCGAAAGAAGCCCGGCAGCGGCTCTTAGCTCCGGAGAGCATCGTACCTTCGTCTTTAGCGTCTTTTGTGGTCTACATCCTAGCAGAAAGCTTTTCCACTCTATCTGGCAAGGAAAACCTGCGGGAGCACAGAAAACATCTCCCATCGTGTTCTGGACGTTGCACGGAGGTCTGCCAAGTGTTTGGCATGAAGGAAAGAAAAGTTGTCCAAAACAGCTTCCAATCGAAGATTCGTGTGATTGGAAACGTCAGGAAAGTGTAAGGTACTGTTTTCTATCAGTTGGCAAGCTGCGCACACAATCCCAGTGTTGTACAGCTTCCTTCTTCACCTTTGCGATGCTGCCGCTCTCTCCGGCTCCCGGAGCCGAAGAAGCGGCTTCTTCGCGCAAAGACGATTGTACCGCTCACAGTGCTCTCTTAGCGCCGCTTCTGCCGAAAGAAGCCCGGGAGCGGCTCTTAGCTCCGGAGAGCATCGGACCTGCGTCTTTAGCGTCTTTTGTGGTCTACATCCTAGCAGAAAGCTTTTCCACTCTGTCTGGCAAGGAAAACCTGCGGGAGCACAGAAAACATCTCCCATCGTGTTCTGGACGTTGCACGGAGGTCTGCCAAGTGTTTGGCATGAAGGAAAGAAAAGTTGTCCAAAACAGCTTCCAATCGAAGATTCGTGTGATTGGAAACGTCAGGAAAGTGTAAGGTACTGTTTTCTATCAGTTGGCAAGCTGCGCACACAATCCCAGTGTTGTACAGCTTCCTTCTTCACCTTTGCGATGCTGCCGCTCTGTCCGGCTCCCGGAGCCGAAGAAGCGGCTTCTTCGCGCAAAGACGATTGTACCGCTCACAGTGCTCTCTTAGCGCCGCTTCTGCCGAAAGAAGCCCGGGAGCGGCTCTTAGCTCCGGAGAGCATCGTACCTTCGTCTTTAGCGTCTTTTGTGGTCTACATCCTAGCAGAAAGCTTTTCCACTCTGTCTGGCAAGGAAAACCTGCGGGAGCACAGAAAACATCTCCCATCGTGTTCTGGACGTTGCACGGAGGTCTGCCAAGTGTTTGGCATGAAGGAAAGAAAAGTTGTCCAAAACAGCTTCCAATCGAAGATTCGTGTGATTGGAAACGTCAGGAAAGTGTAAGGTACTGTTTTCTATCAGTTGGCAAGCTGCGCACACAATCCCAGTGTTGTACAGCTTCCTTCTTGTCCTTTCCGATGCTGCCGCTCTGTCCGGCTCCCGGAGCCGAAGAAGCGGCTTCTTCGCGCAAAGACGATTGTACCGCTCACAGTGCTCTCTTAGCGCCGCTTCTGCCGAAAGAAGCCCGGGAGCGGCTCTTAGCTCCGGAGAGCATCGTACCTTTGTCTTTAGCGTCTTTTGTGGTCTACATCCTAGCAGAAAGCTTTTCCACTCTGTCTGGCAAGGAAAACCTGCGGGAGCACAGAAAACATCTCCCATCGTGTTCTGGACGTTGCACGGAGGTCTGCCAAGTGTTTGGCATGAAGGAAAGAAAAGTTGTCCAAAACAGCTTCCAATCGAAGATTCATGTGATTGGAAACGTCAGGAAAGTGTAAGGTACTGTTTTCTATCAGTTGGCAAGCTGCGCACACAATCCCAGTGTTGTACAGCTTCCTTCTTCACCTTTGCGATGCTGCCGCTCTCTCCGGCTCCCGGAGCCGAAGAAGCGGCTTCTTCGCGCAAAGACGATTGTACCGCTCACAGTGCTCTCTTAGCGCCGCTTCTGCCGAAAGAAGCCCGGGAGCGGCTCTTAGCTCCGGAGAGCATCCTATCTTCGTCTTTAGCGTCTTTTGTGGTCTACATCCTAGCAGAAAGCTTTTCCACTCTGTCTGGCAAGGAAAACCTGCGGGAGCACAGAAAACATCTCCCATCGTGTTCTGGACGTTGCACAGAGGTCTGCCAAGTGTTTGGCATGAAGGAAAGAAAAGTTGTCCAAAACAGCTTCCAATCGAAGATTCATGTGATTGGAAACGTCAGTAAAGTTGTAAGGTACTGTTTTCTATCAGTTGGCAAGCTGCGAACACAATGCCAGTGTTGTACAGCTTCCTTCTTCACCTTTCCGATGCTGCCGCTCTCTCCGGCTCCCGGAGCCGAAGAAGCGGCTTCTTCGCGCAAAGACGATTGTACCGCTCACAGTGCTCTCTTAGCGCCGCTTCTGCCGAAAGAAGCCCGGGAGCGGCGCTTAGCTCCGGAGAGCATCGTACCTTCGTCTTTAGCGTCTTTTGTGGTCTACATCCTAGCAGAAAGCTTTTCCACTCTGTCTGGCAAGGAAAACCTGCGGGAGCACAGAAAACATCTCCCATCGTCTTCTGGACGTTGCACGGAGGTCTGCCAAGTGTTTGGCATGAAGGAAAGAAAAGTTGTCCAAAACAGCTTCCAATCGAAGATTCATGTGATTGGAAACGTCAGGAAAGTTGTAAGGTACTGTTTTCTATCAGTTGGCAAGCTGCGCACACAATGCCAGTGTTGTACACCTTCCTTCTTCACCTTTCCGATGCTGCCGCTCTCTCCGGCTCCCGGAGCCGAAGAAGCGGCTTCTTCGCGCAAAGACGATTGTACCGCTCACAGTGCTCTCTTAGCGCCGCTTCTGCCGAAAGAAGCCCGGGAGCGGCTCTTAGCTCCGGAGAGCATCGTACCTTCGTCTTTAGCGTCTTTTGTGGTCTACATCCTAGCAGAAAGCTTTTCCACTCTGTCTGGCAAGGAAAACCTGCGGGAGCACAGAAAACATCTCCCATCGTCTTCTGGACGTTGCACGGAGGTCTGCCAAGTGTTTGGCATGAAGGAAAGAAAAGTTGTCCAAAACAGCTTCCAATCGAAGATTCGTGTGATTGGAAACGTCAGGAAAGTGTAAGGTACTGTTTTCTATCAGTTGGCAAGCTGCGCACACAATCCCAGTGTTGTACAGCTTCCTTCTTCAGTTTTCCGATGCTGCCGCTCTCTCCGGCTCCCGGAGCCGAAGAAGCGGCTTCTTCGCGCAAAGACGATTGTACCGCTCACAGTGCTCTCTTAGCGCCGCTTCTGCCGAAAGAAGCCCGGGAGCGGCTCTTAGCTCCGGAGAGCATCGTACCTTCGTCTTTAGCGTCTTTTGTGGTCTACATCCTAGCAGAAAGCTTTTCCACTCTGTCTGGCAAGGAAAACCTGCGGGAGCACAGAAAACATCTCCCATCGTGTTCTGGACGTTGCACGGAGGTCTGCCAAGTGTTTGGCATGAAGGAAAGAAAAGTTGTCCAAAACAGCTTCCAATCGAAGATTCGTGTGATTGGAAACGTCAGGAAAGTGTAAGGTACTGTTTTCTATCAGTTGGCAAGCTGCGCACACAATCCCAGTGTTGTACAGCTTCCTTCTTCACCTTTCCGATGCTGCCGCTCTCTCCGGCTCCCGGAGCCGAAGAAGCGGCTTCTTCGCGCAAAGACGATTGTACCGCTCACAGTGCTCTCTTAGCGCCGCTTCTGCCGAAAGAAGCCCGGCAGCGGCTCTTAGCTCCGGAGAGCCTCGTACCTTCGTCTTTAGCATCTTTTGTGGTCTACATCCTAGCAGAAAGCTTTTCCACTCTGTCTGGCAAGGAAAACCTGCGGGAGCACAGAAAACATCTCCCATCGTGTTCTGGACGTTGCACGGAGGTCTGCCAAGTGTTTGGCATGAAGGAAAGAAAAGTTGTCCAAAACAGCTTCCAATCGAAGATTCATGTGATTGGAAACGTCAGGAAAGTGTAAGGTACTGTTTTCTATCAGTTGGCAAGCTGCGCACACAATCCCAGTGTTGTACAGCTTCCTTCTTCACCTTTGCGATGCTGCCGCTCTCTCCGGCTCCCGGAGCCGAAGAAGCGGCTTCTTCGCGCAAAGACGATTGTACCGCTCACAGTGCTCTCTTAGCGCCGCTTCTGCCGAAAGAAGCCCGGCAGCGGCTCTTAGCTCCGGAGAGCATCCTATCTTCGTCTTTAGCGTCTTTTGTGGTCTACATCCTAGCAGAAAGCTTTTCCACTCTGTCTGGCAAGGAAAACCTGCGGGAGCACAGAAAACATCTCCCATCGTGTTCTGGACGTTGCACGGAGGTCTGCCAAGTGTTTGGCATGAAGGAAAGAAAAGTTGTCCAAAACAGCTTCCAATCGAAGATTCATGTGATTGGAAACGTCAGTAAAGTTGTAAGGTACTGTTTTCTATCAGTTGGCAAGCTGCGCACACAATGCCAGTGTTGTACAGCTTCCTTCTTCACCTTTCCGATGCTGCCGCTCTCTCCGGCTCCCGGAGCCGAAGAAGCGGCTTCTTCGCGCAAAGACGATTGTACCGCTCACAGTGCTCTCTTAGCGCCGCTTCTGCCGAAAGAAGCCCGGGAGCGGCTCTTAGCTCCGGAGAGCATCGTACCTTCGTCTTTAGCGTCTTTTGTGGTCTACATCCTAGCAGAAAGCTTTTCCACTCTGTCTGGCAAGGAAAACCTGCGGGAGCACAGAAAACATCTCCCATCGTCTTCTGGACGTTGCACAGAGGTCTGCCAAGTGTTTGGCATGAAGGAAAGAAAAGTTGTCCAAAACAGCTTCCAATCGAAGATTCATGTGATTGGAAACGTCAGGAAAGTTGTAAGGTACTGTTTTCTATCAGTTGGCAAGCTGCGCACACAATGCCAGTGTTGTACAGCTTCCTTCTTCACCTTTCCGATGCTGCCGCTCTCTCCGGCTCCCGGAGCCGAAGAAGCGGCTTCTTCGCGCAAAGACGATTGTACCGCTCACAGTGCTCTCTTAGCGCCGCTTCTGCCGAAAGAAGCCCGGGAGCGGCTCTTAGCTCCGGAGAGCATCGTACCTTCGTCTTTAGCGTCTTTTGTGGTCTACATCCTAGCAGAAAGCTTTTCCACTCTGTCTGGCAAGGAAAACCTGCGGGAGCACAGAAAACATCTCCCATCGTCTTCTGGACGTTGCACGGAGGTCTGCCAAGTGTTTGGCATGAAGGAAAGAAAAGTTGTCCAAAACAGCTTCCAATCGAAGATTCGTGTGATTGGAAACGTCAGGAAAGTGTAAGGTACTGTTTTCTATCAGTTGGCAAGCTGCGCACACAATCCCAGTGTTGTACAGCTTCCTTCTTCAGTTTTCCGATGCTGCCGCTCTCTCCGGCTCCCGGAGCCGAAGAAGCGGCTTCTTCGCGCAAAGACGATTGTACCGCTCACAGTGCTCTCTTAGCGCCGCTTCTGCCGAAAGAAGCCCGGGAGCGGCTCTTAGCTCCGGAGAGCATCGTACCTTCGTCTTTAGCGTCTTTTGTGGTCTACATCCTAGCAGAAAGCTTTTCCACTCTGTCTGGCAAGGAAAACCTGCGGGAGCACAGAAAACATCTCCCATCGTGTTCTGGACGTTGCACGGAGGTCTGCCAAGTGTTTGGCATGAAGGAAAGAAAAGTTGTCCAAAACAGCTTCCAATCGAAGATTCGTGTGATTGGAAACGTCAGGAAAGTGTAAGGTACTGTTTTCTATCAGTTGGCAAGCTGCGCACACAATGCCAGTGTTGTACAGCTTCCTTCTTCACCTTTGCGATGCTGCCGCTCTCTCCGGCTCCCGGAGCCGAAGAAGCGGCTTCTTCGCGCAAAGACGATTGTACCGCTCACAGTGCTCTCTTAGCGCCGCTTCTGCCGAAAGAAGCCCGGGAGCGGCTCTTAGCTCCGGAGAGCATCGTACCTTCGTCTTTAGCGTCTTTTGTGGTCTACATCCTAGCAGAAAGCTTTTCCACTCTGTCTGGCAAGGAAAACCTGCGGGAGCACAGAAAACATCTCCCATCGTCTTCTGGACGTTGCACGGAGGTCTGCCAAGTGTTTGGCATGAAGGAAAGAAAAGTTGTCCAAAACAGCTTCCAATCGAAGATTCGTGTGATTGGAAACGTCAGGAAAGTGTAAGGTACTGTTTTCTATCAGTTGGCAAGCTGCGCACACAATCCCAGTGTTGTACAGCTTCCTTCTTCACCTTTGCGATGCTGCCGCTCTGTCCGGCTCCCGGAGCCGAAGAAGCGGCTTCTTCGCGCAAAGACGATTGTACCGCTCACAGTGCTCTCTTAGCGCCGCTTCTGCCGAAAGAAGCCCGGGAGCGGCTCTTAGCTCCGGAGAGCATCGTACCTTTGTCTTTAGCGTCTTTTGTGGTCTACATCCTAGCAGAAAGCTTTTCCACTCTGTCTGGCAAGGAAAACCTGCGGGAGCACAGAAAACATCTCCCATCGTGTTCTGGACGTTGCACGGAGGTCTGCCAAGTGTTTGGCATGAAGGAAAGAAAAGTTGTCCAAAACAGCTTCCAATCGAAGATTCATGTGATTGGAAACATCAGGAAAGTGTAAGGTACTGTTTTCTATCAGTTGGCAAGCTGCGCACACAATCCCAGTGTTGTACAGCTTCCTTCTTCACCTTTGCGATGCTGCCGCTCTCTCCGGCTCCCGGAGCCGAAGAAGCGGCTTCTTCGCGCAAAGACGATTGTACCGCTCACAGTGCTCTCTTAGCGCCGCTTCTGCCGAAAGAAGCCCGGGAGCGGCTCTTAGCTCCGGAGAGCATCCTATCTTCGTCTTTAGCGTCTTTTGTGGTCTACATCCTAGCAGAAAGCTTTTCCACTCTGTCTGGCAAGGAAAACCTGCGGGAGCACAGAAAACATCTCCCATCGTGTTCTGGACGTTGCACAGAGGTCTGCCAAGTGTTTGGCATGAAGGAAAGAAAAGTTGTCCAAAACAGCTTCCAATCGAAGATTCATGTGATTGGAAACGTCAGTAAAGTTGTAAGGTACTGTTTTCTATCAGTTGGCAAGCTGCGCACACAATGCCAGTGTTGTACAGCTTCCTTCTTCACCTTTCCGATGCTGCCGCTCTCTCCGGCTCCCGGAGCCGAAGAAGCGGCTTCTTCGCGCAAAGACGATTGTACCGCTCACAGTGCTCTCTTAGCGCCGCTTCTGCCGAAAGAAGCCCGGGAGCGGCTCTTAGCTCCGGAGAGCATCGTACCTTCGTCTTTAGCGTCTTTTGTGGTCTACATCCTAGCAGAAAGCTTTTCCACTCTGTCTGGCAAGGAAAACCTGCGGGAGCACAGAAAACATCTCCCATCGTCTTCTGGACGTTGCACGGAGGTCTGCCAAGTGTTTGGCATGAAGGAAAGAAAAGTTGTCCAAAACAGCTTCCAATCGAAGATTCATGTGATTGGAAACGTCAGGAAAGTTGTAAGGTACTGTTTTCTATCAGTTGGCAAGCTGCGCACACAATGCCAGTGTTGTACAGCTTCCTTCTTCACCTTTCCGATGCTGCCGCTCTCTCCGGCTCCCGGAGCCGAAGAAGCGGCTTCTTCGCGCAAAGACGATTGTACCGCTCACAGTGCTCTCTTAGCGCCGCTTCTGCCGAAAGAAGCCCGGGAGCGGCTCTTAGCTCCGGAGAGCATCGTACCTTCGTCTTTAGCGTCTTTTGTGGTCTACATCCTAGCAGAAAGCTTTTCCACTCTGTCTGGCAAGGAAAACCTGCGGGAGCACAGAAAACATCTCCCATCGTCTTCTGGACGTTGCACGGAGGTCTGCCAAGTGTTTGGCATGAAGGAAAGAAAAGTTGTCCAAAACAGCTTCCAATCGAAGATTCGTGTGATTGGAAACGTCAGGAAAGTGTAAGGTACTGTTTTCTATCAGTTGGCAAGCTGCGCACACAATCCCAGTGTTGTACAGCTTCCTTCTTCAGTTTTCCGATGCTGCCGCTCTCTCCGGCTCCCGGAGCCGAAGAAGCGGCTTCTTCGCGCAAAGACGATTGTACCGCTCACAGTGCTCTCTTAGCGCCGCTTCTGCCGAAAGAAGCCCGGGAGCGGCTCTTAGCTCCGGAGAGCATCGTACCTTCGTCTTTAGCGTCTTTTGTGGTCTACATCCTAGCAGAAAGCTTTTCCACTCTGTCTGGCAAGGAAAACCTGCGGGAGCACAGAAAACATCTCCCATCGTGTTCTGGACGTTGCACGGAGGTCTGCCAAGTGTTTGGCATGAAGGAAAGAAAAGTTGTCCAAAACAGCTTCCAATCGAAGATTCATGTGATTGGAAACGTCAGGAAAGTGTAAGGTACTGTTTTCTATCAGTTGGCAAGCTGCGCACACAATCCCAGTGTTGTACAGCTTCCTTCTTCACCTTTGCGATGCTGCCGCTCTCTCCGGCTCCCGGAGCCGAAGAAGCGGCTTCTTCGCGCAAAGACGATTGTACCGCTCACAGTGCTCTCTTAGCGCCGCTTCTGCCGAAAGAAGCCCGGGAGCGGCTCTTAGCTCCGGAGAGCATCGTACCTTTGTCTTTAGCGTCTTTTGTGGTCTACATCCTAGCAGAAAGCTTTTCCACTCTGTCTGGCAAGGAAAACCTGCGGGAGCACAGAAAACATCTCCCATCGTCTTCTGGACGTTGCACGGAGGTCTGCCAAGTGTTTGGCATGAAGGAAAGAAAAGTTGTCCAAAACAGCTTCCAATCGAAGATTCGTGTGATTGGAAACGTCAGGAAAGTGTAAGGTACTGTTTTCTATCAGTTGGCAAGCTGCGCACACAATGCCAGTGTTGTACAGCTTCCTTCTTCACCTTTGCGATGCTGCCGCTCTCTCCGGCTCCCGGAGCCGAAGAAGCGGCTTCTTCGCGCAAAGACGATTGTACCGCTCACAGTGCTCTCTTAGCGCCGCTTCTGCCGAAAGAAGCCCGGGAGCGGCTCTTAGCTCCGGAGAGCATCCTATCTTCGTCTTTAGCGTCTTTTGTGGTCTACATCCTAGCAGAAAGCTTTTCCACTCTGTCTGGCAAGGAAAACCTGCGGGAGCACAGAAAACATCTCCCATCGTCTTCTGGACGTTGCACGGAGGTCTGCCAAGTGTTTGGCATGAAGGAAAGAAAAGTTGTCCAAAACAGCTTCCAATCGAAGATTCATGTGATTGGAAACGTCAGGAAAGTTGTAAGGTACTGTTTTCTATCAGTTGGCAAGCTGCGCACACAATGCCAGTGTTGTACAGCTTCCTTCTTCACCTTTCCGATGCTGCCGCTCTCTCCGGCTCCCGGAGCCGAAGAAGCGGCTTCTTCGCGCAAAGACGATTGTACCGCTCACAGTGCTCTCTTAGCGCCGCTTCTGCCGAAAGAAGCCCGGCAGCGGCTCTTAGCTCCGGAGAGCATCGTACCTTCGTCTTTAGCGTCTTTTGTGGTCTACATCCTAGCAGAAAGCTTTTCCACTCTGTCTGGCAAGGAAAACCTGCGGGAGCACAGAAAACATCTCCCATCGTGTTCTGGACGTTGCACGGAGGTCTGCCAAGTGTTTGGCATGAAGGAAAGAAAAGTTGTCCAAAACAGCTTCCAATCGAAGATTCGTGTGATTGGAAACGTCAGGAAAGTGTAAGGTACTGTCTTCTATCAGTTGGCAAGCTGCGCACACAATCCCAGTGTTGTACAGCTTCCTTCTTCAGTTTTCCGATGCTGCCGCTCTGTCCGGCTCCCGGAGCCGAAGAAGCGGCTTCTTCGCGCAAAGACGATTGTACCGCTCACAGTGCTCTCTTAGCGCCGCTTCTGCCGAAAGAAGCCCGGCAGCGGCTCTTAGCTCCGGAGAGCATCGTACCTGCGTCTTTAGCGTCTTTTGTGGTCTACATCCTAGCAGAAAGCTTTTCCACTCTGTCTGGCAAGGAAAACCTGCGGGAGCACAGAAAACATCTCCCATCGTGTTCTGGACGTTGCACGGAGGTCTGCCAAGTGTTTGGCATGAAGGAAAGAAAAGTTGTCCAAAACAGCTTCCAATCGAAGATTCATGTGATTGGAAACGTCAGGAAAGTGTAAGGTACTGTTTTCTATCAGTTGGCAAGCTGCGCACACAATCCCAGTGTTGTACAGCTTCCTTCTTCAGTTTTCCGATGCTGCCGCTCTCTCCGGCTCCCGGAGCCGAAGAAGCGGCTTCTTCGCGCAAAGACGATTGTACCGCTCACAGTGCTCTCTTAGCGCCGCTTCTGCCGAAAGAAGCCCGGGAGCGGCTCTTAGCTCCGGAGAGCATCGGACCTTCGTCTTTAGCGTCTTTTGTGGTCTACATCCTAGCAGAAAGCTTTTCCACTCTGTCTGGCAAGGAAAACCTGCGGGAGCACAGAAAACATCTCCCATCGTGTTCTGGACGTTGCACGGAGGTCTGCCAAGTGTTTGGCATGAAGGAAAGAAAAGTTGTCCAAAACAGCTTCCAATCGAAGATTCATGTGATTGGAAACGTCAGGAAAGTGTAAGGTACTGTTTTCTATCAGTTGGCAAGCTGCGCACACAATCCCAGTGTTGTACAGCTTCCTTCTTCACCTTTGCGATGCTGCCGCTCTCTCCGGCTCCCGGAGCCGAAGAAGCGGCTTCTTCGCGCAAAGACGATTGTACCGCTCACAGTGCTCTCTTAGCGCCGCTTCTGCCGAAAGAAGCCCGGGAGCGGCTCTTAGCTCCGGAGAGCATCGTACCTGCGTCTTTAGCCTCTTTTGTGGTCTACATCCTAGCAGAAAGCTTTTCCACTCTGTCTGGCAAGGAAAACCTGCGGGAGCACAGAAAACATCTCCCATCGTCTTCTGGACGTTGCACGGAGGTCTGCCAAGTGTTTGGCATGAAGGAAAGAAAAGTTGTCCAAAACAGCTTCCAATCGAAGATTCGTGTGATTGGAAACGTCAGGAAAGTGTAAGGTACTGTTTTCTAACAGTTGGCAAGCTGCGCACACAATCCCAGTGTTGTACAGCTTCCTTCTTCACCTTTCCGTTGCTGCCGCTCTCTCCGGCTCCCGGAGCCGAAGAAGCGGCTTCTTCGCGCAAAGACGATTGTACCGCTCACAGTGCTCTCTTAGCGCCGCTTCTGCCGAAAGAAGCCCGGGAGCGGCTCTTAGCTCCGGAGAGCATCGTACCTTCGTCTTTAGCGTCTTTTGTGGTCTACATCCTAGCAGAAAGCTTTTCCACTCTGTCTGGCAAGGAAAACCTGCGGGAGCACAGAAAACATCTCCCATCGTGTTCTGGACGTTGCACGGAGGTCTGCCAAGTGTTTGGCATGAAGGAAAGAAAAGTTGTCCAAAACAGCTTCCAATCGAAGATTCATGTGATTGGAAACGTCAGGAAAGTGTAAGGTACTGTTTTCTATCAGTTGGCAAGCTGCGCACACAATGCCAGTGTTGTACAGCTTCCTTCTTCACCTTTGCGATGCTGCCGCTCTCTCCGGCTCCCGGAGCCGAAGAAGCGGCTTCTTCGCGCAAAGACGATTGTACCGCTCACAGTGCTCTCTTAGCGCCGCTTCTGCCGAAAGAAGCCCGGGAGCGGCTCTTAGCTCCGGAGAGCATCGTACCTTCGTCTTTAGCGTCTTTTGTGGTCTACATCCTAGCAGAAAGCTTTTCCACTCTGTCTGGCAAGGAAAACCTGCGGGAGCACAGAAAACATCTCCCATCGTGTTCTGGACGTTGCACGGAGGTCTGCCAAGTGTTTGGCATGAAGGAAAGAAAAGTTGTCCAAAACAGCTTCCAATCGAAGATTCGTGTGATTGGAAACGTCAGGAAAGTGTAAGGTACTGTTTTCTATCAGTTGGCAAGCTGCGCACACAATCCCAGTGTTGTACAGCTTCCTTCTTCACCTTTGCGATGCTGCCGCTCTCTCCGGCTCCCGGAGCCGAAGAAGCGGCTTCTTCGCGCAAAGACGATTGTACCGCTCACAGTGCTCTCTTAGCGCCGCTTCTGCCGAAAGAAGCCCGGGAGCGGCTCTTAGCTCCGGAGAGCATCCTATCTTCGTCTTTAGCGTCTTTTGTGGTCTACATCCTAGCAGAAAGCTTTTCCACTCTGTCTGGCAAGGAAAACCTGCGGGAGCACAGAAAACATCTCCCATCGTCTTCTGGACGTTGCACGGAGGTCTGCCAAGTGTTTGGCATGAAGGAAAGAAAAGTTGTCCAAAACAGCTTCCAATCGAAGATTCATGTGATTGGAAACGTCAGGAAAGTTGTAAGGTACTGTTTTCTATCAGTTGGCAAGCTGCGCACACAATGCCAGTGTTGTACAGCTTCCTTCTTCACCTTTCCGATGCTGCCGCTCTCTCCGGCTCCCGGAGCCGAAGAAGCGGCTTCTTCGCGCAAAGACGATTGTACCGCTCACAGTGCTCTCTTAGCGCCGCTTCTGCCGAAAGAAGCCCGGCAGCGGCTCTTAGCTCCGGAGAGCATCGTACCTTCGTCTTTAGCGTCTTTTGTGGTCTACATCCTAGCAGAAAGCTTTTCCACTCTGTCTGGCAAGGAAAACCTGCGGGAGCACAGAAAACATCTCCCATCGTCTTCTGGACGTTGCACGGAGGTCTGCCAAGTGTTTGGCATGAAGGAAAGAAAAGTTGTCCAAAACAGCTTCCAATCGAAGATTCGTGTGATTGGAAACGTCAGGAAAGTGTAAGGTACTGTCTTCTATCAGTTGGCAAGCTGCGCACACAATCCCAGTGTTGTACAGCTTCCTTCTTCAGTTTTCCGATGCTGCCGCTCTCTCCGGCTCCCGGAGCCGAAGAAGCGGCTTCTTCGCGCAAAGACGATTGTACCGCTCACAGTGCTCTCTTAGCGCCGCTTCTGCCGAAAGAAGCCCGGGAGCGGCTCTTAGCTCCGGAGAGCATCGGACCTTCGTCTTTAGCGTCTTTTGTGGTCTACATCCTAGCAGAAAGCTTTTCCACTCTGTCTGGCAAGGAAAACCTGCGGGAGCACAGAAAACATCTCCCATCGTCTTCTGGACGTTGCACGGAGGTCTGCCAAGTGTTTGGCATGAAGGAAAGAAAAGTTGTCCAAAACAGCTTCCAATCGAAGATTCATGTGATTGGAAACGTCAGGAAAGTGTAAGGTACTGTTTTCTATCAGTTGGCAAGCTGCGCACACAATCCCAGTGTTGTACAGCTTCCTTCTTGTCCTTTCCGATGCTGCCGCTCTGTCCGGCTCCCGGAGCCGAAGAAGCGGCTTCTTCGCGCAAAGACGATTGTACCGCTCACAGTGCTCTCTTAGCGCCGCTTCTGCTGAAAGAAGCCCGGGAGCGGCTCTTAGCTCTGGAGAGCATCCTATCTTCGTCTTTAGCGTCTTTTGTGGTCTACATCCTAGCAGAAAGCTTTTCCACTCTGTCTGGCAAGGAAAACCTGCGGGAGCACAGAAAACATCTCCCATCGTGTTCTGGACGTTGCACGGAGGTCTGCCAAGTGTTTGGCATGAAGGAAAGAAAAGTTGTCCAAAACAGCTTCCAATCGAAGATTCATGTGATTGGAAACGTCAGGAAAGTTGTAAGGTACTGTTTTCTATCAGTTGGCAAGCTGCGCACACAATGCCAGTGTTGTACAGCTTCCTTCTTCACCTTTCCGATGCTGCCGCTCTCTCCGGCTCCCGGAGCCGAAGAAGCGGCTTCTTCGCGCAAAGACGATTGTACCGATCACAGTGCTCTCTTAGCGCCGCTTCTGCCGAAAGAAGCCCGGGAGCGGCTCTTAGCTCCGGAGAGCATCGTACCTTCGTCTTTAGCGTCTTTTGTGGTCTACATCCTAGCAGAAAGCTTTTCCACTCTGTCTGGCAAGGAAAACCTGCGGGAGCACAGAAAACATCTCCCATCGTCTTCTGGACGTTGCACGGAGGTCTGCCAAGTGTTTGGCATGAAGGAAAGAAAAGTTGTCCAAAACAGCTTCCAATCGAAGATTCATGTGATTGGAAACGTCAGGAAAGTTGTAAGGTACTGTTTTCTATCAGTTGGCAAGCTGCGCACACAATGCCAGTGTTGTACAGCTTCCTTCTTCACCTTTCCGATGCTGCCGCTCTCTCCGGCTCCCGGAGCCGAAGAAGCGGCTTCTTCGCGCAAAGACGATTGTACCGCTCACAGTGCTCTCTTAGCGCCGCTTCTGCCGAAAGAAGCCCGGCAGCGGCTCTTAGCTCCGGAGAGCATCGTACCTTCGTCTTTAGCGTCTTTTGTGGTCTACATCCTAGCAGAAAGCTTTTCCACTCTATCTGGCAAGGAAAACCTGCGGGAGCACAGAAAACATCTCCCATCGTGTTCTGGACGTTGCACGGAGGTCTGCCAAGTGTTTGGCATGAAGGAAAGAAAAGTTGTCCAAAACAGCTTCCAATCGAAGATTCGTGTGATTGGAAACGTCAGGAAAGTGTAAGGTACTGTTTTCTATCAGTTGGCAAGCTGCGCACACAATCCCAGTGTTGTACAGCTTCCTTCTTCACCTTTGCGATGCTGCCGCTCTCTCCGGCTCCCGGAGCCGAAGAAGCGGCTTCTTCGCGCAAAGACGATTGTACCGCTCACAGTGCTCTCTTAGCGCCGCTTCTGCCGAAAGAAGCCCGGGAGCGGCTCTTAGCTCCGGAGAGCATCGTACCTTCGTCTTTAGCGTCTTTTGTGGTCTACATCCTAGCAGAAAGCTTTTCCACTCTGTCTGGCAAGGAAAACCTGCGGGAGCACAGAAAACATCTCCCATCGTGTTCTGGACGTTGCACGGAGGTCTGCCAAGTGTTTGGCATGAAGGAAAGAAAAGTTGTCCAAAACAGCTTCCAATCGAAGATTCGTGTGATTGGAAACGTCAGGAAAGTGTAAGGTACTGTTTTCTATCAGTTGGCAAGCTGCGCACACAATGCCAGTGTTGTACAGCTTCCTTCTTCACCTTTCCGTTGCTGCCGCTCTGTCCGGCTCCCGGAGCCGAAGAAGCGGCTTCTTCGCGCAAAGACGATTGTACCGCTCACAGTGCTCTCTTAGCGCCGCTTCTGCCGAAAGAAGCCCGGCAGCGGCTCTTAGCTCCGGAGAGCATCGTACCTTTGTCTTTAGCGTCTTTTGTGGTCTACATCCTAGCAGAAAGCTTTTCCACTCTGTCTGGCAAGGAAAACCTGCGGGAGCACAGAAAACATCTCCCATCGTGTTCTGGACGTTGCACGGAGGTCTGCCAAGTGTTTGGCATGAAGGAAAGAAAAGTTGTCCAAAACAGCTTCCAATCGAAGATTCATGTGATTGGAAACATCAGGAAAGTGTAAGGTACTGTTTTCTATCAGTTGGCAAGCTGCGCACACAATCCCAGTGTTGTACAGCTTCCTTCTTCACCTTTGCGATGCTGCCGCTCTCTCCGGCTCCCGGAGCCGAAGAAGCGGCTTCTTCGCGCAAAGACGATTGTACCGCTCACAGTGCTCTCTTAGCGCCGCTTCTGCCGAAAGAAGCCCGGGAGCGGCTCTTAGCTCCGGAGAGCATCCTATCTTCGTCTTTAGCGTCTTTTGTGGTCTACATCCTAGCAGAAAGCTTTTCCACTCTGTCTGGCAAGGAAAACCTGCGGGAGCACAGAAAACATCTCCCATCGTGTTCTGGACGTTGCACAGAGGTCTGCCAAGTGTTTGGCATGAAGGAAAGAAAAGTTGTCCAAAACAGCTTCCAATCGAAGATTCATGTGCTTGGAAACGTCAGTAAAGTTGTAAGGTACTGTTTTCTATCAGTTGGCAAGCTGCGCACACAATGCCAGTGTTGTACAGCTTCCTTCTTCACCTTTCCGATGCTGCCGCTCTCTCCGGCTCCCGGAGCCGAAGAAGCGGCTTCTTCGCGCAAAGACGATTGTACCGCTCACAGTGCTCTCTTAGCGCCGCTTCTGCCGAAAGAAGCCCGGGAGCGGCTCTTAGCTCCGGAGAGCATCGTACCTTCGTCTTTAGCGTCTTTTGTGGTCTACATCCTAGCAGAAAGCTTTTCCACTCTGTCTGGCAAGGAAAACCTGCGGGAGCACAGAAAACATCTCCCATCGTCTTCTGGACGTTGCACGGAGGTCTGCCAAGTGTTTGGCATGAAGGAAAGAAAAGTTGTCCAAAACAGCTTCCAATCGAAGATTCATGTGATTGGAAACGTCAGGAAAGTGTAAGGTACTGTTTTCTATCAGTTGGCAAGCTGCGCACACAATCCCAGTGTTGTACAGCTTCCTTCTTCACCTTTCCGATGCTGCCGCTCTCTCCGGCTCCCGGAGCCGAAGAAGCGGCTTCTTCGCGCAAAGACGATTGTACCGCTCACAGTGCTCTCTTAGCGCCGCTTCTGCCGAAAGAAGCCCGGGAGCGGCTCTTAGCTCCGGAGAGCATCGTACCTTCGTCTTTAGCGTCTTTTGTGGTCTACATCCTAGCAGAAAGCTTTTCCACTCTGTCTGGCAAGGAAAACCTGCGGGAGCACAGAAAACATCTCCCATCGTCTTCTGGACGTTGCACGGAGGTCTGCCAAGTGTTTGGCATGAAGGAAAGAAAAGTTGTCCAAAACAGCTTCCAATCGAAGATTCGTGTGATTGGAAACGTCAGGAAAGTGTAAGGTACTGTTTTCTATCAGTTGGCAAGCTGCGCACACAATCCCAGTGTTGTACAGCTTCCTTCTTCAGTTTTCCGATGCTGCCGCTCTCTCCGGCTCCCGGAGCCGAAGAAGCGGCTTCTTCGCGCAAAGACGATTGTACCGCTCACAGTGCTCTCTTAGCGCCGCTTCTGCCGAAAGAAGCCCGGGAGCGGCTCTTAGCTCCGGAGAGCATCGTACCTTCGTCTTTAGCGTCTTTTGTGGTCTACATCCTAGCAGAAAGCTTTTCCACTCTGTCTGGCAAGGAAAACCTGCGGGAGCACAGAAAACATCTCCCATCGTGTTCTGGACGTTGCACGGAGGTCTGCCAAGTGTTTGGCATGAAGGAAAGAAAAGTTGTCCAAAACAGCTTCCAATCGAAGATTCGTGTGATTGGAAACGTCAGGAAAGTGTAAGGTACTGTTTTCTATCAGTTGGCAAGCTGCGCACACAATCCCAGTGTTGTACAGCTTCCTTCTTCACCTTTGCGATGCTGCCGCTCTGTCCGGCTCCCGGAGCCGAAGAAGCGGCTTCTTCGCGCAAAGACGATTGTACCGCTCACAGTGCTCTCTTAGCGCCGCTTCTGCCGAAAGAAGCCCGGGAGCGGCTCTTAGCTCCGGAGAGCATCGTACCTTCGTCTTTAGCGTCTTTTGTGGTCTACATCCTAGCAGAAAGCTTTTCCACTCTGTCTGGCAAGGAAAACCTGCGGGAGCACAGAAAACATCTCCCATCGTGTTCTGGACGTTGCACGGAGGTCTGCCAAGTGTTTGGCATGAAGGAAAGAAAAGTTGTCCAAAACAGCTTCCAATCGAAGATTCATGTGATTGGAAACGTCAGGAAAGTGTAAGGTACTGTTTTCTATCAGTTGGCAAGCTGCGCACACAATCCCAGTGTTGTACAGCTTCCTTCTTCACCTTTGCGATGCTGCCGCTCTCTCCGGCTCCCGGAGCCGAAGAAGCGGCTTCTTCGCGCAAAGACGATTGTACCGCTCACAGTGCTCTCTTAGCGCCGCTTCTGCCGAAAGAAGCCCGGGAGCGGCTCTTAGCTCCGGAGAGCATCGTACCTTTGTCTTTAGCGTCTTTTGTGGTCTACATCCTAGCAGAAAGCTTTTCCACTCTGTCTGGCAAGGAAAACCTGCGGGAGCACAGAAAACATCTCCCATCGTCTTCTGGACGTTGCACGGAGGTCTGCCAAGTGTTTGGCATGAAGGAAAGAAAAGTTGTCCAAAACAGCTTCCAATCGAAGATTCGTGTGATTGGAAACGTCAGGAAAGTGTAAGGTACTGTTTTCTATCAGTTGGCAAGCTGCGCACACAATCCCAGTGTTGTACAGCTTCCTTCTTCACCTTTCCGATGCTGCCGCTCTCTCCGGCTCCCGGAGCCGAAGAAGCGGCTTCTTCGCGCAAAGACGATTGTACCGCTCACAGTGCTCTCTTAGCGCCGCTTCTGCCGAAAGAAGCCCGGGAGCGGCTCTTAGCTCCGGAGAGCATCCTATCTTCGTCTTTAGCGTCTTTTGTGGTCTACATCCTAGCAGAAAGCTTTTCCACTCTGTCTGGCAAGGAAAACCTGCGGGAGCACAGAAAACATCTCCCATCGTCTTCTGGACGTTGCACGGAGGTCTGCCAAGTGTTTGGCATGAAGGAAAGAAAAGTTGTCCAAAACAGCTTCCAATCGAAGATTCATGTGATTGGAAACGTCAGGAAAGTTGTAAGGTACTGTTTTCTATCAGTTGGCAAGCTGCGCACACAATGCCAGTGTTGTACAGCTTCCTTCTTCACCTTTCCGATGCTGCCGCTCTCTCCGGCTCCCGGAGCCGAAGAAGCGGCTTCTTCGCGCAAAGACGATTGTACCGCTCACAGTGCTCTCTTAGCGCCGCTTCTGCCGAAAGAAGCCCGGCAGCGGCTCTTAGCTCCGGAGAGCGTCGTACCTTCGTCTTTAGCGTCTTTTGTGGTCTACATCCTAGCAGAAAGCTTTTCCACTCTGTCTGGCAAGGAAAACCTGCGGGAGCACAGAAAACATCTCCCATCGTGTTCTGGACGTTGCACGGAGGTCTGCCAAGTGTTTGGCATGAAGGAAAGAAAAGTTGTCCAAAACAGCTTCCAATCGAAGATTCGTGTGATTGGAAACGTCAGGAAAGTGTAAGGTACTGTCTTCTATCAGTTGGCAAGCTGCGCACACAATCCCAGTGTTGTACAGCTTCCTTCTTCAGTTTTCCGATGCTGCCGCTCTGTCCGGCTCCCGGAGCCGAAGAAGCGGCTTCTTCGCGCAAAGACGATTGTACCGCTCACAGTGCTCTCTTAGCGCCGCTTCTGCCGAAAGAAGCCCGGCAGCGGCTCTTAGCTCCGGAGAGCATCGTACCTGCGTCTTTAGCGTCTTTTGTGGTCTACATCCTAGCAGAAAGCTTTTCCACTCTGTCTGGCAAGGAAAACCTGCGGGAGCACAGAAAACATCTCCCATCGTGTTCTGGACGTTGCACGGAGGTCTGCCAAGTGTTTGGCATGAAGGAAAGAAAAGTTGTCCAAAACAGCTTCCAATCGAAGATTCATGTGATTGGAAACGTCAGGAAAGTGTAAGGTACTGTTTTCTATCAGTTGGCAAGCTGCGCACACAATCCCAGTGTTGTACAGCTTCCTTCTTCACCTTTCCGATGCTGCCGCTCTCTCCGGCTCCCGGAGCCGAAGAAGCGGCTTCTTCGCGCAAAGACGATTGTACCGCTCACAGTGCTCTCTTAGCGCCGCTTCTGCCGAAAGAAGCCCGGCAGCGGCTCTTAGCTCCGGAGAGCATCGTACCTTCGTCTTTAGCGTCTTTTGTGGTCTACATCCTAGCAGAAAGCTTTTCCACTCTGTCTGGCAAGGAAAACCTGCGGGAGCACAGAAAACATCTCCCATCGTCTTCTGGACGTTGCACGGAGGTCTGCCAAGTGTTTGGCATGAAGGAAAGAAAAGTTGTCCAAAACAGCTTCCAATCGAAGATTCGTGTGATTGGAAACGTCAGGAAAGTGTAAGGTACTGTTTTCTATCAGTTGGCAAGCTGCGCACACAATCCCAGTGTTGTACAGCTTCCTTCTTCAGTTTTCCGATGCTGCCGCTCTCTCCGGCTCCCGGAGCCGAAGAAGCGGCTTCTTCGCGCAAAGACGATTGTACCGCTCACAGTGCTCTCTTAGCGCCGCTTCTGCCGAAAGAAGCCCGGGAGCGGCTCTTAGCTCCGGAGAGCATCGTACCTTCGTCTTTAGCGTCTTTTGTGGTCTACATCCTAGCAGAAAGCTTTTCCACTCTGTCTGGCAAGGAAAACCTGCGGGAGCACAGAAAACATCTCCCATCGTGTTCTGGACGTTGCACGGAGGTCTGCCAAGTGTTTGGCATGAAGGAAAGAAAAGTTGTCCAAAACAGCTTCCAATCGAAGATTCGTGTGATTGGAAACGTCAGGAAAGTGTAAGGTACTGTTTTCTATCAGTTGGCAAGCTGCGCACACAATCCCAGTGTTGTACAGCTTCCTTCTTCACCTTTGCGATGCTGCCGCTCTGTCCGGCTCCCGGAGCCGAAGAAGCGGCTTCTTCGCGCAAAGACGATTGTACCGCTCACAGTGCTCTCTTAGCGCCGCTTCTGCCGAAAGAAGCCCGGGAGCGGCTCTTAGCTCCGGAGAGCATCGTACCTTCGTCTTTAGCGTCTTTTGTGGTCTACATCCTAGCAGAAAGCTTTTCCACTCTGTCTGGCAAGGAAAACCTGCGGGAGCACAGAAAACATCTCCCATCGTGTTCTGGACGTTGCACGGAGGTCTGCCAAGTGTTTGGCATGAAGGAAAGAAAAGTTGTCCAAAACAGCTTCCAATCGAAGATTCATGTGATTGGAAACGTCAGGAAAGTGTAAGGTACTGTTTTCTATCAGTTGGCAAGCTGCGCACACAATCCCAGTGTTGTACAGCTTCCTTCTTCACCTTTGCGATGCTGCCGCTCTCTCCGGCTCCCGGAGCCGAAGAAGCGGCTTCTTCGCGCAAAGACGATTGTACCGCTCACAGTGCTCTCTTAGCGCCGCTTCTGCCGAAAGAAGCCCGGGAGCGGCTCTTAGCTCCGGAGAGCATCGTACCTTTGTCTTTAGCGTCTTTTGTGGTCTACATCCTAGCAGAAAGCTTTTCCACTCTGTCTGGCAAGGAAAACCTGCGGGAGCACAGAAAACATCTCCCATCGTCTTCTGGACGTTGCACGGAGGTCTGCCAAGTGTTTGGCATGAAGGAAAGAAAAGTTGTCCAAAACAGCTTCCAATCGAAGATTCGTGTGATTGGAAACGTCAGGAAAGTGTAAGGTACTGTTTTCTATCAGTTGGCAAGCTGCGCACACAATCCCAGTGTTGTACAGCTTCCTTCTTCACCTTTCCGATGCTGCCGCTCTCTCCGGCTCCCGGAGCCGAAGAAGCGGCTTCTTCGCGCAAAGACGATTGTACCGCTCACAGTGCTCTCTTAGCGCCGCTTCTGCCGAAAGAAGCCCGGGAGCGGCTCTTAGCTCCGGAGAGCATCCTATCTTCGTCTTTAGCGTCTTTTGTGGTCTACATCCTAGCAGAAAGCTTTTCCACTCTGTCTGGCAAGGAAAACCTGCGGGAGCACAGAAAACATCTCCCATCGTCTTCTGGACGTTGCACGGAGGTCTGCCAAGTGTTTGGCATGAAGGAAAGAAAAGTTGTCCAAAACAGCTTCCAATCGAAGATTCATGTGATTGGAAACGTCAGGAAAGTTGTAAGGTACTGTTTTCTATCAGTTGGCAAGCTGCGCACACAATGCCAGTGTTGTACAGCTTCCTTCTTCACCTTTCCGATGCTGCCGCTCTCTCCGGCTCCCGGAGCCGAAGAAGCGGCTTCTTCGCGCAAAGACGATTGTACCGCTCACAGTGCTCTCTTAGCGCCGCTTCTGCCGAAAGAAGCCCGGCAGCGGCTCTTAGCTCCGGAGAGCGTCGTACCTTCGTCTTTAGCGTCTTTTGTGGTCTACATCCTAGCAGAAAGCTTTTCCACTCTGTCTGGCAAGGAAAACCTGCGGGAGCACAGAAAACATCTCCCATCGTGTTCTGGACGTTGCACGGAGGTCTGCCAAGTGTTTGGCATGAAGGAAAGAAAAGTTGTCCAAAACAGCTTCCAATCGAAGATTCGTGTGATTGGAAACGTCAGGAAAGTGTAAGGTACTGTCTTCTATCAGTTGGCAAGCTGCGCACACAATCCCAGTGTTGTACAGCTTCCTTCTTCAGTTTTCCGATGCTGCCGCTCTGTCCGGCTCCCGGAGCCGAAGAAGCGGCTTCTTCGCGCAAAGACGATTGTACCGCTCACAGTGCTCTCTTAGCGCCGCTTCTGCCGAAAGAAGCCCGGCAGCGGCTCTTAGCTCCGGAGAGCATCGTACCTGCGTCTTTAGCGTCTTTTGTGGTCTACATCCTAGCAGAAAGCTTTTCCACTCTGTCTGGCAAGGAAAACCTGCGGGAGCACAGAAAACATCTCCCATCGTGTTCTGGACGTTGCACGGAGGTCTGCCAAGTGTTTGGCATGAAGGAAAGAAAAGTTGTCCAAAACAGCTTCCAATCGAAGATTCATGTGATTGGAAACGTCAGGAAAGTGTAAGGTACTGTTTTCTATCAGTTGGCAAGCTGCGCACACAATCCCAGTGTTGTACAGCTTCCTTCTTCACCTTTCCGATGCTGCCGCTCTCTCCGGCTCCCGGAGCCGAAGAAGCGGCTTCTTCGCGCAAAGACGATTGTACCGCTCACAGTGCTCTCTTAGCGCCGCTTCTGCCGAAAGAAGCCCGGCAGCGGCTCTTAGCTCCGGAGAGCATCCTATCTTCGTCTTTAGCGTCTTTTGTGGTCTACATCCTAGCAGAAAGCTTTTCCACTCTGTCTGGCAAGGAAAACCTGCGGGAGCACAGAAAACATCTCCCATCGTGTTCTGGACGTTGCACGGAGGTCTGCCAAGTGTTTGGCATGAAGGAAAGAAAAGTTGTCCAAAACAGCTTCCAATCGAAGATTCATGTGATTGGAAACGTCAGTAAAGTTGTAAGGTACTGTTTTCTATCAGTTGGCAAGCTGCGCACACAATGCCAGTGTTGTACAGCTTCCTTCTTCACCTTTCCGATGCTGCCGCTCTCTCCGGCTCCCGGAGCCGAAGAAGCGGCTTCTTCGCGCAAAGACGATTGTACCGCTCACAGTGCTCTCTTAGCGCCGCTTCTGCCGAAAGAAGCCCGGGAGCGGCTCTTAGCTCCGGAGAGCATCGTACCTTCGTCTTTAGCGTCTTTTGTGGTCTACATCCTAGCAGAAAGCTTTTCCACTCTGTCTGGCAAGGAAAACCTGCGGGAGCACAGAAAACATCTCCCATCGTCTTCTGGACGTTGCACAGAGGTCTGCCAAGTGTTTGGCATGAAGGAAAGAAAAGTTGTCCAAAACAGCTTCCAATCGAAGATTCATGTGATTGGAAACGTCAGGAAAGTTGTAAGGTACTGTTTTCTATCAGTTGGCAAGCTGCGCACACAATGCCAGTGTTGTACAGCTTCCTTCTTCACCTTTCCGATGCTGCCGCTCTCTCCGGCTCCCGGAGCCGAAGAAGCGGCTTCTTCGCGCAAAGACGATTGTACCGCTCACAGTGCTCTCTTAGCGCCGCTTCTGCCGAAAGAAGCCCGGGAGCGGCTCTTAGCTCCGGAGAGCATCGTACCTTCGTCTTTAGCGTCTTTTGTGGTCTACATCCTAGCAGAAAGCTTTTCCACTCTGTCTGGCAAGGAAAACCTGCGGGAGCACAGAAAACATCTCCCATCGTCTTCTGGACGTTGCACGGAGGTCTGCCAAGTGTTTGGCATGAAGGAAAGAAAAGTTGTCCAAAACAGCTTCCAATCGAAGATTCGTGTGATTGGAAACGTCAGGAAAGTGTAAGGTACTGTTTTCTATCAGTTGGCAAGCTGCGCACACAATCCCAGTGTTGTACAGCTTCCTTCTTCAGTTTTCCGATGCTGCCGCTCTCTCCGGCTCCCGGAGCCGAAGAAGCGGCTTCTTCGCGCAAAGACGATTGTACCGCTCACAGTGCTCTCTTAGCGCCGCTTCTGCCGAAAGAAGCCCGGGAGCGGCTCTTAGCTCCGGAGAGCATCGTACCTTCGTCTTTAGCGTCTTTTGTGGTCTACATCCTAGCAGAAAGCTTTTCCACTCTGTCTGGCAAGGAAAACCTGCGGGAGCACAGAAAACATCTCCCATCGTGTTCTGGACGTTGCACGGAGGTCTGCCAAGTGTTTGGCATGAAGGAAAGAAAAGTTGTCCAAAACAGCTTCCAATCGAAGATTCGTGTGATTGGAAACGTCAGGAAAGTGTAAGGTACTGTTTTCTATCAGTTGGCAAGCTGCGCACACAATGCCAGTGTTGTACAGCTTCCTTCTTCACCTTTGCGATGCTGCCGCTCTCTCCGGCTCCCGGAGCCGAAGAAGCGGCTTCTTCGCGCAAAGACGATTGTACCGCTCACAGTGCTCTCTTAGCGCCGCTTCTGCCGAAAGAAGCCCGGGAGCGGCTCTTAGCTCCGGAGAGCATCGTACCTTCGTCTTTAGCGTCTTTTGTGGTCTACATCCTAGCAGAAAGCTTTTCCACTCTGTCTGGCAAGGAAAACCTGCGGGAGCACAGAAAACATCTCCCATCGTCTTCTGGACGTTGCACGGAGGTCTGCCAAGTGTTTGGCATGAAGGAAAGAAAAGTTGTCCAAAACAGCTTCCAATCGAAGATTCGTGTGATTGGAAACGTCAGGAAAGTGTAAGGTACTGTTTTCTATCAGTTGGCAAGCTGCGCACACAATCCCAGTGTTGTACAGCTTCCTTCTTCACCTTTGCGATGCTGCCGCTCTGTCCGGCTCCCGGAGCCGAAGAAGCGGCTTCTTCGCGCAAAGACGATTGTACCGCTCACAGTGCTCTCTTAGCGCCGCTTCTGCCGAAAGAAGCCCGGGAGCGGCTCTTAGCTCCGGAGAGCATCGTACCTTTGTCTTTAGCGTCTTTTGTGGTCTACATCCTAGCAGAAAGCTTTTCCACTCTGTCTGGCAAGGAAAACCTGCGGGAGCACAGAAAACATCTCCCATCGTGTTCTGGACGTTGCACGGAGGTCTGCCAAGTGTTTGGCATGAAGGAAAGAAAAGTTGTCCAAAACAGCTTCCAATCGAAGATTCATGTGATTGGAAACATCAGGAAAGTGTAAGGTACTGTTTTCTATCAGTTGGCAAGCTGCGCACACAATCCCAGTGTTGTACAGCTTCCTTCTTCACCTTTGCGATGCTGCCGCTCTCTCCGGCTCCCGGAGCCGAAGAAGCGGCTTCTTCGCGCAAAGACGATTGTACCGCTCACAGTGCTCTCTTAGCGCCGCTTCTGCCGAAAGAAGCCCGGGAGCGGCTCTTAGCTCCGGAGAGCATCCTATCTTCGTCTTTAGCGTCTTTTGTGGTCTACATCCTAGCAGAAAGCTTTTCCACTCTGTCTGGCAAGGAAAACCTGCGGGAGCACAGAAAACATCTCCCATCGTGTTCTGGACGTTGCACAGAGGTCTGCCAAGTGTTTGGCATGAAGGAAAGAAAAGTTGTCCAAAACAGCTTCCAATCGAAGATTCATGTGATTGGAAACGTCAGTAAAGTTGTAAGGTACTGTTTTCTATCAGTTGGCAAGCTGCGCACACAATGCCAGTGTTGTACAGCTTCCTTCTTCACCTTTCCGATGCTGCCGCTCTCTCCGGCTCCCGGAGCCGAAGAAGCGGCTTCTTCGCGCAAAGACGATTGTACCGCTCACAGTGCTCTCTTAGCGCCGCTTCTGCCGAAAGAAGCCCGGGAGCGGCTCTTAGCTCCGGAGAGCATCGTACCTTCGTCTTTAGCGTCTTTTGTGGTCTACATCCTAGCAGAAAGCTTTTCCACTCTGTCTGGCAAGGAAAACCTGCGGGAGCACAGAAAACATCTCCCATCGTCTTCTGGACGTTGCACGGAGGTCTGCCAAGTGTTTGGCATGAAGGAAAGAAAAGTTGTCCAAAACAGCTTCCAATCGAAGATTCATGTGATTGGAAACGTCAGGAAAGTTGTAAGGTACTGTTTTCTATCAGTTGGCAAGCTGCGCACACAATCCCAGTGTTGTACAGCTTCCTTCTTCACCTTTCCGATGCTGCCGCTCTCTCCGGCTCCCGGAGCCGAAGAAGCGGCTTCTTCGCGCAAAGACGATTGTACCGCTCACAGTGCTCTCTTAGCGCCGCTTCTGCCGAAAGAAGCCCGGGAGCGGCTCTTAGCTCCGGAGAGCATCGTACCTTCGTCTTTAGCGTCTTTTGTGGTCTACATCCTAGCAGAAAGCTTTTCCACTCTGTCTGGCAAGGAAAACCTGCGGGAGCACAGAAAACATCTCCCATCGTCTTCTGGACGTTGCACGGAGGTCTGCCAAGTGTTTGGCATGAAGGAAAGAAAAGTTGTCCAAAACAGCTTCCAATCGAAGATTCGTGTGATTGGAAACGTCAGGAAAGTGTAAGGTACTGTTTTCTATCAGTTGGCAAGCTGCGCACACAATCCCAGTGTTGTACAGCTTCCTTCTTCAGTTTTCCGATGCTGCCGCTCTCTCCGGCTCCCGGAGCCGAAGAAGCGGCTTCTTCGCGCAAAGACGATTGTACCGCTCACAGTGCTCTCTTAGCGCCGCTTCTGCCGAAAGAAGCCCGGGAGCGGCTCTTAGCTCCGGAGAGCATCGTACCTTCGTCTTTAGCGTCTTTTGTGGTCTACATCCTAGCAGAAAGCTTTTCCACTCTGTCTGGCAAGGAAAACCTGCGGGAGCACAGAAAACATCTCCCATCGTGTTCTGGACGTTGCACGGAGGTCTGCCAAGTGTTTGGCATGAAGGAAAGAAAAGTTGTCCAAAACAGCTTCCAATCGAAGATTCGTGTGATTGGAAACGTCAGGAAAGTGTAAGGTACTGTTTTCTATCAGTTGGCAAGCTGCGCACACAATCCCAGTGTTGTACAGCTTCCTTCTTCACCTTTGCGATGCTGCCGCTCTCTCCGGCTCCCGGAGCCGAAGAAGCGGCTTCTTCGCGCAAAGACGATTGTACCGCTCACAGTGCTCTCTTAGCGCCGCTTCTGCCGAAAGAAGCCCGGGAGCGGCTCTTAGCTCCGGAGAGCATCCTATCTTCGTCTTTAGCGTCTTTTGTGGTCTACATCCTAGCAGAAAGCTTTTCCACTCTGTCTGGCAAGGAAAACCTGCGGGAGCACAGAAAACATCTCCCATCGTCTTCTGGACGTTGCACGGAGGTCTGCCAAGTGTTTGGCATGAAGGAAAGAAAAGTTGTCCAAAACAGCTTCCAATCGAAGATTCATGTGATTGGAAACGTCAGGAAAGTTGTAAGGTACTGTTTTCTATCAGTTGGCAAGCTGCGCACACAATGCCAGTGTTGTACAGCTTCCTTCTTCACCTTTCCGATGCTGCCGCTCTCTCCGGCTCCCGGAGCCGAAGAAGCGGCTTCTTCGCGCAAAGACGATTGTACCGCTCACAGTGCTCTCTTAGCGCCGCTTCTGCCGAAAGAAGCCCGGCAGCGGCTCTTAGCTCCGGAGAGCATCGTACCTTCGTCTTTAGCGTCTTTTGTGGTCTACATCCTAGCAGAAAGCTTTTCCACTCTGTCTGGCAAGGAAAACCTGCGGGAGCACAGAAAACATCTCCCATCGTCTTCTGGACGTTGCACGGAGGTCTGCCAAGTGTTTGGCATGAAGGAAAGAAAAGTTGTCCAAAACAGCTTCCAATCGAAGATTCGTGTGATTGGAAACGTCAGGAAAGTGTAAGGTACTGTCTTCTATCAGTTGGCAAGCTGCGCACACAATCCCAGTGTTGTACAGCTTCCTTCTTCAGTTTTCCGATGCTGCCGCTCTCTCCGGCTCCCGGAGCCGAAGAAGCGGCTTCTTCGCGCAAAGACGATTGTACCGCTCACAGTGCTCTCTTAGCGCCGCTTCTGCCGAAAGAAGCCCGGGAGCGGCTCTTAGCTCCGGAGAGCATCGGACCTTCGTCTTTAGCGTCTTTTGTGGTCTACATCCTAGCAGAAAGCTTTTCCACTCTGTCTGGCAAGGAAAACCTGCGGGAGCACAGAAAACATCTCCCATCGTCTTCTGGACGTTGCACGGAGGTCTGCCAAGTGTTTGGCATGAAGGAAAGAAAAGTTGTCCAAAACAGCTTCCAATCGAAGATTCATGTGATTGGAAACGTCAGGAAAGTGTAAGGTACTGTTTTCTATCAGTTGGCAAGCTGCGCACACAATCCCAGTGTTGTACAGCTTCCTTCTTGTCCTTTCCGATGCTGCCGCTCTGTCCGGCTCCCGGAGCCGAAGAAGCGGCTTCTTCGCGCAAAGACGATTGTACCGCTCACAGTGCTCTCTTAGCGCCGCTTCTGCTGAAAGAAGCCCGGGAGCGGCTCTTAGCTCTGGAGAGCATCCTATCTTCGTCTTTAGCGTCTTTTGTGGTCTACATCCTAGCAGAAAGCTTTTCCACTCTGTCTGGCAAGGAAAACCTGCGGGAGCACAGAAAACATCTCCCATCGTGTTCTGGACGTTGCACGGAGGTCTGCCAAGTGTTTGGCATGAAGGAAAGAAAAGTTGTCCAAAACAGCTTCCAATCGAAGATTCATGTGATTGGAAACGTCAGGAAAGTTGTAAGGTACTGTTTTCTATCAGTTGGCAAGCTGCGCACACAATGCCAGTGTTGTACAGCTTCCTTCTTCACCTTTCCGATGCTGCCGCTCTCTCCGGCTCCCGGAGCCGAAGAAGCGGCTTCTTCGCGCAAAGACGATTGTACCGATCACAGTGCTCTCTTAGCGCCGCTTCTGCCGAAAGAAGCCCGGGAGCGGCTCTTAGCTCCGGAGAGCATCGTACCTTCGTCTTTAGCGTCTTTTGTGGTCTACATCCTAGCAGAAAGCTTTTCCACTCTGTCTGGCAAGGAAAACCTGCGGGAGCACAGAAAACATCTCCCATCGTCTTCTGGACGTTGCACGGAGGTCTGCCAAGTGTTTGGCATGAAGGAAAGAAAAGTTGTCCAAAACAGCTTCCAATCGAAGATTCATGTGATTGGAAACGTCAGGAAAGTTGTAAGGTACTGTTTTCTATCAGTTGGCAAGCTGCGCACACAATGCCAGTGTTGTACAGCTTCCTTCTTCACCTTTCCGATGCTGCCGCTCTCTCCGGCTCCCGGAGCCGAAGAAGCGGCTTCTTCGCGCAAAGACGATTGTACCGCTCACAGTGCTCTCTTAGCGCCGCTTCTGCCGAAAGAAGCCCGGCAGCGGCTCTTAGCTCCGGAGAGCATCGTACCTTCGTCTTTAGCGTCTTTTGTGGTCTACATCCTAGCAGAAAGCTTTTCCACTCTATCTGGCAAGGAAAACCTGCGGGAGCACAGAAAACATCTCCCATCGTGTTCTGGACGTTGCACGGAGGTCTGCCAAGTGTTTGGCATGAAGGAAAGAAAAGTTGTCCAAAACAGCTTCCAATCGAAGATTCGTGTGATTGGAAACGTCAGGAAAGTGTAAGGTACTGTTTTCTATCAGTTGGCAAGCTGCGCACACAATCCCAGTGTTGTACAGCTTCCTTCTTCACCTTTGCGATGCTGCCGCTCTCTCCGGCTCCCGGAGCCGAAGAAGCGGCTTCTTCGCGCAAAGACGATTGTACCGCTCACAGTGCTCTCTTAGCGCCGCTTCTGCCGAAAGAAGCCCGGGAGCGGCTCTTAGCTCCGGAGAGCATCGTACCTTCGTCTTTAGCGTCTTTTGTGGTCTACATCCTAGCAGAAAGCTTTTCCACTCTGTCTGGCAAGGAAAACCTGCGGGAGCACAGAAAACATCTCCCATCGTGTTCTGGACGTTGCACGGAGGTCTGCCAAGTGTTTGGCATGAAGGAAAGAAAAGTTGTCCAAAACAGCTTCCAATCGAAGATTCGTGTGATTGGAAACGTCAGGAAAGTGTAAGGTACTGTTTTCTATCAGTTGGCAAGCTGCGCACACAATGCCAGTGTTGTACAGCTTCCTTCTTCACCTTTCCGTTGCTGCCGCTCTGTCCGGCTCCCGGAGCCGAAGAAGCGGCTTCTTCGCGCAAAGACGATTGTACCGCTCACAGTGCTCTCTTAGCGCCGCTTCTGCCGAAAGAAGCCCGGCAGCGGCTCTTAGCTCCGGAGAGCATCGTACCTTTGTCTTTAGCGTCTTTTGTGGTCTACATCCTAGCAGAAAGCTTTTCCACTCTGTCTGGCAAGGAAAACCTGCGGGAGCACAGAAAACATCTCCCATCGTCTTCTGGACGTTGCACGGAGGTCTGCCAAGTGTTTGGCATGAAGGAAAGAAAAGTTGTCCAAAACAGCTTCCAATCGAAGATTCGTGTGATTGGAAACGTCAGGAAAGTGTAAGGTACTGTCTTCTATCAGTTGGCAAGCTGCGCACACAATCCCAGTGTTGTACAGCTTCCTTCTTCAGTTTTCCGATGCTGCCGCTCTCTCCGGCTCCCGGAGCCGAAGAAGCGGCTTCTTCGCGCAAAGACGATTGTACCGCTCACAGTGCTCTCTTAGCGCCGCTTCTGCCGAAAGAAGCCCGGGAGCGGCTCTTAGCTCCGGAGAGCATCGGACCTTCGTCTTTAGCGTCTTTTGTGGTCTACATCCTAGCAGAAAGCTTTTCCACTCTGTCTGGCAAGGAAAACCTGCGGGAGCACAGAAAACATCTCCCATCGTCTTCTGGACGTTGCACGGAGGTCTGCCAAGTGTTTGGCATGAAGGAAAGAAAAGTTGTCCAAAACAGCTTCCAATCGAAGATTCATGTGATTGGAAACGTCAGGAAAGTGTAAGGTACTGTTTTCTATCAGTTGGCAAGCTGCGCACACAATCCCAGTGTTGTACAGCTTCCTTCTTGTCCTTTCCGATGCTGCCGCTCTGTCCGGCTCCCGGAGCCGAAGAAGCGGCTTCTTCGCGCAAAGACGATTGTACCGCTCACAGTGCTCTCTTAGCGCCGCTTCTGCTGAAAGAAGCCCGGGAGCGGCTCTTAGCTCTGGAGAGCATCCTATCTTCGTCTTTAGCGTCTTTTGTGGTCTACATCCTAGCAGAAAGCTTTTCCACTCTGTCTGGCAAGGAAAACCTGCGGGAGCACAGAAAACATCTCCCATCGTGTTCTGGACGTTGCACGGAGGTCTGCCAAGTGTTTGGCATGAAGGAAAGAAAAGTTGTCCAAAACAGCTTCCAATCGAAGATTCATGTGATTGGAAACGTCAGGAAAGTTGTAAGGTACTGTTTTCTATCAGTTGGCAAGCTGCGCACACAATGCCAGTGTTGTACAGCTTCCTTCTTCACCTTTCCGATGCTGCCGCTCTCTCCGGCTCCCGGAGCCGAAGAAGCGGCTTCTTCGCGCAAAGACGATTGTACCGATCACAGTGCTCTCTTAGCGCCGCTTCTGCCGAAAGAAGCCCGGGAGCGGCTCTTAGCTCCGGAGAGCATCGTACCTTCGTCTTTAGCGTCTTTTGTGGTCTACATCCTAGCAGAAAGCTTTTCCACTCTGTCTGGCAAGGAAAACCTGCGGGAGCACAGAAAACATCTCCCATCGTCTTCTGGACGTTGCACGGAGGTCTGCCAAGTGTTTGGCATGAAGGAAAGAAAAGTTGTCCAAAACAGCTTCCAATCGAAGATTCATGTGATTGGAAACGTCAGGAAAGTTGTAAGGTACTGTTTTCTATCAGTTGGCAAGCTGCGCACACAATGCCAGTGTTGTACAGCTTCCTTCTTCACCTTTCCGATGCTGCCGCTCTCTCCGGCTCCCGGAGCCGAAGAAGCGGCTTCTTCGCGCAAAGACGATTGTACCGCTCACAGTGCTCTCTTAGCGCCGCTTCTGCCGAAAGAAGCCCGGCAGCGGCTCTTAGCTCCGGAGAGCATCGTACCTTCGTCTTTAGCGTCTTTTGTGGTCTACATCCTAGCAGAAAGCTTTTCCACTCTATCTGGCAAGGAAAACCTGCGGGAGCACAGAAAACATCTCCCATCGTGTTCTGGACGTTGCACGGAGGTCTGCCAAGTGTTTGGCATGAAGGAAAGAAAAGTTGTCCAAAACAGCTTCCAATCGAAGATTCGTGTGATTGGAAACGTCAGGAAAGTGTAAGGTACTGTTTTCTATCAGTTGGCAAGCTGCGCACACAATCCCAGTGTTGTACAGCTTCCTTCTTCACCTTTGCGATGCTGCCGCTCTCTCCGGCTCCCGGAGCCGAAGAAGCGGCTTCTTCGCGCAAAGACGATTGTACCGCTCACAGTGCTCTCTTAGCGCCGCTTCTGCCGAAAGAAGCCCGGGAGCGGCTCTTAGCTCCGGAGAGCATCGTACCTTCGTCTTTAGCGTCTTTTGTGGTCTACATCCTAGCAGAAAGCTTTTCCACTCTGTCTGGCAAGGAAAACCTGCGGGAGCACAGAAAACATCTCCCATCGTGTTCTGGACGTTGCACGGAGGTCTGCCAAGTGTTTGGCATGAAGGAAAGAAAAGTTGTCCAAAACAGCTTCCAATCGAAGATTCGTGTGATTGGAAACGTCAGGAAAGTGTAAGGTACTGTTTTCTATCAGTTGGCAAGCTGCGCACACAATGCCAGTGTTGTACAGCTTCCTTCTTCACCTTTCCGTTGCTGCCGCTCTGTCCGGCTCCCGGAGCCGAAGAAGCGGCTTCTTCGCGCAAAGACGATTGTACCGCTCACAGTGCTCTCTTAGCGCCGCTTCTGCCGAAAGAAGCCCGGCAGCGGCTCTTAGCTCCGGAGAGCATCGTACCTTTGTCTTTAGCGTCTTTTGTGGTCTACATCCTAGCAGAAAGCTTTTCCACTCTGTCTGGCAAGGAAAACCTGCGGGAGCACAGAAAACATCTCCCATCGTGTTCTGGACGTTGCACGGAGGTCTGCCAAGTGTTTGGCATGAAGGAAAGAAAAGTTGTCCAAAACAGCTTCCAATCGAAGATTCATGTGATTGGAAACATCAGGAAAGTGTAAGGTACTGTTTTCTATCAGTTGGCAAGCTGCGCACACAATCCCAGTGTTGTACAGCTTCCTTCTTCACCTTTGCGATGCTGCCGCTCTCTCCGGCTCCCGGAGCCGAAGAAGCGGCTTCTTCGCGCAAAGACGATTGTACCGCTCACAGTGCTCTCTTAGCGCCGCTTCTGCCGAAAGAAGCCCGGGAGCGGCTCTTAGCTCCGGAGAGCATCCTATCTTCGTCTTTAGCGTCTTTTGTGGTCTACATCCTAGCAGAAAGCTTTTCCACTCTGTCTGGCAAGGAAAACCTGCGGGAGCACAGAAAACATCTCCCATCGTGTTCTGGACGTTGCACAGAGGTCTGCCAAGTGTTTGGCATGAAGGAAAGAAAAGTTGTCCAAAACAGCTTCCAATCGAAGATTCATGTGCTTGGAAACGTCAGTAAAGTTGTAAGGTACTGTTTTCTATCAGTTGGCAAGCTGCGCACACAATGCCAGTGTTGTACAGCTTCCTTCTTCACCTTTCCGATGCTGCCGCTCTCTCCGGCTCCCGGAGCCGAAGAAGCGGCTTCTTCGCGCAAAGACGATTGTACCGCTCACAGTGCTCTCTTAGCGCCGCTTCTGCCGAAAGAAGCCCGGGAGCGGCTCTTAGCTCCGGAGAGCATCGTACCTTCGTCTTTAGCGTCTTTTGTGGTCTACATCCTAGCAGAAAGCTTTTCCACTCTGTCTGGCAAGGAAAACCTGCGGGAGCACAGAAAACATCTCCCATCGTCTTCTGGACGTTGCACGGAGGTCTGCCAAGTGTTTGGCATGAAGGAAAGAAAAGTTGTCCAAAACAGCTTCCAATCGAAGATTCATGTGATTGGAAACGTCAGGAAAGTGTAAGGTACTGTTTTCTATCAGTTGGCAAGCTGCGCACACAATCCCAGTGTTGTACAGCTTCCTTCTTCACCTTTCCGATGCTGCCGCTCTCTCCGGCTCCCGGAGCCGAAGAAGCGGCTTCTTCGCGCAAAGACGATTGTACCGCTCACAGTGCTCTCTTAGCGCCGCTTCTGCCGAAAGAAGCCCGGGAGCGGCTCTTAGCTCCGGAGAGCATCGTACCTTCGTCTTTAGCGTCTTTTGTGGTCTACATCCTAGCAGAAAGCTTTTCCACTCTGTCTGGCAAGGAAAACCTGCGGGAGCACAGAAAACATCTCCCATCGTCTTCTGGACGTTGCACGGAGGTCTGCCAAGTGTTTGGCATGAAGGAAAGAAAAGTTGTCCAAAACAGCTTCCAATCGAAGATTCGTGTGATTGGAAACGTCAGGAAAGTGTAAGGTACTGTTTTCTATCAGTTGGCAAGCTGCGCACACAATCCCAGTGTTGTACAGCTTCCTTCTTCAGTTTTCCGATGCTGCCGCTCTCTCCGGCTCCCGGAGCCGAAGAAGCGGCTTCTTCGCGCAAAGACGATTGTACCGCTCACAGTGCTCTCTTAGCGCCGCTTCTGCCGAAAGAAGCCCGGGAGCGGCTCTTAGCTCCGGAGAGCATCGTACCTTCGTCTTTAGCGTCTTTTGTGGTCTACATCCTAGCAGAAAGCTTTTCCACTCTGTCTGGCAAGGAAAACCTGCGGGAGCACAGAAAACATCTCCCATCGTGTTCTGGACGTTGCACGGAGGTCTGCCAAGTGTTTGGCATGAAGGAAAGAAAAGTTGTCCAAAACAGCTTCCAATCGAAGATTCGTGTGATTGGAAACGTCAGGAAAGTGTAAGGTACTGTTTTCTATCAGTTGGCAAGCTGCGCACACAATCCCAGTGTTGTACAGCTTCCTTCTTCACCTTTGCGATGCTGCCGCTCTGTCCGGCTCCCGGAGCCGAAGAAGCGGCTTCTTCGCGCAAAGACGATTGTACCGCTCACAGTGCTCTCTTAGCGCCGCTTCTGCCGAAAGAAGCCCGGGAGCGGCTCTTAGCTCCGGAGAGCATCGTACCTTCGTCTTTAGCGTCTTTTGTGGTCTACATCCTAGCAGAAAGCTTTTCCACTCTGTCTGGCAAGGAAAACCTGCGGGAGCACAGAAAACATCTCCCATCGTGTTCTGGACGTTGCACGGAGGTCTGCCAAGTGTTTGGCATGAAGGAAAGAAAAGTTGTCCAAAACAGCTTCCAATCGAAGATTCATGTGATTGGAAACGTCAGGAAAGTGTAAGGTACTGTTTTCTATCAGTTGGCAAGCTGCGCACACAATCCCAGTGTTGTACAGCTTCCTTCTTCACCTTTGCGATGCTGCCGCTCTCTCCGGCTCCCGGAGCCGAAGAAGCGGCTTCTTCGCGCAAAGACGATTGTACCGCTCACAGTGCTCTCTTAGCGCCGCTTCTGCCGAAAGAAGCCCGGGAGCGGCTCTTAGCTCCGGAGAGCATCGTACCTTTGTCTTTAGCGTCTTTTGTGGTCTACATCCTAGCAGAAAGCTTTTCCACTCTGTCTGGCAAGGAAAACCTGCGGGAGCACAGAAAACATCTCCCATCGTCTTCTGGACGTTGCACGGAGGTCTGCCAAGTGTTTGGCATGAAGGAAAGAAAAGTTGTCCAAAACAGCTTCCAATCGAAGATTCGTGTGATTGGAAACGTCAGGAAAGTGTAAGGTACTGTTTTCTATCAGTTGGCAAGCTGCGCACACAATCCCAGTGTTGTACAGCTTCCTTCTTCACCTTTCCGATGCTGCCGCTCTCTCCGGCTCCCGGAGCCGAAGAAGCGGCTTCTTCGCGCAAAGACGATTGTACCGCTCACAGTGCTCTCTTAGCGCCGCTTCTGCCGAAAGAAGCCCGGGAGCGGCTCTTAGCTCCGGAGAGCATCCTATCTTCGTCTTTAGCGTCTTTTGTGGTCTACATCCTAGCAGAAAGCTTTTCCACTCTGTCTGGCAAGGAAAACCTGCGGGAGCACAGAAAACATCTCCCATCGTCTTCTGGACGTTGCACGGAGGTCTGCCAAGTGTTTGGCATGAAGGAAAGAAAAGTTGTCCAAAACAGCTTCCAATCGAAGATTCATGTGATTGGAAACGTCAGGAAAGTTGTAAGGTACTGTTTTCTATCAGTTGGCAAGCTGCGCACACAATGCCAGTGTTGTACAGCTTCCTTCTTCACCTTTCCGATGCTGCCGCTCTCTCCGGCTCCCGGAGCCGAAGAAGCGGCTTCTTCGCGCAAAGACGATTGTACCGCTCACAGTGCTCTCTTAGCGCCGCTTCTGCCGAAAGAAGCCCGGCAGCGGCTCTTAGCTCCGGAGAGCATCGTACCTTCGTCTTTAGCGTCTTTTGTGGTCTACATCCTAGCAGAAAGCTTTTCCACTCTGTCTGGCAAGGAAAACCTGCGGGAGCACAGAAAACATCTCCCATCGTGTTCTGGACGTTGCACGGAGGTCTGCCAAGTGTTTGGCATGAAGGAAAGAAAAGTTGTCCAAAACAGCTTCCAATCGAAGATTCGTGTGATTGGAAACGTCAGGAAAGTGTAAGGTACTGTCTTCTATCAGTTGGCAAGCTGCGCACACAATCCCAGTGTTGTACAGCTTCCTTCTTCAGTTTTCCGATGCTGCCGCTCTGTCCGGCTCCCGGAGCCGAAGAAGCGGCTTCTTCGCGCAAAGACGATTGTACCGCTCACAGTGCTCTCTTAGCGCCGCTTCTGCCGAAAGAAGCCCGGCAGCGGCTCTTAGCTCCGGAGAGCATCGTACCTGCGTCTTTAGCGTCTTTTGTGGTCTACATCCTAGCAGAAAGCTTTTCCACTCTGTCTGGCAAGGAAAACCTGCGGGAGCACAGAAAACATCTCCCATCGTGTTCTGGACGTTGCACGGAGGTCTGCCAAGTGTTTGGCATGAAGGAAAGAAAAGTTGTCCAAAACAGCTTCCAATCGAAGATTCATGTGATTGGAAACGTCAGGAAAGTGTAAGGTACTGTTTTCTATCAGTTGGCAAGCTGCGCACACAATCCCAGTGTTGTACAGCTTCCTTCTTCACCTTTCCGATGCTGCCGCTCTCTCCGGCTCCCGGAGCCGAAGAAGCGGCTTCTTCGCGCAAAGACGATTGTACCGCTCACAGTGCTCTCTTAGCGCCGCTTCTGCCGAAAGAAGCCCGGCAGCGGCTCTTAGCTCCGGAGAGCATCCTATCTTCGTCTTTAGCGTCTTTTGTGGTCTACATCCTAGCAGAAAGCTTTTCCACTCTGTCTGGCAAGGAAAACCTGCGGGAGCACAGAAAACATCTCCCATCGTGTTCTGGACGTTGCACGGAGGTCTGCCAAGTGTTTGGCATGAAGGAAAGAAAAGTTGTCCAAAACAGCTTCCAATCGAAGATTCATGTGATTGGAAACGTCAGTAAAGTTGTAAGGTACTGTTTTCTATCAGTTGGCAAGCTGCGCACACAATGCCAGTGTTGTACAGCTTCCTTCTTCACCTTTCCGATGCTGCCGCTCTCTCCGGCTCCCGGAGCCGAAGAAGCGGCTTCTTCGCGCAAAGACGATTGTACCGCTCACAGTGCTCTCTTAGCGCCGCTTCTGCCGAAAGAAGCCCGGGAGCGGCTCTTAGCTCCGGAGAGCATCGTACCTTCGTCTTTAGCGTCTTTTGTGGTCTACATCCTAGCAGAAAGCTTTTCCACTCTGTCTGGCAAGGAAAACCTGCGGGAGCACAGAAAACATCTCCCATCGTCTTCTGGACGTTGCACAGAGGTCTGCCAAGTGTTTGGCATGAAGGAAAGAAAAGTTGTCCAAAACAGCTTCCAATCGAAGATTCATGTGATTGGAAACGTCAGGAAAGTTGTAAGGTACTGTTTTCTATCAGTTGGCAAGCTGCGCACACAATGCCAGTGTTGTACAGCTTCCTTCTTCACCTTTCCGATGCTGCCGCTCTCTCCGGCTCCCGGAGCCGAAGAAGCGGCTTCTTCGCGCAAAGACGATTGTACCGCTCACAGTGCTCTCTTAGCGCCGCTTCTGCCGAAAGAAGCCCGGGAGCGGCTCTTAGCTCCGGAGAGCATCGTACCTTCGTCTTTAGCGTCTTTTGTGGTCTACATCCTAGCAGAAAGCTTTTCCACTCTGTCTGGCAAGGAAAACCTGCGGGAGCACAGAAAACATCTCCCATCGTCTTCTGGACGTTGCACGGAGGTCTGCCAAGTGTTTGGCATGAAGGAAAGAAAAGTTGTCCAAAACAGCTTCCAATCGAAGATTCGTGTGATTGGAAACGTCAGGAAAGTGTAAGGTACTGTTTTCTATCAGTTGGCAAGCTGCGCACACAATCCCAGTGTTGTACAGCTTCCTTCTTCAGTTTTCCGATGCTGCCGCTCTCTCCGGCTCCCGGAGCCGAAGAAGCGGCTTCTTCGCGCAAAGACGATTGTACCGCTCACAGTGCTCTCTTAGCGCCGCTTCTGCCGAAAGAAGCCCGGGAGCGGCTCTTAGCTCCGGAGAGCATCGTACCTTCGTCTTTAGCGTCTTTTGTGGTCTACATCCTAGCAGAAAGCTTTTCCACTCTGTCTGGCAAGGAAAACCTGCGGGAGCACAGAAAACATCTCCCATCGTGTTCTGGACGTTGCACGGAGGTCTGCCAAGTGTTTGGCATGAAGGAAAGAAAAGTTGTCCAAAACAGCTTCCAATCGAAGATTCGTGTGATTGGAAACGTCAGGAAAGTGTAAGGTACTGTTTTCTATCAGTTGGCAAGCTGCGCACACAATGCCAGTGTTGTACAGCTTCCTTCTTCACCTTTGCGATGCTGCCGCTCTCTCCGGCTCCCGGAGCCGAAGAAGCGGCTTCTTCGCGCAAAGACGATTGTACCGCTCACAGTGCTCTCTTAGCGCCGCTTCTGCCGAAAGAAGCCCGGGAGCGGCTCTTAGCTCCGGAGAGCATCGTACCTTCGTCTTTAGCGTCTTTTGTGGTCTACATCCTAGCAGAAAGCTTTTCCACTCTGTCTGGCAAGGAAAACCTGCGGGAGCACAGAAAACATCTCCCATCGTCTTCTGGACGTTGCACGGAGGTCTGCCAAGTGTTTGGCATGAAGGAAAGAAAAGTTGTCCAAAACAGCTTCCAATCGAAGATTCGTGTGATTGGAAACGTCAGGAAAGTGTAAGGTACTGTTTTCTATCAGTTGGCAAGCTGCGCACACAATCCCAGTGTTGTACAGCTTCCTTCTTGTCCTTTCCGATGCTGCCGCTCTGTCCGGCTCCCGGAGCCGAAGAAGCGGCTTCTTCGCGCAAAGACGATTGTACCGCTCACAGTGCTCTCTTAGCGCCGCTTCTGCCGAAAGAAGCCCGGGAGCGGCTCTTAGCTCCGGAGAGCATCGTACCTTTGTCTTTAGCGTCTTTTGTGGTCTACATCCTAGCAGAAAGCTTTTCCACTCTGTCTGGCAAGGAAAACCTGCGGGAGCACAGAAAACATCTCCCATCGTGTTCTGGACGTTGCACGGAGGTCTGCCAAGTGTTTGGCATGAAGGAAAGAAAAGTTGTCCAAAACAGCTTCCAATCGAAGATTCATGTGATTGGAAACATCAGGAAAGTGTAAGGTACTGTTTTCTATCAGTTGGCAAGCTGCGCACACAATCCCAGTGTTGTACAGCTTCCTTCTTCACCTTTGCGATGCTGCCGCTCTCTCCGGCTCCCGGAGCCGAAGAAGCGGCTTCTTCGCGCAAAGACGATTGTACCGCTCACAGTGCTCTCTTAGCGCCGCTTCTGCCGAAAGAAGCCCGGGAGCGGCTCTTAGCTCCGGAGAGCATCGTACCTTCGTCTTTAGCGTCTTTTGTGGTCTACATCCTAGCAGAAAGCTTTTCCACTCTGTCTGGCAAGGAAAACCTGCGGGAGCACAGAAAACATCTCCCATCGTGTTCTGGACGTTGCACAGAGGTCTGCCAAGTGTTTGGCATGAAGGAAAGAAAAGTTGTCCAAAACAGCTTCCAATCGAAGATTCATGTGATTGGAAACGTCAGTAAAGTTGTAAGGTACTGTTTTCTATCAGTTGGCAAGCTGCGCACACAATGCCAGTGTTGTACAGCTTCCTTCTTCACCTTTCCGATGCTGCCGCTCTCTCCGGCTCCCGGAGCCGAAGAAGCGGCTTCTTCGCGCAAAGACGATTGTACCGCTCACAGTGCTCTCTTAGCGCCGCTTCTGCCGAAAGAAGCCCGGGAGCGGCTCTTAGCTCCGGAGAGCATCGTACCTTCGTCTTTAGCGTCTTTTGTGGTCTACATCCTAGCAGAAAGCTTTTCCACTCTGTCTGGCAAGGAAAACCTGCGGGAGCACAGAAAACATCTCCCATCGTCTTCTGGACGTTGCACGGAGGTCTGCCAAGTGTTTGGCATGAAGGAAAGAAAAGTTGTCCAAAACAGCTTCCAATCGAAGATTCATGTGATTGGAAACGTCAGGAAAGTTGTAAGGTACTGTTTTCTATCAGTTGGCAAGCTGCGCACACAATGCCAGTGTTGTACAGCTTCCTTCTTCACCTTTCCGATGCTGCCGCTCTCTCCGGCTCCCGGAGCCGAAGAAGCGGCTTCTTCGCGCAAAGACGATTGTACCGCTCACAGTGCTCTCTTAGCGCCGCTTCTGCCGAAAGAAGCCCGGGAGCGGCTCTTAGCTCCGGAGAGCATCGTACCTTCGTCTTTAGCGTCTTTTGTGGTCTACATCCTAGCAGAAAGCTTTTCCACTCTGTCTGGCAAGGAAAACCTGCGGGAGCACAGAAAACATCTCCCATCGTCTTCTGGACGTTGCACGGAGGTCTGCCAAGTGTTTGGCATGAAGGAAAGAAAAGTTGTCCAAAACAGCTTCCAATCGAAGATTCGTGTGATTGGAAACGTCAGGAAAGTGTAAGGTACTGTTTTCTATCAGTTGGCAAGCTGCGCACACAATCCCAGTGTTGTACAGCTTCCTTCTTCAGTTTTCCGATGCTGCCGCTCTCTCCGGCTCCCGGAGCCGAAGAAGCGGCTTCTTCGCGCAAAGACGATTGTACCGCTCACAGTGCTCTCTTAGCGCCGCTTCTGCCGAAAGAAGCCCGGGAGCGGCTCTTAGCTCCGGAGAGCATCGTACCTTCGTCTTTAGCGTCTTTTGTGGTCTACATCCTAGCAGAAAGCTTTTCCACTCTGTCTGGCAAGGAAAACCTGCGGGAGCACAGAAAACATCTCCCATCGTGTTCTGGACGTTGCACGGAGGTCTGCCAAGTGTTTGGCATGAAGGAAAGAAAAGTTGTCCAAAACAGCTTCCAATCGAAGATTCGTGTGATTGGAAACGTCAGGAAAGTGTAAGGTACTGTTTTCTATCAGTTGGCAAGCTGCGCACACAATCCCAGTGTTGTACAGCTTCCTTCTTCACCTTTGCGATGCTGCCGCTCTGTCCGGCTCCCGGAGCCGAAGAAGCGGCTTCTTCGCGCAAAGACGATTGTACCGCTCACAGTGCTCTCTTAGCGCCGCTTCTGCCGAAAGAAGCCCGGGAGCGGCTCTTAGCTCCGGAGAGCATCGTACCTTCGTCTTTAGCGTCTTTTGTGGTCTACATCCTAGCAGAAAGCTTTTCCACTCTGTCTGGCAAGGAAAACCTGCGGGAGCACAGAAAACATCTCCCATCGTGTTCTGGACGTTGCACGGAGGTCTGCCAAGTGTTTGGCATGAAGGAAAGAAAAGTTGTCCAAAACAGCTTCCAATCGAAGATTCATGTGATTGGAAACGTCAGGAAAGTGTAAGGTACTGTTTTCTATCAGTTGGCAAGCTGCGCACACAATCCCAGTGTTGTACAGCTTCCTTCTTCACCTTTGCGATGCTGCCGCTCTCTCCGGCTCCCGGAGCCGAAGAAGCGGCTTCTTCGCGCAAAGACGATTGTACCGCTCACAGTGCTCTCTTAGCGCCGCTTCTGCCGAAAGAAGCCCGGGAGCGGCTCTTAGCTCCGGAGAGCATCGTACCTTTGTCTTTAGCGTCTTTTGTGGTCTACATCCTAGCAGAAAGCTTTTCCACTCTGTCTGGCAAGGAAAACCTGCGGGAGCACAGAAAACATCTCCCATCGTCTTCTGGACGTTGCACGGAGGTCTGCCAAGTGTTTGGCATGAAGGAAAGAAAAGTTGTCCAAAACAGCTTCCAATCGAAGATTCGTGTGATTGGAAACGTCAGGAAAGTGTAAGGTACTGTTTTCTATCAGTTGGCAAGCTGCGCACACAATGCCAGTGTTGTACAGCTTCCTTCTTCACCTTTGCGATGCTGCCGCTCTCTCCGGCTCCCGGAGCCGAAGAAGCGGCTTCTTCGCGCAAAGACGATTGTACCGCTCACAGTGCTCTCTTAGCGCCGCTTCTGCCGAAAGAAGCCCGGGAGCGGCTCTTAGCTCCGGAGAGCATCCTATCTTCGTCTTTAGCGTCTTTTGTGGTCTACATCCTAGCAGAAAGCTTTTCCACTCTGTCTGGCAAGGAAAACCTGCGGGAGCACAGAAAACATCTCCCATCGTGTTCTGGACGTTGCACGGAGGTCTGCCAAGTGTTTGGCATGAAGGAAAGAAAAGTTGTCCAAAACAGCTTCCAATCGAAGATTCGTGTGATTGGAAACGTCAGGAAAGTTGTAAGGTACTGTTTTCTATCAGTTGGCAAGCTGCGCACACAATGCCAGTGTTGTACAGCTTCCTTCTTCACCTTTCCGATGCTGCCGCTCTCTCCGGCTCCCGGAGCCGAAGAAGCGGCTTCTTCGCGCAAAGACGATTGTACCGCTCACAGTGCTCTCTTAGCGCCGCTTCTGCCGAAAGAAGCCCGGCAGCGGCTCTTAGCTCCGGAGAGCATCGTACCTTCGTCTTTAGCGTCTTTTGTGGTCTACATCCTAGCAGAAAGCTTTTCCACTCTGTCTGGCAAGGAAAACCTGCGGGAGCACAGAAAACATCTCCCATCGTGTTCTGGACGTTGCACGGAGGTCTGCCAAGTGTTTGGCATGAAGGAAAGAAAAGTTGTCCAAAACAGCTTCCAATCGAAGATTCGTGTGATTGGAAACGTCAGGAAAGTGTAAGGTACTGTCTTCTATCAGTTGGCAAGCTGCGCACACAATCCCAGTGTTGTACAGCTTCCTTCTTCAGTTTTCCGATGCTGCCGCTCTGTCCGGCTCCCGGAGCCGAAGAAGCGGCTTCTTCGCGCAAAGACGATTGTACCGCTCACAGTGCTCTCTTAGCGCCGCTTCTGCCGAAAGAAGCCCGGCAGCGGCTCTTAGCTCCGGAGAGCATCGTACCTGCGTCTTTAGCGTCTTTTGTGGTCTACATCCTAGCAGAAAGCTTTTCCACTCTGTCTGGCAAGGAAAACCTGCGGGAGCACAGAAAACATCTCCCATCGTGTTCTGGACGTTGCACGGAGGTCTGCCAAGTGTTTGGCATGAAGGAAAGAAAAGTTGTCCAAAACAGCTTCCAATCGAAGATTCATGTGATTGGAAACGTCAGGAAAGTGTAAGGTACTGTTTTCTATCAGTTGGCAAGCTGCGCACACAATCCCAGTGTTGTACAGCTTCCTTCTTCAGTTTTCCGATGCTGCCGCTCTCTCCGGCTCCCGGAGCCGAAGAAGCGGCTTCTTCGCGCAAAGACGATTGTACCGCTCACAGTGCTCTCTTAGCGCCGCTTCTGCCGAAAGAAGCCCGGGAGCGGCTCTTAGCTCCGGAGAGCATCGGACCTTCGTCTTTAGCGTCTTTTGTGGTCTACATCCTAGCAGAAAGCTTTTCCACTCTGTCTGGCAAGGAAAACCTGCGGGAGCACAGAAAACATCTCCCATCGTCTTCTGGACGTTGCACGGAGGTCTGCCAAGTGTTTGGCATGAAGGAAAGAAAAGTTGTCCAAAACAGCTTCCAATCGAAGATTCATGTGATTGGAAACGTCAGGAAAGTGTAAGGTACTGTTTTCTATCAGTTGGCAAGCTGCGCACACAATCCCAGTGTTGTACAGCTTCCTTCTTCACCTTTGCGATGCTGCCGCTCTCTCCGGCTCCCGGAGCCGAAGAAGCGGCTTCTTCGCGCAAAGACGATTGTACCGCTCACAGTGCTCTCTTAGCGCCGCTTCTGCCGAAAGAAGCCCGGGAGCGGCTCTTAGCTCCGGAGAGCATCGTACCTGCGTCTTTAGCCTCTTTTGTGGTCTACATCCTAGCAGAAAGCTTTTCCACTCTGTCTGGCAAGGAAAACCTGCGGGAGCACAGAAAACATCTCCCATCGTCTTCTGGACGTTGCACGGAGGTCTGCCAAGTGTTTGGCATGAAGGAAAGAAAAGTTGTCCAAAACAGCTTCCAATCGAAGATTCGTGTGATTGGAAACGTCAGGAAAGTGTAAGGTACTGTTTTCTAACAGTTGGCAAGCTGCGCACACAATCCCAGTGTTGTACAGCTTCCTTCTTCACCTTTCCGTTGCTGCCGCTCTCTCCGGCTCCCGGAGCCGAAGAAGCGGCTTCTTCGCGCAAAGACGATTGTACCGCTCACAGTGCTCTCTTAGCGCCGCTTCTGCCGAAAGAAGCCCGGGAGCGGCTCTTAGCTCCGGAGAGCATCGTACCTGCGTCTTTAGCGTCTTTTGTGGTCTACATCCTAGCAGAAAGCTTTTCCACTCTGTCTGGCAAGGAAAACCTGCGGGAGCACAGAAAACATCTCCCATCGTGTTCTGGACGTTGCACGGAGGTCTGCCAAGTGTTTGGCATGAAGGAAAGAAAAGTTGTCCAAAACAGCTTCCAATCGAAGATTCATGTGATTGGAAACGTCAGGAAAGTGTAAGGTACTGTTTTCTATCAGTTGGCAAGCTGCGCACACAATGCCAGTGTTGTACAGCTTCCTTCTTCACCTTTGCGATGCTGCCGCTCTCTCCGGCTCCCGGAGCCGAAGAAGCGGCTTCTTCGCGCAAAGACGATTGTACCGCTCACAGTGCTCTCTTAGCGCCGCTTCTGCCGAAAGAAGCCCGGGAGCGGCTCTTAGCTCCGGAGAGCATCGTACCTTCGTCTTTAGCGTCTTTTGTGGTCTACATCCTAGCAGAAAGCTTTTCCACTCTGTCTGGCAAGGAAAACCTGCGGGAGCACAGAAAACATCTCCCATCGTGTTCTGGACGTTGCACGGAGGTCTGCCAAGTGTTTGGCATGAAGGAAAGAAAAGTTGTCCAAAACAGCTTCCAATCGAAGATTCGTGTGATTGGAAACGTCAGGAAAGTGTAAGGTACTGTTTTCTATCAGTTGGCAAGCTGCGCACACAATCCCAGTGTTGTACAGCTTCCTTCTTCACCTTTGCGATGCTGCCGCTCTCTCCGGCTCCCGGAGCCGAAGAAGCGGCTTCTTCGCGCAAAGACGATTGTACCGCTCACAGTGCTCTCTTAGCGCCGCTTCTGCCGAAAGAAGCCCGGGAGCGGCTCTTAGCTCCGGAGAGCATCCTATCTTCGTCTTTAGCGTCTTTTGTGGTCTACATCCTAGCAGAAAGCTTTTCCACTCTGTCTGGCAAGGAAAACCTGCGGGAGCACAGAAAACATCTCCCATCGTCTTCTGGACGTTGCACGGAGGTCTGCCAAGTGTTTGGCATGAAGGAAAGAAAAGTTGTCCAAAACAGCTTCCAATCGAAGATTCATGTGATTGGAAACGTCAGGAAAGTTGTAAGGTACTGTTTTCTATCAGTTGGCAAGCTGCGCACACAATGCCAGTGTTGTACAGCTTCCTTCTTCACCTTTCCGATGCTGCCGCTCTCTCCGGCTCCCGGAGCCGAAGAAGCGGCTTCTTCGCGCAAAGACGATTGTACCGCTCACAGTGCTCTCTTAGCGCCGCTTCTGCCGAAAGAAGCCCGGCAGCGGCTCTTAGCTCCGGAGAGCATCGTACCTTCGTCTTTAGCGTCTTTTGTGGTCTACATCCTAGCAGAAAGCTTTTCCACTCTGTCTGGCAAGGAAAACCTGCGGGAGCACAGAAAACATCTCCCATCGTCTTCTGGACGTTGCACGGAGGTCTGCCAAGTGTTTGGCATGAAGGAAAGAAAAGTTGTCCAAAACAGCTTCCAATCGAAGATTCGTGTGATTGGAAACGTCAGGAAAGTGTAAGGTACTGTCTTCTATCAGTTGGCAAGCTGCGCACACAATCCCAGTGTTGTACAGCTTCCTTCTTCAGTTTTCCGATGCTGCCGCTCTCTCCGGCTCCCGGAGCCGAAGAAGCGGCTTCTTCGCGCAAAGACGATTGTACCGCTCACAGTGCTCTCTTAGCGCCGCTTCTGCCGAAAGAAGCCCGGGAGCGGCTCTTAGCTCCGGAGAGCATCGGACCTTCGTCTTTAGCGTCTTTTGTGGTCTACATCCTAGCAGAAAGCTTTTCCACTCTGTCTGGCAAGGAAAACCTGCGGGAGCACAGAAAACATCTCCCATCGTCTTCTGGACGTTGCACGGAGGTCTGCCAAGTGTTTGGCATGAAGGAAAGAAAAGTTGTCCAAAACAGCTTCCAATCGAAGATTCATGTGATTGGAAACGTCAGGAAAGTGTAAGGTACTGTTTTCTATCAGTTGGCAAGCTGCGCACACAATCCCAGTGTTGTACAGCTTCCTTCTTGTCCTTTCCGATGCTGCCGCTCTGTCCGGCTCCCGGAGCCGAAGAAGCGGCTTCTTCGCGCAAAGACGATTGTACCGCTCACAGTGCTCTCTTAGCGCCGCTTCTGCTGAAAGAAGCCCGGGAGCGGCTCTTAGCTCTGGAGAGCATCCTATCTTCGTCTTTAGCGTCTTTTGTGGTCTACATCCTAGCAGAAAGCTTTTCCACTCTGTCTGGCAAGGAAAACCTGCGGGAGCACAGAAAACATCTCCCATCGTCTTCTGGACGTTGCACGGAGGTCTGCCAAGTGTTTGGCATGAAGGAAAGAAAAGTTGTCCAAAACAGCTTCCAATCGAAGATTCATGTGATTGGAAACGTCAGGAAAGTTGTAAGGTACTGTTTTCTATCAGTTGGCAAGCTGCGCACACAATGCCAGTGTTGTACAGCTTCCTTCTTCACCTTTCCGATGCTGCCGCTCTCTCCGGCTCCCGGAGCCGAAGAAGCGGCTTCTTCGCGCAAAGACGATTGTACCGATCACAGTGCTCTCTTAGCGCCGCTTCTGCCGAAAGAAGCCCGGGAGCGGCTCTTAGCTCCGGAGAGCATCGTACCTTCGTCTTTAGCGTCTTTTGTGGTCTACATCCTAGCAGAAAGCTTTTCCACTCTGTCTGGCAAGGAAAACCTGCGGGAGCACAGAAAACATCTCCCATCGTCTTCTGGACGTTGCACGGAGGTCTGCCAAGTGTTTGGCATGAAGGAAAGAAAAGTTGTCCAAAACAGCTTCCAATCGAAGATTCATGTGATTGGAAACGTCAGGAAAGTTGTAAGGTACTGTTTTCTATCAGTTGGCAAGCTGCGCACACAATGCCAGTGTTGTACAGCTTCCTTCTTCACCTTTCCGATGCTGCCGCTCTCTCCGGCTCCCGGAGCCGAAGAAGCGGCTTCTTCGCGCAAAGACGATTGTACCGCTCACAGTGCTCTCTTAGCGCCGCTTCTGCCGAAAGAAGCCCGGCAGCGGCTCTTAGCTCCGGAGAGCATCGTACCTTCGTCTTTAGCGTCTTTTGTGGTCTACATCCTAGCAGAAAGCTTTTCCACTCTATCTGGCAAGGAAAACCTGCGGGAGCACAGAAAACATCTCCCATCGTGTTCTGGACGTTGCACGGAGGTCTGCCAAGTGTTTGGCATGAAGGAAAGAAAAGTTGTCCAAAACAGCTTCCAATCGAAGATTCGTGTGATTGGAAACGTCAGGAAAGTGTAAGGTACTGTTTTCTATCAGTTGGCAAGCTGCGCACACAATCCCAGTGTTGTACAGCTTCCTTCTTCACCTTTGCGATGCTGCCGCTCTCTCCGGCTCCCGGAGCCGAAGAAGCGGCTTCTTCGCGCAAAGACGATTGTACCGCTCACAGTGCTCTCTTAGCGCCGCTTCTGCCGAAAGAAGCCCGGGAGCGGCTCTTAGCTCCGGAGAGCATCGTACCTTCGTCTTTAGCGTCTTTTGTGGTCTACATCCTAGCAGAAAGCTTTTCCACTCTGTCTGGCAAGGAAAACCTGCGGGAGCACAGAAAACATCTCCCATCGTGTTCTGGACGTTGCACGGAGGTCTGCCAAGTGTTTGGCATGAAGGAAAGAAAAGTTGTCCAAAACAGCTTCCAATCGAAGATTCGTGTGATTGGAAACGTCAGGAAAGTGTAAGGTACTGTTTTCTATCAGTTGGCAAGCTGCGCACACAATGCCAGTGTTGTACAGCTTCCTTCTTCACCTTTCCGTTGCTGCCGCTCTGTCCGGCTCCCGGAGCCGAAGAAGCGGCTTCTTCGCGCAAAGACGATTGTACCGCTCACAGTGCTCTCTTAGCGCCGCTTCTGCCGAAAGAAGCCCGGCAGCGGCTCTTAGCTCCGGAGAGCATCGTACCTTTGTCTTTAGCGTCTTTTGTGGTCTACATCCTAGCAGAAAGCTTTTCCACTCTGTCTGGCAAGGAAAACCTGCGGGAGCACAGAAAACATCTCCCATCGTGTTCTGGACGTTGCACGGAGGTCTGCCAAGTGTTTGGCATGAAGGAAAGAAAAGTTGTCCAAAACAGCTTCCAATCGAAGATTCATGTGATTGGAAACATCAGGAAAGTGTAAGGTACTGTTTTCTATCAGTTGGCAAGCTGCGCACACAATCCCAGTGTTGTACAGCTTCCTTCTTCACCTTTGCGATGCTGCCGCTCTCTCCGGCTCCCGGAGCCGAAGAAGCGGCTTCTTCGCGCAAAGACGATTGTACCGCTCACAGTGCTCTCTTAGCGCCGCTTCTGCCGAAAGAAGCCCGGGAGCGGCTCTTAGCTCCGGAGAGCATCCTATCTTCGTCTTTAGCGTCTTTTGTGGTCTACATCCTAGCAGAAAGCTTTTCCACTCTGTCTGGCAAGGAAAACCTGCGGGAGCACAGAAAACATCTCCCATCGTGTTCTGGACGTTGCACAGAGGTCTGCCAAGTGTTTGGCATGAAGGAAAGAAAAGTTGTCCAAAACAGCTTCCAATCGAAGATTCATGTGATTGGAAACGTCAGGAAAGTTGTAAGGTACAGTTTTCTATCAGTTGGCAAGCTGCGCACACAATGCCAGTGTTGTACAGCTTCCTTCTTCACCTTTCCGATGCTGCCGCTCTCTCCGGCTCCCGGAGCCGAAGAAGCGGCTTCTTCGCGCAAAGACGATTGTACCGCTCACAGTGCTCTCTTAGCGCCGCTTCTGCCGAAAGAAGCCCGGGAGCGGCTCTTAGCTCCGGAGAGCATCGTACCTTCGTCTTTAGCGTCTTTTGTGGTCTACATCCTAGCAGAAAGCTTTTCCACTCTGTCTGGCAAGGAAAACCTGCGGGAGCACAGAAAACATCTCCCATCGTCTTCTGGACGTTGCACGGAGGTCTGCCAAGTGTTTGGCATGAAGGAAAGAAAAGTTGTCCAAAACAGCTTCCAATCGAAGATTCATGTGATTGGAAACGTCAGGAAAGTGTAAGGTACTGTTTTCTATCAGTTGGCAAGCTGCGCACACAATGCCAGTGTTGTACAGCTTCCTTCTTCACCTTTCCGATGCTGCCGCTCTCTCCGGCTCCCGGAGCCGAAGAAGCGGCTTCTTCGCGCAAAGACGATTGTACCGCTCACAGTGCTCTCTTAGCGCCGCTTCTGCCGAAAGAAGCCCGGGAGCGGCTCTTAGCTCCGGAGAGCATCGTACCTTCGTCTTTAGCGTCTTTTGTGGTCTACATCCTAGCAGAAAGCTTTTCCACTCTGTCTGGCAAGGAAAACCTGCGGGAGCACAGAAAACATCTCCCATCGTCTTCTGGACGTTGCACGGAGGTCTGCCAAGTGTTTGGCATGAAGGAAAGAAAAGTTGTCCAAAACAGCTTCCAATCGAAGATTCGTGTGATTGGAAACGTCAGGAAAGTGTAAGGTACTGTTTTCTATCAGTTGGCAAGCTGCGCACACAATCCCAGTGTTGTACAGCTTCCTTCTTCAGTTTTCCGATGCTGCCGCTCTCTCCGGCTCCCGGAGCCGAAGAAGCGGCTTCTTCGCGCAAAGACGATTGTACCGCTCACAGTGCTCTCTTAGCGCCGCTTCTGCCGAAAGAAGCCCGGGAGCGGCTCTTAGCTCCGGAGAGCATCGTACCTTCGTCTTTAGCGTCTTTTGTGGTCTACATCCTAGCAGAAAGCTTTTCCACTCTGTCTGGCAAGGAAAACCTGCGGGAGCACAGAAAACATCTCCCATCGTGTTCTGGACGTTGCACGGAGGTCTGCCAAGTGTTTGGCATGAAGGAAAGAAAAGTTGTCCAAAACAGCTTCCAATCGAAGATTCGTGTGATTGGAAACGTCAGGAAAGTGTAAGGTACTGTTTTCTATCAGTTGGCAAGCTGCGCACACAATCCCAGTGTTGTACAGCTTCCTTCTTCACCTTTGCGATGCTGCCGCTCTGTCCGGCTCCCGGAGCCGAAGAAGCGGCTTCTTCGCGCAAAGACGATTGTACCGCTCACAGTGCTCTCTTAGCGCCGCTTCTGCCGAAAGAAGCCCGGGAGCGGCTCTTAGCTCCGGAGAGCATCGTACCTTCGTCTTTAGCGTCTTTTGTGGTCTACATCCTAGCAGAAAGCTTTTCCACTCTGTCTGGCAAGGAAAACCTGCGGGAGCACAGAAAACATCTCCCATCGTGTTCTGGACGTTGCACGGAGGTCTGCCAAGTGTTTGGCATGAAGGAAAGAAAAGTTGTCCAAAACAGCTTCCAATCGAAGATTCATGTGATTGGAAACGTCAGGAAAGTGTAAGGTACTGTTTTCTATCAGTTGGCAAGCTGCGCACACAATCCCAGTGTTGTACAGCTTCCTTCTTCACCTTTGCGATGCTGCCGCTCTCTCCGGCTCCCGGAGCCGAAGAAGCGGCTTCTTCGCGCAAAGACGATTGTACCGCTCACAGTGCTCTCTTAGCGCCGCTTCTGCCGAAAGAAGCCCGGGAGCGGCTCTTAGCTCCGGAGAGCATCGTACCTTTGTCTTTAGCGTCTTTTGTGGTCTACATCCTAGCAGAAAGCTTTTCCACTCTGTCTGGCAAGGAAAACCTGCGGGAGCACAGAAAACATCTCCCATCGTGTTCTGGACGTTGCACGGAGGTCTGCCAAGTGTTTGGCATGAAGGAAAGAAAAGTTGTCCAAAACAGCTTCCAATCGAAGATTCGTGTGATTGGAAACGTCAGGAAAGTGTAAGGTACTGTTTTCTATCAGTTGGCAAGCTGCGCACACAATCCCAGTGTTGTACAGCTTCCTTCTTCACCTTTCCGATGCTGCCGCTCTCTCCGGCTCCCGGAGCCGAAGAAGCGGCTTCTTCGCGCAAAGACGATTGTACCGCTCACAGTGCTCTCTTAGCGCCGCTTCTGCCGAAAGAAGCCCGGGAGCGGCTCTTAGCTCCGGAGAGCATCCTATCTTCGTCTTTAGCGTCTTTTGTGGTCTACATCCTAGCAGAAAGCTTTTCCACTCTGTCTGGCAAGGAAAACCTGCGGGAGCACAGAAAACATCTCCCATCGTCTTCTGGACGTTGCACGGAGGTCTGCCAAGTGTTTGGCATGAAGGAAAGAAAAGTTGTCCAAAACAGCTTCCAATCGAAGATTCATGTGATTGGAAACGTCAGGAAAGTTGTAAGGTACTGTTTTCTATCAGTTGGCAAGCTGCGCACACAATGCCAGTGTTGTACAGCTTCCTTCTTCACCTTTCCGATGCTGCCGCTCTCTCCGGCTCCCGGAGCCGAAGAAGCGGCTTCTTCGCGCAAAGACGATTGTACCGCTCACAGTGCTCTCTTAGCGCCGCTTCTGCCGAAAGAAGCCCGGCAGCGGCTCTTAGCTCCGGAGAGCATCGTACCTTCGTCTTTAGCGTCTTTTGTGGTCTACATCCTAGCAGAAAGCTTTTCCACTCTGTCTGGCAAGGAAAACCTGCGGGAGCACAGAAAACATCTCCCATCGTGTTCTGGACGTTGCACGGAGGTCTGCCAAGTGTTTGGCATGAAGGAAAGAAAAGTTGTCCAAAACAGCTTCCAATCGAAGATTCGTGTGATTGGAAACGTCAGGAAAGTGTAAGGTACTGTCTTCTATCAGTTGGCAAGCTGCGCACACAATCCCAGTGTTGTACAGCTTCCTTCTTCAGTTTTCCGATGCTGCCGCTCTGTCCGGCTCCCGGAGCCGAAGAAGCGGCTTCTTCGCGCAAAGACGATTGTACCGCTCACAGTGCTCTCTTAGCGCCGCTTCTGCCGAAAGAAGCCCGGCAGCGGCTCTTAGCTCCGGAGAGCATCGTACCTGCGTCTTTAGCGTCTTTTGTGGTCTACATCCTAGCAGAAAGCTTTTCCACTCTGTCTGGCAAGGAAAACCTGCGGGAGCACAGAAAACATCTCCCATCGTGTTCTGGACGTTGCACGGAGGTCTGCCAAGTGTTTGGCATGAAGGAAAGAAAAGTTGTCCAAAACAGCTTCCAATCGAAGATTCATGTGATTGGAAACGTCAGGAAAGTGTAAGGTACTGTTTTCTATCAGTTGGCAAGCTGCGCACACAATCCCAGTGTTGTACAGCTTCCTTCTTCAGTTTTCCGATGCTGCCGCTCTCTCCGGCTCCCGGAGCCGAAGAAGCGGCTTCTTCGCGCAAAGACGATTGTACCGCTCACAGTGCTCTCTTAGCGCCGCTTCTGCCGAAAGAAGCCCGGGAGCGGCTCTTAGCTCCGGAGAGCATCGGACCTTCGTCTTTAGCGTCTTTTGTGGTCTACATCCTAGCAGAAAGCTTTTCCACTCTGTCTGGCAAGGAAAACCTGCGGGAGCACAGAAAACATCTCCCATCGTCTTCTGGACGTTGCACGGAGGTCTGCCAAGTGTTTGGCATGAAGGAAAGAAAAGTTGTCCAAAACAGCTTCCAATCGAAGATTCATGTGATTGGAAACGTCAGGAAAGTGTAAGGTACTGTTTTCTATCAGTTGGCAAGCTGCGCACACAATCCCAGTGTTGTACAGCTTCCTTCTTCACCTTTCCGTTGCTGCCGCTCTCTCCAGCTCCCGGAGCCGAAGAAGCGGCTTCTTCGCGCAAAGACGATTGTACCGCTCACAGTGCTCTCTTAGCGCCGCTTCTGCCGAAAGAAGCCCGGGAGCGGCTCTTAGCTCCGGAGAGCATCCTATCTTCGTCTTTAGCGTCTTTTGTGGTCTACATCCTAGCAGAAAGCTTTTCCACTCTGTCTGGCAAGGAAAACCTGCGGGAGCACAGAAAACATCTCCCATCGTGTTCTGGACGTTGCACGGAGGTCTGCCAAGTGTTTGGCATGAAGGAAAGAAAAGTTGTCCAAAACAGCTTCCAATCGAAGATTCGTGTGATTGGAAACGTCAGGAAAGTGTAAGGTACTGTTTTCTATCAGTTGGCAAGCTGCGCACACGATCCCAGTGTTGTACAGCTTCCTTCTTCACCTTTGCGATGCTGCCGCTCTGTCCGGCTCCCGGAGCCGAAGAAGCGGCTTCTTCGCGCAAAGACGATTGTACCGCTCACAGTGCTCTCTTAGCGCCGCTTCTGCCGAAAGAAGCCCGGGAGCGGCTCTTAGCTCCGGAGAGCATCGTACCTTCGTCTTTAGCGTCTTTTGTGGTCTACATCCTAGCAGAAAGCTTTTCCACTCTGTCTGGCAAGGAAAACCTGCGGGAGCACAGAAAACATCTCCCATCGTCTTCTGGACGTTGCACGGAGGTCTGCCAAGTGTTTGGCATGAAGGAAAGAAAAGTTGTCCAAAACAGCTTCCAATCGAAGATTCATGTGATTGGAAACGTCAGGAAAGTGTAAGGTACTGTTTTCTATCAGTTGGCAAGCTGCGCACACAATCCCAGTGTTGTACAGCTTCCTTCTTCACCTTTCCGTTGCTGCCGCTCTCTCCGGCTCCCGGAGCCGAAGAAGCGGCTTCTTCGCGCAAAGACGATTGTACCGCTCACAGTGCTCTCTTAGCGCCGCTTCTGCCGAAAGAAGCCCGGGAGCGGCTCTTAGCTCCGGAGAGCATCCTATCTTCGTCTTTAGCGTCTTTTGTGGTCTACATCCTAGCAGAAAGCTTTTCCACTCTGTCTGGCAAGGAAAACCTGCGGGAGCACAGAAAACATCTCCCATCGTCTTCTGGACGTTGCACGGAGGTCTGCCAAGTGTTTGGCATGAAGGAAAGAAAAGTTGTCCAAAACAGCTTCCAATCGAAGATTCATGTGATTGGAAACGTCAGGAAAGTGTAAGGTACTGTTTTCTATCAGTTGGCAAGCTGCGCACACAATCCCAGTGTTGTACAGCTTCCTTCTTCACCTTTGCGATGCTGCCGCTCTCTCCGGCTCCCGGAGCCGAAGAAGCGGCTTCTTCGCGCAAAGACGATTGTACCGCTCACAGTGCTCTCTTAGCGCCGCTTCTGCCGAAAGAAGCCCGGGAGCGGCTCTTAGCTCCGGAGAGCATCGTACCTGCGTCTTTAGCCTCTTTTGTGGTCTACATCCTAGCAGAAAGCTTTTCCACTCTGTCTGGCAAGGAAAACCTGCGGGAGCACAGAAAACATCTCCCATCGTCTTCTGGACGTTGCACGGAGGTCTGCCAAGTGTTTGGCATGAAGGAAAGAAAAGTTGTCCAAAACAGCTTCCAATCGAAGATTCGTGTGATTGGAAACGTCAGGAAAGTGTAAGGTACTGTTTTCTAACAGTTGGCAAGCTGCGCACACAATCCCAGTGTTGTACAGCTTCCTTCTTCACCTTTCCGTTGCTGCCGCTCTCTCCGGCTCCCGGAGCCGAAGAAGCGGCTTCTTCGCGCAAAGACGATTGTACCGCTCACAGTGCTCTCTTAGCGCCGCTTCTGCCGAAAGAAGCCCGGGAGCGGCTCTTAGCTCCGGAGAGCATCGTACCTGCGTCTTTAGCGTCTTTTGTGGTCTACATCCTAGCAGAAAGCTTTTCCACTCTGTCTGGCAAGGAAAACCTGCGGGAGCACAGAAAACATCTCCCATCGTGTTCTGGACGTTGCACGGAGGTCTGCCAAGTGTTTGGCATGAAGGAAAGAAAAGTTGTCCAAAACAGCTTCCAATCGAAGATTCATGTGATTGGAAACGTCAGGAAAGTGTAAGGTACTGTTTTCTATCAGTTGGCAAGCTGCGCACACAATGCCAGTGTTGTACAGCTTCCTTCTTCACCTTTGCGATGCTGCCGCTCTCTCCGGCTCCCGGAGCCGAAGAAGCGGCTTCTTCGCGCAAAGACGATTGTACCGCTCACAGTGCTCTCTTAGCGCCGCTTCTGCCGAAAGAAGCCCGGGAGCGGCTCTTAGCTCCGGAGAGCATCGTACCTTCGTCTTTAGCGTCTTTTGTGGTCTACATCCTAGCAGAAAGCTTTTCCACTCTGTCTGGCAAGGAAAACCTGCGGGAGCACAGAAAACATCTCCCATCGTCTTCTGGACGTTGCACGGAGGTCTGCCAAGTGTTTGGCATGAAGGAAAGAAAAGTTGTCCAAAACAGCTTCCAATCGAAGATTCGTGTGATTGGAAACGTCAGGAAAGTGTAAGGTACTGTTTTCTATCAGTTGGCAAGCTGCGCACACAATCCCAGTGTTGTACAGCTTCCTTCTTCACCTTTGCGATGCTGCCGCTCTCTCCGGCTCCCGGAGCCGAAGAAGCGGCTTCTTCGCGCAAAGACGATTGTACCGCTCACAGTGCTCTCTTAGCGCCGCTTCTGCCGAAAGAAGCCCGGGAGCGGCTCTTAGCTCCGGAGAGCATCCTATCTTCGTCTTTAGCGTCTTTTGTGGTCTACATCCTAGCAGAAAGCTTTTCCACTCTGTCTGGCAAGGAAAACCTGCGGGAGCACAGAAAACATCTCCCATCGTCTTCTGGACGTTGCACGGAGGTCTGCCAAGTGTTTGGCATGAAGGAAAGAAAAGTTGTCCAAAACAGCTTCCAATCGAAGATTCATGTGATTGGAAACGTCAGGAAAGTTGTAAGGTACTGTTTTCTATCAGTTGGCAAGCTGCGCACACAATGCCAGTGTTGTACAGCTTCCTTCTTCACCTTTCCGATGCTGCCGCTCTCTCCGGCTCCCGGAGCCGAAGAAGCGGCTTCTTCGCGCAAAGACGATTGTACCGCTCACAGTGCTCTCTTAGCGCCGCTTCTGCCGAAAGAAGCCCGGCAGCGGCTCTTAGCTCCGGAGAGCATCGTACCTTCGTCTTTAGCGTCTTTTGTGGTCTACATCCTAGCAGAAAGCTTTTCCACTCTGTCTGGCAAGGAAAACCTGCGGGAGCACAGAAAACATCTCCCATCGTGTTCTGGACGTTGCACGGAGGTCTGCCAAGTGTTTGGCATGAAGGAAAGAAAAGTTGTCCAAAACAGCTTCCAATCGAAGATTCGTGTGATTGGAAACGTCAGGAAAGTGTAAGGTACTGTCTTCTATCAGTTGGCAAGCTGCGCACACAATCCCAGTGTTGTACAGCTTCCTTCTTCAGTTTTCCGATGCTGCCGCTCTCTCCGGCTCCCGGAGCCGAAGAAGCGGCTTCTTCGCGCAAAGACGATTGTACCGCTCACAGTGCTCTCTTAGCGCCGCTTCTGCCGAAAGAAGCCCGGGAGCGGCTCTTAGCTCCGGAGAGCATCGGACCTTCGTCTTTAGCGTCTTTTGTGGTCTACATCCTAGCAGAAAGCTTTTCCACTCTGTCTGGCAAGGAAAACCTGCGGGAGCACAGAAAACATCTCCCATCGTCTTCTGGACGTTGCACGGAGGTCTGCCAAGTGTTTGGCATGAAGGAAAGAAAAGTTGTCCAAAACAGCTTCCAATCGAAGATTCATGTGATTGGAAACGTCAGGAAAGTGTAAGGTACTGTTTTCTATCAGTTGGCAAGCTGCGCACACAATCCCAGTGTTGTACAGCTTCCTTCTTGTCCTTTCCGATGCTGCCGCTCTGTCCGGCTCCCGGAGCCGAAGAAGCGGCTTCTTCGCGCAAAGACGATTGTACCGCTCACAGTGCTCTCTTAGCGCCGCTTCTGCTGAAAGAAGCCCGGGAGCGGCTCTTAGCTCTGGAGAGCATCCTATCTTCGTCTTTAGCGTCTTTTGTGGTCTACATCCTAGCAGAAAGCTTTTCCACTCTGTCTGGCAAGGAAAACCTGCGGGAGCACAGAAAACATCTCCCATCGTGTTCTGGACGTTGCACGGAGGTCTGCCAAGTGTTTGGCATGAAGGAAAGAAAAGTTGTCCAAAACAGCTTCCAATCGAAGATTCATGTGATTGGAAACGTCAGGAAAGTTGTAAGGTACTGTTTTCTATCAGTTGGCAAGCTGCGCACACAATGCCAGTGTTGTACACCTTCCTTCTTCACCTTTCCGATGCTGCCGCTCTCTCCGGCTCCCGGAGCCGAAGAAGCGGCTTCTTCGCGCAAAGACGATTGTACCGATCACAGTGCTCTCTTAGCGCCGCTTCTGCCGAAAGAAGCCCGGGAGCGGCTCTTAGCTCCGGAGAGCATCGTACCTTCGTCTTTAGCGTCTTTTGTGGTCTACATCCTAGCAGAAAGCTTTTCCACTCTGTCTGGCAAGGAAAACCTGCGGGAGCACAGAAAACATCTCCCATCGTCTTCTGGACGTTGCACGGAGGTCTGCCAAGTGTTTGGCATGAAGGAAAGAAAAGTTGTCCAAAACAGCTTCCAATCGAAGATTCATGTGATTGGAAACGTCAGGAAAGTTGTAAGGTACTGTTTTCTATCAGTTGGCAAGCTGCGCACACAATGCCAGTGTTGTACAGCTTCCTTCTTCACCTTTCCGATGCTGCCGCTCTCTCCGGCTCCCGGAGCCGAAGAAGCGGCTTCTTCGCGCAAAGACGATTGTACCGCTCACAGTGCTCTCTTAGCGCCGCTTCTGCCGAAAGAAGCCCGGGAGCGGCTCTTAGCTCCGGAGAGCATCGTACCTTCGTCTTTAGCGTCTTTTGTGGTCTACATCCTAGCAGAAAGCTTTTCCACTCTATCTGGCAAGGAAAACCTGCGGGAGCACAGAAAACATCTCCCATCGTGTTCTGGACGTTGCACGGAGGTCTGCCAAGTGTTTGGCATGAAGGAAAGAAAAGTTGTCCAAAACAGCTTCCAATCGAAGATTCGTGTGATTGGAAACGTCAGGAAAGTGTAAGGTACTGTTTTCTATCAGTTGGCAAGCTGCGCACACAATCCCAGTGTTGTACAGCTTCCTTCTTCACCTTTGCGATGCTGCCGCTCTCTCCGGCTCCCGGAGCCGAAGAAGCGGCTTCTTCGCGCAAAGACGATTGTACCGCTCACAGTGCTCTCTTAGCGCCGCTTCTGCCGAAAGAAGCCCGGGAGCGGCTCTTAGCTCCGGAGAGCATCGGACCTGCGTCTTTAGCGTCTTTTGTGGTCTACATCCTAGCAGAAAGCTTTTCCACTCTGTCTGGCAAGGAAAACCTGCGGGAGCACAGAAAACATCTCCCATCGTGTTCTGGACGTTGCACGGAGGTCTGCCAAGTGTTTGGCATGAAGGAAAGAAAAGTTGTCCAAAACAGCTTCCAATCGAAGATTCATGTGATTGGAAACGTCAGGAAAGTTGTAAGGTACTGTTTTCTATCAGTTGGCAAGCTGCGCACACAATGCCAGTGTTGTACAGCTTCCTTCTTCACCTTTCCGATGCTGCCGCTCTCTCCGGCTCCCGGAGCCGAAGAAGCGGCTTCTTCGCGCAAAGACGATTGTACCGCTCACAGTGCTCTCTTAGCGCCGCTTCTGCCGAAAGAAGCCCGGCAGCGGCTCTTAGCTCCGGAGAGCATCGTACCTTCGTCTTTAGCGTCTTTTGTGGTCTACATCCTAGCAGAAAGCTTTTCCACTCTGTCTGGCAAGGAAAACCTGCGGGAGCACAGAAAACATCTCCCATCGTGTTCTGGACGTTGCACGGAGGTCTGCCAAGTGTTTGGCATGAAGGAAAGAAAAGTTGTCCAAAACAGCTTCCAATCGAAGATTCGTGTGATTGGAAACGTCAGGAAAGTGTAAGGTACTGTCTTCTATCAGTTGGCAAGCTGCGCACACAATCCCAGTGTTGTACAGCTTCCTTCTTCAGTTTTCCGATGCTGCCGCTCTGTCCGGCTCCCGGAGCCGAAGAAGCGGCTTCTTCGCGCAAAGACGATTGTACCGCTCACAGTGCTCTCTTAGCGCCGCTTCTGCCGAAAGAAGCCCGGGAGCGGCTCTTAGCTCCGGAGAGCATCGTACCTGCGTCTTTAGCGTCTTTTGTGGTCTACATCCTAGCAGAAAGCTTTTCCACTCTGTCTGGCAAGGAAAACCTGCGGGAGCACAGAAAACATCTCCCATCGTGTTCTGGACGTTGCACGGAGGTCTGCCAAGTGTTTGGCATGAAGGAAAGAAAAGTTGTCCAAAACAGCTTCCAATCGAAGATTCATGTGATTGGAAACGTCAGGAAAGTGCAAGGTACTGTTTTCTATCAGTTGGCAAGCTGCGCACACAATCCCAGTGTTGTACAGCTTCCTTCTTCAGTTTTCCGATGCTGCCGCTCTCTCCGGCTCCCGGAGCCGAAGAAGCGGCTTCTTCGCGCAAAGACGATTGTACCGCTCACAGTGCTCTCTTAGCGCCGCTTCTGCCGAAAGAAGCCCGGGAGCGGCTCTTAGCTCCGGAGAGCATCGGACCTTCGTCTTTAGCGTCTTTTGTGGTCTACATCCTAGCAGAAAGCTTTTCCACTCTGTCTGGCAAGGAAAACCTGCGGGAGCACAGAAAACATCTCCCATCGTCTTCTGGACGTTGCACGGAGGTCTGCCAAGTGTTTGGCATGAAGGAAAGAAAAGTTGTCCAAAACAGCTTCCAATCGAAGATTCATGTGATTGGAAACGTCAGGAAAGTGTAAGGTACTGTTTTCTATCAGTTGGCAAGCTGCGCACACAATCCCAGTGTTGTACAGCTTCCTTCTTGTCCTTTCCGATGCTGCCGCTCTGTCCGGCTCCCGGAGCCGAAGAAGCGGCTTCTTCGCGCAAAGACGATTGTACCGCTCACAGTGCTCTCTTAGCGCCGCTTCTGCTGAAAGAAGCCCGGGAGCGGCTCTTAGCTCTGGAGAGCATCCTATCTTCGTCTTTAGCGTCTTTTGTGGTCTACATCCTAGCAGAAAGCTTTTCCACTCTGTCTGGCAAGGAAAACCTGCGGGAGCACAGAAAACATCTCCCATCGTGTTCTGGACGTTGCACGGAGGTCTGCCAAGTGTTTGGCATGAAGGAAAGAAAAGTTGTCCAAAACAGCTTCCAATCGAAGATTCATGTGATTGGAAACGTCAGGAAAGTTGTAAGGTACTGTTTTCTATCAGTTGGCAAGCTGCGCACACAATGCCAGTGTTGTACACCTTCCTTCTTCACCTTTCCGATGCTGCCGCTCTCTCCGGCTCCCGGAGCCGAAGAAGCGGCTTCTTCGCGCAAAGACGATTGTACCGATCACAGTGCTCTCTTAGCGCCGCTTCTGCCGAAAGAAGCCCGGGAGCGGCTCTTAGCTCCGGAGAGCATCGTACCTTCGTCTTTAGCGTCTTTTGTGGTCTACATCCTAGCAGAAAGCTTTTCCACTCTGTCTGGCAAGGAAAACCTGCGGGAGCACAGAAAACATCTCCCATCGTCTTCTGGACGTTGCACGGAGGTCTGCCAAGTGTTTGGCATGAAGGAAAGAAAAGTTGTCCAAAACAGCTTCCAATCGAAGATTCATGTGATTGGAAACGTCAGGAAAGTTGTAAGGTACTGTTTTCTATCAGTTGGCAAGCTGCGCACACAATGCCAGTGTTGTACAGCTTCCTTCTTCACCTTTCCGATGCTGCCGCTCTCTCCGGCTCCCGGAGCCGAAGAAGCGGCTTCTTCGCGCAAAGACGATTGTACCGCTCACAGTGCTCTCTTAGCGCCGCTTCTGCCGAAAGAAGCCCGGCAGCGGCTCTTAGCTCCGGAGAGCATCGTACCTTCGTCTTTAGCGTCTTTTGTGGTCTACATCCTAGCAGAAAGCTTTTCCACTCTATCTGGCAAGGAAAACCTGCGGGAGCACAGAAAACATCTCCCATCGTGTTCTGGACGTTGCACGGAGGTCTGCCAAGTGTTTGGCATGAAGGAAAGAAAAGTTGTCCAAAACAGCTTCCAATCGAAGATTCGTGTGATTGGAAACGTCAGGAAAGTGTAAGGTACTGTTTTCTATCAGTTGGCAAGCTGCGCACACAATCCCAGTGTTGTACAGCTTCCTTCTTCACCTTTGCGATGCTGCCGCTCTCTCCGGCTCCCGGAGCCGAAGAAGCGGCTTCTTCGCGCAAAGACGATTGTACCGCTCACAGTGCTCTCTTAGCGCCGCTTCTGCCGAAAGAAGCCCGGGAGCGGCTCTTAGCTCCGGAGAGCATCGGACCTGCGTCTTTAGCGTCTTTTGTGGTCTACATCCTAGCAGAAAGCTTTTCCACTCTGTCTGGCAAGGAAAACCTGCGGGAGCACAGAAAACATCTCCCATCGTGTTCTGGACGTTGCACGGAGGTCTGCCAAGTGTTTGGCATGAAGGAAAGAAAAGTTGTCCAAAACAGCTTCCAATCGAAGATTCGTGTGATTGGAAACGTCAGGAAAGTGTAAGGTACTGTTTTCTATCAGTTGGCAAGCTGCGCACACAATCCCAGTGTTGTACAGCTTCCTTCTTCAGTTTTCCGATGCTGCCGCTCTGTCCGGCTCCCGGAGCCGAAGAAGCGGCTTCTTCGCGCAAAGACGATTGTACCGCTCACAGTGCTCTCTTAGCGCCGCTTCTGCCGAAAGAAGCCCGGGAGCGGCTCTTAGCTCCGGAGAGCATCGTACCTTCGTCTTTAGTGTCTTTTGTGGTCTACATCCTAGCAGAAAGCTTTTCCACTCTGTCTGGCAAGGAAAACCTGCGGGAGCACAGAAAACATCTCCCATCGTGTTCTGGACGTTGCACGGAGGTCTGCCAAGTGTTTGGCATGAAGGAAAGAAAAGTTGTCCAAAACAGCTTCCAATCGAAGATTCATGTGATTGGAAACGTCAGGAAAGTTGTAAGGTACTGTTTTCTATCAGTTGGCAAGCTGCGCACACAATCCCAGTGTTGTACAGCTTCCTTCTTCACCTTTCCGATGCTGCCGCTCTCTCCGGCTCCCGGAGCCGAAGAAGCGGCTTCTTCGCGCAAAGACGATTGTACCGCTCACAGTGCTCTCTTAGCGCCGCTTCTGCCGAAAGAAGCCCGGGAGCGGCTCTTAGCTCCGGAGAGCATCGTGCCTTCGTCTTTAGTGTCTTCTGTGGTCTACATCCTAGCAGAAAGCTTTTCCACTCTGTCTGGCAAGGAAAACCAGCGGGAGCACAGAAAACATCTCCCATCGTCTTCTGGACGTTGCACAGAGGTCTGCCAAGTGTTTGGCATGAAGGAAAGAAAAGTTGTCCAAAACAGCTTCCAATCGAAGATTCATGTGATTGGAAACGTCAGGAAAGTGTAAGGTACTGTTTTCTATCAGTTGGCAAGCTGCGCACACAATCCCAGTGTTGTACAGCTTCCTTCTTCACCTTTGCGATGCTGCCGCTCTCTCCGGCTCCCGGAGCCGAAGAAGCGGCTTCTTCGCGCAAAGACGATTGTACCGCTCACAGTGCTCTCTTAGCGCCGCTTCTGCCGAAAGAAGCCCGGGAGCGGCTCTTAGCTCCGGAGAGCATCGTACCTGTGTCTTTAGCGTCTTTTGTGGTCTACATCCTAGCAGAAAGCTTTTCCACTCTGTCTGGCAAGGAAAACCTGCGGGAGCACAGAAAACATCTCCCATCGTGTTCTGGACGTTGCACGGAGGTCTGCCAAGTGTTTGGCATGAAGGAAAGAAAAGTTGTCCAAAACAGCTTCCAATCGAAGATTCATGTGATTGGAAACGTCAGGAAAGTGTAAGGTACTGTTTTCTATCAGTTGGCAAGCTGCGCACACAATCCCAGTGTTGTACAGCTTCCTTCTTCACCTTTGCGATGCTGCCGCTCTCTCCGGCTCCCGGAGCCGAAGAAGCGGCTTCTTCGCGCAAAGACGATTGTACCGCTCACAGTGCTCTCTTAGCGCCGCTTCTGCCGAAAGAAGCCCGGGAGCGGCTCTTAGCTCCGGAGAGCATCGTACCTGCGTCTTTAGCGTCTTTTGTGGTCTACATCCTAGCAGAAATCTTTTCCACTCTGTCTGGCAAGGAAAACCTGCGGGAGCACAGAAAACATCTCCCATCGTCTTCTGGACGTTGCACGGAGGTCTGCCAAGTGTTTGGCATGAAGGAAAGAAAAGTTGTCCAAAACAGCTTCCAATCGAAGATTCATGTGATTGGAAACGTCAGGAAAGTTGTAAGGTACTGTTTTCTATCAGTTGGCAAGCTGCGCACACAATCCCAGTGTTGCACAGCTTCCTTCTTCACCTTTCCGATGCTGCCGCTCTCTCCAGCTCCCGGAGCCGAAGAAGCGGCTTCTTCGCGCAAAGACGATTGTACCGCTCACAGTGCTCTCTTAGCGCCGCTTCTGCCGAAAGAAGCCCGGGAGCGGCTCTTAGCTCCGGAGAGCATCGTACCTTCGTCTTTAGTGTCTTTTGTGGTCTACATCCTAGCAGAAAGCTTTTCCACTCTGTCTGGCAAGGAAAACCTGCGGGAGCACAGAAAACATCTCCCATCGTGTTCTGGACGTTGCACAGAGGTCTGCAAAGTGTTTGGCATGAAGGAAAGAAAAGTTGTCCAAAACAGCTTCCAATCGAAGATTCATGTGATTGGAAACGTCAGGAAAGTGTAAGGTACTGTTTTCTATCAGTTGGCAAGCTGCGCACACAATCCCAGTGTTGTACAGCTTCCTTCTTCACCTTTGCGATGCTGCCGCTCTGTCCGGCTCCCGGAGCCGAAGAAGCGGCTTCTTCGCGCAAAGACGATTGTACCGCTCACAGTGCTCTCTTAACGCCGCTTCTGCCGAAAGAAGCCCGGGAGCGGCTCTTAGCTCCGGAGAGCATCGTACCTTCGTCTTTAGCGTCTTTTGTGGTCTACATCCTAGCAGAAAGCTTTTCCACTCTGTCTGGCAAGGAAAACCTGCGGGAGCACAGAAAACATCTCCCATCGTGTTCTGGACGTTGCACGGAGGTCTGCCAAGTGTTTGGCATGAAGGAAAGAAAAGTTGTCCAAAACAGCTTCCAATCGAAGATTCATGTGATTGGAAACGTCAGGAAAGTGTAAGGTACTGTTTTCTATCAGTTGGCAAGCTGCGCACACAATGCCAGTGTTGTACAGCTTCCTTCTTCACCTTTCCGATGCTGCCGCTCTCTCCGGCTCCCGGAGCCGAAGAAGCGGCTTCTTCGCGCAAAGACGATTGTACCGCTCACAGTGCTCTCTTAGCGCCGCTTCTGCCGAAAGAAGCCCGGCAGCGGCTCTTAGCTCCGGAGAGCATCGGACCTGCGTCTTTAGCGTCTTTTGTGGTCTACATCCTAGCAGAAAGCTTTTCCACTCTGTCTGGCAAGGAAAACCTGCGGGAGCACAGAAAACATCTTCCATCGTGTTCTGGACGTTGCACGGAGGTCTGCCAAGTGTTTGGCATGAAGGAAAGAAAAGTTGTCCAAAACAGCTTCCAATCGAAGATTCATGTGATTGGAAACGTCAGGAAAGTTGTAAGGTACTGTTTTCTATCAGTTGGCAAGCTGCGCACACAATGCCAGTGTTGTACAGCTTCCTTCTTCACCTTTGCGATGCTGCCGCTCTGTCCGGCTCCCGGAGCCGAAGAAGCGGCTTCTTCGCGCAAAGACGATTGTACCGCTCACAGTGCTCTCTTAGCGCCGCTTCTGCCGAAAGAAGCCCGGGAGCGGCTCTTAGCTCCGGAGAGCATCGTACCTTCGTCTTTAGTGTCTTTTGTGGTCTACATCCTAGCAGAAAGCTTTTCCACTCTGTCTGGCAAGGAAAACCTGCGGGAGCACAGAAAACATCTCCCATCGTGTTCTGGACGTTGCACGGAGGTCTGCCAAGTGTTTGGCATGAAGGAAAGAAAAGTTGTCCAAAACAGCTTCCAATCGAAGATTCGTGTGATTGGAAACGTCAGGAAAGTGTAAGGTACTGTTTTCTATCAGTTGGCAAGCTGCGCACACTATCCCAGTGTTGTACAGCTTCCTTCTTCACCTTTCCGATGCTGCCGCTCTCTCCGGCTCCCGGAGCCGAAGAAGCGGCTTCTTCGCGCAAAGACGATTGTACCGCTCACAGTGCTCTCTTAGCGCCTCTTCTGCCGAAAGAAGCCCGGGAGCGGCTCTTAGCTCCGGAGAGCATCGGACCTGCGTCTTTAGCGTCTTTTGTGGTCTACATCCTAGCAGAAAGCTTTTCCACTCTGTCTGGCAAGGAAAACCTGCGGGAGCACAGAAAACATCTCCCATCGTGTTCTGGACGTTGCACGGAGGTCTGCCAAGTGTTTGGCATGAAGGAAAGAAAAGTTGTCCAAAACAGCTTCCAATCGAAGATTCGTGTGATTGGAAACGTCAGGAAAGTGTAAGGTACTGTTTTCTATCAGTTGGCAAGCTGCGCACACAATCCCAGTGTTGTACAGCTTCCTTCTTCAGTTTTCCGATGCTGCCGCTCTCTCCGGCTCCCGGAGCCGAAGAAGCGGCTTCTTCGCGCAAAGACGATTGTACCGCTCACAGTGCTCTCTTAGCGCCGCTTCTGCCGAAAGAAGCCCGGGAGCGGCTCTTAGCTCCGGAGAGCATCGTACCTTCGTCTTTAGTGTCTTTTGTGGTCTACATCCTAGCAGAAAGCTTTTCCACTCTGTCTGGCAAGGAAAACCTGCGGGAGCACAGAAAACATCTCCCATCGTGTTCTGGACGTTGCACGGAGGTCTGCCAAGTGTTTGGCATGAAGGAAAGAAAAGTTGTCCAAAACAGCTTCCAATCGAAGATTCATGTGATTGGAAACGTCAGGAAAGTTGTAAGGTACTGTTTTCTATCAGTTGGCAAGCTGCGCACACTATCCCAGTGTTGTACAGCTTCCTTCTTCACCTTTCCGATGCTGCCGCTCTCTCCGGCTCCCGGAGCCGAAGAAGCGGCTTCTTCGCGCAAAGACGATTGTACCGCTCACAGTGCTCTCTTAGCGCCGCTTCTGCCGAAAGAAGCCCGGGAGCGGCTCTTAGCTCCGGAGAGCATCGTGCCTTCGTCTTTAGTGTCTTCTGTGGTCTACATCCTAGCAGAAAGCTTTTCCACTCTGTCTGGCAAGGAAAACCAGCGGGAGCACAGAAAACATCTCCCATCGTCTTCTGGACGTTGCACAGAGGTCTGCCAAGTGTTTGGCATGAAGGAAAGAAAAGTTGTCCAAAACAGCTTCCAATCGAAGATTCATGTGATTGGAAACGTCAGGAAAGTGTAAGGTACTGTTTTCTATCAGTTGGCAAGCTGCGCACACAATGCCAGTGTTGTACAGCTTCCTTCTTCACCTTTCCGATGCTGCCGCTCTGTCCGGCTCCCGGAGCCGAAGAAGCGGCTTCTTCGCGCAAAGACGATTGTACCGCTCACAGTGCTCTCTTAGCGCCGCTTCTGCCGAAAGAAGCCCGGGAGCGGCTCTTAGCTCCGGAGAGCATCGTACCTTTGTCTTTAGCGTCTTTTGTGGTCTACCTCCTAGCAGAAAGCTTTTCCACTCTGTCTGGCAAGGAAAACCTGCGGGAGCACAGAAAACATCTCCCATCGTCTTCTGGACGTTGCACGGAGGTCTGCCAAGTGTTTGGCATGAAGGAAAGAAAAGTTGTCCAAAACAGCTTCCAATCGAAGATTCGTGTGATTGGAAACGTCAGGAAAGTGTAAGGTACTGTTTTCTATCAGTTGGCAAGCTGCGCACACAATCCCAGTGTTGTACAGCTTCCTTCTTCACCTTTCCGATGCTGCCGCTCTCTCCGGCTCCCGGAGCCGAAGAAGCGGCTTCTTCGCGCAAAGACGATTGTACCGCTCACAGTGCTCTCTTAGCGCCGCTTCTGCCGAAAGAAGCCCGGGAGCGACTCTTAGCTCCGGAGAGCATCGTACCTGCGTCTTTAGCGTCTTTTGTGGTCTACATCCTAGCAGAAAGCTTTTCCACTCTGTCTGGCAAGGAAAACCTGCGGGAGCACAGAAAACATCTCCCATCGTGTTCTGGACGTTGCACGGAGGTCTGCCAAGTGTTTGGCATGAAGGAAAGAAAAGTTGTCCAAAACAGCTTCCAATCGAAGATTCATGTGATTGGAAACGTCAGGAAAGTTGTAAGGTACTGTTTTCTATCAGTTGGCAAGCTGCGCACACAATGCCAGTGTTGTACAGCTTCCTTCTTCACCTTTCCGATGCTGCCGCTCTCTCCGGCTCCCGGAGCCGAAGAAGCGGCTTCTTCGCGCAAAGACGATTGTACCGCTCACAGTGCTCTCTTAGCGCCGCTTCTGCCGAAAGAAGCCCGGGAGCGGCTCTTAGCTCCGGAGAGCATCGTACCTTCGTCTTTAGTGTCTTTTGTGGTCTACATCCTAGCAGAAAGCTTTTCCACTCTGTCTGGCAAGGAAAACCTGCGGGAGCACAGAAAACATCTCCCATCGTGTTCTGGACGTTGCACAGAGGTCTGCAAAGTGTTTGGCATGAAGGAAAGAAAAGTTGTCCAAAACAGCTTCCAATCGAAGATTCATGTGATTGGAAACGTCAGGAAAGTGTAAGGTACTGTTTTCTATCAGTTGGCAAGCTGCGCACACAATCCCAGTGTTGTACAGCTTCCTTCTTCACCTTTGCGATGCTGCCGCTCTCTCCGGCTCCCGGAGCCGAAGAAGCGGCTTCTTCGCGCAAAGACGATTGTACCGCTCACAGTGCTCTCTTAACGCCGCTTCTGCCGAAAGAAGCCCGGGAGCGGCTCTTAGCTCCGGAGAGCATCGTACCTTCGTCTTTAGCGTCTTTTGTGGTCTACATCCTAGCAGAAAGCTTTTCCACTCTGTCTGGCAAGGAAAACCTGCGGGAGCACAGAAAACATCTCCCATCGTGTTCTGGACGTTGCACGGAGGTCTGCTAAGTGTTTGGCATGAAGGAAAGAAAAGTTGTCCAAAACAGCTTCCAATCGAAGATTCATGTGATTGGAAACGTCAGGAAAGTGTAAGGTACTGTTTTCTATCAGTTGGCAAGCTGCGCACACAATGCCAGTGTTGTACAGCTTCCTTCTTCACCTTTCCGATGCTGCCGCTCTCTCCGGCTCCCGGAGCCGAAGAAGCGGCTTCTTCGCGCAAAGACGATTGTACCGCTCACAGTGCTCTCTTAGCGCCTCTTCTGCCGAAAGAAGCCCGGGAGCGGCTTTTAGCTCCGGAGAGCATCGTACCTTCGTCTTTAGCGTCTTTTGTGGTCTACATCCTAGCAGAAAGCTTTTCCACTCTGTCTGGCAAGGAAAACCTGCGGGAGCACAGAAAACATCTCCCATCGTCTTCTGGACGTTGCACGGAGGTCTGCCAAGTGTTTGGCATAAAGGAAAGAAAAGTTGTCCAAAACAGCTTCCAATCGAAGATTCATGTGATTGGAAATGTCAGGAAAGTTGTAAGGTACTGTTTTCTATCAGTTGGCAAGCTGCGCACACAATCCCAGTGTTGTACAGCTTCCTTCTTCACCTTTGCGATGCTGCCGCTCTCTCCGGCTCCCGGAGCCGAAGAAGCGGCTTCTTCGCGCAAAGACGATTGTACCGCTCACAGTGCTCTCTTAGCGCCGCTTCTGCCGAAAGAAGCCCGGGAGCGGCTCTTAGCTCCGGAGAGCATCGTACCTTCGTCTTTAGTGTCTTTTGTGGTCTACATCCTACCAGAAAGCTTTTCCACTCTGTCTGGCAAGGAAAACCTGCGGGAGCACAGAAAACATCTCCCATCGTCTTCTGGACGTTGCACGGAGGTCTGCCAAGTGTTTGGCATGAAGGAAAGAAAAGTTGTCCAAAACAGCTTCCAATCGAAGATTCATGTGATTGGAAACGTCAGGAAAGTGTAAGGTACTGTTTTCTATCAGTTGGCAAGCTGCGCACACAATGCCAGTGTTGTACACCTTCCTTCTTCACCTTTCCGATGCTGCCGCTCTCTCCGGCTCCCGGAGCCGAAGAAGCGGCTTCTTCGCGCAAAGACGATTGTACCGATCACAGTGCTCTCTTAGCGCCGCTTCTGCCGAAAGAAGCCCGGGAGCGGCTCTTAGCTCCGGAGAGCATCGTACCTTCGTCTTTAGCGTCTTTTGTGGTCTACATCCTAGCAGAAAGCTTTTCCACTCTGTCTGGCAAGGAAAACCTGCGGGAGCACAGAAAACATCTCCCATCGTCTTCTGGACGTTGCACGGAGGTCTGCCAAGTGTTTGGCATGAAGGAAAGAAAAGTTGTCCAAAACAGCTTCCAATCGAAGATTCATGTGATTGGAAACGTCAGGAAAGTTGTAAGGTACTGTTTTCTATCAGTTGGCAAGCTGCGCACACAATGCCAGTGTTGTACAGCTTCCTTCTTCACCTTTCCGATGCTGCCGCTCTCTCCGGCTCCCGGAGCCGAAGAAGCGGCTTCTTCGCGCAAAGACGATTGTACCGCTCACAGTGCTCTCTTAGCGCCGCTTCTGCCGAAAGAAGCCCGGGAGCGGCTCTTAGCTCCGGAGAGCATCGTACCTTCGTCTTTAGCGTCTTTTGTGGTCTACATCCTAGCAGAAAGCTTTTCCACTCTATCTGGCAAGGAAAACCTGCGGGAGCACAGAAAACATCTCCCATCGTGTTCTGGACGTTGCACGGAGGTCTGCCAAGTGTTTGGCATGAAGGAAAGAAAAGTTGTCCAAAACAGCTTCCAATCGAAGATTCGTGTGATTGGAAACGTCAGGAAAGTGTAAGGTACTGTTTTCTATCAGTTGGCAAGCTGCGCACACAATCCCAGTGTTGTACAGCTTCCTTCTTCACCTTTGCGATGCTGCCGCTCTCTCCGGCTCCCGGAGCCGAAGAAGCGGCTTCTTCGCGCAAAGACGATTGTACCGCTCACAGTGCTCTCTTAGCGCCGCTTCTGCCGAAAGAAGCCCGGGAGCGGCTCTTAGCTCCGGAGAGCATCGGACCTGCGTCTTTAGCGTCTTTTGTGGTCTACATCCTAGCAGAAAGCTTTTCCACTCTGTCTGGCAAGGAAAACCTGCGGGAGCACAGAAAACATCTCCCATCGTGTTCTGGACGTTGCACGGAGGTCTGCCAAGTGTTTGGCATGAAGGAAAGTAAAGTTGTCCAAAACAGCTTCCAATCGAAGATTCATGTGATTGGAAACGTCAGGAAAGTGTAAGGTACTGTTTTCTATCAGTTGGCAAGCTGCGCACACAATCCCAGTGTTGTACAGCTTCCTTCTTCACCTTTGCGATGCTGCCGCTCTCTCCGGCTCCCGGAGCCGAAGAAGCGGCTTCTTCGCGCAAAGACGATTGTACCGCTCACAGTGCTCTCTTAGCGCCGCTTCTGCCGAAAGAAGCCCGGGAGCGGCTCTTAGCTCCGGAGAGCATCCTATCTTCGTCTTTAGCGTCTTTTGTGGTCTACATCCTAGCAGAAAGCTTTTCCACTCTGTCTGGCAAGGAAAACCTGCGGGAGCACAGAAAACATCTCCCATCGTCTTCTGGACGTTGCACGGAGGTCTGCCAAGTGTTTGGCATGAAGGAAAGAAAAGTTGTCCAAAACAGCTTCCAATCGAAGATTCATGTGATTGGAAACGTCAGGAAAGTTGTAAGGTACTGTTTTCTATCAGTTGGCAAGCTGCGCACACAATGCCAGTGTTGTACAGCTTCCTTCTTCACCTTTCCGATGCTGCCGCTCTGTCCGGCTCCCGGAGCCGAAGAAGCGGCTTCTTCGCGCAAAGACGATTGTACCGCTCACAGTGCTCTCTTAGCGCCGCTTCTGCCGAAAGAAGCCCGGGAGCGGCTCTTAGCTCCGGAGAGCATCGTACCTTCGTCTTTAGTGTCTTTTGTGGTCTACATCCTAGCAGAAAGCTTTTCCACTCTGTCTGGCAAGGAAAACCTGCGGGAGCACAGAAAACATCTCCCATCGTGTTCTGGACGTTGCACGGAGGTCTGCCAAGTGTTTGGCATGAAGGAAAGAAAAGTTGTCCAAAACAGCTTCCAATCGAAGATTCATGTGATTGGAAACGTCAGGAAAGTTGTAAGGTACTGTTTTCTATCAGTTGGCAAGCTGCGCACACAATCCCAGTGTTGTACAGCTTCCTTCTTCACCTTTCCGATGCTGCCGCTCTCTCCGGCTCCCGGAGCCGAAGAAGCGGCTTCTTCGCGCAAAGACGATTGTACCGCTCACAGTGCTCTCTTAGCGCCGCTTCTGCCGAAAGAAGCCCGGGAGCGGCTCTTAGCTCCGGAGAGCATCGTGCCTTCGTCTTTAGTGTCTTCTGTGGTCTACATCCTAGCAGAAAGCTTTTCCACTCTGTCTGGCAAGGAAAACCAGCGGGAGCACAGAAAACATCTCCCATCGTCTTCTGGACGTTGCACAGAGGTCTGCCAAGTGTTTGGCATGAAGGAAAGAAAAGTTGTCCAAAACAGCTTCCAATCGAAGATTCATGTGATTGGAAACGTCAGGAAAGTGTAAGGTACTGTTTTCTATCAGTTGGCAAGCTGCGCACACAATCCCAGTGTTGTACAGCTTCCTTCTTCACCTTTGCGATGCTGCCGCTCTCTCCGGCTCCCGGAGCCGAAGAAGCGGCTTCTTCGCGCAAAGACGATTGTACCGCTCACAGTGCTCTCTTAGCGCCGCTTCTGCCGAAAGAAGCCCGGGAGCGGCTCTTAGCTCCGGAGAGCATCGTACCTGTGTCTTTAGCGTCTTTTGTGGTCTACATCCTAGCAGAAAGCTTTTCCACTCTGTCTGGCAAGGAAAACCTGCGGGAGCACAGAAAACATCTCCCATCGTCTTCTGGACGTTGCACGGAGGTCTGCCAAGTGTTTGGCATGAAGGAAAGAAAAGTTGTCCAAAACAGCTTCCAATCGAAGATTCATGTGATTGGAAACGTCAGGAAAGTGTAAGGTACTGTTTTCTATCAGTTGGCAAGCTGCGCACACAATCCCAGTGTTGTACAGCTTCCTTCTTGTCCTTTCCGATGCTGCCGCTCTGTCCGGCTCCCGGAGCCGAAGAAGCGGCTTCTTCGCGCAAAGACGATTGTACCGCTCACAGTGCTCTCTTAGCGCCGCTTCTGCTGAAAGAAGCCCGGGAGCGGCTCTTAGCTCTGGAGAGCATCCTATCTTCGTCTTTAGCGTCTTTTGTGGTCTACATCCTAGCAGAAAGCTTTTCCACTCTGTCTGGCAAGGAAAACCTGCGGGAGCACAGAAAACATCTCCCATCGTGTTCTGGACGTTGCACGGAGGTCTGCCAAGTGTTTGGCATGAAGGAAAGAAAAGTTGTCCAAAACAGCTTCCAATCGAAGATTCATGTGATTGGAAACGTCAGGAAAGTTGTAAGGTACTGTTTTCTATCAGTTGGCAAGCTGCGCACACAATGCCAGTGTTGTACACCTTCCTTCTTCACCTTTCCGATGCTGCCGCTCTCTCCGGCTCCCGGAGCCGAAGAAGCGGCTTCTTCGCGCAAAGACGATTGTACCGATCACAGTGCTCTCTTAGCGCCGCTTCTGCCGAAAGAAGCCCGGGAGCGGCTCTTAGCTCCGGAGAGCATCGTACCTTCGTCTTTAGCGTCTTTTGTGGTCTACATCCTAGCAGAAAGCTTTTCCACTCTGTCTGGCAAGGAAAACCTGCGGGAGCACAGAAAACATCTCCCATCGTCTTCTGGACGTTGCACGGAGGTCTGCCAAGTGTTTGGCATGAAGGAAAGAAAAGTTGTCCAAAACAGCTTCCAATCGAAGATTCATGTGATTGGAAACGTCAGGAAAGTTGTAAGGTACTGTTTTCTATCAGTTGGCAAGCTGCGCACACAATGCCAGTGTTGTACAGCTTCCTTCTTCACCTTTCCGATGCTGCCGCTCTCTCCGGCTCCCGGAGCCGAAGAAGCGGCTTCTTCGCGCAAAGACGATTGTACCGCTCACAGTGCTCTCTTAGCGCCGCTTCTGCCGAAAGAAGCCCGGCAGCGGCTCTTAGCTCCGGAGAGCATCGTACCTTCGTCTTTAGCGTCTTTTGTGGTCTACATCCTAGCAGAAAGCTTTTCCACTCTATCTGGCAAGGAAAACCTGCGGGAGCACAGAAAACATCTCCCATCGTGTTCTGGACGTTGCACGGAGGTCTGCCAAGTGTTTGGCATGAAGGAAAGAAAAGTTGTCCAAAACAGCTTCCAATCGAAGATTCGTGTGATTGGAAACGTCAGGAAAGTGTAAGGTACTGTTTTCTATCAGTTGGCAAGCTGCGCACACAATCCCAGTGTTGTACAGCTTCCTTCTTCACCTTTGCGATGCTGCCGCTCTGTCCGGCTCCCGGAGCCGAAGAAGCGGCTTCTTCGCGCAAAGACGATTGTACCGCTCACAGTGCTCTCTTAGCGCCGCTTCTGCCGAAAGAAGCCCGGGAGCGGCTCTTAGCTCCGGAGAGCATCGGACCTGCGTCTTTAGCGTCTTTTGTGGTCTACATCCTAGCAGAAAGCTTTTCCACTCTGTCTGGCAAGGAAAACCTGCGGGAGCACAGAAAACATCTCCCATCGTGTTCTGGACGTTGCACGGAGGTCTGCCAAGTGTTTGGCATGAAGGAAAGAAAAGTTGTCCAAAACAGCTTCCAATCGAAGATTCATGTGATTGGAAACGTCAGGAAAGTTGTAAGGTACTGTTTTCTATCAGTTGGCAAGCTGCGCACACAATGCCAGTGTTGTACAGCTTCCTTCTTCACCTTTCCGATGCTGCCGCTCTCTCCGGCTCCCGGAGCCGAAGAAGCGGCTTCTTCGCGCAAAGACGATTGTACCGCTCACAGTGCTCTCTTAGCGCCGCTTCTGCCGAAAGAAGCCCGGCAGCGGCTCTTAGCTCCGGAGAGCATCGTACCTTCGTCTTTAGCGTCTTTTGTGGTCTACATCCTAGCAGAAAGCTTTTCCACTCTGTCTGGCAAGGAAAACCTGCGGGAGCACAGAAAACATCTCCCATCGTGTTCTGGACGTTGCACGGAGGTCTGCCAAGTGTTTGGCATGAAGGAAAGAAAAGTTGTCCAAAACAGCTTCCAATCGAAGATTCGTGTGATTGGAAACGTCAGGAAAGTGTAAGGTACTGTCTTCTATCAGTTGGCAAGCTGCGCACACAATCCCAGTGTTGTACAGCTTCCTTCTTCAGTTTTCCGATGCTGCCGCTCTGTCCGGCTCCCGGAGCCGAAGAAGCGGCTTCTTCGCGCAAAGACGATTGTACCGCTCACAGTGCTCTCTTAGCGCCGCTTCTGCCGAAAGAAGCCCGGGAGCGGCTCTTAGCTCCGGAGAGCATCGTACCTGCGTCTTTAGCGTCTTTTGTGGTCTACATCCTAGCAGAAAGCTTTTCCACTCTGTCTGGCAAGGAAAACCTGCGGGAGCACAGAAAACATCTCCCATCGTCTTCTGGACGTTGCACGGAGGTCTGCCAAGTGTTTGGCATGAAGGAAAGAAAAGTTGTCCAAAACAGCTTCCAATCGAAGATTCATGTGATTGGAAACGTCAGGAAAGTGTAAGGTACTGTTTTCTATCAGTTGGCAAGCTGCGCACACAATGCCAGTGTTGTACAGCTTCCTTCTTCAGTTTTCCGATGCTGCCGCTCTCTCCGGCTCCCGGAGCCGAAGAAGCGGCTTCTTCGCGCAAAGACGATTGTACCGCTCACAGTGCTCTCTTAGCGCCGCTTCTGCCGAAAGAAGCCCGGGAGCGGCTCTTAGCTCCGGAGAGCATCGGACCTTCGTCTTTAGCGTCTTTTGTGGTCTACATCCTAGCAGAAAGCTTTTCCACTCTGTCTGGCAAGGAAAACCTGCGGGAGCACAGAAAACATCTCCCATCGTCTTCTGGACGTTGCACGGAGGTCTGCCAAGTGTTTGGCATGAAGGAAAGAAAAGTTGTCCAAAACAGCTTCCAATCGAAGATTCATGTGATTGGAAACGTCAGGAAAGTGTAAGGTACTGTTTTCTATCAGTTGGCAAGCTGCGCACACAATCCCAGTGTTGTACAGCTTCCTTCTTGTCCTTTCCGATGCTGCCGCTCTGTCCGGCTCCCGGAGCCGAAGAAGCGGCTTCTTCGCGCAAAGACGATTGTACCGCTCACAGTGCTCTCTTAGCGCCGCTTCTGCTGAAAGAAGCCCGGGAGCGGCTCTTAGCTCTGGAGAGCATCCTATCTTCGTCTTTAGCGTCTTTTGTGGTCTACATCCTAGCAGAAAGCTTTTCCACTCTGTCTGGCAAGGAAAACCTGCGGGAGCACAGAAAACATCTCCCATCGTGTTCTGGACGTTGCACGGAGGTCTGCCAAGTGTTTGGCATGAAGGAAAGAAAAGTTGTCCAAAACAGCTTCCAATCGAAGATTCATGTGATTGGAAACGTCAGGAAAGTTGTAAGGTACTGTTTTCTATCAGTTGGCAAGCTGCGCACACAATGCCAGTGTTGTACACCTTCCTTCTTCACCTTTCCGATGCTGCCGCTCTCTCCGGCTCCCGGAGCCGAAGAAGCGGCTTCTTCGCGCAAAGACGATTGTACCGATCACAGTGCTCTCTTAGCGCCGCTTCTGCCGAAAGAAGCCCGGGAGCGGCTCTTAGCTCCGGAGAGCATCGTACCTTCGTCTTTAGCGTCTTTTGTGGTCTACATCCTAGCAGAAAGCTTTTCCACTCTGTCTGGCAAGGAAAACCTGCGGGAGCACAGAAAACATCTCCCATCGTCTTCTGGACGTTGCACGGAGGTCTGCCAAGTGTTTGGCATGAAGGAAAGAAAAGTTGTCCAAAACAGCTTCCAATCGAAGATTCATGTGATTGGAAACGTCAGGAAAGTTGTAAGGTACTGTTTTCTATCAGTTGGCAAGCTGCGCACACAATGCCAGTGTTGTACAGCTTCCTTCTTCACCTTTCCGATGCTGCCGCTCTCTCCGGCTCCCGGAGCCGAAGAAGCGGCTTCTTCGCGCAAAGACGATTGTACCGCTCACAGTGCTCTCTTAGCGCCGCTTCTGCCGAAAGAAGCCCGGCAGCGGCTCTTAGCTCCGGAGAGCATCGTACCTTCGTCTTTAGCGTCTTTTGTGGTCTACATCCTAGCAGAAAGCTTTTCCACTCTATCTGGCAAGGAAAACCTGCGGGAGCACAGAAAACATCTCCCATCGTGTTCTGGACGTTGCACGGAGGTCTGCCAAGTGTTTGGCATGAAGGAAAGAAAAGTTGTCCAAAACAGCTTCCAATCGAAGATTCGTGTGATTGGAAACGTCAGGAAAGTGTAAGGTACTGTTTTCTATCAGTTGGCAAGCTGCGCACACAATCCCAGTGTTGTACAGCTTCCTTCTTCACCTTTGCGATGCTGCCGCTCTCTCCGGCTCCCGGAGCCGAAGAAGCGGCTTCTTCGCGCAAAGACGATTGTACCGCTCACAGTGCTCTCTTAGCGCCGCTTCTGCCGAAAGAAGCCCGGGAGCGGCTCTTAGCTCCGGAGAGCATCGGACCTGCGTCTTTAGCGTCTTTTGTGGTCTACATCCTAGCAGAAAGCTTTTCCACTCTGTCTGGCAAGGAAAACCTGCGGGAGCACAGAAAACATCTCCCATCGTGTTCTGGACGTTGCACGGAGGTCTGCCAAGTGTTTGGCATGAAGGAAAGAAAAGTTGTCCAAAACAGCTTCCAATCGAAGATTCGTGTGATTGGAAACGTCAGGAAAGTGTAAGGTACTGTTTTCTATCAGTTGGCAAGCTGCGCACACAATCCCAGTGTTGTACAGCTTCCTTCTTCACCTTTCCGATGCTGCCGCTCTGTCCGGCTCCCGGAGCCGAAGAAGCGGCTTCTTCGCGCAAAGACGATTGTACCGCTCACAGTGCTCTCTTAGCGCCGCTTCTGCCGAAAGAAGCCCGGGAGCGGCTCTTAGCTCCGGAGAGCATCGTACCTTCGTCTTTAGTGTCTTTTGTGGTCTACATCCTAGCAGAAAGCTTTTCCACTCTGTCTGGCAAGGAAAACCTGCGGGAGCACAGAAAACATCTCCCATCGTGTTCTGGACGTTGCACGGAGGTCTGCCAAGTGTTTGGCATGAAGGAAAGAAAAGTTGTCCAAAACAGCTTCCAATCGAAGATTCATGTGATTGGAAACGTCAGGAAAGTTGTAAGGTACTGTTTTCTATCAGTTGGCAAGCTGCGCACACAATCCCAGTGTTGTACAGCTTCCTTCTTCACCTTTCCGATGCTGCCGCTCTCTCCGGCTCCCGGAGCCGAAGAAGCGGCTTCTTCGCGCAAAGACGATTGTACCGCTCACAGTGCTCTCTTAGCGCCGCTTCTGCCGAAAGAAGCCCGGGAGCGGCTCTTAGCTCCGGAGAGCATCGTGCCTTCGTCTTTAGTGTCTTCTGTGGTCTACATCCTAGCAGAAAGCTTTTCCACTCTGTCTGGCAAGGAAAACCAGCGGGAGCACAGAAAACATCTCCCATCGTCTTCTGGACGTTGCACAGAGGTCTGCCAAGTGTTTGGCATGAAGGAAAGAAAAGTTGTCCAAAACAGCTTCCAATCGAAGATTCATGTGATTGGAAACGTCAGGAAAGTGTAAGGTACTGTTTTCTATCAGTTGGCAAGCTGCGCACACAATCCCAGTGTTGTACAGCTTCCTTCTTCACCTTTGCGATGCTGCCGCTCTCTCCGGCTCCCGGAGCCGAAGAAGCGGCTTCTTCGCGCAAAGACGATTGTACCGCTCACAGTGCTCTCTTAGCGCCGCTTCTGCCGAAAGAAGCCCGGGAGCGGCTCTTAGCTCCGGAGAGCATCGTACCTGTGTCTTTAGCGTCTTTTGTGGTCTACATCCTAGCAGAAAGCTTTTCCACTCTGTCTGGCAAGGAAAACCTGCGGGAGCACAGAAAACATCTCCCATCGTGTTCTGGACGTTGCACGGAGGTCTGCCAAGTGTTTGGCATGAAGGAAAGAAAAGTTGTCCAAAACAGCTTCCAATCGAAGATTCATGTGATTGGAAACGTCAGGAAAGTGTAAGGTACTGTTTTCTATCAGTTGGCAAGCTGCGCACACAATCCCAGTGTTGTACAGCTTCCTTCTTCACCTTTGCGATGCTGCCGCTCTCTCCGGCTCCCGGAGCCGAAGAAGCGGCTTCTTCGCGCAAAGACGATTGTACCGCTCACAGTGCTCTCTTAGCGCCGCTTCTGCCGAAAGAAGCCCGGGAGCGGCTCTTAGCTCCGGAGAGCATCGTACCTGCGTCTTTAGCGTCTTTTGTGGTCTACATCCTAGCAGAAATCTTTTCCACTCTGTCTGGCAAGGAAAACCTGCGGGAGCACAGAAAACATCTCCCATCGTCTTCTGGACGTTGCACGGAGGTCTGCCAAGTGTTTGGCATGAAGGAAAGAAAAGTTGTCCAAAACAGCTTCCAATCGAAGATTCATGTGATTGGAAACGTCAGGAAAGTTGTAAGGTACTGTTTTCTATCAGTTGGCAAGCTGCGCACACAATCCCAGTGTTGCACAGCTTCCTTCTTCACCTTTCCGATGCTGCCGCTCTCTCCAGCTCCCGGAGCCGAAGAAGCGGCTTCTTCGCGCAAAGACGATTGTACCGCTCACAGTGCTCTCTTAGCGCCGCTTCTGCCGAAAGAAGCCCGGGAGCGGCTCTTAGCTCCGGAGAGCATCGTACCTTCGTCTTTAGTGTCTTTTGTGGTCTACATCCTAGCAGAAAGCTTTTCCACTCTGTCTGGCAAGGAAAACCTGCGGGAGCACAGAAAACATCTCCCATCGTGTTCTGGACGTTGCACAGAGGTCTGCAAAGTGTTTGGCATGAAGGAAAGAAAAGTTGTCCAAAACAGCTTCCAATCGAAGATTCATGTGATTGGAAACGTCAGGAAAGTGTAAGGTACTGTTTTCTATCAGTTGGCAAGCTGCGCACACAATCCCAGTGTTGTACAGCTTCCTTCTTCACCTTTGCGATGCTGCCGCTCTGTCCGGCTCCCGGAGCCGAAGAAGCGGCTTCTTCGCGCAAAGACAATTGTACCGCTCACAGTGCTCTCTTAACGCCGCTTCTGCCGAAAGAAGCCCGGGAGCGGCTCTTAGCTCCGGAGAGCATCGTACCTTCGTCTTTAGCGTCTTTTGTGGTCTACATCCTAGCAGAAAGCTTTTCCACTCTGTCTGGCAAGGAAAACCTGCGGGAGCACAGAAAACATCTCCCATCGTGTTCTGGACGTTGCACGGAGGTCTGCCAAGTGTTTGGCATGAAGGAAAGAAAAGTTGTCCAAAACAGCTTCCAATCGAAGATTCATGTGATTGGAAACGTCAGGAAAGTGTAAGGTACTGTTTTCTATCAGTTGGCAAGCTGCGCACACAATGCCAGTGTTGTACAGCTTCCTTCTTCACCTTTCCGATGCTGCCGCTCTCTCCGGCTCCCGGAGCCGAAGAAGCGGCTTCTTCGCGCAAAGACGATTGTACCGCTCACAGTGCTCTCTTAGCGCCGCTTCTGCCGAAAGAAGCCCGGCAGCGGCTCTTAGCTCCGGAGAGCATCGGACCTGCGTCTTTAGCGTCTTTTGTGGTCTACATCCTAGCAGAAAGCTTTTCCACTCTGTCTGGCAAGGAAAACCTGCGGGAGCACAGAAAACATCTTCCATCGTGTTCTGGACGTTGCACGGAGGTCTGCCAAGTGTTTGGCATGAAGGAAAGAAAAGTTGTCCAAAACAGCTTCCAATCGAAGATTCATGTGATTGGAAACGTCAGGAAAGTTGTAAGGTACTGTTTTCTATCAGTTGGCAAGCTGCGCACACAATGCCAGTGTTGTACAGCTTCCTTCTTCACCTTTGCGATGCTGCCGCTCTGTCCGGCTCCCGGAGCCGAAGAAGCGGCTTCTTCGCGCAAAGACGATTGTACCGCTCACAGTGCTCTCTTAGCGCCGCTTCTGCCGAAAGAAGCCCGGGAGCGGCTCTTAGCTCCGGAGAGCATCGTACCTTCGTCTTTAGTGTCTTTTGTGGTCTACATCCTAGCAGAAAGCTTTTCCACTCTGTCTGGCAAGGAAAACCTGCGGGAGCACAGAAAACATCTCCCATCGTCTTCTGGACGTTGCACGGAGGTCTGCCAAGTGTTTGGCATGAAGGAAAGAAAAGTTGTCCAAAACAGCTTCCAATCGAAGATTCGTGTGATTGGAAACGTCAGGAAAGTGTAAGGTACTGTTTTCTATCAGTTGGCAAGCTGCGCACACTATCCCAGTGTTGTACAGCTTCCTTCTTCACCTTTCCGATGCTGCCGCTCTCTCCGGCTCCCGGAGCCGAAGAAGCGGCTTCTTCGCGCAAAGACGATTGTACCGCTCACAGTGCTCTCTTAGCGCCTCTTCTGCCGAAAGAAGCCCGGGAGCGGCTCTTAGCTCCGGAGAGCATCGGACCTGCGTCTTTAGCGTCTTTTGTGGTCTACATCCTAGCAGAAAGCTTTTCCACTCTGTCTGGCAAGGAAAACCTGCGGGAGCACAGAAAACATCTCCCATCGTGTTCTGGACGTTGCACGGAGGTCTGCCAAGTGTTTGGCATGAAGGAAAGAAAAGTTGTCCAAAACAGCTTCCAATCGAAGATTCATGTGATTGGAAACGTCAGGAAAGTGTAAGGTACTGTTTTCTATCAGTTGGCAAGCTGCGCACACAATCCCAGTGTTGTACAGCTTCCTTCTTCAGTTTTCCGATGCTGCCGCTCTGTCCGGCTCCCGGAGCCGAAGAAGCGGCTTCTTCGCGCAAAGACGATTGTACCGCTCACAGTGCTCTCTTAGCGCCGCTTCTGCCGAAAGAAGCCCGGGAGCGGCTCTTAGCTCCGGAGAGCATCGTACCTTCGTCTTTAGTGTCTTTTGTGGTCTACATCCTAGCAGAAAGCTTTTCCACTCTGTCTGGCAAGGAAAACCTGCGGGAGCACAGAAAACATCTCCCATCGTGTTCTGGACGTTGCACGGAGGTCTGCCAAGTGTTTGGCATGAAGGAAAGAAAAGTTGTCCAAAACAGCTTCCAATCGAAGATTCATGTGATTGGAAACGTCAGGAAAGTTGTAAGGTACTGTTTTCTATCAGTTGGCAAGCTGCGCACACAATCCCAGTGTTGTACAGCTTCCTTCTTCACCTTTGCGATGCTGCCGCTCTCTCCGGCTCCCGGAGCCGAAGAAGCGGCTTCTTCGCGCAAAGACGATTGTACCGCTCACAGTGCTCTCTTAGCGCCGCTTCTGCCGAAAGAAGCCCGGGAGCGGCTCTTAGCTCCGGAGAGCATCGTGCCTTCGTCTTTAGTGTCTTCTGTGGTCTACATCCTAGCAGAAAGCTTTTCCACTCTGTCTGGCAAGGAAAACCAGCGGGAGCACAGAAAACATCTCCCATCGTCTTCTGGACGTTGCACAGAGGTCTGCCAAGTGTTTGGCATGAAGGAAAGAAAAGTTGTCCAAAACAGCTTCCAATCGAAGATTCATGTGATTGGAAACGTCAGGAAAGTGTAAGGTACTGTTTTCTATCAGTTGGCAAGCTGCGCACACAATGCCAGTGTTGTACAGCTTCCTTCTTCACCTTTCCGATGCTGCCGCTCTGTCCGGCTCCCGGAGCCGAAGAAGCGGCTTCTTCGCGCAAAGACGATTGTACCGCTCACAGTGCTCTCTTAGCGCCGCTTCTGCCGAAAGAAGCCCGGGAGCGGCTCTTAGCTCCGGAGAGCATCGTACCTTTGTCTTTAGCGTCTTTTGTGGTCTACCTCCTAGCAGAAAGCTTTTCCACTCTGTCTGGCAAGGAAAACCTGCGGGAGCACAGAAAACATCTCCCATCGTCTTCTGGACGTTGCACGGAGGTCTGCCAAGTGTTTGGCATGAAGGAAAGAAAAGTTGTCCAAAACAGCTTCCAATCGAAGATTCGTGTGATTGGAAACGTCAGGAAAGTGTAAGGTACTGTTTTCTATCAGTTGGCAAGCTGCGCACACAATCCCAGTGTTGTACAGCTTCCTTCTTCACCTTTCCGATGCTGCCGCTCTCTCCGGCTCCCGGAGCCGAAGAAGCGGCTTCTTCGCGCAAAGACGATTGTACCGCTCACAGTGCTCTCTTAGCGCCGCTTCTGCCGAAAGAAGCCCGGGAGCGACTCTTAGCTCCGGAGAGCATCGTACCTGCGTCTTTAGCGTCTTTTGTGGTCTACATCCTAGCAGAAAGCTTTTCCACTCTGTCTGGCAAGGAAAACCTGCGGGAGCACAGAAAACATCTCCCATCGTCTTCTGGACGTTGCACGGAGGTCTGCCAAGTGTTTGGCATGAAGGAAAGAAAAGTTGTCCAAAACAGCTTCCAATCGAAGATTCATGTGATTGGAAACGTCAGGAAAGTTGTAAGGTACTGTTTTCTATCAGTTGGCAAGCTGCGCACACAATGCCAGTGTTGTACAGCTTCCTTCTTCACCTTTCCGATGCTGCCGCTCTCTCCGGCTCCCGGAGCCGAAGAAGCGGCTTCTTCGCGCAAAGACGATTGTACCGCTCACAGTGCTCTCTTAGCGCCGCTTCTGCCGAAAGAAGCCCGGGAGCGGCTCTTAGCTCCGGAGAGCATCGTACCTTCGTCTTTAGTGTCTTTTGTGGTCTACATCCTAGCAGAAAGCTTTTCCACTCTGTCTGGCAAGGAAAACCTGCGGGAGCACAGAAAACATCTCCCATCGTGTTCTGGACGTTGCACAGAGGTCTGCAAAGTGTTTGGCATGAAGGAAAGAAAAGTTGTCCAAAACAGCTTCCAATCGAAGATTCATGTGATTGGAAACGTCAGGAAAGTGTAAGGTACTGTTTTCTATCAGTTGGCAAGCTGCGCACACAATCCCAGTGTTGTACAGCTTCCTTCTTCACCTTTGCGATGCTGCCGCTCTCTCCGGCTCCCGGAGCCGAAGAAGCGGCTTCTTCGCGCAAAGACGATTGTACCGCTCACAGTGCTCTCTTAACGCCGCTTCTGCCGAAAGAAGCCCGGGAGCGGCTCTTAGCTCCGGAGAGCATCGTACCTTCGTCTTTAGCGTCTTTTGTGGTCTACATCCTAGCAGAAAGCTTTTCCACTCTGTCTGGCAAGGAAAACCTGCGGGAGCACAGAAAACATCTCCCATCGTGTTCTGGACGTTGCACGGAGGTCTGCTAAGTGTTTGGCATGAAGGAAAGAAAAGTTGTCCAAAACAGCTTCCAATCGAAGATTCATGTGATTGGAAACGTCAGGAAAGTGTAAGGTACTGTTTTCTATCAGTTGGCAAGCTGCGCACACAATGCCAGTGTTGTACAGCTTCCTTCTTCACCTTTCCGATGCTGCCGCTCTCTCCGGCTCCCGGAGCCGAAGAAGCGGCTTCTTCGCGCAAAGACGATTGTACCGCTCACAGTGCTCTCTTAGCGCCTCTTCTGCCGAAAGAAGCCCGGGAGCGGCTTTTAGCTCCGGAGAGCATCGTACCTTCGTCTTTAGCGTCTTTTGTGGTCTACATCCTAGCAGAAAGCTTTTCCACTCTGTCTGGCAAGGAAAACCTGCGGGAGCACAGAAAACATCTCCCATCGTCTTCTGGACGTTGCACGGAGGTCTGCCAAGTGTTTGGCATAAAGGAAAGAAAAGTTGTCCAAAACAGCTTCCAATCGAAGATTCATGTGATTGGAAATGTCAGGAAAGTTGTAAGGTACTGTTTTCTATCAGTTGGCAAGCTGCGCACACAATCCCAGTGTTGTACAGCTTCCTTCTTCACCTTTGCGATGCTGCCGCTCTCTCCGGCTCCCGGAGCCGAAGAAGCGGCTTCTTCGCGCAAAGACGATTGTACCGCTCACAGTGCTCTCTTAGCGCCGCTTCTGCCGAAAGAAGCCCGGGAGCGGCTCTTAGCTCCGGAGAGCATCGTACCTTCGTCTTTAGTGTCTTTTGTGGTCTACATCCTACCAGAAAGCTTTTCCACTCTGTCTGGCAAGGAAAACCTGCGGGAGCACAGAAAACATCTCCCATCGTCTTCTGGACGTTGCACGGAGGTCTGCCAAGTGTTTGGCATGAAGGAAAGAAAAGTTGTCCAAAACAGCTTCCAATCGAAGATTCATGTGATTGGAAACGTCAGGAAAGTGTAAGGTACTGTTTTCTATCAGTTGGCAAGCTGCGCACACAATGCCAGTGTTGTACACCTTCCTTCTTAACCTTTCCGATGCTGCCGCTCTCTCCGCCTCCCGGAGCCGAAGAAGCGGCTTCTTCGCGCAAAGACGATTGTACCGATCACAGTGCTCTCTTAGCGCCGCTTCTGCCGAAAGAAGCCCGGGAGCGGCTCTTAGCTCCGGAGAGCATCGTACCTTCGTCTTTAGCGTCTTTTGTGGTCTACATCCTAGCAGAAAGCTTTTCCACTCTGTCTGGCAAGGAAAACCTGCGGGAGCACAGAAAACATCTCCCATCGTCTTCTGGACGTTGCACGGAGGTCTGCCAAGTGTTTGGCATGAAGGAAAGAAAAGTTGTCCAAAACAGCTTCCAATCGAAGATTCATGTGATTGGAAACGTCAGGAAAGTTGTAAGGTACTGTTTTCTATCAGTTGGCAAGCTGCGCACACAATGCCAGTGTTGTACAGCTTCCTTCTTCACCTTTCCGATGCTGCCGCTCTCTCCGGCTCCCGGAGCCGAAGAAGCGGCTTCTTCGCGCAAAGACGATTGTACCGCTCACAGTGCTCTCTTAACGCCGCTTCTGCCGAAAGAAGCCCGGGAGCGGCTCTTAGCTCCGGAGAGCATCGTACCTTCGTCTTTAGCGTCTTTTGTGGTCTACATCCTAGCAGAAAGCTTTTCCACTCTATCTGGCAAGGAAAACCTGCGGGAGCACAGAAAACATCTCCCATCGTGTTCTGGACGTTGCACGGAGGTCTGCCAAGTGTTTGGCATGAAGGAAAGAAAAGTTGTCCAAAACAGCTTCCAATCGAAGATTCGTGTGATTGGAAACGTCAGGAAAGTGTAAGGTACTGTTTTCTATCAGTTGGCAAGCTGCGCACACAATCCCAGTGTTGTACAGCTTCCTTCTTCACCTTTGCGATGCTGCCGCTCTCTCCGGCTCCCGGAGCCGAAGAAGCGGCTTCTTCGCGCAAAGACGATTGTACCGCTCACAGTGCTCTCTTAGCGCCGCTTCTGCCGAAAGAAGCCCGGGAGCGGCTCTTAGCTCCGGAGAGCATCGGACCTGCGTCTTTAGCGTCTTTTGTGGTCTACATCCTAGCAGAAAGCTTTTCCACTCTGTCTGGCAAGGAAAACCTGCGGGAGCACAGAAAACATCTCCCATCGTGTTCTGGACGTTGCACGGAGGTCTGCCAAGTGTTTGGCATGAAGGAAAGTAAAGTTGTCCAAAACAGCTTCCAATCGAAGATTCATGTGATTGGAAACGTCAGGAAAGTGTAAGGTACTGTTTTCTATCAGTTGGCAAGCTGCGCACACAATCCCAGTGTTGTACAGCTTCCTTCTTCACCTTTGCGATGCTGCCGCTCTCTCCGGCTCCCGGAGCCGAAGAAGCGGCTTCTTCGCGCAAAGACGATTGTACCGCTCACAGTGCTCTCTTAGCGCCGCTTCTGCCGAAAGAAGCCCGGGAGCGGCTCTTAGCTCCGGAGAGCATCCTATCTTCGTCTTTAGCGTCTTTTGTGGTCTACATCCTAGCAGAAAGCTTTTCCACTCTGTCTGGCAAGGAAAACCTGCGGGAGCACAGAAAACATCTCCCATCGTCTTCTGGACGTTGCACGGAGGTCTGCCAAGTGTTTGGCATGAAGGAAAGAAAAGTTGTCCAAAACAGCTTCCAATCGAAGATTCATGTGATTGGAAACGTCAGGAAAGTTGTAAGGTACTGTTTTCTATCAGTTGGCAAGCTGCGCACACAATGCCAGTGTTGTACAGCTTCCTTCTTCACCTTTCCGATGCTGCCGCTCTGTCCGGCTCCCGGAGCCGAAGAAGCGGCTTCTTCGCGCAAAGACGATTGTACCGCTCACAGTGCTCTCTTAGCGCCGCTTCTGCCGAAAGAAGCCCGGGAGCGGCTCTTAGCTCCGGAGAGCATCGTACCTTCGTCTTTAGTGTCTTTTGTGGTCTACATCCTAGCAGAAAGCTTTTCCACTCTGTCTGGCAAGGAAAACCTGCGGGAGCACAGAAAACATCTCCCATCGTGTTCTGGACGTTGCACGGAGGTCTGCCAAGTGTTTGGCATGAAGGAAAGAAAAGTTGTCCAAAACAGCTTCCAATCGAAGATTCATGTGATTGGAAACGTCAGGAAAGTTGTAAGGTACTGTTTTCTATCAGTTGGCAAGCTGCGCACACAATCCCAGTGTTGTACAGCTTCCTTCTTCACCTTTCCGATGCTGCCGCTCTCTCCGGCTCCCGGAGCCGAAGAAGCGGCTTCTTCGCGCAAAGACGATTGTACCGCTCACAGTGCTCTCTTAGCGCCGCTTCTGCCGAAAGAAGCCCGGGAGCGGCTCTTAGCTCCGGAGAGCATCGTGCCTTCGTCTTTAGTGTCTTCTGTGGTCTACATCCTAGCAGAAAGCTTTTCCACTCTGTCTGGCAAGGAAAACCAGCGGGAGCACAGAAAACATCTCCCATCGTCTTCTGGACGTTGCACAGAGGTCTGCCAAGTGTTTGGCATGAAGGAAAGAAAAGTTGTCCAAAACAGCTTCCAATCGAAGATTCATGTGATTGGAAACGTCAGGAAAGTGTAAGGTACTGTTTTCTATCAGTTGGCAAGCTGCGCACACAATCCCAGTGTTGTACAGCTTCCTTCTTCACCTTTGCGATGCTGCCGCTCTCTCCGGCTCCCGGAGCCGAAGAAGCGGCTTCTTCGCGCAAAGACGATTGTACCGCTCACAGTGCTCTCTTAGCGCCGCTTCTGCCGAAAGAAGCCCGGGAGCGGCTCTTAGCTCCGGAGAGCATCGTACCTGTGTCTTTAGCGTCTTTTGTGGTCTACATCCTAGCAGAAAGCTTTTCCACTCTGTCTGGCAAGGAAAACCTGCGGGAGCACAGAAAACATCTCCCATCGTCTTCTGGACGTTGCACGGAGGTCTGCCAAGTGTTTGGCATGAAGGAAAGAAAAGTTGTCCAAAACAGCTTCCAATCGAAGATTCATGTGATTGGAAACGTCAGGAAAGTGTAAGGTACTGTTTTCTATCAGTTGGCAAGCTGCGCACACAATCCCAGTGTTGTACAGCTTCCTTCTTCACCTTTGCGATGCTGCCGCTCTCTCCGGCTCCCGGAGCCGAAGAAGCGGCTTCTTCGCGCAAAGACGATTGTACCGCTCACAGTGCTCTCTTAGCGCCGCTTCTGCCGAAAGAAGCCCGGGAGCGGCTCTTAGCTCCGGAGAGCATCGTACCTGCGTCTTTAGCGTCTTTTGTGGTCTACATCCTAGCAGAAATCTTTTCCACTCTGTCTGGCAAGGAAAACCTGCGGGAGCACAGAAAACATCTCCCATCGTCTTCTGGACGTTGCACGGAGGTCTGCCAAGTGTTTGGCATGAAGGAAAGAAAAGTTGTCCAAAACAGCTTCCAATCGAAGATTCATGTGATTGGAAACGTCAGGAAAGTTGTAAGGTACTGTTTTCTATCAGTTGGCAAGCTGCGCACACAATCCCAGTGTTGCACAGCTTCCTTCTTCACCTTTCCGATGCTGCCGCTCTCTCCAGCTCCCGGAGCCGAAGAAGCGGCTTCTTCGCGCAAAGACGATTGTACCGCTCACAGTGCTCTCTTAGCGCCGCTTCTGCCGAAAGAAGCCCGGGAGCGGCTCTTAGCTCCGGAGAGCATCGTACCTTCGTCTTTAGTGTCTTTTGTGGTCTACATCCTAGCAGAAAGCTTTTCCACTCTGTCTGGCAAGGAAAACCTGCGGGAGCACAGAAAACATCTCCCATCGTGTTCTGGACGTTGCACAGAGGTCTGCAAAGTGTTTGGCATGAAGGAAAGAAAAGTTGTCCAAAACAGCTTCCAATCGAAGATTCATGTGATTGGAAACGTCAGGAAAGTGTAAGGTACTGTTTTCTATCAGTTGGCAAGCTGCGCACACAATCCCAGTGTTGTACAGCTTCCTTCTTCACCTTTGCGATGCTGCCGCTCTGTCCGGCTCCCGGAGCCGAAGAAGCGGCTTCTTCGCGCAAAGACGATTGTACCGCTCACAGTGCTCTCTTAACGCCGCTTCTGCCGAAAGAAGCCCGGGAGCGGCTCTTAGCTCCGGAGAGCATCGTACCTTCGTCTTTAGCGTCTTTTGTGGTCTACATCCTAGCAGAAAGCTTTTCCACTCTGTCTGGCAAGGAAAACCTGCGGGAGCACAGAAAACATCTCCCATCGTCTTCTGGACGTTGCACGGAGGTCTGCCAAGTGTTTGGCATGAAGGAAAGAAAAGTTGTCCAAAACAGCTTCCAATCGAAGATTCATGTGATTGGAAACGTCAGGAAAGTGTAAGGTACTGTTTTCTATCAGTTGGCAAGCTGCGCACACAATGCCAGTGTTGTACAGCTTCCTTCTTCACCTTTCCGATGCTGCCGCTCTCTCCGGCTCCCGGAGCCGAAGAAGCGGCTTCTTCGCGCAAAGACGATTGTACCGCTCACAGTGCTCTCTTAGCGCCTCTTCTGCCGAAAGAAGGCCGGGAGCGGCTTTTAGCTCCGGAGAGCATCGTACCTTCGTCTTTAGCGTCTTTTGTGGTCTACATCCTAGCAGAAAGCTTTTCCACTCTGTCTGGCAAGGAAAACCTGCGGGAGCACAGAAAACATCTCCCATCGTGTTCTGGACGTTGCACGGAGGTCTGCCAAGTGTTTGGCATGAAGGAAAGAAAAGTTGTCCAAAACAGCTTCCAATCGAAGATTCGTGTGATTGGAAACGTCAGGAAAGTGTAAGGTACTGTTTTCTATCAGTTGGCAAGCTGCGCACACAATCCCAGTGTTGTACAGCTTCCTTCTTCACCTTTGCGATGCTGCCGCTCTCTCCGGCTCCCGGAGCCGAAGAAGCGGCTTCTTCGCGCAAAGACGATTGTACCGCTCACAGTGCTCTCTTAGCGCCGCTTCTGCCGAAAGAAGCCCGGCAGCGGCTCTTAGCTCCGGAGAGCATCGGACCTGCGTCTTTAGCGTCTTTTGTGGTCTACATCCTAGCAGAAAGCTTTTCCACTCTGTCTGGCAAGGAAAACCTGCGGGAGCACAGAAAACATCTTCCATCGTGTTCTGGACGTTGCACGGAGGTCTGCCAAGTGTTTGGCATGAAGGAAAGAAAAGTTGTCCAAAACAGCTTCCAATCGAAGATTCATGTGATTGGAAATGTCAGGAAAGTTGTAAGGTACTGTTTTCTATCAGTTGGCAAGCTGCGCACACAATGCCAGTGTTGTACAGCTTCCTTCTTCACCTTTGCAATGCTGCCGCTCTGTCCGGCTCCTGGAGCCGAAGAAGCGGCTTCTTCGCGCAAAGACGATTGTACCGCTCACAGTGCTCTCTTAGCGCCGCTTCTGCCGAAAGAAGCCCGGGAGCGGCTCTTAGCTCCGGAGAGCATCGTACCTTCGTCTTTAGTGTCTTTTGTGGTCTACATCCTAGCAGAAAGCTTTTCCACTCTGTCTGGCAAGGAAAACCTGCGGGAGCACAGAAAACATCTCCCATCGTGTTCTGGACGTTGCACGGAGGTCTGCCAAGTGTTTGGCATGAAGGAAAGAAAAGTTGTCCAAAACAGCTTCCAATCGAAGATTCGTGTGATTGGAAACGTCAGGAAAGTGTAAGGTACTGTTTTCTATCAGTTGGCAAGCTGCGCACACTATCCCAGTGTTGTACAGCTTCCTTCTTCACCTTTCCGATGCTGCCGCTCTCTCCGGCTCCCGGAGCCGAAGAAGCGGCTTCTTCGCGCAAAGACGATTGTACCGCTCACAGTGCTCTCTTAGCGCCTCTTCTGCCGAAAGAAGCCCGGGAGCGGCTCTTAGCTCCGGAGAGCATCGGACCTGCGTCTTTAGCGTCTTTTGTGGTCTACATCCTAGCAGAAAGCTTTTCCACTCTGTCTGGCAAGGAAAACCTGCGGGAGCACAGAAAACATCTCCCATCGTGTTCTGGACGTTGCACGGAGGTCTGCCAAGTGTTTGGCATGAAGGAAAGAAAAGTTGTCCAAAACAGCTTCCAATCGAAGATTCATGTGATTGGAAACGTCAGGAAAGTGTAAGGTACTGTTTTCTATCAGTTGGCAAGCTGCGCACACAATCCCAGTGTTGTACAGCTTCCTTCTTCAGTTTTCCGATGCTGCCGCTCTGTCCGGCTCCCGGAGCCGAAGAAGCGGCTTCTTCGCGCAAAGACGATTGTACCGCTCACAGTGCTCTCTTAGCGCCGCTTCTGCCGAAAGAAGCCCGGGAGCGGCTCTTAGCTCCGGAGAGCATCGTGCCTTCGTCTTTAGTGTCTTTTGTGGTCTACATCCTAGCAGAAAGCTTTTCCACTCTGTCTGGCAAGGAAAACCAGCGGGAGCACAGAAAACATCTCCCATCGTCTTCTGGACGTTGCACAGAGGTCTGCCAAGTGTTTGGCATGAAGGAAAGAAAAGTTGTCCAAAACAGCTTCCAATCGAAGATTCATGTGATTGGAAACGTCAGGAAAGTGTAAGGTACTGTTTTCTATCAGTTGGCAAGCTGCGCACACAATGCCAGTGTTGTACAGCTTCCTTCTTCACCTTTCCGATGCTGCCGCTCTCTCCGGCTCCCGGAGCCGAAGAAGCGGCTTCTTCGCGCAAAGACGATTGTACCGCTCACAGTGCTCTCTTAGCGCCGCTTCTGCCGAAAGAAGCCCGGGAGCGGCTCTTAGCTCCGGAGAGCATCGTACCTTTGTCTTTAGCGTCTTTTGTGGTCTACATCCTAGCAGAAAGCTTTTCCACTCTGTCTGGCAAGGAAAACCTGCGGGAGCACAGAAAACATCTCCCATCGTCTTCTGGACGTTGCACGGAGGTCTGCCAAGTGTTTGGCATGAAGGAAAGAAAAGTTGTCCAAAACAGCTTCCAATCGAAGATTCGTGTGATTGGAAACGTCAGGAAAGTGTAAGGTACTGTTTTCTATCAGTTGGCAAGCTGCGCACACAATCCCAGTGTTGTACAGCTTCCTTCTTCACCTTTGCGATGCTGCCGCTCTCTCCGGCTCCCGGAGCCGAAGAAGCGGCTTCTTCGCGCAAAGACGATTGTACCGCTCACAGTGCTCTCTTAGCGCCGCTTCTGCCGAAAGAAGCCCGGGAGCGGCTCTTAGCTCCGGAGAGCATCGGACCTGCGTCTTTAGCGTCTTTTGTGGTCTACATCCTAGCAGAAAGCTTTTCCACTCTGTCTGGCAAGGAAAACCTGCGGGAGCACAGAAAACATCTCCCATCGTCTTCTGGACGTTGCACGGAGGTCTGCCAAGTGTTTGGCATGAAGGAAAGAAAAGTTGTCCAAAACAGCTTCCAATCGAAGATTCATGTGATTGGAAACGTCAGGAAAGTTGTAAGGTACTGTTTTCTATCAGTTGGCAAGCTGCGCACACAATGCCAGTGTTGTACAGCTTCCTTCTTCACCTTTCCGATGCTGCCGCTCTCTCCGGCTCCCGGAGCCGAAGAAGCGGCTTCTTCGCGCAAAGACGATTGTACCGCTCACAGTGCTCTCTTAGCGCCGCTTCTGCCGAAAGAAGCCCGGGAGCGGCTCTTAGCTCCGGAGAGCATCGTACCTTCGTCTTTAGTGTCTTTTGTGGTCTACATCCTAGCAGAAAGCTTTTCCACTCTGTCTGGCAAGGAAAACCTGCGGGAGCACAGAAAACATCTCCCATCGTCTTCTGGACGTTGCACAGAGGTCTGCAAAGTGTTTGGCATGAAGGAAAGAAAAGTTGTCCAAAACAGCTTCCAATCGAAGATTCATGTGATTGGAAACGTCAGGAAAGTGTAAGGTACTGTTTTCTATCAGTTGGCAAGCTGCGCACACAATCCCAGTGTTGTACAGCTTCCTTCTTCACCTTTGCGATGCTGCCGCTCTCTCCGGCTCCCGGAGCCGAAGAAGCGGCTTCTTCGCGCAAAGACGATTGTACCGCTCACAGTGCTCTCTTAACGCCGCTTCTGCCGAAAGAAGCCCGGGAGCGGCTCTTAGCTCCGGAGAGCATCGTACCTTCGTCTTTAGCGTCTTTTGTGGTCTACATCCTAGCAGAAAGCTTTTCCACTCTGTCTGGCAAGGAAAACCTGCGGGAGCACAGAAAACATCTCCCATCGTGTTCTGGACGTTGCACGGAGGTCTGCCAAGTGTTTGGCATGAAGGAAAGAAAAGTTGTCCAAAACAGCTTCCAATCGAAGATTCATGTGATTGGAAACGTCAGAAAGTGGTAAGGTACTGTTTTCTATCAGTTGGCAAGCTGCGCACACAATCCCAGTGTTGTACAGCTTCCTTCTTCACCTTTCCGATGCTGCCGCTCTGTCCGGCTCCCGGAGCCGAAGAAGCGGCTTCTTCGCGCAAAGACGATTGTACCGCTCACAGTGCTCTCTTAGCGCCTCTTCTGCCGAAAGAAGCCCGGGAGCGGCTCTTAGCTCCGGAGAGCATCGTACCTTCGTCTTTAGTGTCTTTTGTGGTCTACATCCTAGCAGAAAGCTTTTCCACTCTGTCTGGCAAGGAAAACCTGCGGGAGCACAGAAAACATCTCCCATCGTGTTCTGGACGTTGCACAGAGGTCTGCCAAGTGTTTGGCATGAAGGAAAGAAAAGTTGTCCAAAACAGCTTCCAATCGAAGATTCATGTGATTGGAAACGTCAGGAAAGTGTAAGGTACTGTTTTCTATCAGTTGGCAAGCTGCGCACACAATCCCAGTGTTGTACAGCTTCCTTCTTCACCTTTGCGATGCTGCCGCTCTCTCCGGCTCCCGGAGCCGAAGAAGCGGCTTCTTCGCGCAAAGACGATTGTACCGCTCACAGTGCTCTCTTAGCGCCGCTTCTGCCGAAAGAAGCCCGGGAGCGGCTCTTAGCTCCGGAGAGCATCGTACCTTCGTCTTTAGCGTCTTTTGTGGTCTACATCCTAGCAGAAAGCTTTTCCACTCTGTCTGGCAAGGAAAACCTGCGGGAGCACAGAAAACATCTCCCATCGTGTTCTGGACGTTGCACGGAGGTCTGCCAAGTGTTTGGCATGAAGGAAAGAAAAGTTGTCCAAAACAGCTTCCAATCGAAGATTCATGTGATTGGAAACGTCAGGAAAGTGTAAGGTACTGTTTTCTATCAGTTGGCAAGCTGCGCACACAATCCCAGTGTTGTACAGCTTCCTTCTTCACCTTTGCGATGCTGCCGCTCTGTCCGGCTCCCGGAGCCGAAGAAGCGGCTTCTTCGCGCAAAGACGATTGTACCGCTCACAGTGCTCTCTTAGCGCCTCTTCTGCCGAAAGAAGCCCGGGAGCGGCTCTTAGCTCCGGAGAGCATCGTACCTTCGTCTTTAGCGTCTTTTGTGGTCTACATCCTAGCAGAAAGCTTTTCCACTCTGTCTGGCAAGGAAAACCTGCGGGAGCACAGAAAACATCTCCCATCGTGTTCTGGACGTTGCACGGAGGTCTGCCAAGTGTTTGGCATGAAGGAAAGAAAAGTTGTCCAAAACAGCTTCCAATCGAAGATTCATGTGATTGGAAACGTCAGAAAGTGTAAGGTACTGTTTTCTATCAGTTGGCAAGCTGCGCACACAATCCCAGTGTTGTACAGCTTCCTTCTTCACCTTTCCGATGCTGCCGCTCTGTCCGGCTCCCGGAGCCGAAGAAGCGGCTTCTTCGCGCAAAGACGATTGTACCGCTCACAGTGCTCTCTTAGCGCCTCTTCTGCCGAAAGAAGCCCGGGAGCGGCTCTTAGCTCCGGAGACCATCGTACCTTCGTCTTTAGTGTCTTTTGTGGTCTACATCCTAGCAGAAAGCTTTTCCACTCTGTCTGGCAAGGAAAACCTGCGGGAGCACAGAAAACATCTCCCATCGTCTTCTGGACGTTGCACGGAGGTCTGCCAAGTGTTTGGCATGAAGGAAAGAAAAGTTGTCCAAAACAGCTTCCAATCGAAGATTCATGTGATTGGAAACGTCAGGAAAGTGTAAGGTACTGTTTTCTATCAGTTGGCAAGCTGCGCACACAATCCCAGTGTTGTACAGCTTCCTTCTTCACCTTTGCGATGCTGCCGCTCTCTCCGGCTCCCGGAGCCGAAGAAGCGGCTTCTTCGCGCAAAGACGATTGTACCGCTCACAGTGCTCTCTTAGCGCCTCTTCTGCCGAAAGAAGCCCGGGAGCGGCTTTTAGCTCCGGAGAGCATCGTACCTTCGTCTTTAGCGTCTTTTGTGGTCTACATCCTAGCAGAAAGCTTTTCCACTCTGTCTGGCAAGGAAAACCTGCGGGAGCACAGAAAACATCTCCCATCGTCTTCTGGACGTTGCACGGAGGTCTGCCAAGTGTTTGGCATAAAGGAAAGAAAAGTTGTCCAAAACAGCTTCCAATCGAAGATTCATGTGATTGGAAATGTCAGGAAAGTTGTAAGGTACTGTTTTCTATCAGTTGGCAAGCTGCGCACACAATCCCAGTGTTGTACAGCTTCCTTCTTCACCTTTGCGATGCTGCCGCTCTCTCCGGCTCCCGGAGCCGAAGAAGCGGCTTCTTCGCGCAAAGACGATTGTACCGCTCACAGTGCTCTCTTAGCGCCGCTTCTGCCGAAAGAAGCCCGGGAGCGGCTCTTAGCTCCGGAGAGCATCGTACCTTCGTCTTTAGTGTCTTTTGTGGTCTACATCCTACCAGAAAGCTTTTCCACTCTGTCTGGCAAGGAAAACCTGCGGGAGCACAGAAAACATCTCCCATCGTGTTCTGGACGTTGCACGGAGGTCTGCAAAGTGTTTGGCATGAAGGAAAGAAAAGTTGTCCAAAACAGCTTCCAATCGAAGATTCATGTGATTGGAAACGTCAGGAAAGTGTAAGGTACTGTTTTCTATCAGTTGGCAAGCTGCGCACACAATCCCAGTGTTGTACAGCTTCCTTCTTCACCTTTGCGATGCTGCCGCTCTCTCCGGCTCCCGGAGCCGAAGAAGCGGCTTCTTCGCGCAAAGACGATTGTACCGCTCACAGTGCTCTCTTAGCGCCGCTTCTGCCGAAAGAAGCCCGGGAGCGGCTCTTAGCTCCGGAGAGCATCGTACCTTCGTCTTTAGCGTCTTTTGTGGTCTACATCCTAGCAGAAAGCTTTTCCACTCTGTCTGGCAAGGAAAACCTGCGGGAGCACAGAAAACATCTCCCATCGTGTTCTGGACGTTGCACGGAGGTCTGCCAAGTGTTTGGCATGAAGGAAAGAAAAGTTGTCCAAAACAGCTTCCAATCGAAGATTCATGTGATTGGAAACGTCAGGAAAGTGTAAGGTACTGTTTTCTATCAGTTGGCAAGCTGCGCACACAATCCCAGTGTTGTACAGCTTCCTTATTCACCTTTGCGATGCTGCCGCTCTCTCCGGCTCCCGGAGCCGAAGAAGCGGCTTCTTCGCGCAAAGACGATTGTACCGCTCACAGTGCTCTCTTAGCGCCGCTTCTGCCGAAAGAAGCCCGGGAGCGGCTCTTAGCTCCGGAGAGCATCGTACCTTCGTCTTTAGTGTCTTTTGTGGTCTACATCCTAGCAGAAAGCTTTTCCACTCTGTCTGGCAAGGAAAACCTGCGGGAGCACAGAAAACATCTCCCATCGTGTTCTGGACGTTGCACAGAGGTCTGCAAAGTGTTTGGCATGAAGGAAAGAAAAGTTGTCCAAAACAGCTTCCAATCGAAGATTCATGTGATTGGAAACGTCAGGAAAGTGTAAGGTACTGTTTTCTATCAGTTGGCAAGCTGCGCACACAATCCCAGTGTTGTACAGCTTCCTTCTTCACCTTTGCGATGCTGCCGCTCTCTCCGGCTCCCGGAGCCGAAGAAGCGGCTTCTTCGCGCAAAGACGATTGTACCGCTCACAGTGCTCTCTTAACGCCGCTTCTGCCGAAAGAAGCCCGGGAGCGGCTCTTAGCTCCGGAGAGCATCGTACCTTCGTCTTTAGCGTCTTTTGTGGTCTACATCCTAGCAGAAAGCTTTTCCACTCTGTCTGGCAAGGAAAACCTGCGGGAGCACAGAAAACATCTCCCATCGTGTTCTGGACGTTGCACGGAGGTCTGCCAAGTGTTTGGCATGAAGGAAAGAAAAGTTGTCCAAAACAGCTTCCAATCGAAGATTCATGTGATTGGAAACGTCAGAAAGTGTAAGGTACTGTTTTCTATCAGTTGGCAAGCTGCGCACACAATCCCAGTGTTGTACAGCTTCCTTCTTCACCTTTCCGATGCTGCCGCTCTGTCCGGCTCCCGGAGCCGAAGAAGCGGCTTCTTCGCGCAAAGACGATTGTACCGCTCACAGTGCTCTCTTAGCGCCTCTTCTGCCGAAAGAAGCCCGGGAGCGGCTCTTAGCTCCGGAGAGCATCGTACCTTCGTCTTTAGTGTCTTTTGTGGTCTACATCCTAGCAGAAAGCTTTTCCACTCTGTCTGGCAAGGAAAACCTGCGGGAGCACAGAAAACATCTCCCATCGTGTTCTGGACGTTGCACAGAGGTCTGCCAAGTGTTTGGCATGAAGGAAAGAAAAGTTGTCCAAAACAGCTTCCAATCGAAGATTCATGTGATTGGAAACGTCAGGAAAGTGTAAGGTACTGTTTTCTATCAGTTGGCAAGCTGCGCACACAATCCCAGTGTTGTACAGCTTCCTTCTTCACCTTTGCGATGCTGCCGCTCTCTCCGGCTCCCGGAGCCGAAGAAGCGGCTTCTTCGCGCAAAGACGATTGTACCGCTCACAGTGCTCTCTTAGCGCCGCTTCTGCCGAAAGAAGCCCGGGAGCGGCTCTTAGCTCCGGAGAGCATCGTACCTTCGTCTTTAGCGTCTTTTGTGGTCTACATCCTAGCAGAAAGCTTTTCCACTCTGTCTGGCAAGGAAAACCTGCGGGAGCACAGAAAACATCTCCCATCGTGTTCTGGACGTTGCACGGAGGTCTGCCAAGTGTTTGGCATGAAGGAAAGAAAAGTTGTCCAAAACAGCTTCCAATCGAAGATTCATGTGATTGGAAACGTCAGAAAGTGTAAGGTACTGTTTTCTATCAGTTGGCAAGCTGCGCACACAATCCCAGTGTTGTACAGCTTCCTTCTTCACCTTTCCGATGCTGCCGCTCTGTCCGGCTCCCGGAGCCGAAGAAGCGGCTTCTTCGCGCAAAGACGATTGTACCGCTCACAGTGCTCTCTTAGCGCCTCTTCTGCCGAAAGAAGCCCGGGAGCGGCTCTTAGCTCCGGAGAGCATCGTACCTTCGTCTTTAGTGTCTTTTGTGGTCTACATCCTAGCAGAAAGCTTTTCCACTCTGTCTGGCAAGGAAAACCTGCGGGAGCACAGAAAACATCTCCCATCGTGTTCTGGACGTTGCACAGAGGTCTGCCAAGTGTTTGGCATGAAGGAAAGAAAAGTTGTCCAAAACAGCTTCCAATCGAAGATTCATGTGATTGGAAACGTCAGGAAAGTGTAAGGTACTGTTTTCTATCAGTTGGCAAGCTGCGCACACAATCCCAGTGTTGTACAGCTTCCTTCTTCACCTTTGCGATGCTGCCGCTCTCTCCGGCTCCCGGAGCCGAAGAAGCGGCTTCTTCGCGCAAAGACGATTGTACCGCTCACAGTGCTCTCTTAGCGCCGCTTCTGCCGAAAGAAGCCCGGGAGCGGCTCTTAGCTCCGGAGAGCATCGTACCTTCGTCTTTAGCGTCTTTTGTGGTCTACATCCTAGCAGAAAGCTTTTCCACTCTGTCTGGCAAGGAAAACCTGCGGGAGCACAGAAAACATCTCCCATCGTGTTCTGGACGTTGCACGGAGGTCTGCCAAGTGTTTGGCATGAAGGAAAGAAAAGTTGTCCAAAACAGCTTCCAATCGAAGATTCATGTGATTGGAAACGTCAGGAAAGTGTAAGGTACTGTTTTCTATCAGTTGGCAAGCTGCGCACACAATCCCAGTGTTGTACAGCTTCCTTCTTCACCTTTGCGATGCTGCCGCTCTGTCCGGCTCCCGGAGCCGAAGAAGCGGCTTCTTCGCGCAAAGACGATTGTACCGCTCACAGTGCTCTCTTAGCGCCTCTTCTGCCGAAAGAAGCCCGGGAGCGGCTCTTAGCTCCGGAGAGCATCGTACCTTCGTCTTTAGCGTCTTTTGTGGTCTACATCCTAGCAGAAAGCTTTTCCACTCTGTCTGGCAAGGAAAACCTGCGGGAGCACAGAAAACATCTCCCATCGTGTTCTGGACGTTGCACGGAGGTCTGCCAAGTGTTTGGCATGAAGGAAAGAAAAGTTGTCCAAAACAGCTTCCAATCGAAGATTCATGTGATTGGAAACGTCAGAAAGTGTAAGGTACTGTTTTCTATCAGTTGGCAAGCTGCGCACACAATCCCAGTGTTGTACAGCTTCCTTCTTCACCTTTCCGATGCTGCCGCTCTGTCCGGCTCCCGGAGCCGAAGAAGCGGCTTCTTCGCGCAAAGACGATTGTACCGCTCACAGTGCTCTCTTAGCGCCTCTTCTGCCGAAAGAAGCCCGGGAGCGGCTCTTAGCTCCGGAGACCATCGTACCTTCGTCTTTAGTGTCTTTTGTGGTCTACATCCTAGCAGAAAGCTTTTCCACTCTGTCTGGCAAGGAAAACCTGCGGGAGCACAGAAAACATCTCCCATCGTGTTCTGGACGTTGCACAGAGGTCTGCAAACTGTTTGGCATGAAGGAAAGAAAAGTTGTCCAAAACAGCTTCCAATCGAAGATTCATGTGATTGGAAACGTCAGGAAAGTGTAAGGTACTGTTTTCTATCAGTTGGCAAGCTGCGCACACAATCCCAGTGTTGTACAGCTTCCTTCTTCACCTTTGCGATGCTGCCGCTCTCTCCGGCTCCCGGAGCCGAAGAAGCGGCTTCTTCGCGCAAAGACGATTGTACCGCTCACAGTGCTCTCTTAGCGCCTCTTCTGCCGAAAGAAGCCCGGGAGCGGCTTTTAGCTCCGGAGAGCATCGTACCTTCGTCTTTAGCGTCTTTTGTGGTCTACATCCTAGCAGAAAGCTTTTCCACTCTGTCTGGCAAGGAAAACCTGCGGGAGCACAGAAAACATCTCCCATCGTCTTCTGGACGTTGCACGGAGGTCTGCCAAGTGTTTGGCATAAAGGAAAGAAAAGTTGTCCAAAACAGCTTCCAATCGAAGATTCATGTGATTGGAAATGTCAGGAAAGTTGTAAGGTACTGTTTTCTATCAGTTGGCAAGCTGCGCACACAATCCCAGTGTTGTACAGCTTCCTTCTTCACCTTTGCGATGCTGCCGCTCTCTCCGGCTCCCGGAGCCGAAGAAGCGGCTTCTTCGCGCAAAGACGATTGTACCGCTCACAGTGCTCTCTTAGCGCCGCTTCTGCCGAAAGAAGCCCGGGAGCGGCTCTTAGCTCCGGAGAGCATCGTACCTTCGTCTTTAGTGTCTTTTGTGGTCTACATCCTACCAGAAAGCTTTTCCACTCTGTCTGGCAAGGAAAACCTGCGGGAGCACAGAAAACATCTCCCATCGTCTTCTGGACGTTGCACGGAGGTCTGCCAAGTGTTTGGCATGAAGGAAAGAAAAGTTGTCCAAAACAGCTTCCAATCGAAGATTCATGTGATTGGAAACGTCAGGAAAGTGTAAGGTACTGTTTTCTATCAGTTGGCAAGCTGCGCACACAATCCCAGTGTTGTACAGCTTCCTTCTTCACCTTTCCGATGCTGCCGCTCTCTCCGGCTCCCGGAGCCGAAGAAGCGGCTTCTTCGCGCAAAGACGATTGTACCGCTCACAGTGCTCTCTTAGCGCCGCTTCTGCCGAAAGAAGCCCGGGAGCGGCTCTTAGCTCCGGAGAGCATCGTACCTTCGTCTTTAGCCTCTTTTGTGGTCTACATCCTAGCAGAAAGCTTTTCCACTCTGTCTGGCAAGGAAAACCTGCGGGAGCACAGAAAACATCTCCCATCGTGTTCTGGACGTTGCACGGAGGTCTGCCAAGTGTTTGGCATGAAGGAAAGAAAAGTTGTCCAAAACAGCTTCCAATCGAAGATTCATGTGATTGGAAACGTCAGAAAGTGTAAGGTACTGTTTTCTATCAGTTGGCAAGCTGCGCACACAATCCCAGTGTTGTACAGCTTCCTTCTTCACCTTTCCGATGCTGCCGCTCTGTCCGGCTCCCGGAGCCGAAGAAGCGGCTTCTTCGCGCAAAGACGATTGTACCGCTCACAGTGCTGTCTTAGCGCCGCTTCTGCCGAAAGAAGCCCGGGAGCGGCTCTTAGCTCCGGAGACCATCGTACCTTCGTCTTTAGTGTCTTTTGTGGTCTATATCCTAGCAGAAAGCTTTTCCACTCTGTCTGGCAAGGAAAACCTGCGGGAGCACAGAAAACATCTCCCATCGTCTTCTGGACGTTGCACAGAGGTCTGCAAAGTGTTTGGCATGAAGGAAAGAAAAGTTGTCCAAAACAGCTTCCAATCGAAGATTCATGTGATTGGAAACGTCAGGAAAGTGTAAGGTACTGTTTTCTATCAGTTGGCAAGCTGCGCACACAATCCCAGTGTTGTACAGCTTCCTTCTTCACCTTTGCGATGCTGCCGCTCTCTCCGGCTCCCGGAGCCGAAGAAGCGGCTTCTTCGTGCAAAGACGATTGTACCGCTCACAGTGCTCTCTTAGCGCCGCTTCTGCCGAAAGAAGCCCGGGAGCGGCTCTTAGCTCCGGAGAGCATCGTACCTTCGTCTTTAGCGTCTTTTGTGGTCTACATCCTAGCAGAAAGCTTTTCCACTCTGTCTGGCAAGGAAAACCTGCGGGAGCACAGAAAACATCTCCCATCGTCTTCTGGACGTTGCACGGAGGTCTGCCAAGTGTTTGGCATGAAGGAAAGAAAAGTTGTCCAAAACAGCTTCCAATCGAAGATTCATGTGATTGGAAACGTCAGGAAAGTGTAAGGTACTGTTTTCTATCAGTTGGCAAGCTGCGCACACAATCCCAGTGTTGTACAGCTTCCTTCTTCACCTTTGCGATGCTGCCGCTCTGTCCGGCTCCCGGAGCCGAAGAAGCGGCTTCTTCGCGCAAAGACGATTGTACCGCTCACAGTGCTCTCTTAGCGCCGCTTCTGCCGAAAGAAGCCCGGGAGCGGCTCTTAGCTCCGGAGAGCATCGTACCTTCGTCTTTAGCGTCTTTTGTGGTCTACATCCTAGCAGAAAGCTTTTCCACTCTGTCTGGCAAGGAAAACCTGCGGGAGCACAGAAAACATCTCCCATCGTCTTCTGGACGTTGCACGGAGGTCTGCCAAGTGTTTGGCATGAAGGAAAGAAAAGTTGTCCAAAACAGCTTCCAATCGAAGATTCATGTGATTGGAAACGTCAGAAAGTGTAAGGTACTGTTTTCTATCAGTTGGCAAGCTGCGCACACAATCCCAGTGTTGTACAGCTTCCTTCTTCACCTTTGCGATGCTGCCGCTCTGTCCGGCTCCCGGAGCCGAAGAAGCGGCTTCTTCGCGCAAAGACGATTGTACCGCTCACAGTGCTCTCTTAGCGCCTCTTCTGCCGAAAGAAGCCCGGGAGCGGCTCTTAGCTCCGGAGACCATCGTACCTTCGTCTTTAGTGTCTTTTGTGGTCTACATCCTAGCAGAAAGCTTTTCCACTCTGTCTGGCAAGGAAAACCTGCGGGAGCACAGAAAACATCTCCCATCGTGTTCTGGACGTTGCACAGAGGTCTGCAAAGTGTTTGGCATGAAGGAAAGAAAAGTTGTCCAAAACAGCTTCCAATCGAAGATTCATGTGATTGGAAACGTCAGGAAAGTGTAAGGTACTGTTTTCTATCAGTTGGCAAGCTGCGCACACAATCCCAGTGTTGTACAGCTTCCTTCTTCACCTTTGCGATGCTGCCGCTCTCTCCGGCTCCCGGAGCCGAAGAAGCGGCTTCTTCGCGCAAAGACGATTGTACCGCTCACAGTGCTCTCTTAGCGCCGCTTCTGCCGAAAGAAGCCCGGGAGCGGCTCTTAGCTCCGGAGAGCATCGGACCTGCGTCTTTAGCGTCTTTTGTGGTCTACATCCTAGCAGAAAGCTTTTCCACTCTGTCTGGCAAGGAAAACCTGGGGGAGCACAGAAAACATCTCCCATCGTGTTCTGGACGTTGCACGGAGGTCTGCCAAGTGTTTGGCATGAAGGAAAGAAAAGTTGTCCAAAACAGCTTCCAATCGAAGATTCATGTGATTGGAAACGTCAGGAAAGTGTAAGGTACTGTTTTCTATCAGTTGGCAAGCTGCGCACACAATCCCAGTGTTGTACAGCTTCCTTCTTCACCTTTCCGATGCTGCCGCTCTCTCCGGCTCCCGGAGCCGAAGAAGCGGCTTCTTCGCGCAAAGACGATTGTACCGCTCACAGTGCTCTCTTTGCGCCTCTTCTGCCGAAAGAAGCCCGGGAGCGGCTTTTAGCTCCGGAGAGCATCGTACCTTCGTCTTTAGCGTCTTTTGTGGTCTACATCCTAGCAGAAAGCTTTTCCACTCTGTCTGGCAAGGAAAACCTGCGGGAGCACAGAAAACATCTCCCATCGTCTTCTGGACGTTGCACGGAGGTCTGCCAAGTGTTTGGCATGAAGGAAAGAAAAGTTGTCCAAAACAGCTTCCAATCGAAGATTCGTGTGATTGGAAACGTCAGGAAAGTGTAAGGTACTGTTTTCTATCAGTTGGCAAGCTGCGCACACAATCCCAGTGTTGTACAGCTTCCTTCTTCACCTTTGCGATGCTGCCGCTCTGTCCGGCTCCCGGAGCCGAAGAATCGGCTTCTTCGCGTAAAGACGATTGTACAGCTCACAGTGCTCTCTTAGCGCCGCTTCTGCCGAAAGAAGCCCGGGAGCGGCTCTTAGCTCCGGAGAGCATCGTACCTGCGTCTTTAGCCTCTTTTGTGGTCTACATCCTAGCAGAAAGCTTTTCCACTCCTCTGGCAAGGAAAACCTGCGGGAGCACAGAAAACATCTCCCATCGTGTTCTGGACGTTGCACGGAGGTCTGCCAAGTGTTTGGCATGAAGGAAAGAAAAGTTGTCCAAAACAGCTTCCAATCGAAGATTCATGTGATTGGAAATGTCAGGAAAGTGTAAGGTACTGTTTTCTATCAGTTGGCAAGCTGCGCACACAATCCCAGTGTTGTACAGCTTCCTTCTTCACCTTTGCGATGCTGCCGCTCTGTCCGGCTCCCGGAGCCGAAGAAGCGGCTTCTTCGCGCAAAGACGATTGTACCGCTCACAGTGCTCTCTTAGCGCCGCTTCTGCCGAAAGAAGCCCGGGAGCGGCTCTTAGCTCCGGAGAGCATCGGACCTGCGTCTTTAGCGTCTTTTGTGGTCTACATCCTAGCAGAAAGCTTTTCCACTCTGTCTGGCAAGGAAAACCTGCGGGAGCACAGAAAACATCTCCCATCGTCTTCTGGACGTTGCACGGAGGACTGCCAAGTGTTTGGCATGAAGGAAAGAAAAGTTGTCCAAAACAGCTTCCAATCGAAGATTCGTGTGATTGGAAACGTCAGGAACGTGTAAGGTACTCTTTTCTATCAGTTGGCAAGCTGCGCACACAATCCCAGTGTTGTACAGCTTCCTTCTTCACCTTTCCGATGCTGCCGCTCTCTCCGGCTCCCGGAGCCGAAGAAGCGGCTTCTTCGCGCAAAGACGATTGTACCGCTCACAGTGCTCTCTTAGCGCCGCTTCTGCCGAAAGAAGCCCGGCAGCGGCTCTTAGCTCCGGAGAGCATCGTACCTTCGTCTTTAGCCTCTTTTGTGGTCTACATCCTAGCAGAAAGCTTTTCCACTCTGTCTGGTAAGGAAAACCTGCGGGAGCACAGAAAACATCTCCCATCATGTTCTGGACGTTGCACAGAGGTCTGCCAAGTGTTTGGCATGAAGGAAAGAAAAGTAGTCCAAAACAGCTTCCAATCGAAGATTCATGTGATTGGAAACATCAGGAAAGTGTAAGGTACTGTTTTCTATCAGTTGGCAAGCTGCGCACACAATGCCAGTGTTGTACAGCTTCCTTCTTCACCTTTCCGATGCTGCCGCTCTCTCCGGCTCCCGGAGCCGAAGAAGCGGCTTCTTCGCGCAAAGACGATTGTACCGCTCACAGTGCTCTCTTAGCGCCGCTTCTGCCGAAAGAAGCCCGGCAGCGGCTCTTAGCTCCAGAGAGCATCGTACCGTCGTCTTTAGCCTCTTTTGTGGTCTACATCCTAGCAGAAAGCTTTTCCACTCTGTCTGGCAAGGAAAACCTGCGGGAGCACAGAAAACATCTCCCATCGTGTTCTGGACGTTGCACGGAGGTCTGCCAAGTGTTTGGCATGAAGGAAAGAAAAGTAGTCCAAAACAGCTTCCAATCGAAGATTCATGTGATTGGAAACGTCAGGAAAGTGTAAGGTACTGTTTTCTATCAGTTGGCAAGCTGCGCACACAATCCCAGTGTTGTACAGCTTCCTTCTTCACCTTTGCGATGCTGCCGCTCTCTCCGGCTCCCGGAGCCGAAGAAGCGGCTTCTTCGCGCAAAGACGATTGTACCGCTCACAGTGCTCTCTTAGCGCCGTTTCTGCCAAAAGAAGCCCGGGAGCGGCTCTTAGCTCCGGAGAGCATCGTACCTTCGTCTTTAGCGTCTTTTGTGGTCTACATCCTAGCAGAAAGCTTTTCCACTCTGTCTGGCAAGGAAAACCTGCGGGAGCACAGAAAACATCTCCCATCGTCTTCTGGACGTTGCACGGAGGTCTGCCAAGTGTTTGGCATGAAGGAAAGAAAAGTTGTCCAAAACAGCTTCCAATCGAAGATTCGTGTGATTGGAAACGTCAGGAAAGTGTAAGGTACTGTTTTCTATCAGTTGGCAAGCTGCGCACACAATCCCAGTGTTGTACAGCTTCCTTCTTCACCTTTCCGATGCTGCCGCTCTCTCCGGCTCCCGGAGCCGAAGAAGCGGCTTCTTCGCGCAAAGACGATTGTACCGCTCACAGTGCTCTCTTAGCGCCGCTTCTGCCGAAAGAAGCCCGGCAGCGGCTCTTAGCTCCGGAGAGCATCGTCCCTGCGTCTTTAGCATCTTTTGTGGTCTACATCCTAGCAGAAAGCTTTTCCACTCTGTCTGGCAAGGAAAACCTGGGGGAGCACAGAAAACATCTCCCATCGTGTTCTGGACGTTGCACGGAGGTCTGCCAAGTGTTTGGCATGAAGGAAAGAAAAGTTGTCCAAAACAGCTTCCAATCGAAGATTCATGTGATTGGAAACGTCAGGAAAGTGTAAGGTACTGTTTTCTATCAGTTGGCAAGCTGCGCACACAATCCCAGTGTTGTACAGCTTCCTTCTTCACCTTTCCGTTGCTGCCGCTCTCTCCGGCTCCCGGAGCCGAAGAAGCGGCTTCTTCGCGCAAAGACGATTGTACCGCTCACAGTGCTCTCTTAGCGCCGCTTCTGCCGAAAGAAGCCCGGGAGCGGCTCTTAGCTCCGGAGAGCATCCTATCTTCGTCTTTAGCGTCTTTTGTGGTCTACATCCTAGCAGAAAGCTTTTCCACTCTGTCTGGCAAGGAAAACCTGCGGGAGCACAGAAAACATCTCCCATCGTCTTCTGGACGTTGCACGGAGGTCTGCCAAGTGTTTGGAAGGAAGCAAAGAAAAGTTGTCCAAAACAGCTTCCAATCGAAGATTCATGTGATTGGAAACGTCAGGAAAGTGTAAGGTACTGTTTTCTATCAGTTGGCAAGCTGCGCACACAATCCCAGTGTTGTACAGCTTCCTTCTTCACCTTTCCGTTGCTGCCGCTCTCTCCAGCTCCCGGAGCCGAAGAAGCGGCTTCTTCGCGCAAAGACGATTGTACCGCTCACAGTGCTCTCTTAGCGCCGCTTCTGCCGAAAGAAGCCCGGGAGCGGCTCTTAGCTCCGGAGAGCATCCTATCTTCGTCTTTAGCGTCTTTTGTGGTCTACATCCTAGCAGAAAGCTTTTCCACTCTGTCTGGCAAGGAAAACCTGCGGGAGCACAGAAAACATCTCCCATCGTCTTCTGGACGTTGCACGGAGGTCTGCCAAGTGTTTGGCATGAAGGAAAGAAAAGTTGTCCAAAACAGCTTCCAATCGAAGATTCGTGTGATTGGAAACGTCAGGAAAGTGTAAGGTACTGTTTTCTATCAGTTGGCAAGCTGCGCACACAATCCCAGTGTTGTACAGCTTCCTTCTTCACCTTTCCGATGCTGCCGCTCTCTCCGGCTCCCGGAGCCGAAGAAGCGGCTTCTTCGCGCAAAGACGATTGTACCGCTCACAGTGCTCTCTTAGCGCCGCTTCTGCCGAAAGAAGCCCGGGAGCGGCTCTTAGCTCCGGAGAGCATCGGACCTTCGTCTTTAGTGTCTTTTGTGGTCTACATCCTAGCAGAAAGCTTTTCCACTCTGTCTGGCAAGGAAAACCTGCGGGAGCACAGAAAACATCTCCCATCGTCTTCTGGACGTTGCACGGAGGTCTGCCAAGTGTTTGGCATGAAGGAAAGAAAAGTTGTCCAAAACAGCTTCCAATCGAAGATTCATGTGATTGGAAACGTCAGGAAAGTGTAAGGTACTGTTTTCTATCAGTTGGCAAGCTGCGCACACAATCCCAGTGTTGTACAGCTTCCTTCTTCACCTTTCCGTTGCTGCCGCTCTCTCCGGCTCCCGGAGCCGAAGAAGCGGCTTCTTCGCGCAAAGACGATTGTACCGCTCACAGTGCTCTCTTAGCGCCGCTTCTGCCGAAAGAAGCCCGGGAGCGGCTCTTAGCTCCGGAGAGCATCGTACCTGCGTCTTTAGCGTCTTTTGTGGTCTACATCCTAGCAGAAAGCTTTTCCACTCTGTCTGGCAAGGAAAACCTGCGGGAGCACAGAAAACATCTCCCATCGTCTTCTGGACGTTGCACGGAGGTCTGCCAAGTGTTTGGCATGAAGGAAAGAAAAGTTGTCCAAAACAGCTTCCAATCGAAGATTCATGTGATTGGAAACGTCAGGAAAGTGTAAGGTACTGTTTTCTATCAGTTGGCAAGCTGCGCACACAATCCCAGTGTTGTACAGCTTCCTTCTTCAGTTTTCCGATGCTGCCGCTCTCTCCGGCTCCCGGAGCCGAAGAAGCGGCTTCTTCGCGCAAAGACGATTGTACCGCTCACAGTGCTCTCTTAGCGCCGCTTCTGCCGAAAGAAGCCCGGGAGCGGCTCTTAGCTCCGGAGAGCATCGGACCTTCGTCTTTAGCGTCTTTTGTGGTCTACATCCTAGCAGAAAGCTTTTCCACTCTGTCTGGCAAGGAAAACCTGCGGGAGCACAGAAAACATCTCCCATCGTGTTCTGGACGTTGCACGGAGGTCTGCCAAGTGTTTGGCATGAAGGAAAGAAAAGTTGTCCAAAACAGCTTCCAATCGAAGATTCATGTGATTGGAAACGTCAGGAAAGTGTAAGGTACTGTTTTCTATCAGTTGGCAAGCTGCGCACACAATCCCAGTGTTGTACAGCTTCCTTCTTCACCTTTGCGATGCTGCCGCTCTCTCCGGCTCCCGGAGCCGAAGAAGCGGCTTCTTCGCGCAAAGACGATTGTACCGCTCACAGTGCTCTCTTAGCGCCGCTTCTGCCGAAAGAAGCCCGGGAGCGGCTCTTAGCTCCGGAGAGCATCGTACCTTCGTCTTTAGCGTCTTTTGTGGTCTACATCCTAGCAGAAAGCTTTTCCACTCTGTCTGGCAAGGAAAACCTGCGGGAGCACAGAAAACATCTCCCATCGTCTTCTGGACGTTGCACGGAGGTCTGCCAAGTGTTTGGCATGAAGGAAAGAAAAGTTGTCCAAAACAGCTTCCAATCGAAGATTCATGTGATTGGAAACGTCAGGAAAGTGTAAGGTACTGTTTTCTATCAGTTGGCAAGCTGCGCACACAATCCCAGTGTTGTACAGCTTCCTTCTTCACCTTTCCGTTGCTGCCGCTCTCTCCGGCTCCCGGAGCCGAAGAAGCGGCTTCTTCGCGCAAAGACGATTGTACCGCTCACAGTGCTCTCTTAGCGCCGCTTCTGCCGAAAGAAGCCCGGGAGCGGCTCTTAGCTCCGGAGAGCATCCTATCTTCGTCTTTAGCGTCTTTTGTGGTCTACATCCTAGCAGAAAGCTTTTCCACTCTGTCTGGCAAGGAAAACCTGCGGGAGCACAGAAAACATCTCCCATCGTCTTCTGGACGTTGCACGGAGGTCTGCCAAGTGTTTGGCATGAAGGAAAGAAAAGTTGTCCAAAACAGCTTCCAATCGAAGATTCATGTGATTGGAAACGTCAGGAAAGTGTAAGGTACTGTTTTCTATCAGTTGGCAAGCTGCGCACACAATCCCAGTGTTGTACAGCTTCCTTCTTCACCTTTGCGATGCTGCCGCTCTCTCCGGCTCCCGGAGCCGAAGAAGCGGCTTCTTCGCGCAAAGACGATTGTACCGCTCACAGTGCTCTCTTAGCGCCGCTTCTGCCGAAAGAAGCCCGGGAGCGGCTCTTAGCTCCGGAGAGCATCGTACCTTCGTCTTTAGCGTCTTTTGTGGTCTACATCCTAGCAGAAAGCTTTTCCACTCTGTCTGGCAAGGAAAACCTGCGGGAGCACAGAAAACATCTCCCATCGTCTTCTGGACGTTGCACGGAGGTCTGCCAAGTGTTTGGCATGAAGGAAAGAAAAGTTGTCCAAAACAGCTTCCAATCGAAGATTCGTGTGATTGGAAACGTCAGGAAAGTGTAAGGTACTGTTTTCTATCAGTTGGCAAGCTGCGCACACAATCCCAGTGTTGTACAGCTTCCTTCTTCACCTTTGCGATGCTGCCGCTCTCTCCGGCTCCCGGAGTCGAAGAAGCGGCTTCTTCGCGCAAAGACGATTGTACCGCTCACAGTGCTCTCTTAGCGCCGCTTCTGCCGAAAGAAGCCCGGGAGCGGCTCTTAGCTCCGGAGAGCATCGTACCTTCGTCTTTAGCGTCTTTTGTGGTCTACATCCTAGCAGAAAGCTTTTCCACTCTGTCTGGCAAGGAAAACCTGCGGGAGCACAGAAAACATCTCCCATCGTCTTCTGGACGTTGCACGGAGGTCTGCCAAGTGTTTGGCATGAAGGAAAGAAAAGTTGTCCAAAACAGCTTCCAATCGAAGATTCGTGTGATTGGAAACGTCAGGAAAGTGTAAGGTACTGTTTTCTATCAGTTGGCAAGCTGCGCACACAATCCCAGTGTTGTACAGCTTCCTTCTTCACCTTTCCGTTGCTGCCGCTCTCTCCGGCTCCCGGAGCCGAAGAAGCGGCTTCTTCGCGCAAAGACGATTGTACCGCTCACAGTGCTCTCTTAGCGCCGCTTCTGCCGAAAGAAGCCCGGGAGCGGCTCTTAGCTCCGGAGAGCATCGTACCTGCGTCTTTAGCGTCTTTTGTGGTCTACATCCTAGCAGAAAGCTTTTCCACTCTGTCTGGCAAGGAAAACCTGCGGGAGCACAGAAAACATCTCCCATCGTCTTCTGGACGTTGCACGGAGGTCTGCCAAGTGTTTGGCATGAAGGAAAGAAAAGTTGTCCAAAACAGCTTCCAATCGAAGATTCATGTGATTGGAAACGTCAGGAAAGTGTAAGGTACTGTTTTCTATCAGTTGGCAAGCTGCGCACACAATGCCAGTGTTGTACAGCTTCCTTCTTCACCTTTGCGATGCTGCCGCTCTCTCCGGCTCCCGGAGCCGAAGAAGCGGCTTCTTCGCGCAAAGACGATTGTACCGCTCACAGTGCTCTCTTAGCGCCGCTTCTGCCGAAAGAAGCCCGGGAGCGGCTCTTAGCTCCGGAGAGCATCGTACCTTCGTCTTTAGCGTCTTTTGTGGTCTACATCCTAGCAGAAAGCTTTTCCACTCTGTCTGGCAAGGAAAACCTGCGGGAGCACAGAAAACATCTCCCATCGTCTTCTGGACGTTGCACGGAGGTCTGCCAAGTGTTTGGCATGAAGGAAAGAAAAGTTGTCCAAAACAGCTTCCAATCGAAGATTCGTGTGATTGGAAACGTCAGGAAAGTGTAAGGTACTGTTTTCTATCAGTTGGCAAGCTGCGCACACAATCCCAGTGTTGTACAGCTTCCTTCTTCACCTTTCCGATGCTGCCGCTCTCTCCGGCTCCCGGAGCCGAAGAAGCGGCTTCTTCGCGCAAAGACGATTGTACCGCTCACAGTGCTCTCTTAGCGCCGCTTCTGCCGAAAGAAGCCCGGGAGCGGCTCTTAGCTCCGGAGAGCATCCTATCTTCGTCTTTAGCGTCTTTTGTGGTCTACATCCTAGCAGAAAGCTTTTCCACTCTGTCTGGCAAGGAAAACCTGCGGGAGCACAGAAAACATCTCCCATCGTCTTCTGGACGTTGCACGGAGGTCTGCCAAGTGTTTGGCATGAAGGAAAGAAAAGTTGTCCAAAACAGCTTCCAATCGAAGATTCATGTGATTGGAAACGTCAGGAAAGTTGTAAGGTACTGTTTTCTATCAGTTGGCAAGCTGCGCACACAATGCCAGTGTTGTACACCTTCCTTCTTCACCTTTCCGATGCTGCCGCTCTCTCCGGCTCCCGGAGCCGAAGAAGCGGCTTCTTCGCGCAAAGACGATTGTACCGCTCACAGTGCTCTCTTAGCGCCGCTTCTGCCGAAAGAAGCCCGGCAGCGGCTCTTAGCTCCGGAGAGCATCGTACCTTCGTCTTTAGCGTCTTTTGTGGTCTACATCCTAGCAGAAAGCTTTTCCACTCTGTCTGGCAAGGAAAACCTGCGGGAGCACAGAAAACATCTCCCATCGTGTTCTGGACGTTGCACGGAGGTCTGCCAAGTGTTTGGCATGAAGGAAAGAAAAGTTGTCCAAAACAGCTTCCAATCGAAGATTCGTGTGATTGGAAACGTCAGGAAAGTGTAAGGTACTGTCTTCTATCAGTTGGCAAGCTGCGCACACAATCCCAGTGTTGTACAGCTTCCTTCTTCAGTTTTCCGATGCTGCCGCTCTGTCCGGCTCCCGGAGCCGAAGAAGCGGCTTCTTCGCGCAAAGACGATTGTACCGCTCACAGTGCTCTCTTAGCGCCGCTTCTGCCGAAAGAAGCCCGGGAGCGGCTCTTAGCTCCGGAGAGCATCGTACCTGCGTCTTTAGCGTCTTTTGTGGTCTACATCCTAGCAGAAAGCTTTTCCACTCTGTCTGGCAAGGAAAACCTGCGGGAGCACAGAAAACATCTCCCATCGTCGTCTGGACGTTGCACGGAGGTCTGCCAAGTGTTTGGCATGAAGGAAAGAAAAGTTGTCCAAAACAGCTTCCAATCGAAGATTCATGTGATTGGAAACGTCAGGAAAGTGTAAGGTACTGTTTTCTATCAGTTGGCAAGCTGCGCACACAATCCCAGTGTTGTACAGCTTCCTTCTTCAGTTTTCCGATGCTGCCGCTCTCTCCGGCTCCCGGAGCCGAAGAAGCGGCTTCTTCGCGCAAAGACGATTGTACCGCTCACAGTGCTCTCTTAGCGCCGCTTCTGCCGAAAGAAGCCCGGCAGCGGCTCTTAGCTCCGGAGAGCATCGGACCTTCGTCTTTAGCGTCTTTTGTGGTCTACATCCTAGCAGAAAGCTTTTCCACTCTGTCTGGCAAGGAAAACCTGCGGGAGCACAGAAAACATCTCCCATCGTGTTCTGGACGTTGCACGGAGGTCTGCCAAGTGTTTGGCATGAAGGAAAGAAAAGTTGTCCAAAACAGCTTCCAATCGAAGATTCATGTGATTGGAAACGTCAGGAAAGTGTAAGGTACTGTTTTCTATCAGTTGGCAAGCTGCGCACACAATGCCAGTGTTGTACACCTTCCTTCTTCACCTTTCCGATGCTGCCGCTCTCTCCGGCTCCCGGAGCCGAAGAAGCGGCTTCTTCGCGCAAAGACGATTGTACCGCTCACAGTGCTCTCTTAGCGCCGCTTCTGCCGAAAGAAGCCCGGGAGCGGCTCTTAGCTCCGGAGAGCATCGGACCTTCGTCTTTAGCGTCTTTTGTGGTCTACATCCTAGCAGAAAGCTTTTCCACTCTGTCTGGCAAGGAAAACCTGCGGGAGCACAGAAAACATCTCCCATCGTCTTCTGGACGTTGCACGGAGGTCTGCCAAGTGTTTGGCATGAAGGAAAGAAAAGTTGTCCAAAACAGCTTCCAATCGAAGATTCATGTGATTGGAAACGTCAGGAAAGTTGTAAGGTACTGTTTTCTATCAGTTGGCAAGCTGCGCACACAATGCCAGTGTTGTACACCTTCCTTCTTCACCTTTCCGATGCTGCCGCTCTCTCCGGCTCCCGGAGCCGAAGAAGCGGCTTCTTCGCGCAAAGACGATTGTACCGCTCACAGTGCTCTCTTAGCGCCGCTTCTGCCGAAAGAAGCCCGGGAGCGGCTCTTAGCTCCGGAGAGCATCGTACCTGTGTCTTTAGCGTCTTTTGTGGTCTACATCCTAGCAGAAAGCTTTTCCACTCTGTCTGGCAAGGAAAACCTGCGGGAGCACAGAAAACATCTCCCATCGTGTTCTGGACGTTGCACGGAGGTCTGCCAAGTGTTTGGCATGAAGGAAAGAAAAGTTGTCCAAAACAGCTTCCAATCGAAGATTCGTGTGATTGGAAACGTCAGGAAAGTGTAAGGTACTGTTTTCTATCAGTTGGCAAGCTGCGCACACAATCCCAGTGTTGTACAGCTTCCTTCTTCACCTTTGCGATGCTGCCGCTATCTCCGGCTCCCGGAGCCGAAGAAGCGGCTTCTTCGCGCAAAGACGATTGTACCGCTCACAGTGCTCTCTTAGCGCCGCTTCTGCCGAAAGAAGCCCGGGAGCGGCTCTTAGCTCCGGAGAGCATCGGACCTGCGTCTTTAGCGTCTTTTGTGGTCTACATCCTAGCAGAAAGCTTTTCCACTCTGTCTGGCAAGGAAAACCTGCGGGAGCACAGAAAACATCTCCCATCGTCTTCTGGACGTTGCACGGAGGTCTGCCAAGTGTTTGGCATGAAGGAAAGAAAAGTTGTCCAAAACAGCTTCCAATCGAAGATTCATGTGATTGGAAACGTCAGGAAAGTGTAAGGTACTGTTTTCTATCAGTTGGCAAGCTGCGCACACAATCCCAGTGTTGTACAGCTTCCTTCTTCACCTTTGCGATGCTGCCGCTCTCTCCGGCTCCCGGAGCCGAAGAAGCGGCTTCTTCGCGCAAAGACGATTGTACCGCTCACAGTGCTCTCTTAGCGCCGCTTCTGCCGAAAGAAGCCTGGGAGCGGCTCTTAGCTCCGGAGAGCATCCTATCTTCGTCTTTAGCGTCTTTTGTGGTCTACATCCTAGCAGAAAGCTTTTCCACTCTGTCTGGCAAGGAAAACCTGCGGGAGCACAGAAAACATCTCCCATCGTCTTCTGGACGTTGCACGGAGGTCTGCCAAGTGTTTGGCATGAAGGAAAGAAAAGTTGTCCAAAACAGCTTCCAATCGAAGATTCATGTGATTGGAAACGTCAGGAAAGTTGTAAGGTACTGTTTTCTATCAGTTGGCAAGCTGCGCACACAATGCCAGTGTTGTACAGCTTCCTTCTTCACCTTTCCGATGCTGCCGCTCTGTCCGGCTCCCGGAGCCGAAGAAGCGGCTTCTTCGCGCAAAGACGATTGTACCGCTCACAGTGCTCTCTTAGCGCCGCTTCTGCCGAAAGAAGCCCGGGAGCGGCTCTTAGCTCCGGAGAGCATCGTACCTTCGTCTTTAGTGTCTTTTGTGGTCTACATCCTAGCAGAAAGCTTTTCCACTCTGTCTGGCAAGGAAAACCTGCGGGAGCACAGAAAACATCTCCCATCGTGTTCTGGACGTTGCACGGAGGTCTGCCAAGTGTTTGGCATGAAGGAAAGAAAAGTTGTCCAAAACAGCTTCCAATCGAAGATTCATGTGATTGGAAACGTCAGGAAAGTTGTAAGGTACTGTTTTCTATCAGTTGGCAAGCTGCGCACACAATCCCAGTGTTGTACAGCTTCCTTCTTCACCTTTCCGATGCTGCCGCTCTCTCCGGCTCCCGGAGCCGAAGAAGCGGCTTCTTCGCGCAAAGACGATTGTACCGCTCACAGTGCTCTCTTAGCGCCGCTTCTGCCGAAAGAAGCCCGGGAGCGGCTCTTAGCTCCGGAGAGCATCGTGCCTTCGTCTTTAGTGTCTTCTGTGGTCTACATCCTAGCAGAAAGCTTTTCCACTCTGTCTGGCAAGGAAAACCAGCGGGAGCACAGAAAACATCTCCCATCGTCTTCTGGACGTTGCACAGAGGTCTGCCAAGTGTTTGGCATGAAGGAAAGAAAAGTTGTTTAAAACAGCTTCCAATCGAAGATTCATGTGATTGGAAACGTCAGGAAAGTGTAAGGTACTGTTTTCTATCAGTTGGCAAGCTGCGCACACAATCCCAGTGTTGTACAGCTTCCTTCTTCACCTTTGCGATGCTGCCGCTCTCTCCGGCTCCCGGAGCCGAAGAAGCGGCTTCTTCGCGCAAAGACGATTGTACCGCTCACAGTGCTCTCTTAGCGCCGCTTCTGCCGAAAGAAGCCCGGGAGCGGCTCTTAGCTCCGGAGAGCATCGTACCTGTGTCTTTAGCGTCTTTTGTGGTCTACATCCTAGCAGAAAGCTTTTCCACTCTGTCTGGCAAGGAAAACCTGCGGGAGCACAGAAAACATCTCCCATCGTGTTCTGGACGTTGCACGGAGGTCTGCCAAGTGTTTGGCATGAAGGAAAGAAAAGTTGTCCAAAACAGCTTCCAATCGAAGATTCATGTGATTGGAAACGTCAGGAAAGTGTAAGGTACTGTTTTCTATCAGTTGGCAAGCTGCGCACACAATCCCAGTGTTGTACAGCTTCCTTCTTCACCTTTGCGATGCTGCCGCTCTCTCCGGCTCCCGGAGCCGAAGAAGCGGCTTCTTCGCGCAAAGACGATTGTACCGCTCACAGTGCTCTCTTAGCGCCGCTTCTGCCGAAAGAAGCCCGGGAGCGGCTCTTAGCTCCGGAGAGCATCGTACCTGCGTCTTTAGCGTCTTTTGTGGTCTACATCCTAGCAGAAATCTTTTCCACTCTGTCTGGCAAGGAAAACCTGCGGGAGCACAGAAAACATCTCCCATCGTCTTCTGGACGTTGCACGGAGGTCTGCCAAGTGTTTGGCATGAAGGAAAGAAAAGTTGTCCAAAACAGCTTCCAATCGAAGATTCATGTGATTGGAAACGTCAGGAAAGTTGTAAGGTACTGTTTTCTATCAGTTGGCAAGCTGCGCACACAATCCCAGTGTTGCACAGCTTCCTTCTTCACCTTTCCGATGCTGCCGCTCTCTCCAGCTCCCGGAGCCGAAGAAGCGGCTTCTTCGCGCAAAGACGATTGTACCGCTCACAGTGCTCTCTTAGCGCCGCTTCTGCCGAAAGAAGCCCGGGAGCGGCTCTTAGCTCCGGAGAGCATCGTACCTTCGTCTTTAGTGTCTTTTGTGGTCTACATCCTAGCAGAAAGCTTTTCCACTCTGTCTGGCAAGGAAAACCTGCGGGAGCACAGAAAACATCTCCCATCGTGTTCTGGACGTTGCACAGAGGTCTGCAAAGTGTTTGGCATGAAGGAAAGAAAAGTTGTCCAAAACAGCTTCCAATCGAAGATTCATGTGATTGGAAACGTCAGGAAAGTGTAAGGTACTGTTTTCTATCAGTTGGCAAGCTGCGCACACAATCCCAGTGTTGTACAGCTTCCTTCTTCACCTTTGCGATGCTGCCGCTCTCTCCGGCTCCCGGAGCCGAAGAAGCGGCTTCTTCGCGCAAAGACGATTGTACCGCTCACAGTGCTCTCTTAACGCCGCTTCTGCCGAAAGAAGCCCGGGAGCGGCTCTTAGCTCCGGAGAGCATCGTACCTTCGTCTTTAGCGTCTTTTGTGGTCTACATCCTAGCAGAAAGCTTTTCCACTCTGTCTGGCAAGGAAAACCTGCGGGAGCACAGAAAACATCTCCCATCGTGTTCTGGACGTTGCACGGAGGTCTGCCAAGTGTTTGGCATGAAGGAAAGAAAAGTTGTCCAAAACAGCTTCCAATCGAAGATTCATGTGATTGGAAACGTCAGGAAAGTGTAAGGTACTGTTTTCTATCAGTTGGCAAGCTGCGCACACAATGCCAGTGTTGTACAGCTTCCTTCTTCACCTTTCCGATGCTGCCGCTCTCTCCGGCTCCCGGAGCCGAAGAAGCGGCTTCTTCGCGCAAAGACGATTGTACCGCTCACAGTGCTCTCTTAGCGCCTCTTCTGCCGAAAGAAGCCCGGGAGCGGCTTTTAGCTCCGGAGAGCATCGGACCTTCGTCTTTAGCGTCTTTTGTGGTCTACATCCTAGCAGAAAGCTTTTCCACTCTGTCTGGCAAGGAAAACCTGCGGGAGCACAGAAAACATCTCCCATCGTCTTCTGGACGTTGCACGGAGGTCTGCCAAGTGTTTGGCATGAAGGAAAGAAAAGTTGTCCAAAACAGCTTCCAATCGAAGATTCGTGTGATTGGAAACGTCAGGAAAGTGTAAGGTACTGTTTTCTATCAGTTGGCAAGCTGCGCACACAATCCCAGTGTTGTACAGCTTCCTTCTTCACCTTTGCGATGCTGCCGCTCTCTCCGGCTCCCGGAGCCGAAGAAGCGGCTTCTTCGCGCAAAGACGATTGTACCGCTCACAGTGCTCTCTTAGCGCCGCTTCTGCCGAAAGAAGCCCGGCAGCGGCTCTTAGCTCCGGAGAGCATCGGACCTGCGTCTTTAGCGTCTTTTGTGGTCTACATCCTAGCAGAAAGCTTTTCCACTCTGTCTGGCAAGGAAAACCTGCGCGAGCACAGAAAACATCTTCCATCGTGTTCTGGACGTTGCACGGAGGTCTGCCAAGTGTTTGGCATGAAGGAAAGAAAAGTTGTCCAAAACAGCTTCCAATCGAAGATTCATGTGATTGGAAACGTCAGGAAAGTTGTAAGGTACTGTTTTCTATCAGTTGGCAAGCTGCGCACACAATGCCAGTGTTGTACAGCTTCCTTCTTCACCTTTGCGATGCTGCCGCTCTGTCCGGCTCCCGGAGCCGAAGAAGCGGCTTCTTCGCGCAAAGACGATTGTACCGCTCACAGTGCTCTCTTAGCGCCGCTTCTGCCGAAAGAAGCCTGGGAGCGGCTCTTAGCTCCGGAGAGCATCGTACCTTCGTCTTTAGTGTCTTTTGTGGTCTACATCCTAGCAGAAAACTTTTCCACTCTGTCTGGCAAGGAAAACCTGCGGGAGCACAGAAAACATCTCCCATCGTGTTCTGGACGTTGCACGGAGGTCTGCCAAGTGTTTGGCATGAAGGAAAGAAAAGTTGTCCAAAACAGCTTCCAATCGAAGATTCGTGTGATTGGAAACGTCAGGAAAGTGTAAGGTACTGTTTTCTATCAGTTGGCAAGCTGCGCACACTATCCCAGTGTTGTACAGCTTCCTTCTTCACCTTTCCGATGCTGCCGCTCTCTCCGGCTCCCGGAGCCGAAGAAGCGGCTTCTTCGCGCAAAGACGATTGTACCGCTCACAGTACTCTCTTAGCGCCGCTTCTGCCGAAAGAAGCCCGGGAGCGGCTCTTAGCTCCGGAGAGCATCGGACCTGCGTCTTTAGCGTCTTTTGTGGTCTACATCCTAGCAGAAAGCTTTTCCACTCTGTCTGGCAAGGAAAACCTGCGGGAGCACAGAAAACATCTCCCATCGTGTTCTGGACGTTGCACGGAGGTCTGCCAAGTGTTTGGCATGAAGGAAAGAAAAGTTGTCCAAAACAGCTTCCAATCGAAGATTCATGTGATTGGAAACGTCAGGAAAGTGTAAGGTACTGTTTTCTATCAGTTGGCAAGCTGCGCACACAATCCCAGTGTTGTACAGCTTCCTTCTTCAGTTTTCCGATGCTGCCGCTCTCTCCGGCTCCCGGAGCCGAAGAAGCGGCTTCTTCGCGCAAAGACGATTGTACCGCTCACAGTGCTCTCTTAGCGCCGCTTCTGCCGAAAGAAGCCCGGGAGCGGCTCTTAGCTCCGGAGAGCATCGTACCTTCGTCTTTAGTGTCTTTTGTGGTCTACATCCTAGCAGAAAGCTTTTCCACTCTGTCTGGCAAGGAAAACCTGCGGGAGCACAGAAAACATCTCCCATCGTCTTCTGGACGTTGCACGGAGGTCTGCCAAGTGTTTGGCATGAAGGAAAGAAAAGTTGTCCAAAACAGCTTCCAATCGAAGATTCATGTGATTGGAAACGTCAGGAAAGTTGTAAGGTACTGTTTTCTATCAGTTGGCAAGCTGCGCACACTATCCCAGTGTTGTACAGCTTCCTTCTTCACCTTTCCGATGCTGCCGCTCTCTCCGGCTCCCGGAGCCGAAGAAGCGGCTTCTTCGCGCAAAGACGATTGTACCGCTCACAGTGCTCTCTTAGCGCCGCTTCTGCCGAAAGAAGCCCGGGAGCGGCTCTTAGCTCCGGAGAGCATCGTGCCTTCGTCTTTAGTGTCTTCTGTGGTCTACATCCTAGCAGAAAGCTTTTCCACTCTGTCTGGCAAGGAAAACCAGCGGGAGCACAGAAAACATCTCCCATCGTCTTCTGGACGTTGCACAGAGGTCTGCCAAGTGTTTGGCATGAAGGAAAGAAAAGTTGTTTAAAACAGCTTCCAATCGAAGATTCATGTGATTGGAAACGTCAGGAAAGTGTAAGGTACTGTTTTCTATCAGTTGGCAAGCTGCGCACACAATGCCAGTGTTGTACAGCTTCCTTCTTCACCTTTCCGATGCTGCCGCTCTCTCCGGCTCCCGGAGCCGAAGAAGCGGCTTCTTCGCGCAAAGACGATTGTACCGCTCACAGTGCTCTCTTAGCGCCGCTTCTGCCGAAAGAAGCCCGGGAGCGGCTCTTAGCTCCGGAGAGCATCGTACCTTTGTCTTTAGCGTCTTTTGTGGTCTACATCCTAGCAGAAAGCTTTTCCACTCTGTCTGGCAAGGAAAACCTGCGGGAGCACAGAAAACATCTCCCATCGTCTTCTGGACGTTGCACGGAGGTCTGCCAAGTGTTTGGCATGAAGGAAAGAAAAGTTGTCCAAAACAGCTTCCAATCGAAGATTCGTGTGATTGGAAACGTCAGGAAAGTGTAAGGTACTGTTTTCTATCAGTTGGCAAGCTGCGCACACAATCCCAGTGTTGTACAGCTTCCTTCTTCACCTTTCCGATGCTGCCGCTCTCTCCGGCTCCCGGAGCCGAAGAAGCGGCTTCTTCGCGCAAAGACGATTGTACCGCTCACAGTGCTCTCTTAGCGCCGCTTCTGCCGAAAGAAGCCCGGGAGCGGCTCTTAGCTCCGGAGAGCATCGGACCTGCGTCTTTAGCGTCTTTTGTGGTCTACATCCTAGCAGAAAGCTTTTCCACTCTGTCTGGCAAGGAAAACCTGCGGGAGCACAGAAAACATCTCCCATCGTCTTCTGGACGTTGCACGGAGGTCTGCCAAGTGTTTGGCATGAAGGAAAGAAAAGTTGTCCAAAACAGCTTCCAATCGAAGATTCATGTGATTGGAAACGTCAGGAAAGTTGTAAGGTACAGTTTTCTATCAGTTGGCAAGCTGCGCACACAATCCCAGTGTTGTACAGCTTCCTTCTTCACCTTTCCGATGCTGCCGCTCTCTCCGGCTCCCGGAGCCGAAGAAGCGGCTTCTTCGCGCAAAGACGATTGTACCGCTCACAGTGCTCTCTTAGCGCCGCTTCTGCCGAAAGAAGCCCGGGAGCGGCTCTTAGCTCCGGAGAGCATCGTACCTTCGTCTTTAGTGTCTTTTGTGGTCTACATCCTAGCAGAAAGCTTTTCCACTCTGTCTGGCAAGGAAAACCTGCGGGAGCACAGAAAACATCTCCCATCGTGTTCTGGACGTTGCACAGAGGTCTGCAAAGTGTTTGGCATGAAGGAAAGAAAAGTTGTCCAAAACAGCTTCCAATCGAAGATTCATGTGATTGGAAACGTCAGGAAAGTGTAAGGTACTGTTTTCTATCAGTTGGCAAGCTGCGCACACAATCCCAGTGTTGTACAGCTTCCTTCTTCACCTTTGCGATGCTGCCGCTCTCTCCGGCTCCCGGAGCCGAAGAAGCGGCTTCTTCGCGCAAAGACGATTGTACCGCTCACAGTGCTCTCTTAACGCCGCTTCTGCCGAAAGAAGCCCGGGAGCGGCTCTTAGCTCCGGAGAGCATCGTACCTTCGTCTTTAGCGTCTTTTGTGGTCTACATCCTAGCAGAAAGCTTTTCCACTCTGTCTGGCAAGGAAAACCTGCGGGAGCACAGAAAACATCTCCCATCGTGTTCTGGACGTTGCACGGAGGTCTGCTAAGTGTTTGGCATGAAGGAAAGAAAAGTTGTCCAAAACAGCTTCCAATCGAAGATTCATGTGATTGGAAACGTCAGGAAAGTGTAAGGTACTGTTTTCTATCAGTTGGCAAGCTGCGCACACAATGCCAGTGTTGTACAGCTTCCTTCTTCACCTTTCCGATGCTGCCGCTCTCTCCGGCTCCCGGAGCCGAAGAAGCGGCTTCTTCGCGCAAAGACGATTGTACCGCTCACAGTGCTCTCTTAGCGCCTCTTCTGCCGAAAGAAGCCCGGGAGCGGCTTTTAGCTCCGGAGAGCATCGTACCTTCGTCTTTAGCGTCTTTTGTGGTCTACATCCTAGCAGAAAGCTTTTCCACTCTGTCTGGCAAGGAAAACCTGCGGGAGCACAGAAAACATCTCCCATCGTCTTCTGGACGTTGCACGGAGGTCTGCCAAGTGTTTGGCATAAAGGAAAGAAAAGTTGTCCAAAACAGCTTCCAATCGAAGATTCATGTGATTGGAAATGTCAGGAAAGTTGTAAGGTACTGTTTTCTATCAGTTGGCAAGCTGCGCACACAATCCCAGTGTTGTACAGCTTCCTTCTTCACCTTTGCGATGCTGCCGCTCTCTCCGGCTCCCGGAGCCGAAGAAGGGCTTCTTCGCGCAAAGACGATTGTACCGCTCACAGTGCTCTCTTAGCGCCGCTTCTGCCGAAAGAAGCCCGGGAGCGGCTCTTAGCTCCGGAGAGCATCGTACCTTCGTCTTTAGTGTCTTTTGTGGTCTACATCCTAGCAGAAAGCTTTTCCACTCTGTCTGGCAAGGAAAACCTGCGGGAGCACAGAAAACATCTCCCATCGTGTTCTGGACGTTGCACGGAGGTCTGCCAAGTGTTTGGCATGAAGGAAAGAAAAGTTGTCCAAAACAGCTTCCAATCGAAGATTCATGTGATTGGAAACGTCAGGAAAGTGTAAGGTACTGTTTTCTATCAGTTGGCAAGCTGCGCACACAATCCCAGTGTTGTACAGCTTCCTTCTTCACCTTTCCGATGCTGCCGCTCTCTCCGGCTCCCGGAGCCGAAGAAGCGGCTTCTTCGCGCAAAGACGATTGTACCGCTCACAGTGCTCTCTTAGCGCCGCTTCTGCCGAAAGAAGCCCGGGAGCGGCTCTTAGCTCCGGAGAGCATCGTACCTTCGTCTTTAGCGTCTTTTGTGGTCTACATCCTAGCAGAAAGCTTTTCCACTCTGTCTGGCAAGGAAAACCTGCGGGAGCACAGAAAACATCTCCCATCGTGTTCTGGACGTTGCACGGAGGTCTGCTAAGTGTTTGGCATGAAGGAAAGAAAAGTTGTCCAAAACAGCTTCCAATCGAAGATTCATGTGATTGGAAACGTCAGGAAAGTGTAAGGTACTGTTTTCTATCAGTTGGCAAGCTGCGCACACAATCCCAGTGTTGTACAGCTTCCTTCTTCACCTTTCCGATGCTGCCGCTCTGTCCGGCTCCCGGAGCCGAAGAAGCGGCTTCTTCGCGCAAAGACGATTGTACCGCTCACAGTGCTCTCTTAGCGCCTCTTCTGCCGAAAGAAGCCCGGGAGCGGCTCTTAGCTCCGGAGACCATCGTACCTTCGTCTTTAGTGTCTTTTGTGGTCTACATCCTAGCAGAAAGCTTTTCCACTCTGTCTGGCAAGGAAAACCTGCGGGAGCACAGAAAACATCTCCCATCGTGTTCTGGACGTTGCACAGAGGTCTGCAAAGTGTTTGGCATGAAGGAAAGAAAAGTTGTCCAAAACAGCTTCCAATCGAAGATTCATGTGATTGGAAACGTCAGGAAAGTGTAAGGTACTGTTTTCTATCAGTTGGCAAGCTGCGCACACAATGCCAGTGTTGTACAGCTTCCTTCTTCACCTTTGCGATGCTGCCGCTCTCTCCGGCTCCCGGAGCCGAAGAAGCGGCTTCTTCGCGCAAAGACGATTGTACCGCTCACAGTGCTCTCTTAGCGCCGCTTCTGCCGAAAGAAGCCCGGGAGCGGCTCTTAGCTCCGGAGAGCATCGTACCTTCGTCTTTAGCGTCTTTTGTGGTCTACATCCTAGCAGAAAGCTTTTCCACTCTGTCTGGCAAGGAAAACCTGCGGGAGCACAGAAAACATCTCCCATCGTCTTCTGGACGTTGCACGGAGGTCTGCCAAGTGTTTGGCATGAAGGAAAGAAAAGTTGTCCAAAACAGCTTCCAATCGAAGATTCATGTGATTGGAAACGTCAGGAAAGTTGTAAGGTACTGTTTTCTATCAGTTGGCAAGCTGCGCACACAATCCCAGTGTTGCACAGCTTCCTTCTTCACCTTTCCGATGCTGCCGCTCTCTCCAGCTCCCGGAGCCGAAGAAGCGGCTTCTTCGCGCAAAGACGATTGTACCGCTCACAGTGCTCTCTTAGCGCCGCTTCTGCCGAAAGAAGCCCGGGAGCGGCTCTTAGCTCCGGAGAGCATCGTACCTTCGTCTTTAGCGTCTTTTGTGGTCTACATCCTAGCAGAAAGCTTTTCCACTCTGTCTGGCAAGGAAAACCTGCGGGAGCACAGAAAACATCTCCCATCGTCTTCTGGACGTTGCACAGAGGTCTGCAAAGTGTTTGGCATGAAGGAAAGAAAAGTTGTCCAAAACAGCTTCCAATCGAAGATTCATGTGATTGGAAACGTCAGGAAAGTGTAAGGTACTGTTTTCTATCAGTTGGCAAGCTGCGCACACAATCCCAGTGTTGTACAGCTTCCTTCTTCACCTTTGCGATGCTGCCGCTCTCTCCGGCTCCCGGAGCCGAAGAAGCGGCTTCTTCGCGCAAAGACGATTGTACCGCTCACAGTGCTCTCTTAACGCCGCTTCTGCCGAAAGAAGCCCGGGAGCGGCTCTTAGCTCCGGAGAGCATCGTACCTTCGTCTTTAGCGTCTTTTGTGGTCTACATCCTAGCAGAAAGCTTTTCCACTCTGTCTGGCAAGGAAAACCTGCGGGAGCACAGAAAACATCTCCCATCGTGTTCTGGACGTTGCACGGAGGTCTGCCAAGTGTTTGGCATGAAGGAAAGAAAAGTTGTCCAAAACAGCTTCCAATCGAAGATTCATGTGATTGGAAACGTCAGGAAAGTGTAAGGTACTGTTTTCTATCAGTTGGCAAGCTGCGCACACAATGCCAGTGTTGTACAGCTTCCTTCTTCACCTTTGCGATGCTGCCGCTCTCTCCGGCTCCCGGAGCCGAAGAAGCGGCTTCTTCGCGCAAAGACGATTGTACCGCTCACAGTGCTCTCTTAGCGCCGCTTCTGCCGAAAGAAGCCCGGCAGCGGCTCTTAGCTCCGGAGAGCATCGGACCTGCGTCTTTAGCGTCTTTTGTGGTCTACATCCTAGCAGAAAGCTTTTCCACTCTGTCTGGCAAGGAAAACCTGCGCGAGCACAGAAAACATCTCCCATTGTGTTCTGGACGTTGCACGGAGGTCTGCCAAGTGTTTGGCATGAAGGAAAGAAAAGTTGTCCAAAACAGCTTCCAATCGAAGATTCATGTGATTGGAAACGTCAGGAAAGTTGTAAGGTACTGTTTTCTATCAGTTGGCAAGCTGCGCACACAATGCCAGTGTTGTACAGCTTCCTTCTTCACCTTTGCGATGCTGCCGCTCTGTCCGGCTCCCGGAGCCGAAGAAGCGGCTTCTTCGCGCAAAGACGATTGTACCGCTCACAGTGCTCTCTTAGCGCCGCTTCTGCCGAAAGAAGCCCGGGAGCGGCTCTTAGCTCCGGAGAGCATCGTACCTTCGTCTTTAGTGTCTTTTGTGGTCTACATCCTAGCAGAAAACTTTTCCACTCTGTCTGGCAAGGAAAACCTGCGGGAGCACAGAAAACATCTCCCATCGTGTTCTGGACGTTGCACGGAGGTCTGCCAAGTGTTTGGCATGAAGGAAAGAAAAGTTGTCCAAAACAGCTTCCAATCGAAGATTCGTGTGATTGGAAACGTCAGGAAAGTGTAAGGTACTGTTTTCTATCAGTTGGCAAGCTGCGCACACTATCCCAGTGTTGTACAGCTTCCTTCTTCACCTTTCCGATGCTGCCGCTCTCTCCGGCTCCCGGAGCCGAAGAAGCGGCTTCTTCGCGCAAAGACGATTGTACCGCTCACAGTGCTCTCTTAGCGCCGCTTCTGCCGAAAGAAGCCCGGGAGCGGCTCTTAGCTCCGGAGAGCATCGGACCTGCGTCTTTAGCGTCTTTTGTGGTCTACATCCTAGCAGAAAGCTTTTCCACTCTGTCTGGCAAGGAAAACCTGCGGGAGCACAGAAAACATCTCCCATCGTGTTCTGGACGTTGCACGGAGGTCTGCCAAGTGTTTGGCATGAAGGAAAGAAAAGTTGTCCAAAACAGCTTCCAATCGAAGATTCATGTGATTGGAAACGTCAGGAAAGTGTAAGGTACTGTTTTCTATCAGTTGGCAAGCTGCGCACACAATCCCAGTGTTGTACAGCTTCCTTCTTCAGTTTTCCGATGCTGCCGCTCTGTCCGGCTCCCGGAGCCGAAGAAGCGGCTTCTTCGCGCAAAGACGATTGTACCGCTCACAGTGCTCTCTTAGCGCCGCTTCTGCCGAAAGAAGCCCGGGAGCGGCTCTTAGCTCCGGAGAGCATCGTACCTTCGTCTTTAGTGTCTTTTGTGGTCTACATCCTAGCAGAAAGCTTTTCCACTCTGTCTGGCAAGGAAAACCTGCGGGAGCACAGAAAACATCTCCCATCGTGTTCTGGACGTTGCACGGAGGTCTGCCAAGTGTTTGGCATGAAGGAAAGAAAAGTTGTCCAAAACAGCTTCCAATCGAAGATTCATGTGATTGGAAACGTCAGGAAAGTTGTAAGGTACTGTTTTCTATCAGTTGGCAAGCTGCGCACACTATCCCAGTGTTGTACAGCTTCCTTCTTCACCTTTCCGATGCTGCCGCTCTCTCCGGCTCCCGGAGCCGAAGAAGCGGCTTCTTCGCGCAAAGACGATTGTACCGCTCACAGTGCTCTCTTAGCGCCGCTTCTGCCGAAAGAAGCCCGGGAGCGGCTCTTAGCTCCGGAGAGCATCGTGCCTTCGTCTTTAGTGTCTTCTGTGGTCTACATCCTAGCAGAAAGCTTTTCCACTCTGTCTGGCAAGGAAAACCAGCGGGAGCACAGAAAACATCTCCCATCGTCTTCTGGACGTTGCACAGAGGTCTGCCAAGTGTTTGGCATGAAGGAAAGAAAAGTTGTCCAAAACAGCTTCCAATCGAAGATTCATGTGATTGGAAACGTCAGGAAAGTGTAAGGTACTGTTTTCTATCAGTTGGCAAGCTGCGCACACAATGCCAGTGTTGTACAGCTTCCTTCTTCACCTTTCCGATGCTGCCGCTCTGTCCGGCTCCCGGAGCCGAAGAAGCGGCTTCTTCGCGCAAAGACGATTGTACCGCTCACAGTGCTCTCTTAGCGCCGCTTCTGCCGAAAGAAGCCCGGGAGCGGCTCTTAGCTCCGGAGAGCATCGTACCTTTGTCTTTAGCGTCTTTTGTGGTCTACATCCTAGCAGAAAGCTTTTCCACTCTGTCTGGCAAGGAAAACCAGCGGGAGCACAGAAAACATCTCCCATCGTCTTCTGGACGTTGCACGGAGGTCTGCCAAGTGTTTGGCATGAAGGAAAGAAAAGTTGTCCAAAACAGCTTCCAATCGAAGATTCGTGTGATTGGAAACGTCAGGAAAGTGTAAGGTACTGTTTTCTATCAGTTGGCAAGCTGCGCACACAATCCCAGTGTTGTACAGCTTCCTTCTTCACCTTTCCGATGCTGCCGCTCTCTCCGGCTCCCGGAGCCGAAGAAGCGGCTTCTTCGCGCAAAGACGATTGTACCGCTCACAGTGCTCTCTTAGCGCCGCTTCTGCCGAAAGAAGCCCGGGAGCGGCTCTTAGCTCCGGAGAGCATCGTACCTGCGTCTTTAGCGTCTTTTGTGGTCTACATCCTAGCAGAAAGCTTTTCCACTCTGTCTGGCAAGGAAAACCTGCGGGAGCACAGAAAACATCTCCCATCGTCTTCTGGACGTTGCACGGAGGTCTGCCAAGTGTTTGGCATGAAGGAAAGAAAAGTTGTCCAAAACAGCTTCCAATCGAAGATTCATGTGATTGGAAACGTCAGGAAAGTTGTAAGGTACAGTTTTCTATCAGTTGGCAAGCTGCGCACACAATGCCAGTGTTGTACAGCTTCCTTCTTCACCTTTCCGATGCTGCCGCTCTCTCCGGCTCCCGGAGCCGAAGAAGCGGCTTCTTCGCGCAAAGACGATTGTACCGCTCACAGTGCTCTCTTAGCGCCGCTTCTGCCGAAAGAAGCCCGGGAGCGGCTCTTAGCTCCGGAGAGCATCGTACCTTCGTCTTTAGTGTCTTTTGTGGTCTACATCCTAGCAGAAAGCTTTTCCACTCTGTCTGGCAAGGAAAACCTGCGGGAGCACAGAAAACATCTCCCATCGTGTTCTGGACGTTGCACAGAGGTCTGCAAAGTGTTTGGCATGAAGGAAAGAAAAGTTGTCCAAAACAGCTTCCAATCGAAGATTCATGTGATTGGAAACGTCAGGAAAGTGTAAGGTACTGTTTTCTATCAGTTGGCAAGCTGCGCACACAATCCCAGTGTTGTACAGCTTCCTTCTTCACCTTTGCGATGCTGCCGCTCTCTCCGGCTCCCGGAGCCGAAGAAGCGGCTTCTTCGCGCAAAGACGATTGTACCGCTCACAGTGCTCTCTTAACGCCGCTTCTGCCGAAAGAAGCCCGGGAGCGGCTCTTAGCTCCGGAGAGCATCGTACCTTCGTCTTTAGCGTCTTTTGTGGTCTACATCCTAGCAGAAAGCTTTTCCACTCTGTCTGGCAAGGAAAACCTGCGGGAGCACAGAAAACATCTCCCATCGTGTTCTGGACGTTGCACGGAGGTCTGCTAAGTGTTTGGCATGAAGGAAAGAAAAGTTGTCCAAAACAGCTTCCAATCGAAGATTCATGTGATTGGAAACGTCAGGAAAGTGTAAGGTACTGTTTTCTATCAGTTGGCAAGCTGCGCACACAATGCCAGTGTTGTACAGCTTCCTTCTTCACCTTTCCGATGCTGCCGCTCTCTCCGGCTCCCGGAGCCGAAGAAGCGGCTTCTTCGCGCAAAGACGATTGTACCGCTCACAGTGCTCTCTTAGCGCCTCTTCTGCCGAAAGAAGCCCGGGAGCGGCTTTTAGCTCCGGAGAGCATCGTACCTTCGTCTTTAGCGTCTTTTGTGGTCTACATCCTAGCAGAAAGCTTTTCCACTCTGTCTGGCAAGGAAAACCTGCGGGAGCACAGAAAACATCTCCCATCGTCTTCTGGACGTTGCACGGAGGTCTGCCAAGTGTTTGGCATAAAGGAAAGAAAAGTTGTCCAAAACAGCTTCCAATCGAAGATTCATGTGATTGGAAATGTCAGGAAAGTTGTAAGGTACTGTTTTCTATCAGTTGGCAAGCTGCGCACACAATCCCAGTGTTGTACAGCTTCCTTCTTCACCTTTGCGATGCTGCCGCTCTCTCCGGCTCCCGGAGCCGAAGAAGGGCTTCTTCGCGCAAAGACGATTGTACCGCTCACAGTGCTCTCTTAGCGCCGCTTCTGCCGAAAGAAGCCCGGGAGCGGCTCTTAGCTCCGGAGAGCATCGTACCTTCGTCTTTAGTGTCTTTTGTGGTCTACATCCTAGCAGAAAGCTTTTCCACTCTGTCTGGCAAGGAAAACCTGCGGGAGCACAGAAAACATCTCCCATCGTCTTCTGGACGTTGCACGGAGGTCTGCCAAGTGTTTGGCATGAAGGAAAGAAAAGTTGTCCAAAACAGCTTCCAATCGAAGATTCATGTGATTGGAAACGTCAGGAAAGTGTAAGGTACTGTTTTCTATCAGTTGGCAAGCTGCGCACACAATCCCAGTGTTGTACAGCTTCCTTCTTCACCTTTCCGATGCTGCCGCTCTCTCCGGCTCCCGGAGCCGAAGAAGCGGCTTCTTCGCGCAAAGACGATTGTACCGCTCACAGTGCTCTCTTAGCGCCGCTTCTGCCGAAAGAAGCCCGGGAGCGGCTCTTAGCTCCGGAGAGCATCGTACCTTCGTCTTTAGCGTCTTTTGTGGTCTACATCCTAGCAGAAAGCTTTTCCACTCTGTCTGGCAAGGAAAACCTGCGGGAGCACAGAAAACATCTCCCATCGTCTTCTGGACGTTGCACGGAGGTCTGCCAAGTGTTTGGCATGAAGGAAAGAAAAGTTGTCCAAAACAGCTTCCAATCGAAGATTCATGTGATTGGAAACGTCAGAAAGTGTAAGGTACTGTTTTCTATCAGTTGGCAAGCTGCGCACACAATCCCAGTGTTGTACAGCTTCCTTCTTCACCTTTCCGATGCTGCCGCTCTGTCCGGCTCCCGGAGCCGAAGAAGCGGCTTCTTCGCGCAAAGACGATTGTACCGCTCACAGTGCTCTCTTAGCGCCGCTTCTGCCGAAAGAAGCCCGGGAGCGGCTCTTAGCTCCGGAGAGCATCGTACCTGCGTCTTTAGCGTCTTTTGTGGTCTACATCCTAGCAGAAATCTTTTCCACTCTGTCTGGCAAGGAAAACCTGCGGGAGCACAGAAAACATCTCCCATCGTCTTCTGGACGTTGCACGGAGGTCTGCCAAGTGTTTGGCATGAAGGAAAGAAAAGTTGTCCAAAACAGCTTCCAATCGAAGATTCATGTGATTGGAAACGTCAGGAAAGTTGTAAGGTACTGTTTTCTATCAGTTGGCTAGCTGCGCACACAATCCCAGTGTTGCACAGCTTCCTTCTTCACCTTTCCGATGCTGCCGCTCTCTCCAGCTCCCGGAGCCGAAGAAGCGGCTTCTTCGCGCAAAGACGATTGTACCGCTCACAGTGCTCTCTTAGCGCCGCTTCTGCCGAAAGAAGCCCGGGAGCGGCTCTTAGCTCCGGAGAGCATCGTACCTTCGTCTTTAGTGTCTTTTGTGGTCTACATCCTAGCAGAAAGCTTTTCCACTCTGTCTGGCAAGGAAAACCTGCGGGAGCACAGAAAACATCTCCCATCGTGTTCTGGACGTTGCACAGAGGTCTGCAAAGTGTTTGGCATGAAGGAAAGAAAAGTTGTCCAAAACAGCTTCCAATCGAAGATTCATGTGATTGGAAACGTCAGGAAAGTGTAAGGTACTGTTTTCTATCAGTTGGCAAGCTGCGCACACAATCCCAGTGTTGTACAGCTTCCTTCTTCACCTTTGCGATGCTGCCGCTCTCTCCGGCTCCCGGAGCCGAAGAAGCGGCTTCTTCGCGCAAAGACGATTGTACCGCTCACAGTGCTCTCTTAACGCCGCTTCTGCCGAAAGAAGCCCGGGAGCGGCTCTTAGCTCCGGAGAGCATCGTACCTTCGTCTTTAGCGTCTTTTGTGGTCTACATCCTAGCAGAAAGCTTTTCCACTCTGTCTGGCAAGGAAAACCTGCGGGAGCACAGAAAACATCTCCCATCGTGTTCTGGACGTTGCACGGAGGTCTGCCAAGTGTTTGGCATGAAGGAAAGAAAAGTTGTCCAAAACAGCTTCCAATCGAAGATTCATGTGATTGGAAACGTCAGGAAAGTGTAAGGTACTGTTTTCTATCAGTTGGCAAGCTGCGCACACAATGCCAGTGTTGTACAGCTTCCTTCTTCACCTTTGCGATGCTGCCGCTCTCTCCGGCTCCCGGAGCCGAAGAAGCGGCTTCTTCGCGCAAAGACGATTGTACCGCTCACAGTGCTCTCTTAGCGCCTCTTCTGCCGAAAGAAGCCCGGGAGCGGCTTTTAGCTCCGGAGAGCATCGGACCTTCGTCTTTAGCGTCTTTTGTGGTCTACATCCTAGCAGAAAGCTTTTCCACTCTGTCTGGCAAGGAAAACCTGCGGGAGCACAGAAAACATCTCCCATCGTCTTCTGGACGTTGCACGGAGGTCTGCCAAGTGTTTGGCATGAAGGAAAGAAAAGTTGTCCAAAACAGCTTCAATCGAAGATTCGTGTGATTGGAAACGTCAGGAAAGTGTAAGGTACTGTTTTCTATCAGTTGGCAAGCTGCGCTCACAATCCCAGTGTTGTACAGCTTCCTTCTTCACCTTTGCGATGCTGCCGCTCTCTCCGGCTCCCGGAGCCGAAGAAGCGGCTTCTTCGCGCAAAGACGATTGTACCGCTCACAGTGCTCTCTTAGCGCCGCTTCTGCCGAAAGAAGCCCGGCAGCGGCTCTTAGCTCCGGAGAGCATCGGACCTGCGTCTTTAGCGTCTTTTGTGGTCTACATCCTAGCAGAAAGCTTTTCCACTCTGTCTGGCAAGGAAAACCTGCGCGAGCACAGAAAACATCTTCCATCGTGTTCTGGACGTTGCACGGAGGTCTGCCAAGTGTTTGGCATGAAGGAAAGAAAAGTTGTCCAAAACAGCTTCCAATCGAAGATTCATGTGATTGGAAACGTCAGGAAAGTTGTAAGGTACTGTTTTCTATCAGTTGGCAAGCTGCGCACACAATGCCAGTGTTGTACAGCTTCCTTCTTCACCTTTGCGATGCTGCCGCTCTGTCCGGCTCCCGGAGCCGAAGAAGCGGCTTCTTCGCGCAAAGACGATTGTACCGCTCACAGTGCTCTCTTAGCGCCGCTTCTGCCGAAAGAAGCCTGGGAGCGGCTCTTAGCTCCGGAGAGCATCGTACCTTCGTCTTTAGTGTCTTTTGTGGTCTACATCCTAGCAGAAAACTTTTCCACTCTGTCTGGCAAGGAAAACCTGCGGGAGCACAGAAAACATCTCCCATCGTGTTCTGGACGTTGCACGGAGGTCTGCCAAGTGTTTGGCATGAAGGAAAGAAAAGTTGTCCAAAACAGCTTCCAATCGAAGATTCGTGTGATTGGAAACGTCAGGAAAGTGTAAGGTACTGTTTTCTATCAGTTGGCAAGCTGCGCACACTATCCCAGTGTTGTACAGCTTCCTTCTTCACCTTTCCGATGCTGCCGCTCTCTCCGGCTCCCGGAGCCGAAGAAGCGGCTTCTTCGCGCAAAGACGATTGTACCGCTCACAGTACTCTCTTAGCGCCGCTTCTGCCGAAAGAAGCCCGGGAGCGGCTCTTAGCTCCGGAGAGCATCGGACCTGCGTCTTTAGCGTCTTTTGTGGTCTACATCCTAGCAGAAAGCTTTTCCACTCTGTCTGGCAAGGAAAACCTGCGGGAGCACAGAAAACATCTCCCATCGTGTTCTGGACGTTGCACGGAGGTCTGCCAAGTGTTTGGCATGAAGGAAAGAAAAGTTGTCCAAAACAGCTTCCAATCGAAGATTCATGTGATTGGAAACGTCAGGAAAGTGTAAGGTACTGTTTTCTATCAGTTGGCAAGCTGCGCACACAATCCCAGTGTTGTACAGCTTCCTTCTTCAGTTTTCCGATGCTGCCGCTCTGTCCGGCTCCCGGAGCCGAAGAAGCGGCTTCTTCGCGCAAAGACGATTGTACCGCTCACAGTGCTCTCTTAGCGCCGCTTCTGCCGAAAGAAGCCCGGGAGCGGCTCTTAGCTCCGGAGAGCATCGTACCTTCGTCTTTAGTGTCTTTTGTGGTCTACATCCTAGCAGAAAGCTTTTCCACTCTGTCTGGCAAGGAAAACCTGCGGGAGCACAGAAAACATCTCCCATCGTCTTCTGGACGTTGCACGGAGGTCTGCCAAGTGTTTGGCATGAAGGAAAGAAAAGTTGTCCAAAACAGCTTCCAATCGAAGATTCATGTGATTGGAAACGTCAGGAAAGTTGTAAGGTACTGTTTTCTATCAGTTGGCAAGCTGCGCACACTATCCCAGTGTTGTACAGCTTCCTTCTTCACCTTTCCGATGCTGCCGCTCTCTCCGGCTCCCGGAGCCGAAGAAGCGGCTTCTTCGCGCAAAGACGATTGTACCGCTCACAGTGCTCTCTTAGCGCCGCTTCTGCCGAAAGAAGCCCGGGAGCGGCTCTTAGCTCCGGAGAGCATCGTGCCTTCGTCTTTAGTGTCTTCTGTGGTCTACATCCTAGCAGAAAGCTTTTCCACTCTGTCTGGCAAGGAAAACCAGCGGGAGCACAGAAAACATCTCCCATCGTCTTCTGGACGTTGCACAGAGGTCTGCCAAGTGTTTGGCATGAAGGAAAGAAAAGTTGTCCAAAACAGCTTCCAATCGAAGATTCATGTGATTGGAAACGTCAGGAAAGTGTAAGGTACTGTTTTCTATCAGTTGGCAAGCTGCGCACACAATGCCAGTGTTGTACAGCTTCCTTCTTCACCTTTCCGATGCTGCCGCTCTCTCCGGCTCCCGGAGCCGAAGAAGCGGCTTCTTCGCGCAAAGACGATTGTACCGCTCACAGTGCTCTCTTAGCGCCGCTTCTGCCGAAAGAAGCCCGGGAGCGGCTCTTAGCTCCGGAGAGCATCGTACCTTTGTCTTTAGCGTCTTTTGTGGTCTACATCCTAGCAGAAAGCTTTTCCACTCTGTCTGGCAAGGAAAACCTGCGGGAGCACAGAAAACATCTCCCATCGTCTTCTGGACGTTGCACGGAGGTCTGCCAAGTGTTTGGCATGAAGGAAAGAAAAGTTGTCCAAAACAGCTTCCAATCGAAGATTCGTGTGATTGGAAACGTCAGGAAAGTGTAAGGTACTGTTTTCTATCAGTTGGCAAGCTGCGCACACAATCCCAGTGTTGTACAGCTTCCTTCTTCACCTTTCCGATGCTGCCGCTCTCTCCGGCTCCCGGAGCCGAAGAAGCGGCTTCTTCGCGCAAAGACGATTGTACCGCTCACAGTGCTCTCTTAGCGCCGCTTCTGCCGAAAGAAGCCCGGGAGCGGCTCTTAGCTCCGGAGAGCATCGGACCTGCGTCTTTAGCGTCTTTTGTGGTCTACATCCTAGCAGAAAGCTTTTCCACTCTGTCTGGCAAGGAAAACCTGCGGGAGCACAGAAAACATCTCCCATCGTCTTCTGGACGTTGCACGGAGGTCTGCCAAGTGTTTGGCATGAAGGAAAGAAAAGTTGTCCAAAACAGCTTCCAATCGAAGATTCATGTGATTGGAAACGTCAGGAAAGTTGTAAGGTACAGTTTTCTATCAGTTGGCAAGCTGCGCACACAATCCCAGTGTTGTACAGCTTCCTTCTTCACCTTTCCGATGCTGCCGCTCTCTCCGGCTCCCGGAGCCGAAGAAGCGGCTTCTTCGCGCAAAGACGATTGTACCGCTCACAGTGCTCTCTTAGCGCCGCTTCTGCCGAAAGAAACCCGGGAGCGGCTCTTAGCTCCGGAGAGCATCGTACCTTCGTCTTTAGTGTCTTTTGTGGTCTACATCCTAGCAGAAAGCTTTTCCACTCTGTCTGGCAAGGAAAACCTGCGGGAGCACAGAAAACATCTCCCATCGTCTTCTGGACGTTGCACGGAGGTCTGCCAAGTGTTTGGCATGAAGGAAAGAAAAGTTGTCCAAAACAGCTTCCAATCGAAGATTCATGTGATTGGAAACGTCAGGAAAGTTGTAAGGTACTGTTTTCTATCAGTTGGCTAGCTGCGCACACAATCCCAGTGTTGCACAGCTTCCTTCTTCACCTTTCCGATGCTGCCGCTCTCTCCAGCTCCCGGAGCCGAAGAAGCGGCTTCTTCGCGCAAAGACGATTGTACCGCTCACAGTGCTCTCTTAGCGCCGCTTCTGCCGAAAGAAGCCCGGGAGCGGCTCTTAGCTCCGGAGAGCATCGTACCTTCGTCTTTAGTGTCTTTTGTGGTCTACATCCTAGCAGAAAGCTTTTCCACTCTGTCTGGCAAGGAAAACCTGCGGGAGCACAGAAAACATCTCCCATCGTGTTCTGGACGTTGCACAGAGGTCTGCAAAGTGTTTGGCATGAAGGAAAGAAAAGTTGTCCAAAACAGCTTCCAATCGAAGATTCATGTGATTGGAAACGTCAGGAAAGTGTAAGGTACTGTTTTCTATCAGTTGGCAAGCTGCGCACACAATCCCAGTGTTGTACAGCTTCCTTCTTCACCTTTGCGATGCTGCCGCTCTCTCCGGCTCCCGGAGCCGAAGAAGCGGCTTCTTCGCGCAAAGACGATTGTACCGCTCACAGTGCTCTCTTAACGCCGCTTCTGCCGAAAGAAGCCCGGGAGCGGCTCTTAGCTCCGGAGAGCATCGTACCTTCGTCTTTAGCGTCTTTTGTGGTCTACATCCTAGCAGAAAGCTTTTCCACTCTGTCTGGCAAGGAAAACCTGCGGGAGCACAGAAAACATCTCCCATCGTGTTCTGGACGTTGCACGGAGGTCTGCCAAGTGTTTGGCATGAAGGAAAGAAAAGTTGTCCAAAACAGCTTCCAATCGAAGATTCATGTGATTGGAAACGTCAGGAAAGTGTAAGGTACTGTTTTCTATCAGTTGGCAAGCTGCGCACACAATGCCAGTGTTGTACAGCTTCCTTCTTCACCTTTGCGATGCTGCCGCTCTCTCCGGCTCCCGGAGCCGAAGAAGCGGCTTCTTCGCGCAAAGACGATTGTACCGCTCACAGTGCTCTCTTAGCGCCTCTTCTGCCGAAAGAAGCCCGGGAGCGGCTTTTAGCTCCGGAGAGCATCGGACCTTCGTCTTTAGCGTCTTTTGTGGTCTACATCCTAGCAGAAAGCTTTTCCACTCTGTCTGGCAAGGAAAACCTGCGGGAGCACAGAAAACATCTCCCATCGTCTTCTGGACGTTGCACGGAGGTCTGCCAAGTGTTTGGCATGAAGGAAAGAAAAGTTGTCCAAAACAGCTTCAATCGAAGATTCGTGTGATTGGAAACGTCAGGAAAGTGTAAGGTACTGTTTTCTATCAGTTGGCAAGCTGCGCTCACAATCCCAGTGTTGTACAGCTTCCTTCTTCACCTTTGCGATGCTGCCGCTCTCTCCGGCTCCCGGAGCCGAAGAAGCGGCTTCTTCGCGCAAAGACGATTGTACCGCTCACAGTGCTCTCTTAGCGCCGCTTCTGCCGAAAGAAGCCCGGCAGCGGCTCTTAGCTCCGGAGAGCATCGGACCTGCGTCTTTAGCGTCTTTTGTGGTCTACATCCTAGCAGAAAGCTTTTCCACTCTGTCTGGCAAGGAAAACCTGCGCGAGCACAGAAAACATCTTCCATCGTGTTCTGGACGTTGCACGGAGGTCTGCCAAGTGTTTGGCATGAAGGAAAGAAAAGTTGTCCAAAACAGCTTCCAATCGAAGATTCATGTGATTGGAAACGTCAGGAAAGTTGTAAGGTACTGTTTTCTATCAGTTGGCAAGCTGCGCACACAATGCCAGTGTTGTACAGCTTCCTTCTTCACCTTTGCGATGCTGCCGCTCTGTCCGGCTCCCGGAGCCGAAGAAGCGGCTTCTTCGCGCAAAGACGATTGTACCGCTCACAGTGCTCTCTTAGCGCCGCTTCTGCCGAAAGAAGCCTGGGAGCGGCTCTTAGCTCCGGAGAGCATCGTACCTTCGTCTTTAGTGTCTTTTGTGGTCTACATCCTAGCAGAAAACTTTTCCACTCTGTCTGGCAAGGAAAACCTGCGGGAGCACAGAAAACATCTCCCATCGTGTTCTGGACGTTGCACGGAGGTCTGCCAAGTGTTTGGCATGAAGGAAAGAAAAGTTGTCCAAAACAGCTTCCAATCGAAGATTCGTGTGATTGGAAACGTCAGGAAAGTGTAAGGTACTGTTTTCTATCAGTTGGCAAGCTGCGCACACTATCCCAGTGTTGTACAGCTTCCTTCTTCACCTTTCCGATGCTGCCGCTCTCTCCGGCTCCCGGAGCCGAAGAAGCGGCTTCTTCGCGCAAAGACGATTGTACCGCTCACAGTACTCTCTTAGCGCCGCTTCTGCCGAAAGAAGCCCGGGAGCGGCTCTTAGCTCCGGAGAGCATCGGACCTGCGTCTTTAGCGTCTTTTGTGGTCTACATCCTAGCAGAAAGCTTTTCCACTCTGTCTGGCAAGGAAAACCTGCGGGAGCACAGAAAACATCTCCCATCGTGTTCTGGACGTTGCACGGAGGTCTGCCAAGTGTTTGGCATGAAGGAAAGAAAAGTTGTCCAAAACAGCTTCCAATCGAAGATTCATGTGATTGGAAACGTCAGGAAAGTGTAAGGTACTGTTTTCTATCAGTTGGCAAGCTGCGCACACAATCCCAGTGTTGTACAGCTTCCTTCTTCAGTTTTCCGATGCTGCCGCTCTGTCCGGCTCCCGGAGCCGAAGAAGCGGCTTCTTCGCGCAAAGACGATTGTACCGCTCACAGTGCTCTCTTAGCGCCGCTTCTGCCGAAAGAAGCCCGGGAGCGGCTCTTAGCTCCGGAGAGCATCGTACCTTCGTCTTTAGTGTCTTTTGTGGTCTACATCCTAGCAGAAAGCTTTTCCACTCTGTCTGGCAAGGAAAACCTGCGGGAGCACAGAAAACATCTCCCATCGTCTTCTGGACGTTGCACGGAGGTCTGCCAAGTGTTTGGCATGAAGGAAAGAAAAGTTGTCCAAAACAGCTTCCAATCGAAGATTCATGTGATTGGAAACGTCAGGAAAGTTGTAAGGTACTGTTTTCTATCAGTTGGCAAGCTGCGCACACTATCCCAGTGTTGTACAGCTTCCTTCTTCACCTTTCCGATGCTGCCGCTCTCTCCGGCTCCCGGAGCCGAAGAAGCGGCTTCTTCGCGCAAAGACGATTGTACCGCTCACAGTGCTCTCTTAGCGCCGCTTCTGCCGAAAGAAGCCCGGGAGCGGCTCTTAGCTCCGGAGAGCATCGTGCCTTCGTCTTTAGTGTCTTCTGTGGTCTACATCCTAGCAGAAAGCTTTTCCACTCTGTCTGGCAAGGAAAACCAGCGGGAGCACAGAAAACATCTCCCATCGTCTTCTGGACGTTGCACAGAGGTCTGCCAAGTGTTTGGCATGAAGGAAAGAAAAGTTGTCCAAAACAGCTTCCAATCGAAGATTCATGTGATTGGAAACGTCAGGAAAGTGTAAGGTACTGTTTTCTATCAGTTGGCAAGCTGCGCACACAATGCCAGTGTTGTACAGCTTCCTTCTTCACCTTTCCGATGCTGCCGCTCTCTCCGGCTCCCGGAGCCGAAGAAGCGGCTTCTTCGCGCAAAGACGATTGTACCGCTCACAGTGCTCTCTTAGCGCCGCTTCTGCCGAAAGAAGCCCGGGAGCGGCTCTTAGCTCCGGAGAGCATCGTACCTTTGTCTTTAGCGTCTTTTGTGGTCTACATCCTAGCAGAAAGCTTTTCCACTCTGTCTGGCAAGGAAAACCTGCGGGAGCACAGAAAACATCTCCCATCGTCTTCTGGACGTTGCACGGAGGTCTGCCAAGTGTTTGGCATGAAGGAAAGAAAAGTTGTCCAAAACAGCTTCCAATCGAAGATTCGTGTGATTGGAAACGTCAGGAAAGTGTAAGGTACTGTTTTCTATCAGTTGGCAAGCTGCGCACACAATCCCAGTGTTGTACAGCTTCCTTCTTCACCTTTCCGATGCTGCCGCTCTCTCCGGCTCCCGGAGCCGAAGAAGCGGCTTCTTCGCGCAAAGACGATTGTACCGCTCACAGTGCTCTCTTAGCGCCGCTTCTGCCGAAAGAAGCCCGGGAGCGGCTCTTAGCTCCGGAGAGCATCGGACCTGCGTCTTTAGCGTCTTTTGTGGTCTACATCCTAGCAGAAAGCTTTTCCACTCTGTCTGGCAAGGAAAACCTGCGGGAGCACAGAAAACATCTCCCATCGTCTTCTGGACGTTGCACGGAGGTCTGCCAAGTGTTTGGCATGAAGGAAAGAAAAGTTGTCCAAAACAGCTTCCAATCGAAGATTCATGTGATTGGAAACGTCAGGAAAGTTGTAAGGTACAGTTTTCTATCAGTTGGCAAGCTGCGCACACAATCCCAGTGTTGTACAGCTTCCTTCTTCACCTTTCCGATGCTGCCGCTCTCTCCGGCTCCCGGAGCCGAAGAAGCGGCTTCTTCGCGCAAAGACGATTGTACCGCTCACAGTGCTCTCTTAGCGCCGCTTCTGCCGAAAGAAGCCCGGGAGCGGCTCTTAGCTCCGGAGAGCATCGTACCTTCGTCTTTAGTGTCTTTTGTGGTCTACATCCTAGCAGAAAGCTTTTCCACTCTGTCTGGCAAGGAAAACCTGCGGGAGCACAGAAAACATCTCCCATCGTGTTCTGGACGTTGCACAGAGGTCTGCAAAGTGTTTGGCATGAAGGAAAGAAAAGTTGTCCAAAACAGCTTCCAATCGAAGATTCATGTGATTGGAAACGTCAGGAAAGTGTAAGGTACTGTTTTCTATCAGTTGGCAAGCTGCGCACACAATCCCAGTGTTGTACAGCTTCCTTCTTCACCTTTGCGATGCTGCCGCTCTCTCCGGCTCCCGGAGCCGAAGAAGCGGCTTCTTCGCGCAAAGACGATTGTACCGCTCACAGTGCTCTCTTAACGCCGCTTCTGCCGAAAGAAGCCCGGGAGCGGCTCTTAGCTCCGGAGAGCATCGTACCTTCGTCTTTAGCGTCTTTTGTGGTCTACATCCTAGCAGAAAGCTTTTCCACTCTGTCTGGCAAGGAAAACCTGCGGGAGCACAGAAAACATCTCCCATCGTGTTCTGGACGTTGCACGGAGGTCTGCTAAGTGTTTGGCATGAAGGAAAGAAAAGTTGTCCAAAACAGCTTCCAATCGAAGATTCATGTGATTGGAAACGTCAGGAAAGTGTAAGGTACTGTTTTCTATCAGTTGGCAAGCTGCGCACACAATGCCAGTGTTGTACAGCTTCCTTCTTCACCTTTCCGATGCTGCCGCTCTCTCCGGCTCCCGGAGCCGAAGAAGCGGCTTCTTCGCGCAAAGACGATTGTACCGCTCACAGTGCTCTCTTAGCGCCTCTTCTGCCGAAAGAAGCCCGGGAGCGGCTTTTAGCTCCGGAGAGCATCGTACCTTCGTCTTTAGCGTCTTTTGTGGTCTACATCCTAGCAGAAAGCTTTTCCACTCTGTCTGGCAAGGAAAACCTGCGGGAGCACAGAAAACATCTCCCATCGTCTTCTGGACGTTGCACGGAGGTCTGCCAAGTGTTTGGCATAAAGGAAAGAAAAGTTGTCCAAAACAGCTTCCAATCGAAGATTCATGTGATTGGAAATGTCAGGAAAGTTGTAAGGTACTGTTTTCTATCAGTTGGCAAGCTGCGCACACAATCCCAGTGTTGTACAGCTTCCTTCTTCACCTTTGCGATGCTGCCGCTCTCTCCGGCTCCCGGAGCCGAAGAAGGGCTTCTTCGCGCAAAGACGATTGTACCGCTCACAGTGCTCTCTTAGCGCCGCTTCTGCCGAAAGAAGCCCGGGAGCGGCTCTTAGCTCCGGAGAGCATCGTACCTTCGTCTTTAGTGTCTTTTGTGGTCTACATCCTAGCAGAAAGCTTTTCCACTCTGTCTGGCAAGGAAAACCTGCGGGAGCACAGAAAACATCTCCCATCGTGTTCTGGACGTTGCACGGAGGTCTGCCAAGTGTTTGGCATGAAGGAAAGAAAAGTTGTCCAAAACAGCTTCCAATCGAAGATTCATGTGATTGGAAACGTCAGGAAAGTGTAAGGTACTGTTTTCTATCAGTTGGCAAGCTGCGCACACAATCCCAGTGTTGTACAGCTTCCTTCTTCACCTTTCCGATGCTGCCGCTCTCTCCGGCTCCCGGAGCCGAAGAAGCGGCTTCTTCGCGCAAAGACGATTGTACCGCTCACAGTGCTCTCTTAGCGCCGCTTCTGCCGAAAGAAGCCCGGGAGCGGCTCTTAGCTCCGGAGAGCATCGTACCTTCGTCTTTAGCGTCTTTTGTGGTCTACATCCTAGCAGAAAGCTTTTCCACTCTGTCTGGCAAGGAAAACCTGCGGGAGCACAGAAAACATCTCCCATCGTCTTCTGGACGTTGCACGGAGGTCTGCCAAGTGTTTGGCATGAAGGAAAGAAAAGTTGTCCAAAACAGCTTCCAATCGAAGATTCATGTGATTGGAAACGTCAGAAAGTGTAAGGTACTGTTTTCTATCAGTTGGCAAGCTGCGCACACAATCCCAGTGTTGTACAGCTTCCTTCTTCACCTTTCCGATGCTGCCGCTCTGTCCGGCTCCCGGAGCCGAAGAAGCGGCTTCTTCGCGCAAAGACGATTGTACCGCTCACAGTGCTCTCTTAGCGCCTCTTCTGCCGAAAGAAGCCCGGGAGCGGCTCTTAGCTCCGGAGACCATCGTACCTTCGTCTTTAGTGTCTTTTGTGGTCTACATCCTAGCAGAAAGCTTTTCCACTCTGTCTGGCAAGGAAAACCTGCGGGAGCACAGAAAACATCTCCCATCGTGTTCTGGACGTTGCACAGAGGTCTGCAAAGTGTTTGGCATGAAGGAAAGAAAAGTTGTCCAAAACAGCTTCCAATCGAAGATTCATGTGATTGGAAACGTCAGGAAAGTGTAAGGTACTGTTTTCTATCAGTTGGCAAGCTGCGCACACAATGCCAGTGTTGTACAGCTTCCTTCTTCACCTTTGCGATGCTGCCGCTCTCTCCGGCTCCCGGAGCCGAAGAAGCGGCTTCTTCGCGCAAAGACGATTGTACCGCTCACAGTGCTCTCTTAGCGCCGCTTCTGCCGAAAGAAGCCCGGGAGCGGCTCTTAGCTCCGGAGAGCATCGTACCTTCGTCTTTAGCGTCTTTTGTGGTCTACATCCTAGCAGAAAGCTTTTCCACTCTGTCTGGCAAGGAAAACCTGCGGGAGCACAGAAAACATCTCCCATCGTCTTCTGGACGTTGCACGGAGGTCTGCCAAGTGTTTGGCATGAAGGAAAGAAAAGTTGTCCAAAACAGCTTCCAATCGAAGATTCATGTGATTGGAAACGTCAGGAAAGTTGTAAGGTACTGTTTTCTATCAGTTGGCAAGCTGCGCACACAATCCCAGTGTTGCACAGCTTCCTTCTTCACCTTTCCGATGCTGCCGCTCTCTCCAGCTCCCGGAGCCGAAGAAGCGGCTTCTTCGCGCAAAGACGATTGTACCGCTCACAGTGCTCTCTTAGCGCCGCTTCTGCCGAAAGAAGCCCGGGAGCGGCTCTTAGCTCCGGAGAGCATCGTACCTTCGTCTTTAGCGTCTTTTGTGGTCTACATCCTAGCAGAAAGCTTTTCCACTCTGTCTGGCAAGGAAAACCTGCGGGAGCACAGAAAACATCTCCCATCGTCTTCTGGACGTTGCACAGAGGTCTGCAAAGTGTTTGGCATGAAGGAAAGAAAAGTTGTCCAAAACAGCTTCCAATCGAAGATTCATGTGATTGGAAACGTCAGGAAAGTGTAAGGTACTGTTTTCTATCAGTTGGCAAGCTGCGCACACAATCCCAGTGTTGTACAGCTTCCTTCTTCACCTTTGCGATGCTGCCGCTCTCTCCGGCTCCCGGAGCCGAAGAAGCGGCTTCTTCGCGCAAAGACGATTGTACCGCTCACAGTGCTCTCTTAACGCCGCTTCTGCCGAAAGAAGCCCGGGAGCGGCTCTTAGCTCCGGAGAGCATCGTACCTTCGTCTTTAGCGTCTTTTGTGGTCTACATCCTAGCAGAAAGCTTTTCCACTCTGTCTGGCAAGGAAAACCTGCGGGAGCACAGAAAACATCTCCCATCGTGTTCTGGACGTTGCACGGAGGTCTGCCAAGTGTTTGGCATGAAGGAAAGAAAAGTTGTCCAAAACAGCTTCCAATCGAAGATTCATGTGATTGGAAACGTCAGGAAAGTGTAAGGTACTGTTTTCTATCAGTTGGCAAGCTGCGCACACAATGCCAGTGTTGTACAGCTTCCTTCTTCACCTTTCCGATGCTGCCGCTCTCTCCGGCTCCCGGAGCCGAAGAAGCGGCTTCTTCGCGCAAAGACGATTGTACCGCTCACAGTGCTCTCTTAGCGCCTCTTCTGCCGAAAGAAGCCCGGGAGCGGCTTTTAGCTCCGGAGAGCATCGGACCTTCGTCTTTAGCGTCTTTTGTGGTCTACATCCTAGCAGAAAGCTTTTCCACTCTGTCTGGCAAGGAAAACCTGCGGGAGCACAGAAAACATCTCCCATCGTCTTCTGGACGTTGCACGGAGGTCTGCCAAGTGTTTGGCATGAAGGAAAGAAAAGTTGTCCAAAACAGCTTCAATCGAAGATTCGTGTGATTGGAAACGTCAGGAAAGTGTAAGGTACTGTTTTCTATCAGTTGGCAAGCTGCGCACACAATCCCAGTGTTGTACAGCTTCCTTCTTCACCTTTGCGATGCTGCCGCTCTCTCCGGCTCCCGGAGCCGAAGAAGCGGCTTCTTCGCGCAAAGACGATTGTACCGCTCACAGTGCTCTCTTAGCGCCGCTTCTGCCGAAAGAAGCCCGGCAGCGGCTCTTAGCTCCGGAGAGCATCGGACCTGCGTCTTTAGCGTCTTTTGTGGTCTACATCCTAGCAGAAAGCTTTTCCACTCTGTCTGGCAAGGAAAACCTGCGCGAGCACAGAAAACATCTCCCATTGTGTTCTGGACGTTGCACGGAGGTCTGCCAAGTGTTTGGCATGAAGGAAAGAAAAGTTGTCCAAAACAGCTTCCAATCGAAGATTCATGTGATTGGAAACGTCAGGAAAGTTGTAAGGTACTGTTTTCTATCAGTTGGCAAGCTGCACACACAATGCCAGTGTTGTACAGCTTCCTTCTTCACCTTTGCGATGCTGCCGCTCTGTCCGGCTCCCGGAGCCGAAGAAGCGGCTTCTTCGCGCAAAGACGATTGTACCGCTCACAGTGCTCTCTTAGCGCCGCTTCTGCCGAAAGAAGCCCGGGAGCGGCTCTTAGCTCCGGAGAGCATCGTACCTTCGTCTTTAGTGTCTTTTGTGGTCTACATCCTAGCAGAAAACTTTTCCACTCTGTCTGGCAAGGAAAACCTGCGGGAGCACAGAAAACATCTCCCATCGTGTTCTGGACGTTGCACGGAGGTCTGCCAAGTGTTTGGCATGAAGGAAAGAAAAGTTGTCCAAAACAGCTTCCAATCGAAGATTCGTGTGATTGGAAACGTCAGGAAAGTGTAAGGTACTGTTTTCTATCAGTTGGCAAGCTGCGCACACTATCCCAGTGTTGTACAGCTTCCTTCTTCACCTTTCCGATGCTGCCGCTCTCTCCGGCTCCCGGAGCCGAAGAAGCGGCTTCTTCGCGCAAAGACGATTGTACCGCTCACAGTGCTCTCTTAGCGCCGCTTCTGCCGAAAGAAGCCCGGGAGCGGCTCTTAGCTCCGGAGAGCATCGGACCTGCGTCTTTAGCGTCTTTTGTGGTCTACATCCTAGCAGAAAGCTTTTCCACTCTGTCTGGCAAGGAAAACCTGCGGGAGCACAGAAAACATCTCCCATCGTGTTCTGGACGTTGCACGGAGGTCTGCCAAGTGTTTGGCATGAAGGAAAGAAAAGTTGTCCAAAACAGCTTCCAATCGAAGATTCATGTGATTGGAAACGTCAGGAAAGTGTAAGGTACTGTTTTCTATCAGTTGGCAAGCTGCGCACACAATCCCAGTGTTGTACAGCTTCCTTCTTCAGTTTTCCGATGCTGCCGCTCTGTCCGGCTCCCGGAGCCGAAGAAGCGGCTTCTTCGCGCAAAGACGATTGTACCGCTCACAGTGCTCTCTTAGCGCCGCTTCTGCCGAAAGAAGCCCGGGAGCGGCTCTTAGCTCCGGAGAGCATCGTACCTTCGTCTTTAGTGTCTTTTGTGGTCTACATCCTAGCAGAAAGCTTTTCCACTCTGTCTGGCAAGGAAAACCTGCGGGAGCACAGAAAACATCTCCCATCGTGTTCTGGACGTTGCACGGAGGTCTGCCAAGTGTTTGGCATGAAGGAAAGAAAAGTTGTCCAAAACAGCTTCCAATCGAAGATTCATGTGATTGGAAACGTCAGGAAAGTTGTAAGGTACTGTTTTCTATCAGTTGGCAAGCTGCGCACACTATCCCAGTGTTGTACAGCTTCCTTCTTCACCTTTCCGATGCTGCCGCTCTCTCCGGCTCCCGGAGCCGAAGAAGCGGCTTCTTCGCGCAAAGACGATTGTACCGCTCACAGTGCTCTCTTAGCGCCGCTTCTGCCGAAAGAAGCCCGGGAGCGGCTCTTAGCTCCGGAGAGCATCGTGCCTTCGTCTTTAGTGTCTTCTGTGGTCTACATCCTAGCAGAAAGCTTTTCCACTCTGTCTGGCAAGGAAAACCAGCGGGAGCACAGAAAACATCTCCCATCGTCTTCTGGACGTTGCACAGAGGTCTGCCAAGTGTTTGGCATGAAGGAAAGAAAAGTTGTCCAAAACAGCTTCCAATCGAAGATTCATGTGATTGGAAACGTCAGGAAAGTGTAAGGTACTGTTTTCTATCAGTTGGCAAGCTGCGCACACAATGCCAGTGTTGTACAGCTTCCTTCTTCACCTTTCCGATGCTGCCGCTCTCTCCGGCTCCCGGAGCCGAAGAAGCGGCTTCTTCGCGCAAAGACGATTGTACCGCTCACAGTGCTCTCTTAGCGCCGCTTCTGCCGAAAGAAGCCCGGGAGCGGCTCTTAGCTCCGGAGAGCATCGTACCTTTGTCTTTAGCGTCTTTTGTGGTCTACATCCTAGCAGAAAGCTTTTCCACTCTGTCTGGCAAGGAAAACCAGCGGGAGCACAGAAAACATCTCCCATCGTCTTCTGGACGTTGCACGGAGGTCTGCCAAGTGTTTGGCATGAAGGAAAGAAAAGTTGTCCAAAACAGCTTCCAATCGAAGATTCGTGTGATTGGAAACGTCAGGAAAGTGTAAGGTACTGTTTTCTATCAGTTGGCAAGCTGCGCACACAATCCCAGTGTTGTACAGCTTCCTTCTTCACCTTTCCGATGCTGCCGCTCTCTCCGGCTCCCGGAGCCGAAGAAGCGGCTTCTTCGCGCAAAGACGATTGTACCGCTCACAGTGCTCTCTTAGCGCCGCTTCTGCCGAAAGAAGCCCGGGAGCGGCTCTTAGCTCCGGAGAGCATCGTACCTGCGTCTTTAGCGTCTTTTGTGGTCTACATCCTAGCAGAAAGCTTTTCCACTCTGTCTGGCAAGGAAAACCTGCGGGAGCACAGAAAACATCTCCCATCGTCTTCTGGACGTTGCACGGAGGTCTGCCAAGTGTTTGGCATGAAGGAAAGAAAAGTTGTCCAAAACAGCTTCCAATCGAAGATTCATGTGATTGGAAACGTCAGGAAAGTTGTAAGGTACAGTTTTCTATCAGTTGGCAAGCTGCGCACACAATGCCAGTGTTGTACAGCTTCCTTCTTCACCTTTCCGATGCTGCCGCTCTCTCCGGCTCCCGGAGCCGAAGAAGCGGCTTCTTCGCGCAAAGACGATTGTACCGCTCACAGTGCTCTCTTAGCGCCGCTTCTGCCGAAAGAAGCCCGGGAGCGGCTCTTAGCTCCGGAGAGCATCGTACCTTCGTCTTTAGTGTCTTTTGTGGTCTACATCCTAGCAGAAAGCTTTTCCACTCTGTCTGGCAAGGAAAACCTGCGGGAGCACAGAAAACATCTCCCATCGTGTTCTGGACGTTGCACAGAGGTCTGCAAAGTGTTTGGCATGAAGGAAAGAAAAGTTGTCCAAAACAGCTTCCAATCGAAGATTCATGTGATTGGAAACGTCAGGAAAGTGTAAGGTACTGTTTTCTATCAGTTGGCAAGCTGCGCACACAATCCCAGTGTTGTACAGCTTCCTTCTTCACCTTTGCGATGCTGCCGCTCTCTCCGGCTCCCGGAGCCGAAGAAGCGGCTTCTTCGCGCAAAGACGATTGTACCGCTCACAGTGCTCTCTTAACGCCGCTTCTGCCGAAAGAAGCCCGGGAGCGGCTCTTAGCTCCGGAGAGCATCGTACCTTCGTCTTTAGCGTCTTTTGTGGTCTACATCCTAGCAGAAAGCTTTTCCACTCTGTCTGGCAAGGAAAACCTGCGGGAGCACAGAAAACATCTCCCATCGTGTTCTGGACGTTGCACGGAGGTCTGCTAAGTGTTTGGCATGAAGGAAAGAAAAGTTGTCCAAAACAGCTTCCAATCGAAGATTCATGTGATTGGAAACGTCAGGAAAGTGTAAGGTACTGTTTTCTATCAGTTGGCAAGCTGCGCACACAATGCCAGTGTTGTACAGCTTCCTTCTTCACCTTTCCGATGCTGCCGCTCTCTCCGGCTCCCGGAGCCGAAGAAGCGGCTTCTTCGCGCAAAGACGATTGTACCGCTCACAGTGCTCTCTTAGCGCCTCTTCTGCCGAAAGAAGCCCGGGAGCGGCTTTTAGCTCCGGAGAGCATCGTACCTTCGTCTTTAGCGTCTTTTGTGGTCTACATCCTAGCAGAAAGCTTTTCCACTCTGTCTGGCAAGGAAAACCTGCGGGAGCACAGAAAACATCTCCCATCGTCTTCTGGACGTTGCACGGAGGTCTGCCAAGTGTTTGGCATAAAGGAAAGAAAAGTTGTCCAAAACAGCTTCCAATCGAAGATTCATGTGATTGGAAATGTCAGGAAAGTTGTAAGGTACTGTTTTCTATCAGTTGGCAAGCTGCGCACACAATCCCAGTGTTGTACAGCTTCCTTCTTCACCTTTGCGATGCTGCCGCTCTCTCCGGCTCCCGGAGCCGAAGAAGGGCTTCTTCGCGCAAAGACGATTGTACCGCTCACAGTGCTCTCTTAGCGCCGCTTCTGCCGAAAGAAGCCCGGGAGCGGCTCTTAGCTCCGGAGAGCATCGTACCTTCGTCTTTAGTGTCTTTTGTGGTCTACATCCTAGCAGAAAGCTTTTCCACTCTGTCTGGCAAGGAAAACCTGCGGGAGCACAGAAAACATCTCCCATCGTCTTCTGGACGTTGCACGGAGGTCTGCCAAGTGTTTGGCATGAAGGAAAGAAAAGTTGTCCAAAACAGCTTCCAATCGAAGATTCATGTGATTGGAAACGTCAGGAAAGTGTAAGGTACTGTTTTCTATCAGTTGGCAAGCTGCGCACACAATCCCAGTGTTGTACAGCTTCCTTCTTCACCTTTCCGATGCTGCCGCTCTCTCCGGCTCCCGGAGCCGAAGAAGCGGCTTCTTCGCGCAAAGACGATTGTACCGCTCACAGTGCTCTCTTAGCGCCGCTTCTGCCGAAAGAAGCCCGGGAGCGGCTCTTAGCTCCGGAGAGCATCGTACCTTCGTCTTTAGCGTCTTTTGTGGTCTACATCCTAGCAGAAAGCTTTTCCACTCTGTCTGGCAAGGAAAACCTGCGGGAGCACAGAAAACATCTCCCATCGTCTTCTGGACGTTGCACGGAGGTCTGCCAAGTGTTTGGCATGAAGGAAAGAAAAGTTGTCCAAAACAGCTTCCAATCGAAGATTCATGTGATTGGAAACGTCAGAAAGTGTAAGGTACTGTTTTCTATCAGTTGGCAAGCTGCGCACACAATCCCAGTGTTGTACAGCTTCCTTCTTCACCTTTCCGATGCTGCCGCTCTGTCCGGCTCCCGGAGCCGAAGAAGCGGCTTCTTCGCGCAAAGACGATTGTACCGCTCACAGTGCTCTCTTAGCGCCTCTTCTGCCGAAAGAAGCCCGGGAGCGGCTCTTAGCTCCGGAGACCATCGTACCTTCGTCTTTAGTGTCTTTTGTGGTCTACATCCTAGCAGAAAGCTTTTCCACTCTGTCTGGCAAGGAAAACCTGCGGGAGCACAGAAAACATCTCCCATCGTGTTCTGGACGTTGCACAGAGGTCTGCAAAGTGTTTGGCATGAAGGAAAGAAAAGTTGTCCAAAACAGCTTCCAATCGAAGATTCATGTGATTGGAAACGTCAGGAAAGTGTAAGGTACTGTTTTCTATCAGTTGGCAAGCTGCGCACACAATCCCAGTGTTGTACAGCTTCCTTCTTCACCTTTGCGATGCTGCCGCTCTCTCCGGCTCCCGGAGCCGAAGAAGCGGCTTCTTCGCGCAAAGACGATTGTACCGCTCACAGTGCTCTCTTAGCGCCGCTTCTGCCGAAAGAAGCCCGGGAGCGGCTCTTAGCTCCGGAGAGCATCGTACCTTCGTCTTTAGCGTCTTTTGTGGTCTACATCCTAGCAGAAAGCTTTTCCACTCTGTCTGGCAAGGAAAACCTGCGGGAGCACAGAAAACATCTCCCATCGTGTTCTGGACGTTGCACGGAGGTCTGCCAAGTGTTTGGCATGAAGGAAAGAAAAGTTGTCCAAAACAGCTTCCAATCGAAGATTCATGTGATTGGAAACGTCAGGAAAGTGTAAGGTACTGTTTTCTATCAGTTGGCAAGCTGCGCACACAATCCCAGTGTTGTACAGCTTCCTTCTTCACCTTTGCGATGCTGCCGCTCTCTCCGGCTCCCGGAGCCGAAGAAGCGGCTTCTTCGCGCAAAGACGATTGTACCGCTCACAGTGCTCTCTTAGCGCCGCTTCTGCCGAAAGAAGCCCGGGAGCGGCTCTTAGCTCCGGAGAGCATCGTACCTTCGTCTTTAGCGTCTTTTGTGGTCTACATCCTAGCAGAAAGCTTTTCCACTCTGTCTGGCAAGGAAAACCTGCGGGAGCACAGAAAACATCTCCCATCGTCTTCTGGACGTTGCACGGAGGTCTGCCAAGTGTTTGGCATGAAGGAAAGAAAAGTTGTCCAAAACAGCTTCCAATCGAAGATTCATGTGATTGGAAACGTCAGAAAGTGTAAGGTACTGTTTTCTATCAGTTGGCAAGCTGCGCACACAATCCCAGTGTTGTACAGCTTCCTTCTTCACCTTTCCGATGCTGCCGCTCTGTCCGGCTCCCGGAGCCGAAGAAGCGGCTTCTTCGCGCAAAGACGATTGTACCGCTCACAGTGCTCTCTTAGCGCCTCTTCTGCCGAAAGAAGCCCGGGAGCGGCTCTTAGCTCCGGAGACCATCGTACCTTCGTCTTTAGTGTCTTTTGTGGTCTACATCCTAGCAGAAAGCTTTTCCACTCTGTCTGGCAAGGAAAACCTGCGGGAGCACAGAAAACATCTCCCATCGTGTTCTGGACGTTGCACAGAGGTCTGCAAAGTGTTTGGCATGAAGGAAAGAAAAGTTGTCCAAAACAGCTTCCAATCGAAGATTCATGTGATTGGAAACGTCAGGAAAGTGTAAGGTACTGTTTTCTATCAGTTGGCAAGCTGCGCACACAATCCCAGTGTTGTACAGCTTCCTTCTTCACCTTTCCGATGCTGCCGCTCTCTCCGGCTCCCGGAGCCGAAGAAGCGGCTTCTTCGCGCAAAGACGATTGTACCGCTCACAGTGCTCTCTTAGCGCCGCTTCTGCCGAAAGAAGCCCGGGAGCGGCTCTTAGCTCCGGAGAGCATCGTACCTTCGTCTTTAGCGTCTTTTGTGGTCTACATCCTAGCAGAAAGCTTTTCCACTCTGTCTGGCAAGGAAAACCTGCGGGAGCACAGAAAACATCTCCCATCGTGTTCTGGACGTTGCACGGAGGTCTGCCAAGTGTTTGGCATGAAGGAAAGAAAAGTTGTCCAAAACAGCTTCCAATCGAAGATTCATGTGATTGGAAACGTCAGGAAAGTGTAAGGTACTGTTTTCTATCAGTTGGCAAGCTGCGCACACAATCCCAGTGTTGTACAGCTTCCTTCTTCACCTTTGCGATGCTGCCGCTCTCTCCGGCTCCCGGAGCCGAAGAAGCGGCTTCTTCGCGCAAAGACGATTGTACCGCTCACAGTGCTCTCTTAGCGCCTCTTCTGCCGAAAGAAGCCCGGGAGCGGCTTTTAGCTCCGGAGAGCATCGTACCTGCGTCTTTAGCCTCTTTTGTGGTCTACATCCTAGCAGAAAGCTTTTCCACTCTGTCTGGCAAGGAAAACCTGCGGGAGCACAGAAAACATCTCCCATCGTCTTCTGGACGTTGCACGGAGGTCTGCCAAGTGTTTGGCATGAAGGAAAGAAAAGTTGTCCAAAACAGCTTCCAATCGAAGATTCGTGTGATTGGAAACGTCAGGAAAGTGTAAGGTACTGTTTTCTATCAGTTGGCAAGCTGCGCACACAATCCCAGTGTTGTACAGCTTCCTTCTTCACCTTTGCGATGCTGCCGCTCTATCCGGCTCCCGGAGCCGAAGAATCGGCTTCTTCGCGTAAAGACGATTGTACAGCTCACAGTGCTCTCTTAGCGCCGCTTCTGCCGAAAGAAGCCCGGCAGCGGCTCTTAGCTCCGGAGAGCATCGTACCTGCGTCTTTAGCCTCTTTTGTGGTCTACATCCTAGCAGAAAGCTTTTCCACTCCTCTGGCAAGGAAAACCTGCGGGAGCACAGAAAACATCTCCCATCGTGTTCTGGACGTTGCACGGAGGTCTGCCAAGTGTTTGGCATGAAGGAAAGAAAAGTTGTCCAAAACAGCTTCCAATCGAAGATTCATGTGATTGGAAACGTCAGGAAAGTGTAAGGTACTGTTTTCTATCAGTTGGCAAGCTGCGCACACAATCCCAGTGTTGTACAGCTTCCTTCTTCACCTTTGCGATGCTGCCGCTCTGTCCGGCTCCCGGAGCCGAAGAAGCGGCTTCTTCGCGCAAAGACGATTGTACCGCTCACAGTGCTCTCTTAGCGCCGCTTCTGCCGAAAGAAGCCCGGGAGCGGCTCTTAGCTCCGGAGAGCATCGGACCTGCGTCTTTAGCGTCTTTTGTGGTCTACATCCTAGCAGAAAGCTTTTCCACTCTGTCTGGCAAGGAAAACCTGCGGGAGCACAGAAAACATCTCCCATCGTCTTCTGGACGTTGCACGGAGGACTGCCAAGTGTTTGGCATGAAGGAAAGAAAAGTTGTCCAAAACAGCTTCCAATCGAAGATTCGTGTGATTGGAAACGTCAGGAACGTGTAAGGTACTCTTTTCTATCAGTTGGCAAGCTGCGCACACAATCCCAGTGTTGTACAGCTTCCTTCTTCACCTTTCCGATGCTGCCGCTCTCTCCGGCTCCCGGAGCCGAAGAAGCGGCTTCTTCGCGCAAAGACGATTGTACCGCTCACAGTGCTCTCTTAGCGCCGCTTCTGCCGAAAGAAGCCCGGCAGCGGCTCTTAGCTCCGGAGAGCATCGTACCTTCGTCTTTAGCCTCTTTTGTGGTCTACATCCTAGCAGAAAGCTTTTCCACTCTGTCTGGTAAGGAAAACCTGCGGGAGCACAGAAAACATCTCCCATCATGTTCTGGACGTTGCACAGAGGTCTGCCAAGTGTTTGGCATGAAGGAAAGAAAAGTAGTCCAAAACAGCTTCCAATCGAAGATTCATGTGATTGGAAACATCAGGAAAGTGTAAGGTACTGTTTTCTATCAGTTGGCAAGCTGCGCACACAATGCCAGTGTTGTACAGCTTCCTTCTTCACCTTTCCGATGCTGCCGCTCTCTCCGGCTCCCGGAGCCGAAGAAGCGGCTTCTTCGCGCAAAGACGATTGTACCGCTCACAGTGCTCTCTTAGCGCCGCTTCTGCCGAAAGAAGCCCGGGAGCGGCTCTTAGCTCCAGAGAGCATCGTACCTTCGTCTTTAGCCTCTTTTGTGGTCTACATCCTAGCAGAAAGCTTTTCCACTCTGTCTGGCAAGGAAAACCTGCGGGAGCACAGAAAACATCTCCCATCGTGTTCTGGACGTTGCACGGAGGTCTGCCAAGTGTTTGGCATGAAGGAAAGAAAAGTAGTCCAAAACAGCTTCCAATCGAAGATTCATGTGATTGGAAACATCAGGAAAGTGTAAGGTACTGTTTTCTATCAGTTGGCAAGCTGCGCACACAATCCCAGTGTTGTACAGCTTACTTCTTCACCTTTCCGATGCTGCCGCTCTCTCCGGATCCCGGAGCCGAAGAAGCGGCTTCTTCGCGCAAAGACGATTGTACCGCTCACAGTGCTCTCTTAGCGCCGTTTCTGCCAAAAGAAGCCCGGGAGCGGCTCTTAGCTCCGGAGAGCATCGTACCTTCGTCTTTAGCGTCTTTTGTGGTCTACATCCTAGCAGAAAGCTTTTCCACTCTGTCTGGCAAGGAAAACCTGCGGGAGCACAGAAAACATCTCCCATCGTCTTCTGGACGTTGCACGGAGGTCTGCCAAGTGTTTGGCATGAAGGAAAGAAAAGTTGTCCAAAACAGCTTCCAATCGAAGATTCGTGTGATTGGAAACGTCAGGAAAGTGTAAGGTACTGTTTTCTATCAGTTGGCAAGCTGCGCACACAATCCCAGTGTTGTACAGCTTCCTTCTTCACCTTTGCGATGCTGCCGCTCTGTCCGGCTCCCGGAGCCGAAGAAGCGGCTTCTTCGCGCAAAGACGATTGTACCGCTCACAGTGCTCTCTTAGCGCCGCTTCTGCCGAAAGAAGCCCGGGAGTGGCTCTTAGCTCCGGAGAGCATCGTACCTTCGTCTTTAGCCTCTTTTGTGGTCTACATCCTAGCAGAAAGCTTTTCCACTCTGTCTGGCAAGGAAAACCTGCGGGAGCACAGAAAACATCTCCCATCGTCTTCTGGACGTTGCACGGAGGTCTGCCAAGTGTTTGGCATGAAGGAAAGAAAAGTTGTCCAAAACAGCTTCCAATCGAAGATTCATGTGATTGGAAACGTCAGGAAAGTGTAAGGTACTGTTTTCTATCAGTTGGCAAGCTGCGCACACAATGCCAGTGTTGTACAGCTTCCTTCTTCACCTTTGCGATGCTGCCGCTCTCTCCGGCTCCCGGAGCCGAAGAAGCGGCTTCTTCGCGCAAAGACGATTGTACCGCTCACAGTGCTCTCTTAGCGCCGCTTCTGCCGAAAGAAGCCCGGGAGCGGCTCTTAGCTCCGGAGAGCATCGTACCTTCGTCTTTAGCGTCTTTTGTGGTCTACATCCTAGCAGAAAGCTTTTCCACTCTGTCTGGCAAGGAAAACCTGCGGGAGCACAGAAAACATCTCCCATCGTCTTCTGGACGTTGCACGGAGGACTGCCAAGTGTTTGGCATGAAGGAAAGAAAAGTTGTCCAAAACAGCTTCCAATCGAAGATTCGTGTGATTGGAAACGTCAGGAAAGTGTAAGGTACTGTTTTCTATCAGTTGGCAAGCTGCGCACACAATCCCAGTGTTGTACAGCTTCCTTCTTCACCTTTGCGATGCTGCCGCTCTGTCCGGCTCCCGGAGCCGAAGAAGCGGCTTCTTCGCGCAAAGACGATTGTACCGCTCACAGTGCTCTCTTAGCGCCGCTTCTGCCGAAAGAAGCCCGGGAGCGGCTCTTAGCTCCGGAGAGCATCGTACCTTCGTCTTTAGCGTCTTTTGTGGTCTACATCCTAGCAGAAAGCTTTTCCACTCTGTCTGGCAAGGAAAACCTGCGGGAGCACAGAAAACATCTCCCATCGTGTTCTGGACGTTGCACGGAGGTCTGCCAAGTGTTTGGCATGAAGGAAAGAAAAGTTGTCCAAAACAGCTTCCAATCGAAGATTCGTGTGATTGGAAACGTCAGGAAAGTGTAAGGTACTGTTTTCTATCAGTTGGCAAGCTGCGCACACAATGCCAGTGTTGTACAGCTTCCTTCTTCACCTTTCCGATGCTGCCGCTCTCTCCGGCTCCCGGAGCCGAAGAAGCGGCTTCTTCGCGCAAAGACGATTGTACCGCTCACAGTGCTCTCTTAGCGCCGCTTCTGCCGAAAGAAGCCCGGGAGCGGCTCTTAGCTCCGGAGAGCATCGTACCTTCGTCTTTAGCGTCTTTTGTGGTCTACATCCTAGCAGAAAGCTTTTCCACTCTGTCTGGCAAGGAAAACCTGCGGGAGCACAGAAAACATCTCCCATCGTCTTCTGGACGTTGCACGGAGGTCTGCCAAGTGTTTGGCATGAAGGAAAGAAAAGTTGTCCAAAACAGCTTCCAATCGAAGATTCATGTGATTGGAAACGTCAGGAAAGTTGTAAGGTACTGTTTTCTATCAGTTGGCAAGCTGCGCACACAATCCCAGTGTTGTACAGCTTCCTTCTTCACCTTTCCGATGCTGCCGCTCTCTCCGGCTCCCGGAGCCGAAGAAGCGGCTTCTTCACGCAAAGACGATTGTACCGCTCACAGTGCTCTCTTAGCGCCGCTTCTGCCGAAAGAAGCCCGGGAGCGGCTCTTAGCTCCGGAGAGCATCGTACCTTCGTCTTTAGCGTCTTTTGTGGTCTACATCCTAGCAGAAAGCTTTTCCACTCTGTCTGGCAAGGAAAACCTGCGGGAGCACAGAAAACATCTCCCATCGTGTTCTGGACGTTGCACGGAGGTCTGCCAAGTGTTTGGCATGAAGGAAAGAAAAGTTGTCCAAAACAGCTTCCAATCGAAGATTCGTGTGATTGGAAACGTCAGGAAAGTGTAAGGTACTGTTTTCTATCAGTTGGCAAGCTGCGCACACAATCCCAGTGTTGTACAGCTTCCTTCTTCACCTTTGCGATGCTGCCGCTCTCTCCGGCTCCCGGAGCCGGAGAAGCGGCTTCTTCGCGCAAAGACGATTGTACCGCTCACAGTGCTCTCTTAGCGCCGCTTCTGCCGAAAGAAGCCCGGGAGCGGCTCTTAGCTCCGGAGAGCATCGTACCTTCGTCTTTAGCGTCTTTTGTGGTCTACATCCTAGCAGAAAGCTTTTCCACTCTGTCTGGCAAGGAAAACCTGCGGGAGCACAGAAAACATCTCCCATCGTGTTCTGGACGTTGCACGGAGGTCTGCCAAGTGTTTGGCATGAAGGAAAGAAAAGTTGTCCAAAACAGCTTCCAATCGAAGATTCATGTGATTGGAAACGTCAGGAAAGTGTAAGGTACTGTTTTCTATCAGTTGGCAAGCTGCGCACACAATCCCAGTGTTGTACAGCTTCCTTCTTCACCTTTGCGATGCTGCCGCTCTCTCCGGCTCCCGGAGCCGAAGAAGCGGCTTATTCGCGCAAAGACGATTGTACCGCTCACAGTGCTCTCTTAGCGCCGCTTCTGCCGAAAGAAGCCCGGGAGCGGCTCTTAGCTCCGGAGAGCATCGTACCTTCGTCTTTAGCGTCTTTTGTGGTCTACATCCTAGCAGAAAGCTTTTCCACTCTGTCTGGCAAGGAAAACCTGCAGGAGCACAGAAAACATCTCCCATCGTGTTCTGGACGTTGCACAGAGGTCTGCCAAGTGTTTGGCATGAAGGAAAGAAAAGTAGTCCAAAACAGCTTCCAATCGAAGATTCATGTGATTGGAAACATCAGGAAAGTGTAAGGTACTGTTTTCTATCAGTTGGCAAGCTGCGCACACAATCCCAGTGTTGTACAGCTTCCTTCTTCACCTTTCCGTTGCTGCCGCTCTCTCCGGCTCCCGGAGCCGAAGAAGCGGCTTCTTCGCGCAAAGACGATTGTACCGCTCACAGTGCTCTCTTAGCGCCGTTTCTGCCAAAAGAAGCCCGGGAGCGGCTCTTAGCTCCGGAGAGCATCGTACCTTCGTCTTTAGCGTCTTTTGTGGTCTACATCCTAGCAGAAAGCTTTTCCACTCTGTCTGGCAAGGAAAACCTGCGGGAGCACAGAAAACATCTCCCATCGTCTTCTGGACGTTGCACAGAGGTCTGCCAAGTGTTTGGCATGAAGGAAAGAAAAGTTGTCCAAAACAGCTTCCAATCGAAGATTCGTGTGATTGGAAACGTCAGGAAAGTGTAAGGTACTGTTTTCTATCAGTTGGCAAGCTGCGCACACAATCCCAGTGTTGTTTAGCTTCCTTCTTCACCTTTCCGATGCTGCCGCTCTCTCCGGCTCCCGGAGCCGAAAAAGCGGCTTCTTCGCGCAAAGACGATTGTACCGCTCACAGTGCTCTCTTAGCGCCGCTTCTGCCGAAAGAAGCCCGGGAGCGGCTCTTAGCTCCGGAGAGCATCGTACCTTCGTCTTTAGCGTCTTTTGTGGTCTACATCCTAGCAGAAAGCTTTTCCACTATGTCTGGTAAGGAAAACCTGCGGGAGCACAGAAAACATCTCCCATCGTGTTCTGGACGTTGCACGGATGTCTGCCAAGTGTTTGGCATGATGGAAAGAAAAGTAGTCCAAAACAGCTTCCAATCGAAGATTCATGTGATTGGAAACATCAGGAAAGTGTAAGGTACTGTTTTCTATCAGTTGGCAAGCTGCGCATACAATCCCAGTGTTGTACAACTTCCTTCTTCACCTTTCCGTTGCTGCCGCTCTCTCCGGCTCCCGGAGCCGAAGAAGCGGCTTCTTCGCGCAAAGACGATTGTACCGCTCACAGTGCTCTCTTAGCGCCGTTTCTGCCAAAAGAAGCCCGGGAGCGGCTCTTAGCTCCGGAGAGCATCGTACCTTCGTCTTTAGCGTCTTTTGTGGTCTACATCCTAGCAGAAAGCTTTTCCACTCTGTCTGGCAAGGAAAACCTGCGGGAGCACAGAAAACATCTCCCATCGTGTTCTGGACGTTGCACGGAGGTCTGCCAAGTGTTTGGCATGAAGGAAAGAAAAGTTGTCCAAAACAGCTTCCAATCGAAGATTCATGTGATTGGAAACGTCAGGAAAGTGTAAGGTACTGTTTTCTATCAGTTGGCAAGCTGCGCACACAATGCCAGTGTTGTACAGCTTCCTTCTTCACCTTTCCGATGCTGCCGCTCTGTCCGGCTCCCGGAGCCGAAGAAGCGGCTTCTTCGCGCAAAGACGATTGTACCGCTCACAGTGCTCTCTTAGCGCCGCTTCTGCCGAAAGAAGCCCGGGAGCGGCTCTTAGCTCCGGAGAGCATCGTACCTTCGTCTTTAGCGTCTTTTGTGGTCTACATCCTAGCAGAAAGCTTTTCCACTCTGTCTGGCAAGGAAAACCTGCGGGAGCACAGAAAACATCTCCCATCGTCTTCTGGACATTGCACGGAGGTCTGCCAAGTGTTTGGCATAAAGGAAAGAAAAGTTGTCCAAAACAGCTTCCAATCGAAGATTCATGTGATTGGAAATGTCAGGAAAGTTGTAAGGTACTGTTTTCTATCAGTTGGCAAGCTGCGCACACAATCCCAGTGTTGTACAGCTTCCTTCTTCACCTTTGCGATGTTGCCGCTCTCTCCGGCTCCCGGAGCCGAAGAAGCGGCTTCTTCGCGCAAAGACGATTGTACCGCTCACAGTGCTCTCTTAGCGCCGCTTCTGCCGAAAGAAGCCCGGGAGCGGCTCTTAGCTCCGGAGAGCATCGTACCTGCGTCTTTAGCCTCTTTTGTGGTCTACATCCTAGCAGAAAGCTTTTCCACTCTGTCTGGCAAGGAAAACCTGCGGGAGCACAGAAAACATCTCCCATCGTCTTCTGGACGTTGCACGGAGGTCTGCCAAGTGTTTGGCATGAAGGAAAGAAAAGTTGTCCAAAACAGCTTCCAATCGAAGATTCGTGTGATTGGAAACGTCAGGAAAGTGTAAGGTACTGTTTTCTATCAGTTGGCAAGCTGCGCACACAATCCCAGTGTTGTACAGCTTCCTTCTTCACCTTTCCGTTGCTGCCGCTCTCTCCGGCTCCCGGAGCCGAAGAAGCGGCTTCTTCGCGCAAAGACGATTGTACCGCTCACAGTGCTCTCTTAGCGCCGCTTCTGCCGAAAGAAGCCCGGGAGCGGCTCTTAGCTCCGGAGAGCATCGTACCTTCGTCTTTAGCGTCTTTTGTGGTCTACATCCTAGCAGAAAGCTTTTCCACTCTGTCTGGCAAGGAAAACCTGCGGGAGCACAGAAAACATCTCCCATCGTCTTCTGGACGTTGCACGGAGGTCTGCCAAGTGTTTGGCATGAAGGAAAGAAAAGGTTTCCAAAACAGCTTCCAATCGAAGATTCATGTGATTGGAAACGTCAGGAAAGTTGTAAGGTACTGTTTTCTATCAGTTGGCAAGCTGCGCACACAATGCCAGTGTTGTACAGCTTCCTTCTTCACCTTTCCGATGCTGCCGCTCTGTCCGGCTCCCGGAGCCGAAGAAGCGGCTTCTTCGCGCAAAGACGATTGTACCGCTCACAGTGCTCTCTTAGTGCCGCTTCTGCCGAAAGAAGCCCGGGAGCGGCTCTTAGCTCCGGAGAGCATCGTACCTTCGTCTTTAGCGTCTTTTGTGGTCTACATCCTAGCAGAAAGCTTTTCCACTCTGTCTGGCAAGGAAAACCTGCGGGAGCACAGAAAACATCTCCCATCGTGTTCTGGACGTTGCACGGAGGTCTGCCAAGTGTTTGGCATGAAGGAAAGAAAAGTAGTCAAAAACAGCTTCCAATCGAAGATTCATGTGATTGGAAACATCAGGAAAGTGTAAGGTACTGTTTTCTATCAGTTGGCAAGCTGCGCACACAATGCCAGTGTTGTACAGCTTCCTTCTTCACCTTTCCGATGCTGCCGCTCTCTCCGGCTCCCGGAGCCGAAGAAGCGGCTTCTTCGCGCAAAGACGATTGTACCGCTCACAGTGCTCTCTTAGCGCCGCTTCTGCCGAAAGAAGCCCGGGAGCGGCTCTTAGCTCCGGAGAGCATCGTACCTTCGTCTTTAGCGTCTTTTGTGGTCTACATCCTAGCAGAAAGCTTTTCCACTCTGTCTGGCAAGGAAAACCTGCGGGAGCACAGAAAACATCTCCCATCGTCTTCTGGACGTTGCACGGAGGTCTGCCAAGTGTTTGGCATGAAGGAAAGAAAAGTTGTCCAAAACAGCTTCCAATCGAAGATTCGTGTGATTGGAAACGTCAGGAAAGTGTAAGGTACTGTTTTCTATCAGTTGGCAAGCTGCGCACACAATCCCAGTGTTGTACAGCTTCCTTCTTCACCTTTGCGATGCTGCCGCTCTGTCCGGCTCCCGGAGCCGAAGAAGCGGCTTCTTCGCGCAAAGACGATTGTACCGCTCACAGTGCTCTCTTAGCGCCGCTTCTGCCGAAAGAAGCCCGGGAGCGGCTCTTAGCTCCGGAGAGCATCGTACCTTCGTCTTTAGCGTCTTTTGTGGTCTACATCCTAGCAGAAAGCTTTTCCACTCTGTCTGGCAAGGAAAACCTGCGGGAGCACAGAAAACATCTCCCATCGTCTTCTGGACGTTGCACGGAGGACTGCCAAGTGTTTGGCATGAAGGAAAGAAAAGTTGTCCAAAACAGCTTCCAATCGAAGATTCATGTGATTGGAAACGTCAGGAAAGTGTAAGGTACTGTTTTCTATCAGTTGGCAAGCTGCGCACACAATCCCAGTGTTGTACAGCTTCCTTCTTCACCTTTGCGATGCTGCCGCTCTCTCCGGCTCCCGGAGCCGAAGAAGCGGCTTCTTCGCGCAAAGACGATTGTACCGCTCACAGTGCTCTCTTAGCGCCGCTTCTGCCGAAAGAAGCCCGGGAGCGGCTCTTAGCTCCGGAGAGCATCGTACCTTCGTCTTTAGCGTCTTTTGTGGTCTACATCCTAGCAGAAAGCTTTTCCACTCTGTCTGGCAAGGAAAACCTGCGGGAGCACAGAAAACATCTCCCATCGTCTTCTGGACGTTGCACGGAGGACTGCAAAGTGTTTGGCATGAAGGAAAGAAAAGTTGTCCAAAACAGCTTCCAATCGAAGATTCGTGTGATTGGAAACGTCAGGAAAGTGTAAGGTACTGTTTTCTATCAGTTGGCAAGCTGCGCACACAATCCCATTGTTGTACAGCTTCCTTCTTCACCTTTCCGTTGCTGTCGCTCTGTCCGGCTCCCGGAGCCGAAGAAGCGGCTTCTTCGCGCAAAGACGATTGTACCGCTCACAGTGCTCTCTTAGCGCCGCTTCTGCCGAAAGAAGCCCGGGAGCGGCTCTTAGCTCCGGAGAGCATCGTACCTTCGTCTTTAGCGTCTTTTGTGGTCTACATCCTAGCAGAAAGCTTTTCCACTCTGTCTGGCAAGGAAAACCTGCGGGAGCACAGAAAACATCTCCCATCGTGTTCTGGACGTTGCACGGAGGTCTGCCAAGTGTTTGGCATGAAGGAAAGAAAAGTTGTCCAAAACAGCTTCCAATCGAAGATTCGTGTGATTGGAAACGTCAGGAAAGTGTAAGGTACTGTTTTCTATCAGTTGGCAAGCTGCGCACACAATCCCAGTGTTGTACAGCTTCCTTCTTCACCTTTGCGATGCTGCCGCTCTCTCCGGCTCCCGGAGCCGAAGAAGCGGCTTCTTCGCGCAAAGACGATTGTACCGCTCACAGTGCTCTCTTAGCGTCGCTTCTGCCGAAAGAAGCCCGGGAGCGGCTCTTAGCTCCGGAGAGCATCGTACCTTCGTCTTTAGCGTCTTTTGTGGTCTACATCCTAGCAGAAAGCTTTTCCACTCTGTCTGGCAAGGAAAACCTGCGGGAGCACAGAAAACATCTCCCATCGTCTTCTGGACGTTGCACGGAGGTCTGCCAAGAGTTTGGCATGAAGGAAAGAAAAGTTGTCCAAAACAGCTTCCAATCGAAGATTCATGTGATTGGAAACGTCAGGAAAGTTGTAAGGTACTGTTTTCTATCAGTTGGCAAGCTGCGCACACAATGCCAGTGTTGTACAGCTTCCTTCTTCACCTTTGCGATGCTGCCGCTCTCTCCGGCTCCCGGAGCCGAAGAAGCGGCTTCTTCGCGCAAAGACGATTGTACCGCTCACAGTGCTCTCTTAGCGCCGCTTCTGCCGAAAGAAGCCCGGCAGCGGCTCTTAGCTCCGGAGAGCATCGTACCTGCGTCTTTAGCCTCTTTTGTGGTCTACATCCTAGCAGAAAGCTTTTCCACTCTGTCTGGCAAGGAAAACCTGCGGGAGCACAGAAAACATCTCCCATCGTGTTCTGGACGTTGCACGGAGGTCTGCCAAGTGTTTGGCATGAAGGAAAGAAAAGTTGTCCAAAACAGCTTCCAATCGAAGATTCATGTGATTGGAAACGTCAGGAAAGTGTAAGGTACTGTTTTCTATCAGTTGGCAAGCTGCGCACACAATCCCAGTGTTGTACAGCTTCCTTCTTCACCTTTCCGATGCTGCCGCTCTCTCCGGCTCCCGGAGCCGAAGAAGCGGCTTCTTCGCGCAAAGACGATTGTACCGCTCACAGTGCTCTCTTAGCGCCGCTTCTGCCGAAAGAAGCCCGGGAGCGGCTCTTAGCTCCGGAGAGCATCGTACCTTCGTCTTTAGCGTCTTTTGTGGTCTACATCCTAGCAGAAAGCTTTTCCACTCTGTCTGGCAAGGAAAACCTGCGGGAGCACAGAAAACATCTCCCATCGTCTTCTGGACGTTGCACGGAGGTCTGCCAAGTGTTTGGCATGAAGGAAAGAAAAGTTGTCCAAAACAGCTTCCAATCGAAGATTCATGTGATTGGAAACGTCAGGAAAGTTGTAAGGTACTGTTTTCTATCAGTTGGCAAGCTGCGCACACAATCCCAGTGTTGTACAGCTTCCTTCTTCACCTTTGCGATGCTGCCGCTCTGTCCGGCTCCCGGAGCCGAAGAAGCGGCTTCTTCGCGCAAAGACGATTGTACCGCTCACAGTGCTCTCTTAGCGCCGCTTCTGCCGAAAGAAGCCCGGGAGCGGCTCTTAGCTCCGGAGAGCATCGTACCTTCGTCTTTAGCCTCTTTTGTGGTCTACATCCTAGCAGAAAGCTTTTCCACTCTGTCTGGCAAGGAAAACCTGCGGGAGCACAGAAAACATCTCCCATCGTGTTCTGGACGTTGCACGGAGGTCTGCCAAGTGTTTGGCATGAAGGAAAGAAAAGTTGTCCAAAACAGCTTCCAATCGAAGATTCATGTGATTGGAAACGTCAGGAAAGTGTAAGGTACTGTTTTCTATCAGTTGGCAAGCTGCGCACACAATCCCAGTGTTGTACAGCTTCCTTCTTCACCTTTGCGATGCTGCCGCTCTCTCCGGCTCCCGGAGCCGAAGAAGCGGCTTCTTCGCGCAAAGACGATTGTACCGCTCACAGTGCTCTCTTAGCGCCGCTTCTGCCGAAAGAAGCCCGGGAGCGGCTCTTAGCTCCGGAGAGCATCGTACCTTCGTATTTAGCATCTTTTGTGGTCTACATCCTAGCAGAAAGCTTTTCCACTCTGTCTGGCAAGGAAAACCTGCGGGAGCACAGAAAACATCTCCCATCGTGTTCTGGACGTTGCACGGAGGTCTGCCAAGTGTTTGGCATGAAGGAAAGAAAAGTTGTCCAAAACAGCTTCCAATCGAAGATTCATGTGATTGGAAACGTCAGGAAAGTGTAAGGTACTGTTTTCTATCAGTTGGCAAGCTGCGCACACAATCCCAGTGTTGTACAGCTTCCTTCTTCACCTTTCCGATGCTGCCGCTCTGTCCGGCTCCCGGAGCCGAAGAAGCGGCTTCTTCGCGCAAAGACGATTGTACCGCTCACAGTGCTCTCTTAGCGCCGCTTCTGCCGAAAGAAGCCCGGGAGCGGCTCTTAGCTCCGGAGAGCATCGTACCTTCGTCTTTAGCGTCTTTTGTGGTCTACATCCTAGCAGAAAGCTTTTCCACTCTGTCTGGTAAGGAAAACCTGCGGGAGCACAGAAAACATCTCCCATCGTGTTCTGGACGTTGCACGGAGGTCTGCCAAGTGTTTGGCATGAAGGAAAGAAAAGTAGTCCAAAACAGCTTCCAATCGAAGATTCATGTGATTGGAAACATCAGGAAAGTGTAAGGTACTGTTTTCTATCAGTTGGCAAGCTGCGCACACAATCCCAGTGTTGTACAACTTCCTTCTTCACCTTTCCGTTGCTGCCGCTCTCTCCGGCTCCCGGAGCCGAAGAAGCGGCTTCTTCGCGCAAAGACGATTGTACCTCTCACAGTGCTCTCTTAGCGCCGTTTCTGCCAAAAGAAGCCCGGGAGCGGCTCTTAGCTCCGTAGAGCATCGTACCTTCGTCTTTAGCGTCTTTTGTGGTCTACATCCTAGCAGAAAGCTTTTCCACTCTGTCTGGCAAGGAAAACCTGCGGGAGTACAGAAAACATCTCCCATCGTGTTCTGGACGTTGCACGGAGGTCTGCCAAGTGTTTGGCATGAAGGAAAGAAAAGTTGTCCAAAACAGCTTCCAACCGAAGATTCATGTGATTGGAAACGTCAGAAAGTGTAAGGTACTGTTTTCTATCAGTTGGCAAGCTGCGCACACAATGCCAGTGTTGTACAGCTTCCTTCTTCACCTTTCCGATGCTGCCGCTCTGTCCGGCTCCCGGAGCCGAAGAAGCGGCTTCTTCGCGCAAAGACGATTGTACCGCTCACAGTGCTCTCTTAGCGCCTCTTCTGCCGAAAGAAGCCCGGGAGCGGCTCTTAGCTCCGGAGAGCATCGTACCTTCGTCTTTAGCGTCTTTTGTGGTCTACATCCTAGCAGAAAGCTTTTCCACTCTGTCTGGCAAGGAAAACCTGCGGGACCACAGAAAACATCTCCCATCGTCTTCTGGACGTTGCACGGAGGTCTGCCAAGTGTTTGGCATAAAGGAAAGAAAAGTTGTCCAAAACAGCTTCCAATCGAAGATTCATGTGATTGGAAATGTCAGGAAAGTTGTAAGGTACTGTTTTCTATCAGTTGGCAAGCTGCGCACACAATCCCAGTGTTGTACAGCTTCCTTCTTCACCTTTGCGATGCTGCCGCTCTCTCCGGCTCCCGGAGCCGAAGAAGCGGCTTCTTCGCGCAAAGACGATTGTACCGCTCACAGTGCTCTCTTAGCGCCGCTTCTGCCGAAAGAAGCCCGGGAGCGGCTCTTAGCTCCGGAGAGCATCGTACCTGCGTCTTTAGCCTCTTTTGTGGTCTACATCCTAGCAGAAAGCTTTTCCACTCTGTCTGGCAAGGAAAACCTGCGGGAGCACAGAAAACATCTCCCATCGTCTTCTGGACGTTGCACGGAGGTCTGCCAAGTGTTTGGCATGAAGGAAAGAAAAGTTGTCCAAAACAGCTTCCAATCGAAGATTCATGTGATTGGAAACGTCAGGAAAGTGTAAGGTACTGTTTTCTATCAGTTGGCAAGCTGCGCACACAATCCCAGTGTTGTACAGCTTCCTTCTTCACCTTTGCGATGCTGCCGCTCTCTCCGGCTCCCGGAGTCGAAGAAGCGGCTTCTTCGCGCAAAGACGATTGTACCGCTCACAGTGCTCTCTTAGCGCCGCTTCTGCCGAAAGAAGCCCGGGAGCGGCTCTTAGCTCCGGAGAGCATCGTACCTTCGTCTTTAGCGTCTTTTGTGGTCTACATCCTAGCAGAAAGCTTTTCCACTCTGTCTGGCAAGGAAAACCTGCGGGAGCACAGAAAACATCTCCCATCGTCTTCTGGACGTTGCACGGAGGTCTGCCAAGTGTTTGGCATGAAGGAAAGAAAAGTTGTCCAAAACAGCTTCCAATCGAAGATTCATGTGATTGGAAACGTCAGGAAAGTTGTAAGGTACTGTTTTCTATCAGTTGGCAAGCTGCGCACACAATCCCAGTGTTGTACAACTTCCTTCTTCACCTTTCCGTTGCTGCCGCTCTCTCCGGCTCCCGGAGCCGAAGAAGCGGCTTCTTCGCGCAAAGACGATTGTAACTCTCACAGTGCTCTCTTAGCGCCGTTTCTGCCAAAAGAAGCCCGGGAGCGGCTCTTACCTCCGTAGAGCATCGTACCTTCGTCTTTAGCGTCTTTTGTGGTCTACATCCTAGCAGAAAGCTTTTCCACTCTGTCTGGCAAGGAAAACCTGCGGGAGCACAGAAAACATCTCCCATCGTCTTCTGGACGTTGCACAGAGGTCTGCCAAGTGTTTGGCATGAAGGAAAGAAAAGTTGTCCAAAACAGCTTCCAATCGAAGATTCGTGTGATTGGAAACGTCAGGAAAGTGTAAGGTACTGTTTTCTATCAGTTGGCAAGCTGCGCACACAATCCCAGTGTTGTTTAGCTTCCTTCTTCACCTTTCCGATGCTGCCGCTCTCTCCGGCTCCCGGAGACGAAAAAGCGGCTTCTTCGCGCAAAGACGATTGTACCGCTCACAGTGCTCTCTTAGCGCCGCTTCTGCCGAAAGAAGCCCGGGAGCGGCTCTTAGCTCCGGAGAGCATCGTACCTTCGTCTTTAGTGTCTTTTGTGGTCTACATCCTAGCAGAAAGCTTTTCCACTATGTCTGGTAAGGAAAACCTGCGGGAGCACAGAAAACATCTCCCATCGTGTTCTGGACGTTGCACGGATGTCTGCCAAGTGTTTGGCATGAAGGAAAGAAAAGTAGTCCAAAACAGCTTCCAATCGAAGATTCATGTGATTGGAAACATCAGGAAAGTGTAAGGTACTGTTTTCTATCAGTTGGCAAGCTGCGCATACAATCCCAGTGTTGTACAACTTCCTTCTTCACCTTTCCGTTGCTGCCGCTCTCTCCGGCTCCCGGAGCCGAAGAAGCGGCTTCTTCGCGCAAAGACGATTGTACCGCTCACAGTGCTCTCTTAGCGCCGTTTCTGCCAAAAGAAGCCCGGGAGCGGCTCTTACCTCCGTAGAGCATCGTACCTTCGTCTTTAGCGTCTTTTGTGGTCTACATCCTAGCAGAAAGCTTTTCCACTCTGTCTGGCAAGGAAAACCTGCGGGAGCACAGAAAACATCTCCCATCGTGTTCTGGACGTTGCACGGAGGTCTGCCAAGTGTTTGGCATGAAGGAAAGAAAAGTTGTCCAAAACAGCTTCCAATCGAAGATTCATGTGATTGGAAACGTCAGGAAAGTGTAAGGTACTGTTTTCTATCAGTTGGCAAGCTGCGCACACAATGCCAGTGTTGTACAGCTTCCTTCTTCACCTTTCCGATGCTGCCGCTCTGTCCGGCTCCCGGAGCCGAAGAAGCGGCTTCTTCGCGCAAAGACGATTGTACCGCTCACAGTGCTCTCTTAGCGCCGCTTCTGCCGAAAGAAGCCCGGGAGCGGCTCTTAGCTCCGGAGAGCATCGTACCTTCGTCTTTAGCGTCTTTTGTGGTCTACATCCTAGCAGAAAGCTTTTCCACTCTGTCTGGCAAGGAAAACCTGCGGGAGCACAGAAAACATCTCCCATCGTCTTCTGGACATTGCACGGAGGTCTGCCAAGTGTTTGGCATAAAGGAAAGAAAAGTTGTCCAAAACAGCTTCCAATCGAAGATTCATGTGATTGGAAATGTCAGGAAAGTTGTAAGGTACTGTTTTCTATCAGTTGGCAAGCTGCGCACACAATCCCAGTGTTGTACAGCTTCCTTCTTCACCTTTGCGATGTTGCCGCTCTCTCCGGCTCCCGGAGCCGAAGAAGCGGCTTCTTCGCGCAAAGACGATTGTACCGCTCACAGTGCTCTCTTAGCGCCGCTTCTGCCGAAAGAAGCCCGGGAGCGGCTCTTAGCTCCGGAGAGCATCGTACCTGCGTCTTTAGCCTCTTTTGTGGTCTACATCCTAGCAGAAAGCTTTTCCACTCTGTCTGGCAAGGAAAACCTGCGGGAGCACAGAAAACATCTCCCATCGTCTTCTGGACGTTGCACGGAGGTCTGCCAAGTGTTTGGCATGAAGGAAAGAAAAGTTGTCCAAAACAGCTTCCAATCGAAGATTCGTGTGATTGGAAACGTCAGGAAAGTGTAAGGTACTGTTTTCTATCAGTTGGCAAGCTGCGCACACAATCCCAGTGTTGTACAGCTTCCTTCTTCACCTTTCCGTTGCTGCCGCTCTCTCCGGCTCCCGGAGCCGAAGAAGCGGCTTCTTCGCGCAAAGACGATTGTACCGCTCACAGTGCTCTCTTAGCGCCGCTTCTGCCGAAAGAAGCCCGGGAGCGGCTCTTAGCTCCGGAGAGCATCGTACCTTCGTCTTTAGCGTCTTTTGTGGTCTACATCCTAGCAGAAAGCTTTTCCACTCTGTCTGGCAAGGAAAACCTGCGGGAGCACAGAAAACATCTCCCATCGTCTTCTGGACGTTGCACGGAGGTCTGCCAAGTGTTTGGCATGAAGGAAAGAAAAGGTTTCCAAAACAGCTTCCAATCGAAGATTCATGTGATTGGAAACGTCAGGAAAGTTGTAAGGTACTGTTTTCTATCAGTTGGCAAGCTGCGCACACAATCCCAGTGTTGTACAGCTTCCTTCTTCACCTTTGCGATGCTGCCGCTCTGTCCGGCTCCCGGAGCCGAAGAAGCGGCTTCTTCGCGCAAAGACGATTGTACCGCTCACAGTGCTCTCTTAGTGCCGCTTCTGCCGAAAGAAGCCCGGGAGCGGCTCTTAGCTCCGGAGAGCATCGTACCTTCGTCTTTAGCGTCTTTTGTGGTCTACATCCTAGCAGAAAGCTTTTCCACTCTGTCTGGCAAGGAAAACCTGCGGGAGCACAGAAAACATCTCCCATCGTGTTCTGGACGTTGCACGGAGGTCTGCCAAGTGTTTGGCATGAAGGAAAGAAAAGTAGTCAAAAACAGCTTCCAATCGAAGATTCATGTGATTGGAAACATCAGGAAAGTGTAAGGTACTGTTTTCTATCAGTTGGCAAGCTGCGCACACAATCCCAGTGTTGTACAGCTTCCTTCTTCACCTTTCCGATGCTGCCGCTCTCTCCGGCTCCCGGAGCCGAAGAAGCGGCTTCTTCGCGCAAAGACGATTGTACCGCTCACAGTGCTCTCTTAGCGCCGCTTCTGCCGAAAGAAGCCCGGGAGCGGCTCTTAGCTCCGGAGAGCATCGTACCTTCGTCTTTAGCGTCTTTTGTGGTCTACATCCTAGCAGAAAGCTTTTCCACTCTGTCTGGCAAGGAAAACCTGCGGGAGCACAGAAAACATCTCCCATCGTGTTCTGGACGTTGCACGGAGGTCTGCCAAGTGTTTGGCATGAAGGAAAGAAAAGTTGTCCAAAACAGCTTCCAATCGAAGATTCGTGTGATTGGAAACGTCAGGAAAGTGTAAGGTACTGTTTTCTATCAGTTGGCAAGCTGCGCACACAATCCCAGTGTTGTACAGCTTCCTTCTTCACCTTTGCGATGCTGCCGCTCTGTCCGGCTCCCGGAGCCGAAGAAGCGGCTTCTTCGCGCAAAGACGATTGTACCGCTCACAGTGCTCTCTTAGCGCCGCTTCTGCCGAAAGAAGCCCGGGAGCGGCTCTTAGCTCCGGAGAGCATCGTACCTTCGTCTTTAGCGTCTTTTGTGGTCTACATCCTAGCAGAAAGCTTTTCCACTCTGTCTGGCAAGGAAAACCTGCGGGAGCACAGAAAACATCTCCCATCGTCTTCTGGACGTTGCACGGAGGACTGCCAAGTGTTTGGCATGAAGGAAAGAAAAGTTGTCCAAAACAGCTTCCAATCGAAGATTCGTGTGATTGGAAACGTCAGGAAAGTGTAAGGTACTGTTTTCTATCAGTTGGCAAGCTGCGCACACAATCCCAGTGTTGTACAGCTTCCTTCTTCACCTTTGCGATGCTGCCGCTCTCTCCGGCTCCCGGAGCCGAAGAAGCGGCTTCTTCGCGCAAAGACGATTGTACCGCTCACAGTGCTCTCTTAGCGCCGCTTCTGCCGAAAGAAGCCCGGGAGTGGCTCTTAGCTCCGGAGAGCATCGTACCTGCGTCTTTAGCCTCTTTTGTGGTCTACATCCTAGCAGGAAGCTTTTCCACTCTGTCTGGCAAGGAAAACCTGCGGGAGCACAGAAAACATCTCCCATCGTGTTCTGGACGTTGCACGGATGTCTGCCAAGTGTTTGGCATGAAGGAAAGAAAAGTTGTCCAAAACAGCTTCCAATCGAAGATTCATGTGATTGGAAACGTCAGGAAAGTGTAAGGTACTGTTTTCTATCAGTTGGCAAGCTGCGCACACAATCCCAGTGTTGTACAGCTTCCTTCTTCACCTTTGCGATGCTGCCGCTCTCTCCGGCTCCCGGAGCCGAAGAAGCGGCTTCTTCGCGCAAAGACGATTGTACCGCTCACAGTGCTCTCTTAGCGCCGCTTCTGCCGAAAGAAGCCCGGGAGCGGCTCTTAGCTCCGGAGAGCATCGTACCTTCGTCTTTAGCGTCTTTTGTGGTCTACATCCTAGCAGAAAGCTTTTCCACTCTGTCTGGCAAGGAAAACCTGCGGGAGCACAGAAAACATCTCCCATCGTGTTCTGGACGTTGCACGGATGTCTGCCAAGTGTTTGGCATGAAGGAAAGAAAAGTTGTCCAAAACAGCTTCCAATCGAAGATTCGTGTGATTGGAAACGTCAGGAAAGTGTAAGGTACTGTTTTCTATCAGTTGGCAAGCTGCGCACACAATCCCAGTGTTGTACAGCTTCCTTCTTCACCTTTCCGTTGCTGTCGCTCTGTCCGGCTCCCGGAGCCGAAGAAGCGGCTTCTTCGCGCAAAGACGATTGTACCGCTCACAGTGCTCTCTTAGCGCCGCTTCTGCCGAAAGAAGCCCGGGAGCGGCTCTTAGCTCCGGAGAGCATCGTACCTTCGTCTTTAGCGTCTTTTGTGGTCTACATCCTAGCAGAAAGCTTTTCCACTCTGTCTGGCAAGGAAAACCTGCGGGAGCACAGAAAACATCTCCCATCGTGTTCTGGACGTTGCACGGAGGTCTGCCAAGTGTTTGGCATGAAGGAAAGAAAAGTTGTCCAAAACAGCTTCCAATCGAAGATTCGTGTGATTGGAAACGTCAGGAAAGTGTAAGGTACTGTTTTCTATCAGTTGGCAAGCTGCGCACACAATCCCAGTGTTGTACAGCTTCCTTCTTCACCTTTGCGATGCTGCCGCTCTCTCCGGCTCCCGGAGCCGAAGAAGCGGCTTCTTCGCGCAAAGACGATTGTACCGCTCACAGTGCTCTCTTAGCGTCGCTTCTGCCGAAAGAAGCCCGGGAGCGGCTCTTAGCTCCGGAGAGCATCGTACCTTCGTCTTTAGCGTCTTTTGTGGTCTACATCCTAGCAGAAAGCTTTTCCACTCTGTCTGGCAAGGAAAACCTGCGGGAGCACAGAAAACATCTCCCATCGTCTTCTGGACGTTGCACGGAGGTCTGCCAAGAGTTTGGCATGAAGGAAAGAAAAGTTGTCCAAAACAGCTTCCAATCGAAGATTCATGTGATTGGAAACGTCAGGAAAGTTGTAAGGTACTGTTTTCTATCAGTTGGCAAGCTGCGCACACAATGCCAGTGTTGTACAGCTTCCTTCTTCACCTTTGCGATGCTGCCGCTCTCTCCGGCTCCCGGAGCCGAAGAAGCGGCTTCTTCGCGCAAAGACGATTGTACCGCTCACAGTGCTCTCTTAGCGCCGCTTCTGCCGAAAGAAGCCCGGGAGCGGCTCTTAGCTCCGGAGAGCATCGTACCTGCGTCTTTAGCCTCTTTTGTGGTCTACATCCTAGCAGAAAGCTTTTCCACTCTGTCTGGCAAGGAAAACCTGCGGGAGCACAGAAAACATCTCCCATCGTGTTCTGGACGTTGCACGGAGGTCTGCCAAGTGTTTGGCATGAAGGAAAGAAAAGTTGTCCAAAACAGCTTCCAATCGAAGATTCATGTGATTGGAAACGTCAGGAAAGTGTAAGGTACTGTTTTCTATCAGTTGGCAAGCTGCGCACACAATCCCAGTGTTGTACAGCTTCCTTCTTCACCTTTCCGATGCTGCCGCTCTCTCCGGCTCCCGGAGCCGAAGAAGCGGCTTCTTCGCGCAAAGACGATTGTACCGCTCACAGTGCTCTCTTAGCGCCGCTTCTGCCGAAAGAAGCCCGGGAGCGGCTCTTAGCTCCGGAGAGCATCGTACCTTCGTCTTTAGCGTCTTTTGTGGTCTACATCCTAGCAGAAAGCTTTTCCACTCTGTCTGGCAAGGAAAACCTGCGGGAGCACAGAAAACATCTCCCATCGTCTTCTGGACGTTGCACGGAGGTCTGCCAAGTGTTTGGCATGAAGGAAAGAAAAGTTGTCCAAAACAGCTTCCAATCGAAGATTCATGTGATTGGAAACGTCAGGAAAGTTGTAAGGTACTGTTTTCTATCAGTTGGCAAGCTGCGCACACAATCCCAGTGTTGTACAGCTTCCTTCTTCACCTTTGCGATGCTGCCGCTCTGTCCGGCTCCCGGAGCCGAAGAAGCGGCTTCTTCGCGCAAAGACGATTGTACCGCTCACAGTGCTCTCTTAGCGCCGCTTCTGCCGAAAGAAGCCCGGGAGCGGCTCTTAGCTCCGGAGAGCATCGTACCTTCGTCTTTAGCCTCTTTTGTGGTCTACATCCTAGCAGAAAGCTTTTCCACTCTGTCTGGCAAGGAAAACCTGCGGGAGCACAGAAAACATCTCCCATCGTGTTCTGGACGTTGCACGGAGGTCTGCCAAGTGTTTGGCATGAAGGAAAGAAAAGTTGTCCAAAACAGCTTCCAATCGAAGATTCATGTGATTGGAAACGTCAGGAAAGTGTAAGGTACTGTTTTCTATCAGTTGGCAAGCTGCGCACACAATCCCAGTGTTGTACAGCTTCCTTCTTCACCTTTGCGATGCTGCCGCTCTCTCCGGCTCCCGGAGCCGAAGAAGCGGCTTCTTCGCGCAAAGACGATTGTACCGCTCACAGTGCTCTCTTAGCGCCGCTTCTGCCGAAAGAAGCCCGGGAGCGGCTCTTAGCTCCGGAGAGCATCGTACCTTCGTCTTTAGCGTCTTTTGTGGTCTACATCCTAGCAGAAAGCTTTTCCACTCTGTCTGGCAAGGAAAACCTGCGGGAGCACAGAAAACATCTCCCATCGTCTTCTGGACATTGCACGGAGGTCTGCCAAGTGTTTGGCATAAAGGAAAGAAAAGTTGTCCAAAACAGCTTCCAATCGAAGATTCATGTGATTGGAAATGTCAGGAAAGTTGTAAGGTACTGTTTTCTATCAGTTGGCAAGCTGCGCACACAATCCCAGTGTTGTACAGCTTCCTTCTTCACCTTTGCGATGTTGCCGCTCTCTCCGGCTCCCGGAGCCGAAGAAGCGGCTTCTTCGCGCAAAGACGATTGTACCGCTCACAGTGCTCTCTTAGCGCCGCTTCTGCCGAAAGAAGCCCGGGAGCGGCTCTTAGCTCCGGAGAGCATCGTACCTGCGTCTTTAGCCTCTTTTGTGGTCTACATCCTAGCAGAAAGCTTTTCCACTCTGTCTGGCAAGGAAAACCTGCGGGAGCACAGAAAACATCTCCCATCGTCTTCTGGACGTTGCACGGAGGTCTGCCAAGTGTTTGGCATGAAGGAAAGAAAAGTTGTCCAAAACAGCTTCCAATCGAAGATTCGTGTGATTGGAAACGTCAGGAAAGTGTAAGGTACTGTTTTCTATCAGTTGGCAAGCTGCGCACACAATCCCAGTGTTGTACAGCTTCCTTCTTCACCTTTCCGTTGCTGCCGCTCTCTCCGGCTCCCGGAGCCGAAGAAGCGGCTTCTTCGCGCAAAGACGATTGTACCGCTCACAGTGCTCTCTTAGCGCCGCTTCTGCCGAAAGAAGCCCGGGAGCGGCTCTTAGCTCCGGAGAGCATCGTACCTTCGTCTTTAGCGTCTTTTGTGGTCTACATCCTAGCAGAAAGCTTTTCCACTCTGTCTGGCAAGGAAAACCTGCGGGAGCACAGAAAACATCTCCCATCGTCTTCTGGACGTTGCACGGAGGTCTGCCAAGTGTTTGGCATGAAGGAAAGAAAAGGTTTCCAAAACAGCTTCCAATCGAAGATTCATGTGATTGGAAACGTCAGGAAAGTTGTAAGGTACTGTTTTCTATCAGTTGGCAAGCTGCGCACACAATCCCAGTGTTGTACAGCTTCCTTCTTCACCTTTCCGATGCTGCCGCTCTGTCCGGCTCCCGGAGCCGAAGAAGCGGCTTCTTCGCGCAAAGACGATTGTACCGCTCACAGTGCTCTCTTAGTGCCGCTTCTGCCGAAAGAAGCCCGGGAGCGGCTCTTAGCTCCGGAGAGCATCGTACCTTCGTCTTTAGCGTCTTTTGTGGTCTACATCCTAGCAGAAAGCTTTTCCACTCTGTCTGGCAAGGAAAACCTGCGGGAGCACAGAAAACATCTCCCATCGTGTTCTGGACGTTGCACGGAGGTCTGCCAAGTGTTTGGCATGAAGGAAAGAAAAGTAGTCAAAAACAGCTTCCAATCGAAGATTCATGTGATTGGAAACATCAGGAAAGTGTAAGGTACTGTTTTCTATCAGTTGGCAAGCTGCGCACACAATCCCAGTGTTGTACAGCTTCCTTCTTCACCTTTCCGATGCTGCCGCTCTCTCCGGCTCCCGGAGCCGAAGAAGCGGCTTCTTCGCGCAAAGACGATTGTACCGCTCACAGTGCTCTCTTAGCGCCGCTTCTGCCGAAAGAAGCCCGGGAGCGGCTCTTAGCTCCGGAGAGCATCGTACCTTCGTCTTTAGCGTCTTTTGTGGTCTACATCCTAGCAGAAAGCTTTTCCACTCTGTCTGGCAAGGAAAACCTGCGGGAGCACAGAAAACATCTCCCATCGTGTTCTGGACGTTGCACGGAGGTCTGCCAAGTGTTTGGCATGAAGGAAAGAAAAGTTGTCCAAAACAGCTTCCAATCGAAGATTCGTGTGATTGGAAACGTCAGGAAAGTGTAAGGTACTGTTTTCTATCAGTTGGCAAGCTGCGCACACAATCCCAGTGTTGTACAGCTTCCTTCTTCACCTTTGCGATGCTGCCGCTCTGTCCGGCTCCCGGAGCCGAAGAAGCGGCTTCTTCGCGCAAAGACGATTGTACCGCTCACAGTGCTCTCTTAGCGCCGCTTCTGCCGAAAGAAGCCCGGGAGCGGCTCTTAGCTCCGGAGAGCATCGTACCTTCGTCTTTAGCGTCTTTTGTGGTCTACATCCTAGCAGAAAGCTTTTCCACTCTGTCTGGCAAGGAAAACCTGCGGGAGCACAGAAAACATCTCCCATCGTCTTCTGGACGTTGCACGGAGGACTGCCAAGTGTTTGGCATGAAGGAAAGAAAAGTTGTCCAAAACAGCTTCCAATCGAAGATTCGTGTGATTGGAAACGTCAGGAAAGTGTAAGGTACTGTTTTCTATCAGTTGGCAAGCTGCGCACACAATCCCAGTGTTGTACAGCTTCCTTCTTCACCTTTGCGATGCTGCCGCTCTCTCCGGCTCCCGGAGCCGAAGAAGCGGCTTCTTCGCGCAAAGACGATTGTACCGCTCACAGTGCTCTCTTAGCGCCGCTTCTGCCGAAAGAAGCCCGGGAGTGGCTCTTAGCTCCGGAGAGCATCGTACCTGCGTCTTTAGCCTCTTTTGTGGTCTACATCCTAGCAGAAAGCTTTTCCACTCTGTCTGGCAAGGAAAACCTGCGGGAGCACAGAAAACATCTCCCATCGTGTTCTGGACGTTGCACGGATGTCTGCCAAGTGTTTGGCATGAAGGAAAGAAAAGTTGTCCAAAACAGCTTCCAATCGAAGATTCATGTGATTGGAAACGTCAGGAAAGTGTAAGGTACTGTTTTCTATCAGTTGGCAAGCTGCGCACACAATCCCAGTGTTGTACAGCTTCCTTCTTCACCTTTGCGATGCTGCCGCTCTCTCCGGCTCCCGGAGCCGAAGAAGCGGCTTCTTCGCGCAAAGACGATTGTACCGCTCACAGTGCTCTCTTAGCGCCGCTTCTGCCGAAAGAAGCCCGGGAGCGGCTCTTAGCTCCGGAGAGCATCGTACCTTCGTCTTTAGCGTCTTTTGTGGTCTACATCCTAGCAGAAAGCTTTTCCACTCTGTCTGGCAAGGAAAACCTGCGGGAGCACAGAAAACATCTCCCATCGTCTTCTGGACGTTGCACGGAGGACTGCAAAGTGTTTGGCATGAAGGAAAGAAAAGTTGTCCAAAACAGCTTCCAATCGAAGATTCGTGTGATTGGAAACGTCAGGAAAGTGTAAGGTACTGTTTTCTATCAGTTGGCAAGCTGCGCACACAATCCCAGTGTTGTACAGCTTCCTTCTTCACCTTTCCGTTGCTGTCGCTCTGTCCGGCTCCCGGAGCCGAAGAAGCGGCTTCTTCGCGCAAAGACGATTGTACCGCTCACAGTGCTCTCTTAGCGCTGCTTCTGCCGAAAGAAGCCCGGGAGCGGCTCTTAGCTCCGGAGAGCATCGTACCTTCGTCTTTAGCGTCTTTTGTGGTCTACATCCTAGCAGAAAGCTTTTCCACTCTGTCTGGCAAGGAAAACCTGCGGGAGCACAGAAAACATCTCCCATCGTGTTCTGGACGTTGCACGGAGGTCTGCCAAGTGTTTGGCATGAAGGAAAGAAAAGTTGTCCAAAACAGCTTCCAATCGAAGATTCGTGTGATTGGAAACGTCAGGAAAGTTGTAAGGTACTGTTTTCTATCAGTTGGCAAGCTGCGCACACAATCCCAGTGTTGTACAGCTTCCTTCTTCACCTTTGCGATGCTGCCGCTCTCTCCGGCTCCCGGAGCCGAAGAAGCGGCTTCTTCGCGCAAAGACGATTGTACCGCTCACAGTGCTCTCTTAGCGTCGCTTCTGCCGAAAGAAGCCCGGGAGCGGCTCTTAGCTCCGGAGAGCATCGTACCTTCGTCTTTAGCGTCTTTTGTGGTCTACATCCTAGCAGAAAGCTTTTCCACTCTGTCTGGCAAGGAAAACCTGCGGGAGCACAGAAAACATCTCCCATCGTCTTCTGGACGTTGCACGGAGGTCTGCCAAGAGTTTGGCATGAAGGAAAGAAAAGTTGTCCAAAACAGCTTCCAATCGAAGATTCATGTGATTGGAAACGTCAGGAAAGTTGTAAGGTACTGTTTTCTATCAGTTGGCAAGCTGCGCACACAATGCCAGTGTTGTACAGCTTCCTTCTTCACCTTTGCGATGCTGCCGCTCTCTCCGGCTCCCGGAGCCGAAGAAGCGGCTTCTTCGCGCAAAGACGATTGTACCGCTCACAGTGCTCTCTTAGCGCCGCTTCTGCCGAAAGAAGCCCGGGAGCGGCTCTTAGCTCCGGAGAGCATCGTACCTGCGTCTTTAGCCTCTTTTGTGGTCTACATCCTAGCAGAAAGCTTTTCCACTCTGTCTGGCAAGGAAAACCTGCGGGAGCACAGAAAACATCTCCCATCGTGTTCTGGACGTTGCACGGAGGTCTGCCAAGTGTTTGGCATGAAGGAAAGAAAAGTTGTCCAAAACAGCTTCCAATCGAAGATTCATGTGATTGGAAACGTCAGGAAAGTGTAAGGTACTGTTTTCTATCAGTTGGCAAGCTGCGCACACAATCCCAGTGTTGTACAGCTTCCTTCTTCACCTTTCCGATGCTGCCGCTCTCTCCGGCTCCCGGAGCCGAAGAAGCGGCTTCTTCGCGCAAAGACGATTGTACCGCTCACAGTGCTCTCTTAGCGCCGCTTCTGCCGAAAGAAGCCCGGGAGCGGCTCTTAGCTCCGGAGAGCATCGTACCTTCGTCTTTAGCGTCTTTTGTGGTCTACATCCTAGCAGAAAGCTTTTCCACTCTGTCTGGCAAGGAAAACCTGCGGGAGCACAGAAAACATCTCCCATCGTGTTCTGGACGTTGCACGGAGGTCTGCCAAGTGTTTGGCATGAAGGAAAGAAAAGTTGTCCAAAACAGCTTCCAATCGAAGATTCATGTGATTGGAAACGTCAGGAAAGTTGTAAGGTACTGTTTTCTATCAGTTGGCAAGCTGCGCACACAATCCCAGTGTTGTACAGCTTCCTTCTTCACCTTTGCGATGCTGCCGCTCTGTCCGGCTCCCGGAGCCGAAGAAGCGGCTTCTTCGCGCAAAGACGATTGTACCGCTCACAGTGCTCTCTTAGCGCCGCTTCTGCCGAAAGAAGCCCGGGAGCGGCTCTTAGCTCCGGAGAGCATCGTACCTTCGTCTTTAGCCTCTTTTGTGGTCTACATCCTAGCAGAAAGCTTTTCCACTCTGTCTGGCAAGGAAAACCTGCGGGAGCACAGAAAACATCTCCCATCGTGTTCTGGACGTTGCACGGAGGTCTGCCAAGTGTTTGGCATGAAGGAAAGAAAAGTTGTCCAAAACAGCTTCCAATCGAAGATTCATGTGATTGGAAACGTCAGGAAAGTGTAAGGTACTGTTTTCTATCAGTTGGCAAGCTGCGCACACAATCCCAGTGTTGTACAGCTTCCTTCTTCACCTTTGCGATGCTGCCGCTCTCTCCGGCTCCCGGAGCCGAAGAAGCGGCTTCTTCGCGCAAAGACGATTGTACCGCTCACAGTGCTCTCTTAGCGCCGCTTCTGCCGAAAGAAGCCCGGGAGCGGCTCTTAGCTCCGGAGAGCATCGTACCTTCGTATTTAGCATCTTTTGTGGTCTACATCCTAGCAGAAAGCTTTTCCACTCTGTCTGGCAAGGAAAACCTGCGGGAGCACAGAAAACATCTCCCATCGTGTTCTGGACGTTGCACGGAGGTCTGCCAAGTGTTTGGCATGAAGGAAAGAAAAGTTGTCCAAAACAGCTTCCAATCGAAGATTCATGTGATTGGAAACGTCAGGAAAGTGTAAGGTACTGTTTTCTATCAGTTGGCAAGCTGCGCACACAATCCCAGTGTTGTACAGCTTCCTTCTTCACCTTTCCGATGCTGCCGCTCTGTCCGGCTCCCGGAGCCGAAGAAGCGGCTTCTTCGCGCAAAGACGATTGTACCGCTCACAGTGCTCTCTTAGCGCCGCTTCTGCCGAAAGAAGCCCGGGAGCGGCTCTTAGCTCCGGAGAGCATCGTACCTTCGTCTTTAGCGTCTTTTGTGGTCTACATCCTAGCAGAAAGCTTTTCCACTCTGTCTGGTAAGGAAAACCTGGGGGAGCACAGAAAACATCTCCCATCGTGTTCTGGACGTTGCACGGAGGTCTGCCAAGTGTTTGGCATGAAGGAAAGAAAAGTAGTCCAAAACAGCTTCCAATCGAAGATTCATGTGATTGGAAACATCAGGAAAGTGTAAGGTACTGTTTTCTATCAGTTGGCAAGCTGCGCACACAATCCCAGTGTTGTACAACTTCCTTCTTCACCTTTCCGTTGCTGCCGCTCTCTCCGGCTCCCGGAGCCGAAGAAGCGGCTTCTTCGCGCAAAGACGATTGTACCTCTCACAGTGCTCTCTTAGCGCCGTTTCTGCCAAAAGAAGCCCGGGAGCGGCTCTTAGCTCCGTAGAGCATCGTACCTTCGTCTTTAGCGTCTTTTGTGGTCTACATCCTAGCAGAAAGCTTTTCCACTCTGTCTGGAAAGGAAAACCTGCGGGAGTACAGAAAACATCTCCCATCGTGTTCTGGACGTTGCACGGAGGTCTGCCAAGTGTTTGGCATGAAGGAAAGAAAAGTTGTCCAAAACAGCTTCCAACCGAAGATTCATGTGATTGGAAACGTCAGAAAGTGTAAGGTACTGTTTTCTATCAGTTGGCAAGCTGCGCACACAATGCCAGTGTTGTACAGCTTCCTTCTTCACCTTTCCGATGCTGCCGCTCTGTCCGGCTCCCGGAGCCGAAGAAGCGGCTTCTTCGCGCAAAGACGATTGTACCGCTCACAGTGCTCTCTTAGCGCCTCTTCTGCCGAAAGAAGCCCGGGAGCGGCTCTTAGCTCCGGAGAGCATCGTACCTTCGTCTTTAGCGTCTTTTGTGGTCTACATCCTAGCAGAAAGCTTTTCCACTCTGTCTGGCAAGGAAAACCTGCGGGACCACAGAAAACATCTCCCATCGTCTTCTGGACGTTGCACGGAGGTCTGCCAAGTGTTTGGCATAAAGGAAAGAAAAGTTGTCCAAAACAGCTTCCAATCGAAGATTCATGTGATTGGAAATGTCAGGAAAGTTGTAAGGTACTGTTTTCTATCAGTTGGCAAGCTGCGCACACAATCCCAGTGTTGTACAGCTTCCTTCTTCACCTTTGCGATGCTGCCGCTCTCTCCGGCTCCCGGAGCCGAAGAAGCGGCTTCTTCGCGCAAAGACGATTGTACCGCTCACAGTGCTCTCTTAGCGCCGCTTCTGCCGAAAGAAGCCCGGGAGCGGCTCTTAGCTCCGGAGAGCATCGTACCTGCGTCTTTAGCCTCTTTTGTGGTCTACATCCTAGCAGAAAGCTTTTCCACTCTGTCTGGCAAGGAAAACCTGCGGGAGCACAGAAAACATCTCCCATCGTGTTCTGGACGTTGCACGGAGGTCTGCCAAGTGTTTGGCATGAAGGAAAGAAAAGTTGTCCAAAACAGCTTCCAATCGAAGATTCATGTGATTGGAAACGTCAGGAAAGTGTAAGGTACTGTTTTCTATCAGTTGGCAAGCTGCGCACACAATCCCAGTGTTGTACAGCTTCCTTCTTCACCTTTGCGATGCTGCCGCTCTCTCCGGCTCCCGGAGTCGAAGAAGCGGCTTCTTCGCGCAAAGACGATTGTACCGCTCACAGTGCTCTCTTAGCGCCGCTTCTGCCGAAAGAAGCCCGGGAGCGGCTCTTAGCTCCGGAGAGCATCGTACCTTCGTCTTTAGCGTCTTTTGTGGTCTACATCCTAGCAGAAAGCTTTTCCACTCTGTCTGGCAAGGAAAACCTGCGGGAGCACAGAAAACATCTCCCATCGTCTTCTGGACGTTGCACGGAGGTCTGCCAAGTGTTTGGCATGAAGGAAAGAAAAGTTGTCCAAAACAGCTTCCAATCGAAGATTCATGTGATTGGAAACGTCAGGAAAGTTGTAAGGTACTGTTTTCTATCAGTTGGCAAGCTGCGCACACAATCCCAGTGTTGTACAACTTCCTTCTTCACCTTTCCGTTGCTGCCGCTCTCTCCGGCTCCCGGAGCCGAAGAAGCGGCTTCTTCGCGCAAAGACGATTGTACCTCTCACAGTGCTCTCTTAGCGCCGTTTCTGCCAAAAGAAGCCCGGGAGCGGCTCTTACCTCCGTAGAGCATCGTACCTTCGTCTTTAGCGTCTTTTGTGGTCTACATCCTAGCAGAAAGCTTTTCCACTCTGTCTGGCAAGGAAAACCTGCGGGAGTACAGAAAACATCTCCCATCGTGTTCTGGACGTTGCACGGAGGTCTGCCAAGTGTTTGGCATGAAGGAAAGAAAAGTTGTCCAAAACAGCTTCCAACCGAAGATTCATGTGATTGGAAACGTCAGAAAGTGTAAGGTACTGTTTTCTATCAGTTGGCAAGCTGCGCACACAATGCCAGTGTTGTACAGCTTCCTTCTTCACCTTTCCGATGCTGCCGCTCTGTCCGGCTCCCGGAGCCGAAGAAGCGGCTTCTTCGCGCAAAGACGATTGTACCGCTCACAGTGCTCTCTTAGCGCCTCTTCTGCCGAAAGAAGCCCGGGAGCGGCTCTTAGCTCCGGAGAGCATCGTACCTTCGTCTTTAGCGTCTTTTGTGGTCTACATCCTAGCAGAAAGCTTTTCCACTCTGTCTGGCAAGGAAAACCTGCGGGACCACAGAAAACATCTCCCATCGTCTTCTGGACGTTGCACGGAGGTCTGCCAAGTGTTTGGCATAAAGGAAAGAAAAGTTGTCCAAAACAGCTTCCAATCGAAGATTCATGTGATTGGAAATGTCAGGAAAGTTGTAAGGTACTGTTTTCTATCAGTTGGCAAGCTGCGCACACAATCCCAGTGTTGTACAGCTTCCTTCTTCACCTTTGCGATGCTGCCGCTCTCTCCGGCTCCCGGAGCCGAAGAAGCGGCTTCTTCGCGCAAAGACGATTGTACCGCTCACAGTGCTCTCTTAGCGCCGCTTCTGCCGAAAGAAGCCCGGGAGCGGCTCTTAGCTCCGGAGAGCATCGTACCTGCGTCTTTAGCCTCTTTTGTGGTCTACATCCTAGCAGAAAGCTTTTCCACTCTGTCTGGCAAGGAAAACCTGCGGGAGCACAGAAAACATCTCCCATCGTCTTCTGGACGTTGCACGGAGGTCTGCCAAGTGTTTGGCATGAAGGAAAGAAAAGTTGTCCAAAACAGCTTCCAATCGAAGATTCATGTGATTGGAAACGTCAGGAAAGTGTAAGGTACTGTTTTCTATCAGTTGGCAAGCTGCGCACACAATCCCAGTGTTGTACAGCTTCCTTCTTCACCTTTGCGATGCTGCCGCTCTCTCCGGCTCCCGGAGCCGAAGAAGCGGCTTCTTCGCGCAAAGACGATTGTACCGCTCACAGTGCTCTCTTAGCGCCGCTTCTGCCGAAAGAAGCCCGGGAGCGGCTCTTAGCTCCGGAGAGCATCGTACCTTCGTCTTTAGCGTCTTTTGTGGTCTACATCCTAGCAGAAAGCTTTTCCACTCTGTCTGGCAAGGAAAACCTGCGGGAGCACAGAAAACATCTCCCATCGTCTTCTGGACGTTGCACGGAGGTCTGCCAAGTGTTTGGCATGAAGGAAAGAAAAGTTGTCCAAAACAGCTTCCAATCGAAGATTCATGTGATTGGAAACGTCAGGAAAGTTGTAAGGTACTGTTTTCTATCAGTTGGCAAGCTGCGCACACAATCCCAGTGTTGTACAGCTTCCTTCTTCACCTTTGCGATGCTGCCGCTCTCTCCGGCTCCCGGAGCCGAAGAAGCGGCTTCTTCGCGCAAAGACGATTGTACCGCTCACAGTGCTCTCTTAGCGCCGCTTCTGCCGAAAGAAGCCCGGGAGCGGCTCTTAGCTCCGGAGAGCATCGTACCTTCGTCTTTAGCCTCTTTTGTGGTCTACATCCTAGCAGAAAGCTTTTCCACTCTGTCTGGCAAGGAAAACCTGCGGGAGCACAGAAAACATCTCCCATCGTGTTCTGGACGTTGCACGGAGGTCTGCCAAGTGTTTGGCATGAAGGAAAGAAAAGTTGTCCAAAACAGCTTCCAATCGAAGATTCATGTGATTGGAAACGTCAGGAAAGTGTAAGGTACTGTTTTCTATCAGTTGGCAAGCTGCGCACACAATCCCAGTGTTGTACAGCTTCCTTCTTCACCTTTGCGATGCTGCCGCTCTCTCCGGCTCCCGGAGCCGAAGAAGCGGCTTCTTCGCGCAAAGACGATTGTACCGCTCACAGTGCTCTCTTAGCGCCGCTTCTGCCGAAAGAAGCCCGGGAGCGGCTCTTAGCTCCGGAGAGCATCGTACCTTCGTATTTAGCATCTTTTGTGGTCTACATCCTAGCAGAAAGCTTTTCCACTCTGTCTGGCAAGGAAAACCTGCGGGAGCACAGAAAACATCTCCCATCGTGTTCTGGACGTTGCACGGAGGTCTGCCAAGTGTTTGGCATGAAGGAAAGAAAAGTTGTCCAAAACAGCTTCCAATCGAAGATTCATGTGATTGGAAACGTCAGGAAAGTGTAAGGTACTGTTTTCTATCAGTTGGCAAGCTGCGCACACAATCCCAGTGTTGTACAGCTTCCTTCTTCACCTTTCCGATGCTGCCGCTCTGTCCGGCTCCCGGAGCCGAAGAAGCGGCTTCTTCGCGCAAAGACGATTGTACCGCTCACAGTGCTCTCTTAGCGCCGCTTCTGCCGAAAGAAGCCCGGGAGCGGCTCTTAGCTCCGGAGAGCATCGTACCTTCGTCTTTAGCGTCTTTTGTGGTCTACATCCTAGCAGAAAGCTTTTCCACTCTGTCTGGTAAGGAAAACCTGCGGGAGCACAGAAAACATCTCCCATCGTGTTCTGGACGTTGCACGGAGGTCTGCCAAGTGTTTGGCATGAAGGAAAGAAAAGTAGTCCAAAACAGCTTCCAATCGAAGATTCATGTGATTGGAAACATCAGGAAAGTGTAAGGTACTGTTTTCTATCAGTTGGCAAGCTGCGCACACAATCCCAGTGTTGTACAACTTCCTTCTTCACCTTTCCGTTGCTGCCGCTCTCTCCGGCTCCCGGAGCCGAAGAAGCAGCTTCTTCGCGCAAAGACGATTGTACCTCTCACAGTGCTCTCTTAGCGCCGTTTCTGCCAAAAGAAGCCCGGGAGCGGCTCTTAGCTCCGTAGAGCATCGTACCTTCGTCTTTAGCGTCTTTTGTGGTCTACATCCTAGCAGAAAGCTTTTCCACTCTGTCTGGCAAGGAAAACCTGCGGGAGTACAGAAGACATCTCCCATCGTGTTCTGGACGTTGCACGGAGGTCTGCCAAGTGTTTGGCATGAAGGAAAGAAAAGTTGTCCAAAACAGCTTCCAACCGAAGATTCATGTGATTGGAAACGTCAGAAAGTGTAAGGTACTGTTTTCTATCAGTTGGCAAGCTGCGCACACAATGCCAGTGTTGTACAGCTTCCTTCTTCACCTTTCCGATGCTGCCGCTCTGTCCGGCTCCCGGAGCCGAAGAAGCGGCTTCTTCGCGCAAAGACGATTGTACCGCTCACAGTGCTCTCTTAGCGCCGCTTCTGCCGAAAGAAGCCCGGGAGCGGCTCTTAGCTCCGGAGAGCATCGTACCTTCGTCTTTAGCGTCTTTTGTGGTCTACATCCTAGCAGAAAGCTTTTCCACTCTGTCTGGCAAGGAAAACCTGCGGGACCACAGAAAACATCTCCCATCGTCTTCTGGACGTTGCACGGAGGTCTGCCAAGTGTTTGGCATAAAGGAAAGAAAAGTTGTCCAAAACAGCTTCCAATCGAAGATTCATGTGATTGGAAATGTCAGGAAAGTTGTAAGGTACTGTTTTCTATCAGTTGGCAAGCTGCGCACACAATCCCAGTGTTGTACAGCTTCCTTCTTCACCTTTGCGATGCTGCCGCTCTCTCCGGCTCCCGGAGCCGAAGAAGCGGCTTCTTCGCGCAAAGACGATTGTACCGCTCACAGTGCTCTCTTAGCGCCGCTTCTGCCGAAAGAAGCCCGGGAGCGGCTCTTAGCTCCGGAGAGCATCGTACCTGCGTCTTTAGCCTCTTTTGTGGTCTACATCCTAGCAGAAAGCTTTTCCACTCTGTCTGGCAAGGAAAACCTGCGGGAGCACAGAAAACATCTCCCATCGTGTTCTGGACGTTGCACGGAGGTCTGCCAAGTGTTTGGCATGAAGGAAAGAAAAGTTGTCCAAAACAGCTTCCAATCGAAGATTCATGTGATTGGAAACGTCAGGAAAGTGTAAGGTACTGTTTTCTATCAGTTGGCAAGCTGCGCACACAATCCCAGTGTTGTACAGCTTCCTTCTTCACCTTTGCGATGCTGCCGCTCTCTCCGGCTCCCGGAGTCGAAGAAGCGGCTTCTTCGCGCAAAGACGATTGTACCGCTCACAGTGCTCTCTTAGCGCCGCTTCTGCCGAAAGAAGCCCGGGAGCGGCTCTTAGCTCCGGAGAGCATCGTACCTTCGTCTTTAGCGTCTTTTGTGGTCTACATCCTAGCAGAAAGCTTTTCCACTCTGTCTGGCAAGGAAAACCTGCGGGAGCACAGAAAACATCTCCCATCGTCTTCTGGACGTTGCACGGAGGTCTGCCAAGTGTTTGGCATGAAGGAAAGAAAAGTTGTCCAAAACAGCTTCCAATCGAAGATTCATGTGATTGGAAACGTCAGGAAAGTTGTAAGGTACTGTTTTCTATCAGTTGGCAAGCTGCGCACACAATCCCAGTGTTGTACAACTTCCTTCTTCACCTTTCCGTTGCTGCCGCTCTCTCCGGCTCCCGGAGCCGAAGAAGCGGCTTCTTCGCGCAAAGACGATTGTACCGCTCACAGTGCTCTCTTAGCGCCGTTTCTGCCAAAAGAAGCCCGGGAGCGGCTCTTACCTCCGTAGAGCATCGTACCTTCGTCTTTAGCGTCTTTTGTGGTCTACATCCTAGCAGAAAGCTTTTCCACTCTGTCTGGCAAGGAAAACCTGCGGGAGTACAGAAAACATCTCCCATCGTGTTCTGGACGTTGCACGGAGGTCTGCCAAGTGTTTGGCATGAAGGAAAGAAAAGTTGTCCAAAACAGCTTCCAACCGAAGATTCATGTGATTGGAAACGTCAGAAAGTGTAAGGTACTGTTTTCTATCAGTTGGCAAGCTGCGCACACAATCCCAGTGTTGTACAGCTTCCTTCTTCACCTTTCCGATGCTGCCGCTCTGTCCGGCTCCCGGAGCCGAAGAAGCGGCTTCTTCGCGCAAAGACGATTGTACCGCTCACAGTGCTCTCTTAGCGCCTCTTCTGCCGAAAGAAGCCCGGGAGCGGCTCTTAGCTCCGGAGAGCATCGTACCTTCGTCTTTAGCGTCTTTTGTGGTCTACATCCTAGCAGAAAGCTTTTCCACTCTGTCTGGCAAGGAAAACCTGCGGGACCACAGAAAACATCTCCCATCGTCTTCTGGACGTTGCACGGAGGTCTGCCAAGTGTTTGGCATAAAGGAAAGAAAAGTTGTCCAAAACAGCTTCCAATCGAAGATTCATGTGATTGGAAATGTCAGGAAAGTTGTAAGGTACTGTTTTCTATCAGTTGGCAAGCTGCGCACACAATCCCAGTGTTGTACAGCTTCCTTCTTCACCTTTGCGATGCTGCCGCTCTCTCCGGCTCCCGGAGCCGAAGAAGCGGCTTCTTCGCGCAAAGACGATTGTACCGCTCACAGTGCTCTCTTAGCGCCGCTTCTGCCGAAAGAAGCCCGGGAGCGGCTCTTAGCTCCGGAGAGCATCGTACCTGCGTCTTTAGCCTCTTTTGTGGTCTACATCCTAGCAGAAAGCTTTTCCACTCTGTCTGGCAAGGAAAACCTGCGGGAGCACAGAAAACATCTCCCATCGTCTTCTGGACGTTGCACGGAGGTCTGACAAGTGTTTGGCATGAAGGAAAGAAAAGTTGTCCAAAACAGCTTCCAATCGAAGATTCATGTGATTGGAAACGTCAGGAAAGTGTAAGGTACTGTTTTCTATCAGTTGGCAAGCTGCGCACACAATCCCAGTGTTGTACAGCTTCCTTCTTCACCTTTCCGTTGCTGCCGCTCTGTCCGGCTCCCGGAGCCGAAGAAGCGGCTTCTTCGCGCAAAGACGATTGTACCGCTCACAGTGCTCTCTTAGCGCCGCTTCTGCCGAAAGAAGCCCGGGAGCGGCTCTTAGCTCCGGAGAGCATCGTACCTTCGTCTTTAGCGTCTTTTGTGGTCTACATCCTAGCAGAAAGCTTTTCCACTCTGTCTGGCAAGGAAAACCTGCGGGAGCACAGAAAACATCTCCCATCGTCTTCTGGACGTTGCACGGAGGTCTGCCAAGTGTTTGGCATGAAGGAAAGAAAAGTTGTCCAAAACAGCTTCCAATCGAAGATTCCTGTGATTGGAAACGTCAGGAAAGTGTAAGGTACTGTTTTCTATCAGTTGGCAAGCTGCGCACACAATCCCAGTGTTGTACAGCTTCCTTCTTCACCTTTCCGATGCTGCCGCTCTGTCCGGCTCCCGGAGCCGAAGAAGCGGCTTCTTCGCGCAAAGACGATTGTACCGCTCACAGTGCTCTCTTAGCGCCGCTTCTGCCGAAAGAAGCCCGGGAGCGGCTCTTAGCTCCGGAGAGCATCGTACCTTCGTCTTTAGCGTCTTTTGTGGTCTACATCCTAGCAGAAAGCTTTTCCACTCTGTCTGGCAAGGAAAACCTGCGGGAGCACAGAAAACATCTCCCATCGTCTTCTGGACATTGCACGGAGGTCTGCCAAGTGTTTGGCATAAAGGAAAGAAAAGTTGTCCAAAACAGCTTCCAATCGAAGATTCATGTGATTGGAAACGTCAGGAAAGTTGTAAGGTACTGTTTTCTATCAGTTGGCAAGCTGCGCACACAATCCCAGTGTTGTACAGCTTCCTTCTTCACCTTTGCGATGTTGCCGCTCTCTCCGGCTCCCGGAGCCGAAGAAGCGGCTTCTTCGCGCAAAGACGATTGTACCGCTCACAGTGCTCTCTTAGCGCCGCTTCTGCCGAAAGAAGCCCGGGAGCGGCTCTTAGCTCCGGAGAGCATCGTACCTGCGTCTTTAGCCTCTTTTGTGGTCTACATCCTAGCAGAAAGCTTTTCCACTCTGTCTGGCAAGGAAAACCTGCGGGAGCACAGAAAACATCTCCCATCGTCTTCTGGACGTTGCACGGAGGTCTGCCAAGTGTTTGGCATGAAGGAAAGAAAAGTTGTCCAAAACAGCTTCCAATCGAAGATTCGTGTGATTGGAAACGTCAGGAAAGTGTAAGGTACTGTTTTCTATCAGTTGGCAAGCTGCGCACACAATCCCAGTGTTGTACAGCTTCCTTCTTCACCTTTCCGTTGCTGCCGCTCTCTCCGGCTCCCGGAGCCGAAGAAGCGGCTTCTTCGCGCAAAGACGATTGTACCGCTCACAGTGCTCTCTTAGCGCCGCTTCTGCCGAAAGAAGCCCGGGAGCGGCTCTTAGCTCCGGAGAGCATCGTACCTTCGTCTTTAGCGTCTTTTGTGGTCTACATCCTAGCAGAAAGCTTTTCCACTCTGTCTGGCAAGGAAAACCTGCGGGAGCACAGAAAACATCTCCCATCGTCTTCTGGACGTTGCACGGAGGTCTGCCAAGTGTTTGGCATGAAGGAAAGAAAAGGTTTCCAAAACAGCTTCCAATCGAAGATTCATGTGATTGGAAACGTCAGGAAAGTTGTAAGGTACTGTTTTCTATCAGTTGGCAAGCTGCGCACACAATGCCAGTGTTGTACAGCTTCCTTCTTCACCTTTCCGATGCTGCCGCTCTCTCCGGCTCCCGGAGCCGAAGAAGCGGCTTCTTCGCGCAAAGACGATTGTACCGCTCACAGTGCTCTCTTAGTGCCGCTTCTGCCGAAAGAAGCCCGGGAGCGGCTCTTAGCTCCGGAGAGCATCGTACCTTCGTCTTTAGCGTCTTTTGTGGTCTACATCCTAGCAGAAAGCTTTTCCACTCTGTCTGGCAAGGAAAACCTGCGGGAGCACAGAAAACATCTCCCATCGTGTTCTGGACGTTGCACGGAGGTCTGCCAAGTGTTTGGCATGAAGGAAAGAAAAGTAGTCAAAAACAGCTTCCAATCGAAGATTCATGTGATTGGAAACATCAGGAAAGTGTAAGGTACTGTTTTCTATCAGTTGGCAAGCTGCGCACACAATCCCAGTGTTGTACAGCTTCCTTCTTCACCTTTGCGATGCTGCCGCTCTCTCCGGCTCCCGGAGCCGAAGAAGCGGCTTCTTCGCGCAAAGACGATTGTACCGCTCACAGTGCTCTCTTAGCGCCGCTTCTGCCGAAAGAAGCCCGGGAGCGGCTCTTAGCTCCGGAGAGCATCGTACCTTCGTCTTTAGCGTCTTTTGTGGTCTACATCCTAGCAGAAAGCTTTTCCACTCTGTCTGGCAAGGAAAACCTGCGGGAGCACAGAAAACATCTCCCATCGTCTTCTGGACGTTGCACGGAGGTCTGCCAAGTGTTTGGCATGAAGGAAAGAAAAGTTGTCCAAAACAGCTTCCAATCGAAGATTCGTGTGATTGGAAACGTCAGGAAAGTGTAAGGTACTGTTTTCTATCAGTTGGCAAGCTGCGCACACAATGCCAGTGTTGTACAGCTTCCTTCTTCACCTTTGCGATGCTGCCGCTCTCTCCGGCTCCCGGAGCCGAAGAAGCGGCTTCTTCGCGCAAAGACGATTGTACCGCTCACAGTGCTCTCTTAGCGCCGCTTCTGCCGAAAGAAGCCCGGGAGTGGCTCTTAGCTCCGGAGAGCATCGTACCTGCGTCTTTAGCCTCTTTTGTGGTCTACATCCTAGCAGAAAGCTTTTCCACTCTGTCTGGCAAGGAAAACCTGCGGGAGCACAGAAAACATCTCCCATCGTCTTCTGGACGTTGCACGGAGGTCTGCCAAGTGTTTGGCATGAAGGAAAGAAAAGTTGTCCAAAACAGCTTCCAATCGAAGATTCATGTGATTGGAAACGTCAGGAAAGTGTAAGGTACTGTTTTCTATCAGTTGGCAAGCTGCGCACACAATCCCAGTGTTGTACAGCTTCCTTCTTCACCTTTGCGATGCTGCCGCTCTCTCCGGCTCCCGGAGCCGAAGAAGCGGCTTCTTCGCGCAAAGACGATTGTACCGCTCACAGTGCTCTCTTAGCGCCGCTTCTGCCGAAAGAAGCCCGGGAGCGGCTCTTAGCTCCGGAGAGCATCGTACCTTCGTCTTTAGCGTCTTTTGTGGTCTACATCCTAGCAGAAAGCTTTTCCACTCTGTCTGGCAAGGAAAACCTGCGGGAGCACAGAAAACATCTCCCATCGTCTTCTGGACGTTGCACGGAGGACTGCAAAGTGTTTGGCATGAAGGAAAGAAAAGTTGTCCAAAACAGCTTCCAATCGAAGATTCGTGTGATTGGAAACGTCAGGAAAGTGTAAGGTACTGTTTTCTATCAGTTGGCAAGCTGCGCACACAATCCCAGTGTTGTACAGCTTCCTTCTTCACCTTTCCGTTGCTGTCGCTCTGTCCGGCTCCCGGAGCCGAAGAAGCGGCTTCTTCGCGCAAAGACGATTGTACCGCTCACAGTGCTCTCTTAGCGCCGCTTCTGCCGAAAGAAGCCCGGGAGCGGCTCTTAGCTCCGGAGAGCATCGTACCTTCGTCTTTAGCGTCTTTTGTGGTCTACATCCTAGCAGAAAGCTTTTCCACTCTGTCTGGCAAGGAAAACCTGCGGGAGCACAGAAAACATCTCCCATCGTGTTCTGGACGTTGCACGGAGGTCTGCCAAGTGTTTGGCATGAAGGAAAGAAAAGTTGTCCAAAACAGCTTCCAATCGAAGATTCGTGTGATTGGAAACGTCAGGAAAGTGTAAGGTACTGTTTTCTATCAGTTGGCAAGCTGCGCACACAATCCCAGTGTTGTACAGCTTCCTTCTTCACCTTTGCGATGCTGCCGCTCTCTCCGGCTCCCGGAGCCGAAGAAGCGGCTTCTTCGCGCAAAGACGATTGTACCGCTCACAGTGCTCTCTTAGCGTCGCTTCTGCCGAAAGAAGCCCGGGAGCGGCTCTTAGCTCCGGAGAGCATCGTACCTTCGTCTTTAGCGTCTTTTGTGGTCTACATCCTAGCAGAAAGCTTTTCCACTCTGTCTGGCAAGGAAAACCTGCGGGAGCACAGAAAACATCTCCCATCGTCTTCTGGACGTTGCACGGAGGTCTGCCAAGAGTTTGGCATGAAGGAAAGAAAAGTTGTCCAAAACAGCTTCCAATCGAAGATTCATGTGATTGGAAACGTCAGGAAAGTTGTAAGGTACTGTTTTCTATCAGTTGGCAAGCTGCGCACACAATGCCAGTGTTGTACAGCTTCCTTCTTCACCTTTGCGATGCTGCCGCTCTCTCCGGCTCCCGGAGCCGAAGAAGCGGCTTCTTCGCGCAAAGACGATTGTACCGCTCACAGTGCTCTCTTAGCGCCGCTTCTGCCGAAAGAAGCCCGGGAGCGGCTCTTAGCTCCGGAGAGCATCGTACCTGCGTCTTTAGCCTCATTTGTGGTCTACATCCTAGCAGAAAGCTTTTCCACTCTGTCTGGCAAGGAAAACCTGCGGGAGCACAGAAAACATCTCCCATCGTGTTCTGGACGTTGCACGGAGGTCTGCCAAGTGTTTGGCATGAAGGAAAGAAAAGTTGTCCAAAACAGCTTCCAATCGAAGATTCATGTGATTGGAAACGTCAGGAAAGTGTAAGGTACTGTTTTCTATCAGTTGGCAAGCTGCGCACACAATCCCAGTGTTGTACAGCTTCCTTCTTCACCTTTCCGATGCTGCCGCTCTCTCCGGCTCCCGGAGCCGAAGAAGCGGCTTCTTCGCGCAAAGACGATTGTACCGCTCACAGTGCTCTCTTAGCGCCGCTTCTGCCGAAAGAAGCCCGGGAGCGGCTCTTAGCTCCGGAGAGCATCGTACCTTCGTCTTTAGCGTCTTTTGTGGTCTACATCCTAGCAGAAAGCTTTTCCACTCTGTCTGGCAAGGAAAACCTGCGGGAGCACAGAAAACATCTCCCATCGTCTTCTGGACGTTGCACGGAGGTCTGCCAAGTGTTTGGCATGAAGGAAAGAAAAGTTGTCCAAAACAGCTTCCAATCGAAGATTCATGTGATTGGAAACGTCAGGAAAGTTGTAAGGTACTGTTTTCTATCAGTTGGCAAGCTGCGCACACAATCCCAGTGTTGTACAGCTTCCTTCTTCACCTTTGCGATGCTGCCGCTCTGTCCGGCTCCCGGAGCCGAAGAAGCGGCTTCTTCGCGCAAAGACGATTGTACCGCTCACAGTGCTCTCTTAGCGCCGCTTCTGCCGAAAGAAGCCCGGGAGCGGCTCTTAGCTCCGGAGAGCATCGTACCTTCGTCTTTAGCCTCTTTTGTGGTCTACATCCTAGCAGAAAGCTTTTCCACTCTGTCTGGCAAGGAAAACCTGCGGGAGCACAGAAAACATCTCCCATCGTGTTCTGGACGTTGCACGGAGGTCTGCCAAGTGTTTGGCATGAAGGAAAGAAAAGTTGTCCAAAACAGCTTCCAATCGAAGATTCATGTGATTGGAAACGTCAGGAAAGTGTAAGGTACTGTTTTCTATCAGTTGGCAAGCTGCGCACACAATCCCAGTGTTGTACAGCTTCCTTCTTCACCTTTGCGATGCTGCCGCTCTCTCCGGCTCCCGGAGCCGAAGAAGCGGCTTCTTCGCGCAAAGACGATTGTACCGCTCACAGTGCTCTCTTAGCGCCGCTTCTGCCGAAAGAAGCCCGGGAGCGGCTCTTAGCTCCGGAGAGCATCGTACCTTCGTATTTAGCATCTTTTGTGGTCTACATCCTAGCAGAAAGCTTTTCCACTCTGTCTGGCAAGGAAAACCTGCGGGAGCACAGAAAACATCTCCCATCGTGTTCTGGACGTTGCACGGAGGTCTGCCAAGTGTTTGGCATGAAGGAAAGAAAAGTTGTCCAAAACAGCTTCCAATCGAAGATTCATGTGATTGGAAACGTCAGGAAAGTGTAAGGTACTGTTTTCTATCAGTTGGCAAGCTGCGCACACAATCCCAGTGTTGTACAGCTTCCTTCTTCACCTTTCCGATGCTGCCGCTCTGTCCGGCTCCCGGAGCCGAAGAAGCGGCTTCTTCGCGCAAAGACGATTGTACCGCTCACAGTGCTCTCTTAGCGCCGCTTCTGCCGAAAGAAGCCCGGGAGCGGCTCTTAGCTCCGGAGAGCATCGTACCTTCGTCTTTAGCGTCTTTTGTGGTCTACATCCTAGCAGAAAGCTTTTCCACTCTGTCTGGTAAGGAAAACCTGCGGGAGCACAGAAAACATCTCCCATCGTGTTCTGGACGTTGCACGGAGGTCTGCCAAGTGTTTGGCATGAAGGAAAGAAAAGTAGTCCAAAACAGCTTCCAATCGAAGATTCATGTGATTGGAAACATCAGGAAAGTGTAAGGTACTGTTTTCTATCAGTTGGCAAGCTGCGCACACAATCCCAGTGTTGTACAACTTCCTTCTTCACCTTTCCGTTGCTGCCGCTCTCTCCGGCTCCCGGAGCCGAAGAAGCGGCTTCTTCGCGCAAAGACGATTGTACCTCTCACAGTGCTCTCTTAGCGCCGTTTCTGCCAAAAGAAGCCCGGGAGCGGCTCTTAGCTCCGTAGAGCATCGTACCTTCGTCTTTAGCGTCTTTTGTGGTCTACATCCTAGCAGAAAGCTTTTCCACTCTGTCTGGCAAGGAAAACCTGCGGGAGTACAGAAAACATCTCCCATCGTGTTCTGGACGTTGCACGGAGGTCTGCCAAGTGTTTGGCATGAAGGAAAGAAAAGTTGTCCAAAACAGCTTCCAACCGAAGATTCATGTGATTGGAAACGTCAGAAAGTGTAAGGTACTGTTTTCTATCAGTTGGCAAGCTGCGCACACAATGCCAGTGTTGTACAGCTTCCTTCTTCACCTTTCCGATGCTGCCGCTCTGTCCGGCTCCCGGAGCCGAAGAAGCGGCTTCTTCGCGCAAAGACGATTGTACCGCTCACAGTGCTCTCTTAGCGCCTCTTCTGCCGAAAGAAGCCCGGGAGCGGCTCTTAGCTCCGGAGAGCATCGTACCTTCGTCTTTAGCGTCTTTTGTGGTCTACATCCTAGCAGAAAGCTTTTCCACTCTGTCTGGCAAGGAAAACCTGCGGGACCACAGAAAACATCTCCCATCGTCTTCTGGACGTTGCACGGAGGTCTGCCAAGTGTTTGGCATAAAGGAAAGAAAAGTTGTCCAAAACAGCTTCCAATCGAAGATTCATGTGATTGGAAATGTCAGGAAAGTTGTAAGGTACTGTTTTCTATCAGTTGGCAAGCTGCGCACACAATCCCAGTGTTGTACAGCTTCCTTCTTCACCTTTGCGATGCTGCCGCTCTCTCCGGCTCCCGGAGCCGAAGAAGCGGCTTCTTCGCGCAAAGACGATTGTACCGCTCACAGTGCTCTCTTAGCGCCGCTTCTGCCGAAAGAAGCCCGGGAGCGGCTCTTAGCTCCGGAGAGCATCGTACCTGCGTCTTTAGCCTCTTTTGTGGTCTACATCCTAGCAGAAAGCTTTTCCACTCTGTCTGGCAAGGAAAACCTGCGGGAGCACAGAAAACATCTCCCATCGTGTTCTGGACGTTGCACGGAGGTCTGCCAAGTGTTTGGCATGAAGGAAAGAAAAGTTGTCCAAAACAGCTTCCAATCGAAGATTCATGTGATTGGAAACGTCAGGAAAGTGTAAGGTACTGTTTTCTATCAGTTGGCAAGCTGCGCACACAATCCCAGTGTTGTACAGCTTCCTTCTTCACCTTTGCGATGCTGCCGCTCTCTCCGGCTCCCGGAGTCGAAGAAGCGGCTTCTTCGCGCAAAGACGATTGTACCGCTCACAGTGCTCTCTTAGCGCCGCTTCTGCCGAAAGAAGCCCGGGAGCGGCTCTTAGCTCCGGAGAGCATCGTACCTTCGTCTTTAGCGTCTTTTGTGGTCTACATCCTAGCAGAAAGCTTTTCCACTCTGTCTGGCAAGGAAAACCTGCGGGAGCACAGAAAACATCTCCCATCGTCTTCTGGACGTTGCACGGAGGTCTGCCAAGTGTTTGGCATGAAGGAAAGAAAAGTTGTCCAAAACAGCTTCCAATCGAAGATTCATGTGATTGGAAACGTCAGGAAAGTTGTAAGGTACTGTTTTCTATCAGTTGGCAAGCTGCGCACACAATCCCAGTGTTGTACAACTTCCTTCTTCACCTTTCCGTTGCTGCCGCTCTCTCCGGCTCCCGGAGCCGAAGAAGCGGCTTCTTCGCGCAAAGACGATTGTACCTCTCACAGTGCTCTCTTAGCGCTGTTTCTGCCAAAAGAAGCCCGGGAGCGGCTCTTACCTCCGTAGAGCATCGTACCTTCGTCTTTAGCGTCTTTTGTGGTCTACATCCTAGCAGAAAGCTTTTCCACTCTGTCTGGCAAGGAAAACCTGCGGGAGTACAGAAAACATCTCCCATCGTGTTCTGGACGTTGCACGGAGGTCTGCCAAGTGTTTGGCATGAAGGAAAGAAAAGTTGTCCAAAACAGCTTCCAACCGAAGATTCATGTGATTGGAAACGTCAGAAAGTGTAAGGTACTGTTTTCTATCAGTTGGCAAGCTGCGCACACAATGCCAGTGTTGTACAGCTTCCTTCTTCACCTTTCCGATGCTGCCGCTCTGTCCGGCTCCCGGAGCCGAAGAAGCGGCTTCTTCGCGCAAAGACGATTGTACCGCTCACAGTGCTCTCTTAGCGCCTCTTCTGCCGAAAGAAGCCCGGGAGCGGCTCTTAGCTCCGGAGAGCATCGTACCTTCGTCTTTAGCGTCTTTTGTGGTCTACATCCTAGCAGAAAGCTTTTCCACTCTGTCTGGCAAGGAAAACCTGCGGGACCACAGAAAACATCTCCCATCGTCTTCTGGACGTTGCACGGAGGTCTGCCAAGTGTTTGGCATAAAGGAAAGAAAAGTTGTCCAAAACAGCTTCCAATCGAAGATTCATGTGATTGGAAATGTCAGGAAAGTTGTAAGGTACTGTTTTCTATCAGTTGGCAAGCTGCGCACACAATCCCAGTGTTGTACAGCTTCCTTCTTCACCTTTGCGATGCTGCCGCTCTCTCCGGCTCCCGGAGCCGAAGAAGCGGCTTCTTCGCGCAAAGACGATTGTACCGCTCACAGTGCTCTCTTAGCGCCGCTTCTGCCGAAAGAAGCCCGGGAGCGGCTCTTAGCTCCGGAGAGCATCGTACCTGCGTCTTTAGCCTCTTTTGTGGTCTACATCCTAGCAGAAAGCTTTTCCACTCTGTCTGGCAAGGAAAACCTGCGGGAGCACAGAAAACATCTCCCATCGTCTTCTGGACGTTGCACGGAGGTCTGCCAAGTGTTTGGCATGAAGGAAAGAAAAGTTGTCCAAAACAGCTTCCAATCGAAGATTCATGTGATTGGAAACGTCAGGAAAGTGTAAGGTACTGTTTTCTATCAGTTGGCAAGCTGCGCTCACAATCCCAGTGTTGTACAGCTTCCTTCTTCACCTTTCCGATGCTGCCGCTCTCTCCGGCTCCCGGAGCCGAAGAAGCGGCTTCTTCGCGCAAAGACGATTGTACCGCTCACAGTGCTCTCTTAGCGCCGCTTCTGCCGAAAGAAGCCCGGGAGCGGCTCTTAGCTCCGGAGAGCATCGTACCTTCGTCTTTAGCGTCTTTTGTGGTCTACATCCTAGCAGAAAGCTTTTCCACTCTGTCTGGCAAGGAAAACCTGCGGGAGCACAGAAAACATCTCCCATCGTCTTCTGGACGTTGCACGGAGGTCTGCCAAGTGTTTGGCATGAAGGAAAGAAAAGTTGTCCAAAACAGCTTCCAATCGAAGATTCATGTGATTGGAAACGTCAGGAAAGTTGTAAGGTACTGTTTTCTATCAGTTGGCAAGCTGCGCACACAATCCCAGTGTTGTACAGCTTCCTTCTTCACCTTTGCGATGCTGCCGCTCTCTCCGGCTCCCGGAGCCGAAGAAGCGGCTTCTTCGCGCAAAGACGATTGTACCGCTCACAGTGCTCTCTTAGCGCCGCTTCTGCCGAAAGAAGCCCGGGAGCGGCTCTTAGCTCCGGAGAGCATCGTACCTTCGTCTTTAGCCTCTTTTGTGGTCTACATCCTAGCAGAAAGCTTTTCCACTCTGTCTGGCAAGGAAAACCTGCGGGAGCACAGAAAACATCTCCCATCGTCTTCTGGACGTTGCACGGAGGTCTGCCAAGTGTTTGGCATGAAGGAAAGAAAAGTTGTCCAAAACAGCTTCCAATCGAAGATTCATGTGATTGGAAACGTCAGGAAAGTGTAAGGTACTGTTTTCTATCAGTTGGCAAGCTGCGCACACAATCCCAGTGTTGTACAGCTTCCTTCTTCACCTTTGCGATGCTGCCGCTCTGTCCGGCTCCCGGAGCCGAAGAAACGGCTTCTTCGCGCAAAGACGATTGTACCGCTCACAGTGCTCTCTTAGCGCCGCTTCTGCCGAAAGAAGCCCGGGAGCGGCTCTTAGCTCCGGAGAGCATCGTACCTTCGTCTTTAGCGTCTTTTGTGGTCTACATCCTAGCAGAAAGCTTTTCCACTCTGTCTGGTAAGGAAAACCTGCGGGAGCACAGAAAACATCTCCCATCGTGTTCTGGACGTTGCACGGAGGTCTGCCAAGTGTTTGGCATGAAGGAAAGAAAAGTAGTCCAAAACAGCTTCCAATCGAAGATTCATGTGATTGGAAACATCAGGAAAGTGTAAGGTACTGTTTTCTATCAGTTGGCAAGCTGCGCACACAATCCCAGTGTTGTACAACTTCCTTCTTCACCTTTCCGTTGCTGCCGCTCTCTCCGGCTCCCGGAGCCGAAGAAGCGGCTTCTTCGCGCAAAGACGATTGTACCTCTCACAGTGCTCTCTTAGCGCCGTTTCTGCCAAAAGAAGCCCGGGAGCGGCTCTTAGCTCCGTAGAGCATCGTACCTTCGTCTTTAGCGTCTTTTGTGGTCTACATCCTAGCAGAAAGCTTTTCCACTCTGTCTGGCAAGGAAAACCTGCGGGAGTACAGAAAACATCTCCCATCGTGTTCTGGACGTTGCACGGAGGTCTGCCAAGTGTTTGGCATGAAGGAAAGAAAAGTTGTCCAAAACAGCTTCCAACCGAAGATTCATGTGATTGGAAACGTCAGAAAGTGTAAGGTACTGTTTTCTATCAGTTGGCAAGCTGCGCACACAATGCCAGTGTTGTACAGCTTCCTTCTTCACCTTTCCGATGCTGCCGCTCTGTCCGGCTCCCGGAGCCGAAGAAGCGGCTTCTTCGCGCAAAGACGATTGTACCGCTCACAGTGCTCTCTTAGCGCCTCTTCTGCCGAAAGAAGCCCGGGAGCGGCTCTTAGCTCCGGAGAGCATCGTACCTTCGTCTTTAGCGTCTTTTGTGGTCTACATCCTAGCAGAAAGCTTTTCCACTCTGTCTGGCAAGGAAAACCTGCGGGACCACAGAAAACATCTCCCATCGTCTTCTGGACGTTGCACGGAGGTCTGCCAAGTGTTTGGCATAAAGGAAAGAAAAGTTGTCCAAAACAGCTTCCAATCGAAGATTCATGTGATTGGAAACGTCAGGAAAGTTGTAAGGTACTGTTTTCTATCAGTTGGCAAGCTGCGCACACAATCCCAGTGTTGTACAGCTTCCTTCTTCACCTTTGCGATGCTGCCGCTCTCTCCGGCTCCCGGAGCCGAAGAAGCGGCTTCTTCGCGCAAAGACGATTGTACCGCTCACAGTGCTCTCTTAGCGCCGCTTCTGCCGAAAGAAGCCCGGGAGCGGCTCTTAGCTCCGGAGAGCATCGTACCTGCGTCTTTAGCCTCTTTTGTGGTCTACATCCTAGCAGAAAGCTTTTCCACTCTGTCTGGCAAGGAAAACCTGCGGGAGCACAGAAAACATCTCCCATCGTGTTCTGGACGTTGCACGGAGGTCTGCCAAGTGTTTGGCATGAAGGAAAGAAAAGTTGTCCAAAACAGCTTCCAATCGAAGATTCATGTGATTGGAAACGTCAGGAAAGTGTAAGGTACTGTTTTCTATCAGTTGGCAAGCTGCGCACACAATCCCAGTGTTGTACAGCTTCCTTCTTCACCTTTGCGATGCTGCCGCTCTCTCCGGCTCCCGGAGTCGAAGAAGCGGCTTCTTCGCGCAAAGACGATTGTACCGCTCACAGTGCTCTCTTAGCGCCGCTTCTGCCGAAAGAAGCCCGGGAGCGGCTCTTAGCTCCGGAGAGCATCGTACCTTCGTCTTTAGCGTCTTTTGTGGTCTACATCCTAGCAGAAAGCTTTTCCACTCTGTCTGGCAAGGAAAACCTGCGGGAGCACAGAAAACATCTCCCATCGTGTTCTGGACGTTGCACAGAGGTCTGCCAAGTGTTTGGCATGAAGGAAAGAAAAGTTGTCCAAAACAGCTTCCAATCGAAGATTCATGTGATTGGAAACGTCAGGAAAGTTGTAAGGTACTGTTTTCTATCAGTTGGCAAGCTGCGCACACAATCCCAGTGTTGTACAACTTCCTTCTTCACCTTTCCGTTGCTGCCGCTCTCTCCGGCTCCCGGAGCCGAAGAAGCGGCTTCTTCGCGCAAAGACGATTGTACCTCTCACAGTGCTCTCTTAGCGCCGTTTCTGCCAAAAGAAGCCCGGGAGCGGCTCTTACCTCCGTAGAGCATCGTACCTTCGTCTTTAGCGTCTTTTGTGGTCTACATCCTAGCAGAAAGCTTTTCCACTCTGTCTGGCAAGGAAAACCTGCGGGAGTACAGAAAACATCTCCCATCGTGTTCTGGACGTTGCACGGAGGTCTGCCAAGTGTTTGGCATGAAGGAAAGAAAAGTTGTCCAAAACAGCTTCCAACCGAAGATTCATGTGATTGGAAACGTCAGAAAGTGTAAGGTACTGTTTTCTATCAGTTGGCAAGCTGCGCACACAATGCCAGTGTTGTACAGCTTCCTTCTTCACCTTTCCGATGCTGCCGCTCTGTCCGGCTCCCGGAGCCGAAGAAGCGGCTTCTTCGCGCAAAGACGATTGTACCGCTCACAGTGCTCTCTTAGCGCCTCTTCTGCCGAAAGAAGCCCGGGAGCGGCTCTTAGCTCCGGAGAGCATCGTACCTTCGTCTTTAGCGTCTTTTGTGGTCTACATCCTAGCAGAAAGCTTTTCCACTCTGTCTGGCAAGGAAAACCTGCGGGACCACAGAAAACATCTCCCATCGTCTTCTGGACGTTGCACGGAGGTCTGCCAAGTGTTTGGCATAAAGGAAAGAAAAGTTGTCCAAAACAGCTTCCAATCGAAGATTCATGTGATTGGAAATGTCAGGAAAGTTGTAAGGTACTGTTTTCTATCAGTTGGCAAGCTGCGCACACAATCCCAGTGTTGTACAGCTTCCTTCTTCACCTTTGCGATGCTGCCGCTCTCTCCGGCTCCCGGAGCCGAAGAAGCGGCTTCTTCGCGCAAAGACGATTGTACCGCTCACAGTGCTCTCTTAGCGCCGCTTCTGCCGAAAGAAGCCCGGGAGCGGCTCTTAGCTCCGGAGAGCATCGTACCTGCGTCTTTAGCCTCTTTTGTGGTCTACATCCTAGCAGAAAGCTTTTCCACTCTGTCTGGCAAGGAAAACCTGCGGGAGCACAGAAAACATCTCCCATCGTCTTCTGGACGTTGCACGGAGGTCTGCCAAGTGTTTGGCATGAAGGAAAGAAAAGTTGTCCAAAACAGCTTCCAATCGAAGATTCATGTGATTGGAAACGTCAGGAAAGTGTAAGGTACTGTTTTCTATCAGTTGGCAAGCTGCGCACACAATCCCAGTGTTGTACAGCTTCCTTCTTCACCTTTCCGTTGCTGCCGCTCTGTCCGGCTCCCGGAGCCGAAGAAGCGGCTTCTTCGCGCAAAGACGATTGTACCGCTCACAGTGCTCTCTTAGCGCCGCTTCTGCCGAAAGAAGCCCGGGAGCGGCTCTTAGCTCCGGAGAGCATCGTACCTTCGTCTTTAGCGTCTTTTGTGGTCTACATCCTAGCAGAAAGCTTTTCCACTCTGTCTGGCAAGGAAAACCTGCGGGAGCACAGAAAACATCTCCCATCGTGTTCTGGACGTTGCACGGAGGTCTGCCAAGTGTTTGGCATGAAGGAAAGAAAAGTTGTCCAAAACAGCTTCCAATCGAAGATTCATGTGTTTGGAAACGTCAGGAAAGTTGTAAGGTACTGTTTTCTATCAGTTGGCAAGCTGCGCACACAATCCCAGTGTTGTACAGCTTCCTTCTTCACCTTTCCGTTGCTGCCGCTCTCTCCGGCTCCCGGAGCCGAAGAAGCGGCTTCTTCGCGCAAAGACGATTGTACCGCTCACAGTGCTCTCTTAGCGCCGCTTCTGCCGAAAGAAGCCCGGGAGCGGCTCTTAGCTCCGGAGAGCATCGTACCTGCGTCTTTAGCGTCTTTTGTGGTCTACATCCTAGCAGAAAGCTTTTCCACTCTGTCTGGCAAGGAAAACCTGCGGGAGCACAGAAAACATCTCCCATCGTGTTCTGGACGTTGCACGGAGGTCTGCCAAGTGTTTGGCATGAAGGAAAGAAAAGTAGTCAAAAACAGCTTCCAATCGAAGATTCATGTGATTGGAAACATCAGGAAAGTTGTAAGGTACTGTTTTCTATCAGTTGGCAAGCTGCGCACACAATCCCAGTGTTGTACAGCTTCCTTCTTCACCTTTGCGATGCTGCCGCTCTCTCCGGCTCCCGGAGCCGAAGAAGCGGCTTCTTCGCGCAAAGACGATTGTACCGCTCACAGTGCTCTCTTAGCGCCGTTTCTGCCGAAAGAAGCCCGGGAGAGGCTCTTAGCTCCGGAGAGCATCGTACCTTCGTCTTTAGCGTCTTTTGTGGTCTACATCCTAGCAGAAAGCTTTTCCACTCTGTCTGGCAAGGAAAACCTGCGGGAGCACAGAAAACATCTCCCATCGTGTTCTGGACGTTGCACGGAGGTCTGCCAAGTGTTTGGCATGAAGGAAAGAAAAGTTGTCCAAAACAGCTTCCAATCGAAGATTCATGTGATTGGAAACGTCAGGAAAGTGTAAGGTACTGTTTTCTATCAGTTGGCAAGCTGCGCACACAATCCCAGTGTTGTACAGCTTCCTTCTTCACCTTTCCGATGCTGCCGCTCTGTCCGGCTCCCGGAGCCGAAGAAGCGGCTTCTTCGCGCAAAGACGATTGTACCGCTCACAGTGCTCTCTTAGCGCCGCTTCTGCCGAAAGAAGCCCGGGAGCGGCTCTTAGCTCCGGAGAGCATCGTACCTGCGTCTTTAGCGTCTTTTGTGGTCTACATCCTAGCAGAAAGCTTTTCCACTCTGTCTGGCAAGGAAAACCTGCGGGAGCACAGAAAACATCTCCCATCGTGTTCTGGACGTTGCACGGAGGTCTGCCAAGTGTTTGGCATGAAGGAAAGAAAAGTTGTCCAAAACAGCTTCCAATCGAAGATTCATGTGATTGGAAACGTCAGGAAAGTTGTAAGGTACTGTTTTCTATCAGTTGGCAAGCTGCGCACACAATCCCAGTGTTGTACAGCTTCCTTCTTCACCTTTCCGATGCTGCCGCTCTCTCCGGCTCCCGGAGCCGAAGAAGCGGCTTCTTCGCGCAAAGACGATTGTACCGCTCACAGTGCTCTCTTAGCGCCTCTTCTGCCGAAAGAAGCCCGGGAGCGGCTCTTAGCTCCGGAGAGCATCGTACCTTCGTCTTTAGCGTCTTTTGTGGTCTACATCCTAGCAGAAAGCTTTTCCACTCTGTCTGGCAAGGAAAACCTGCGGGAGCACAGAAAACATCTCCCATCGTGTTCTGGACGTTGCACGGAGGTCTGCCAAGTGTTTGGCATGAAGGAAAGAAAAGTTGTCCAAAACAGCTTCCAATCGAAGATTCATGTGATTGGAAACGTCAGGAAAGTTGTAAGGTACTGTTTTCTATCAGTTGGCAAGCTGCGCACACAATGCCAGTGTTGTACAGCTTCCTTCTTCACCTTTCCGATGCTGCCGCTCTGTCCGGCTCCCGGAGCCGAAGAAGCGGCTTCTTCGCGCAAAGACGATTGTACCGCTCACAGTGCTCTCTTAGCGCCTCTTCTGCCGAAAGAAGCCCGGGAGCGGCTCTTAGCTCCGGAGAGCATCGTACCTTCGTCTTTAGCGTCTTTTGTGGTCTACATCCTAGCAGAAAGCTTTTCCACTCTGTCTGGCAAGGAAAACCTGCGGGACCACAGAAAACATCTCCCATCGTCTTCTGGACGTTGCACGGAGGTCTGCCAAGTGTTTGGCATAAAGGAAAGAAAAGTTGTCCAAAACAGCTTCCAATCGAAGATTCATGTGATTGGAAATGTCAGGAAAGTTGTAAGGTACTGTTTTCTATCAGTTGGCAAGCTGCGCACACAATCCCAGTGTTGTACAGCTTCCTTCTTCACCTTTGCGATGCTGCCGCTCTCTCCGGCTCCCGGAGCCGAAGAAGCGGCTTCTTCGCGCAAAGACGATTGTACCGCTCACAGTGCTCTCTTAGCGCCGCTTCTGCCGAAAGAAGCCCGGGAGCGGCTCTTAGCTCCGGAGAGCATCGTACCTGCGTCTTTAGCCTCTTTTGTGGTCTACATCCTAGCAGAAAGCTTTTCCACTCTGTCTGGCAAGGAAAACCTGCGGGAGCACAGAAAACATCTCCCATCGTGTTCTGGACGTTGCACGGAGGTCTGCCAAGTGTTTGGCATGAAGGAAAGAAAAGTTGTCCAAAACAGCTTCCAATCGAAGATTCATGTGATTGGAAACGTCAGGAAAGTGTAAGGTACTGTTTTCTATCAGTTGGCAAGCTGCGCACACAATCCCAGTGTTGTACAGCTTCCTTCTTCACCTTTGCGATGCTGCCGCTCTCTCCGGCTCCCGGAGTCGAAGAAGCGGCTTCTTCGCGCAAAGACGATTGTACCGCTCACAGTGCTCTCTTAGCGCCGCTTCTGCCGAAAGAAGCCCGGGAGCGGCTCTTAGCTCCGGAGAGCATCGTACCTTCGTCTTTAGCGTCTTTTGTGGTCTACATCCTAGCAGAAAGCTTTTCCACTCTGTCTGGCAAGGAAAACCTGCGGGAGCACAGAAAACATCTCCCATCGTCTTCTGGACGTTGAACGGAGGTCTGCCAAGTGTTTGGCATGAAGGAAAGAAAAGTTGTCCAAAACAGCTTCCAATCGAAGATTCATGTGATTGGAAACGTCAGGAAAGTTGTAAGGTACTGTTTTCTATCAGTTGGCAAGCTGCGCACACAATCCCAGTGTTGTACAACTTCCTTCTTCACCTTTCCGTTGCTGCCGCTCTCTCCGGCTCCCGGAGCCGAAGAAGCGGCTTCTTCGCGCAAAGACGATTGTACCTCTCACAGTGCTCTCTTAGCGCTGTTTCTGCCAAAAGAAGCCCGGGAGCGGCTCTTACCTCCGTAGAGCATCGTACCTTCGTCTTTAGCGTCTTTTGTGGTCTACATCCTAGCAGAAAGCTTTTCCACTCTGTCTGGCAAGGAAAACCTGCGGGAGTACAGAAAACATCTCCCATCGTGTTCTGGACGTTGCACGGAGGTCTGCCAAGTGTTTGGCATGAAGGAAAGAAAAGTTGTCCAAAACAGCTTCCAACCGAAGATTCATGTGATTGGAAACGTCAGAAAGTGTAAGGTACTGTTTTCTATCAGTTGGCAAGCTGCGCACACAATGCCAGTGTTGTACAGCTTCCTTCTTCACCTTTCCGATGCTGCCGCTCTGTCCGGCTCCCGGAGCCGAAGAAGCGGCTTCTTCGCGCAAAGACGATTGTACCGCTCACAGTGCTCTCTTAGCGCCTCTTCTGCCGAAAGAAGCCCGGGAGCGGCTCTTAGCTCCGGAGAGCATCGTACCTTCGTCTTTAGCGTCTTTTGTGGTCTACATCCTAGCAGAAAGCTTTTCCACTCTGTCTGGCAAGGAAAACCTGCGGGACCACAGAAAACATCTCCCATCGTCTTCTGGACGTTGCACGGAGGTCTGCCAAGTGTTTGGCATAAAGGAAAGAAAAGTTGTCCAAAACAGCTTCCAATCGAAGATTCATGTGATTGGAAATGTCAGGAAAGTTGTAAGGTACTGTTTTCTATCAGTTGGCAAGCTGCGCACACAATCCCAGTGTTGTACAGCTTCCTTCTTCACCTTTGCGATGCTGCCGCTCTCTCCGGCTCCCGGAGCCGAAGAAGCGGCTTCTTCGCGCAAAGACGATTGTACCGCTCACAGTGCTCTCTTAGCGCCGCTTCTGCCGAAAGAAGCCCGGGAGCGGCTCTTAGCTCCGGAGAGCATCGTACCTGCGTCTTTAGCCTCTTTTGTGGTCTACATCCTAGCAGAAAGCTTTTCCACTCTGTCTGGCAAGGAAAACCTGCGGGAGCACAGAAAACATCTCCCATCGTCTTCTGGACGTTGCACGGAGGTCTGCCAAGTGTTTGGCATGAAGGAAAGAAAAGTTGTCCAAAACAGCTTCCAATCGAAGATTCATGTGATTGGAAACGTCAGGAAAGTGTAAGGTACTGTTTTCTATCAGTTGGCAAGCTGCGCTCACAATCCCAGTGTTGTACAGCTTCCTTCTTCACCTTTCCGATGCTGCCGCTCTCTCCGGCTCCCGGAGCCGAAGAAGCGGCTTCTTCGCGCAAAGACGATTGTACCGCTCACAGTGCTCTCTTAGCGCCGCTTCTGCCGAAAGAAGCCCGGGAGCGGCTCTTAGCTCCGGAGAGCATCGTACCTTCGTCTTTAGCGTCTTTTGTGGTCTACATCCTAGCAGAAAGCTTTTCCACTCTGTCTGGCAAGGAAAACCTGCGGGAGCACAGAAAACATCTCCCATCGTCTTCTGGACGTTGCACGGAGGTCTGCCAAGTGTTTGGCATGAAGGAAAGAAAAGTTGTCCAAAACAGCTTCCAATCGAAGATTCATGTGATTGGAAACGTCAGGAAAGTTGTAAGGTACTGTTTTCTATCAGTTGGCAAGCTGCGCACACAATCCCAGTGTTGTACAGCTTCCTTCTTCACCTTTGCGATGCTGCCGCTCTCTCCGGCTCCCGGAGCCGAAGAAGCGGCTTCTTCGCGCAAAGACGATTGTACCGCTCACAGTGCTCTCTTAGCGCCGCTTCTGCCGAAAGAAGCCCGGGAGCGGCTCTTAGCTCCGGAGAGCATCGTACCTTCGTCTTTAGCCTCTTTTGTGGTCTACATCCTAGCAGAAAGCTTTTCCACTCTGTCTGGCAAGGAAAACCTGCGGGAGCACAGAAAACATCTCCCATCGTCTTCTGGACGTTGCACGGAGGTCTGCCAAGTGTTTGGCATGAAGGAAAGAAAAGTTGTCCAAAACAGCTTCCAATCGAAGATTCATGTGATTGGAAACGTCAGGAAAGTGTAAGGTACTGTTTTCTATCAGTTGGCAAGCTGCGCACACAATCCCAGTGTTGTACAGCTTCCTTCTTCACCTTTGCGATGCTGCCGCTCTCTCCGGCTCCCGGAGCCGAAGAAGCGGCTTCTTCGCGCAAAGACGATTGTACCGCTCACAGTGCTCTCTTAGCGCCGCTTCTGCCGAAAGAAGCCCGGGAGCGGCTCTTAGCTCCGGAGAGCATCGTACCTTCGTATTTAGCATCTTTTGTGGTCTACATCCTAGCAGAAAGCTTTTCCACTCTGTCTGGCAAGGAAAACCTGCGGGAGCACAGAAAACATCTCCCATCGTGTTCTGGACGTTGCACGGAGGTCTGCCAAGTGTTTGGCATGAAGGAAAGAAAAGTTGTCCAAAACAGCTTCCAATCGAAGATTCATGTGATTGGAAACGTCAGGAAAGTGTAAGGTACTGTTTTCTATCAGTTGGCAAGCTGCGCACACAATCCCAGTGTTGTACAGCTTCCTTCTTCACCTTTCCGATGCTGCCGCTCTGTCCGGCTCCCGGAGCCGAAGAAGCGGCTTCTTCGCGCAAAGACGATTGTACCGCTCACAGTGCTCTCTTAGCGCCGCTTCTGCCGAAAGAAGCCCGGGAGCGGCTCTTAGCTCCGGAGAGCATCGTACCTTCGTCTTTAGCGTCTTTTGTGGTCTACATCCTAGCAGAAAGCTTTTCCACTCTGTCTGGTAAGGAAAACCTGCGGGAGCACAGAAAACATCTCCCATCGTGTTCTGGACGTTGCACGGAGGTCTGCCAAGTGTTTGGCATGAAGGAAAGAAAAGTAGTCCAAAACAGCTTCCAATCGAAGATTCATGTGATTGGAAACATCAGGAAAGTGTAAGGTACTGTTTTCTATCAGTTGGCAAGCTGCGCACACAATCCCAGTGTTGTACAACTTCCTTCTTCACCTTTCCGTTGCTGCCGCTCTCTCCGGCTCCCGGAGCCGAAGAAGCGGCTTCTTCGCGCAAAGACGATTGTACCTCTCACAGTGCTCTCTTAGCGCCGTTTCTGCCAAAAGAAGCCCGGGAGCGGCTCTTAGCTCCGTAGAGCATCGTACCTTCGTCTTTAGCGTCTTTTGTGGTCTACATCCTAGCAGAAAGCTTTTCCACTCTGTCTGGCAAGGAAAACCTGCGGGAGTACAGAAAACATCTCCCATCGTGTTCTGGACGTTGCACGGAGGTCTGCCAAGTGTTTGGCATGAAGGAAAGAAAAGTTGTCCAAAACAGCTTCCAACCGAAGATTCATGTGATTGGAAACGTCAGAAAGTGTAAGGTACTGTTTTCTATCAGTTGGCAAGCTGCGCACACAATGCCAGTGTTGTACAGCTTCCTTCTTCACCTTTCCGATGCTGCCGCTCTGTCCGGCTCCCGGAGCCGAAGAAGCGGCTTCTTCGCGCAAAGACGATTGTACCGCTCACAGTGCTCTCTTAGCGCCTCTTCTGCCGAAAGAAGCCCGGGAGCGGCTCTTAGCTCCGGAGAGCATCGTACCTTCGTCTTTAGCGTCTTTTGTGGTCTACATCCTAGCAGAAAGCTTTTCCACTCTGTCTGGCAAGGAAAACCTGCGGGACCACAGAAAACATCTCCCATCGTCTTCTGGACGTTGCACGGAGGTCTGCCAAGTGTTTGGCATAAAGGAAAGAAAAGTTGTCCAAAACAGCTTCCAATCGAAGATTCATGTGATTGGAAACGTCAGGAAAGTTGTAAGGTACTGTTTTCTATCAGTTGGCAAGCTGCGCACACAATCCCAGTGTTGTACAGCTTCCTTCTTCACCTTTGCGATGCTGCCGCTCTCTCCGGCTCCCGGAGCCGAAGAAGCGGCTTCTTCGCGCAAAGACGATTGTACCGCTCACAGTGCTCTCTTAGCGCCGCTTCTGCCGAAAGAAGCCCGGGAGCGGCTCTTAGCTCCGGAGAGCATCGTACCTGCGTCTTTAGCCTCTTTTGTGGTCTACATCCTAGCAGAAAGCTTTTCCACTCTGTCTGGCAAGGAAAACCTGCGGGAGCACAGAAAACATCTCCCATCGTGTTCTGGACGTTGCACGGAGGTCTGCCAAGTGTTTGGCATGAAGGAAAGAAAAGTTGTCCAAAACAGCTTCCAATCGAAGATTCATGTGATTGGAAACGTCAGGAAAGTGTAAGGTACTGTTTTCTATCAGTTGGCAAGCTGCGCACACAATCCCAGTGTTGTACAGCTTCCTTCTTCACCTTTGCGATGCTGCCGCTCTCTCCGGCTCCCGGAGTCGAAGAAGCGGCTTCTTCGCGCAAAGACGATTGTACCGCTCACAGTGCTCTCTTAGCGCCGCTTCTGCCGAAAGAAGCCCGGGAGCGGCTCTTAGCTCCGGAGAGCATCGTACCTTCGTCTTTAGCGTCTTTTGTGGTCTACATCCTAGCAGAAAGCTTTTCCACTCTGTCTGGCAAGGAAAACCTGCGGGAGCACAGAAAACATCTCCCATCGTCTTCTGGACGTTGCACGGAGGTCTGCCAAGTGTTTGGCATGAAGGAAAGAAAAGTTGTCCAAAACAGCTTCCAATCGAAGATTCATGTGATTGGAAACGTCAGGAAAGTTGTAAGGTACTGTTTTCTATCAGTTGGCAAGCTGCGCACACAATCCCAGTGTTGTACAACTTCCTTCTTCACCTTTCCGTTGCTGCCGCTCTCTCCGGCTCCCGGAGCCGAAGAAGCGGCTTCTTCGCGCAAAGACGATTGTACCTCTCACAGTGCTCTCTTAGCGCCGTTTCTGCCAAAAGAAGCCCGGGAGCGGCTCTTACCTCCGTAGAGCATCGTACCTTCGTCTTTAGCGTCTTTTGTGGTCTACATCCTAGCAGAAAGCTTTTCCACTCTGTCTGGCAAGGAAAACCTGCGGGAGTACAGAAAACATCTCCCATCGTGTTCTGGACGTTGCACGGAGGTCTGCCAAGTGTTTGGCATGAAGGAAAGAAAAGTTGTCCAAAACAGCTTCCAACCGAAGATTCATGTGATTGGAAACGTCAGAAAGTGTAAGGTACTGTTTTCTATCAGTTGGCAAGCTGCGCACACAATGCCAGTGTTGTACAGCTTCCTTCTTCACCTTTCCGATGCTGCCGCTCTGTCCGGCTCCCGGAGCCGAAGAAGCGGCTTCTTCGCGCAAAGACGATTGTACCGCTCACAGTGCTCTCTTAGCGCCTCTTCTGCCGAAAGAAGCCCGGGAGCGGCTCTTAGCTCCGGAGAGCATCGTACCTTCGTCTTTAGCGTCTTTTGTGGTCTACATCCTAGCAGAAAGCTTTTCCACTCTGTCTGGCAAGGAAAACCTGCGGGACCACAGAAAACATCTCCCATCGTCTTCTGGACGTTGCACGGAGGTCTGCCAAGTGTTTGGCATAAAGGAAAGAAAAGTTGTCCAAAACAGCTTCCAATCGAAGATTCATGTGATTGGAAATGTCAGGAAAGTTGTAAGGTACTGTTTTCTATCAGTTGGCAAGCTGCGCACACAATCCCAGTGTTGTACAGCTTCCTTCTTCACCTTTGCGATGCTGCCGCTCTCTCCGGCTCCCGGAGCCGAAGAAGCGGCTTCTTCGCGCAAAGACGATTGTACCGCTCACAGTGCTCTCTTAGCGCCGCTTCTGCCGAAAGAAGCCCGGGAGCGGCTCTTAGCTCCGGAGAGCATCGTACCTGCGTCTTTAGCCTCTTTTGTGGTCTACATCCTAGCAGAAAGCTTTTCCACTCTGTCTGGCAAGGAAAACCTGCGGGAGCACAGAAAACATCTCCCATCGTCTTCTGGACGTTGCACGGAGGTCTGCCAAGTGTTTGGCATGAAGGAAAGAAAAGTTGTCCAAAACAGCTTCCAATCGAAGATTCATGTGATTGGAAACGTCAGGAAAGTGTAAGGTACTGTTTTCTATCAGTTGGCAAGCTGCGCACACAATCCCAGTGTTGTACAGCTTCCTTCTTCACCTTTCCGTTGCTGCCGCTCTGTCCGGCTCCCGGAGCCGAAGAAGCGGCTTCTTCGCGCAAAGACGATTGTACCGCTCACAGTGCTCTCTTAGCGCCGCTTCTGCCGAAAGAAGCCCGGGAGCGGCTCTTAGCTCCGGAGAGCATCGTACCTTCGTCTTTAGCGTCTTTTGTGGTCTACATCCTAGCAGAAAGCTTTTCCACTCTGTCTGGCAAGGAAAACCTGCGGGAGCACAGAAAACATCTCCCATCGTGTTCTGGACGTTGCACGGAGGTCTGCCAAGTGTTTGGCATGAAGGAAAGAAAAGTTGTCCAAAACAGCTTCCAATCGAAGATTCATGTGATTGGAAACGTCAGGAAAGTTGTAAGGTACTGTTTTCTATCAGTTGGCAAGCTGCGCACACAATCCCAGTGTTGTACAGCTTCCTTCTTCACCTTTCCGTTGCTGCCGCTCTCTCCGGCTCCCGGAGCCGAAGAAGCGGCTTCTTCGCGCAAAGACGATTGTACCGCTCACAGTGCTCTCTTAGCGCCGCTTCTGCCGAAAGAAGCCCGGGAGCGGCTCTTAGCTCCGGAGAGCATCGTACCTGCGTCTTTAGCGTCTTTTGTGGTCTACATCCTAGCAGAAAGCTTTTCCACTCTGTCTGGCAAGGAAAACCTGCGGGAGCACAGAAAACATCTCCCATCGTGTTCTGGACGTTGCACGGAGGTCTGCCAAGTGTTTGGCATGAAGGAAAGAAAAGTAGTCAAAAACAGCTTCCAATCGAAGATTCATGTGATTGGAAACATCAGGAAAGTTGTAAGGTACTGTTTTCTATCAGTTGGCAAGCTGCGCACACAATCCCAGTGTTGTACAGCTTCCTTCTTCACCTTTGCGATGCTGCCGCTCTCTCCGGCTCCCGGAGCCGAAGAAGCGGCTTCTTCGCGCAAAGACGATTGTACCGCTCACAGTGCTCTCTTAGCGCCGTTTCTGCCGAAAGAAGCCCGGGAGAGGCTCTTAGCTCCGGAGAGCATCGTACCTTCGTCTTTAGCGTCTTTTGTGGTCTACATCCTAGCAGAAAGCTTTTCCACTCTGTCTGGCAAGGAAAACCTGCGGGAGCACAGAAAACATCTCCCATCGTGTTCTGGACGTTGCACGGAGGTCTGCCAAGTGTTTGGCATGAAGGAAAGAAAAGTTGTCCAAAACAGCTTCCAATCGAAGATTCATGTGATTGGAAACGTCAGGAAAGTGTAAGGTACTGTTTTCTATCAGTTGGCAAGCTGCGCACACAATCCCAGTGTTGTACAGCTTCCTTCTTCACCTTTCCGATGCTGCCGCTCTGTCCGGCTCCCGGAGCCGAAGAAGCGGCTTCTTCGCGCAAAGACGATTGTACCGCTCACAGTGCTCTCTTAGCGCCGCTTCTGCCGAAAGAAGCCCGGGAGCGGCTCTTAGCTCCGGAGAGCATCGTACCTGCGTCTTTAGCGTCTTTTGTGGTCTACATCCTAGCAGAAAGCTTTTCCACTCTGTCTGGCAAGGAAAACCTGCGGGAGCACAGAAAACATCTCCCATCGTCTTCTGGACGTTGCACGGAGGTCTGCCAAGTGTTTGGCATGAAGGAAAGAAAAGTTGTCCAAAACAGCTTCCAATCGAAGATTCATGTGATTGGAAACGTCAGGAAAGTTGTAAGGTACTGTTTTCTATCAGTTGGCAAGCTGCGCACACAATCCCAGTGTTGTACAGCTTCCTTCTTCACCTTTCCGATGCTGCCGCTCTCTCCGGCTCCCGGAGCCGAAGAAGCGGCTTCTTCGCGCAAAGACGATTGTACCGCTCACAGTGCTCTCTTAGCGCCGCTTCTGCCGAAAGAAGCCCGGGAGCGGCTCTTAGCTCCGGAGAGCATCGTACCTTCGTCTTTAGCGTCTTTTGTGGTCTACATCCTAGCAGAAAGCTTTTCCACTCTGTCTGGCAAGGAAAACCTGCGGGAGCACAGAAAACATCTCCCATCGTCTTCTGGACGTTGCACGGAGGTCTGCCAAGTGTTTGGCATGAAGGAAAGAAAAGTTGTCCAAAACAGCTTCCAATCGAAGATTCGTGTGATTGGAAACGTCAGGAAAGTGTAAGGTACTGTTTTCTATCAGTTGGCAAGCTGCGCACACAATCCCAGTGTTGTACAGCTTCCTTCTTCACCTTTGCGATGCTGCCGCTCTCTCCGGCTCCCGGAGCCGAAGAAGCGGCTTCTTCGCGCAAAGACGATTGTACCGCTCACAGTGCTCTCTTAGCGCCGCTTCTGCCGAAAGAAGCCCGGGAGCGGCTCTTAGCTCCGGAGAGCATCGTACCTTCGTCTTTAGCGTCTTTTGTGGTCTACATCCTAGCAGAAAGCTTTTCCACTCTGTCTGGCAAGGAAAACCTGCGGGAGCACAGAAAACATCTCCCATCGTCTTCTGGACGTTGCACGGAGGTCTGCCAAGTGTTTGGCATGAAGGAAAGAAAAGTTGTCCAAAACAGCTTCCAATCGAAGATTCATGTGATTGGAAACGTCAGGAATGTTGTAAGGTACTGTTTTCTATCAGTTGGCAAGCTGCGCACACAATCCCAGTGTTGTACAGCTTCCTTCTTCACCTTTGCGATGCTGCCGCTCTCTCCGGCTCCCGGAGCCGAAGAAGCGGCTTCTTCGCGCAAAGACGATTGTACCGCTCACAGTGCTCTCTTAGCGCCGCTTCTGCCGAAAGAAGCCCGGGAGCGGCTCTTAGCTCCGGAGAGCATCGTACCTGCGTCTTTAGCCTCTTTTGTGGTCTACATCCTAGCAGAAAGCTTTTCCACTCTGTCTGGCAAGGAAAACCTGCGGGAGCACAGAAAACATCTCCCATCGTGTTCTGGACGTTGCACGGAGGTCTGCCAAGTGTTTGGCATGAAGGAAAGAAAAGTTGTCCAAAACAGCTTCCAATCGAAGATTCATGTGATTGGAAACGTCAGGAAAGTGTAAGGTACTGTTTTCTATCAGTTGGCAAGCTGCGCACACAATGCCAGTGTTGTACAGCTTCCTTCTTCACCTTTCCGATGCTGCCGCTCTCTCCGGCTCCCGGAGCCGAAGAAGCGGCTTCTTCGCGCAAAGACGATTGTACCGCTCACAGTGCTCTCTTAGCGCCGCTTCTGCCGAAAGAAGCCCGGGAGCGGCTCTTAGCTCCGGAGAGCATCGTACCTTCGTCTTTAGCGTCTTTTGTGGTCTACATCCTAGCAGAAAGCTTTTCCACTCTGTCTGGCAAGGAAAACCTGCGGGAGCACAGAAAACATCTCCCATCGTCTTCTGGACGTTGCACGGAGGTCTGCCAAGTGTTTGGCATGAAGGAAAGAAAAGTTGTCCAAAACAGCTTCCAATCGAAGATTCATGTGATTGGAAACGTCAGGAAAGTGTAAGGTACTGTTTTCTATCAGTTGGCAAGCTGCGCACACAATGCCAGTGTTGTACAGCTTCCTTCTTCACCTTTCCGATGCTGCCGCTCTGTCCGGCTCCCGGAGCCGAAGAAGCGGCTTCTTCGCGCAAAGACGATTGTACCGCTCACAGTGCTCTCTTAGCGCCGCTTCTGCCGAAAGAAGCCCGGGAGCGGCTCTTAGCTCCGGAGAGCATCGTACCTTCGTCTTTAGCGTCTTTTGTGGTCTACATCCTAGCAGAAAGCTTTTCCACTCTGTCTGGCAAGGAAAACCTGCGGGAGTACAGAAAACATCTCCCATCGTGTTCTGGACGTTGCACGGAGGTCTGCCAAGTGTTTGGCATGAAGGAAAGAAAAGTTGTCCAAAACAGCTTCCAACCGAAGATTCATGTGATTGGAAACGTCAGAAAGTGTAAGGTACTGTTTTCTATCAGTTGGCAAGCTGCGCACACAATGCCAGTGTTGTACAGCTTCCTTCTTCACCTTTCCGATGCTGCCGCTCTGTCCGGCTCCCGGAGCCGAAGAAGCGGCTTCTTCGCGCAAAGACGATTGTACCGCTCACAGTGCTCTCTTAGCGCCTCTTCTGCCGAAAGAAGCCCGGGAGCGGCTCTTAGCTCCGGAGAGCATCGTACCTTCGTCTTTAGCGTCTTTTGTGGTCTACATCCTAGCAGAAAGCTTTTCCACTCTGTCTGGCAAGGAAAACCTGCGGGACCACAGAAAACATCTCCCATCGTCTTCTGGACGTTGCACGGAGGTCTGCCAAGTGTTTGGCATAAAGGAAAGAAAAGTTGTCCAAAACAGCTTCCAATCGAAGATTCATGTGATTGGAAATGTCAGGAAAGTTGTAAGGTACTGTTTTCTATCAGTTGGCAAGCTGCGCACACAATCCCAGTGTTGTACAGCTTCCTTCTTCACCTTTGCGATGCTGCCGCTCTCTCCGGCTCCCGGAGCCGAAGAAGCGGCTTCTTCGCGCAAAGACGATTGTACCGCTCACAGTGCTCTCTTAGCGCCGCTTCTGCCGAAAGAAGCCCGGGAGCGGCTCTTAGCTCCGGAGAGCATCGTACCTTCGTCTTTAGCCTCTTTTGTGGTCTACATCCTAGCAGAAAGCTTTTCCACTCTGTCTGGCAAGGAAAACCTGCGGGAGCACAGAAAACATCTCCCATCGTCTTCTGGACGTTGCACGGAGGTCTGCCAAGTGTTTGGCATGAAGGAAAGAAAAGTTGTCCAAAACAGCTTCCAATCGAAGATTCATGTGATTGGAAACGTCAGGAAAGTGTAAGGTACTGTTTTCTATCAGTTGGCAAGCTGCGCACACAATCCCAGTGTTGTACAGCTTCCTTCTTCACCTTTCCGTTGCTGCCGCTCTGTCCGGCTCCCGGAGCCGAAGAAGCGGCTTCTTCGCGCAAAGACGATTGTACCGCTCACAGTGCTCTCTTAGCGCCGCTTCTGCCGAAAGAAGCCCGGGAGCGGCTCTTAGCTCCGGAGAGCATCGTACCTTCGTCTTTAGCGTCTTTTGTGGTCTACATCCTAGCAGAAAGCTTTTCCACTCTGTCTGGCAAGGAAAACCTGCGGGAGCACAGAAAACATCTCCCATCGTGTTCTGGACGTTGCACGGAGGTCTGCCAAGTGTTTGGCATGAAGGAAAGAAAAGTTGTCCAAAACAGCTTCCAATCGAAGATTCATGTGATTGGAAACATCAGGAAAGTTGTAAGGTACTGTTTTCTATCAGTTGGCAAGCTGCGCACACAATCCCAGTGTTGTACAGCTTCCTTCTTCACCTTTGCGATGCTGCCGCTCTCTCCGGCTCCCGGAGCCGAAGAAGCGGCTTCTTCGCGCAAAGACGATTGTACCGCTCACAGTGCTCTCTTAGCGCCGCTTCTGCCGAAAGAAGCCCGGGAGCGGCTCTTAGCTCCGGAGAGCATCGTACCTTCGTCTTTAGCGTCTTTTGTGGTCTACATCCTAGCAGAAAGCTTTTCCACTCTGTCTGGCAAGGAAAACCTGCGGGAGCACAGAAAACATCTCCCATCGTCTTCTGGACGTTGCACGGAGGTCTGCCAAGTGTTTGGCATGAAGGAAAGAAAAGTTGTCCAAAACAGCTTCCAATCGAAGATTCATGTGATTGGAAACGTCAGGAAAGTTGTAAGGTACTGTTTTCTATCAGTTGGCAAGCTGCGCACACAATCCCAGTGTTGTACAGCTTCCTTCTTCACCTTTGCGATGCTGCCGCTCTCTCCGGCTCCCGGAGCCGAAGAAGCGGCTTCTTCGCGCAAAGACGATTGTACCGCTCACAGTGCTCTCTTAGCGCCGCTTCTGCCGAAAGAAGCCCGGGAGCGGCTCTTAGCTCCGGAGAGCATCGTACCTGCGTCTTTAGCCTCTTTTGTGGTCTACATCCTAGCAGAAAGCTTTTCCACTCTGTCTGGCAAGGAAAACCTGCGGGAGCACAGAAAACATCTCCCATCGTGTTCTGGACGTTGCACGGAGGTCTGCCAAGTGTTTGGCATGAAGGAAAGAAAAGTTGTCCAAAACAGCTTCCAATCGAAGATTCATGTGATTGGAAACGTCAGGAAAGTGTAAGGTACTGTTTTCTATCAGTTGGCAAGCTGCGCACACAATGCCAGTGTTGTACACCTTCCTTCTTCACCTTTCCGATGCTGCCGCTCTCTCCGGCTCCCGGAGCCGAAGAAGCGGCTTCTTCGCGCAAAGACGATTGTACCGCTCACAGTGCTCTCTTAGCGCCGCTTCTGCCGAAAGAAGCCCGGGAGCGGCTCTTAGCTCCGGAGAGCATCGTACCTTCGTCTTTAGCGTCTTTTGTGGTCTACATCCTAGCAGAAAGCTTTTCCACTCTGTCTGGCAAGGAAAACCTGCGGGAGCACAGAAAACATCTCCCATCGTCTTCTGGACGTTGCACGGAGGTCTGCCAAGTGTTTGGCATGAAGGAAAGAAAAGTTGTCCAAAACAGCTTCCAATCGAAGATTCATGTGATTGGAAACGTCAGGAAAGTTGTAAGGTACTGTTTTCTATCAGTTGGCAAGCTGCGCACACAATCCCAGTGTTGTACAGCTTCCTTCTTCACCTTTGCGATGCTGCCGCTCTCTCCGGCTCCCGGAGCCGAAGAAGCGGCTTCTTCGCGCAAAGACGATTGTACCGCTCACAGTGCTCTCTTAGCGCCGCTTCTGCCGAAAGAAGCCCGGGAGCGGCTCTTAGCTCCGGAGAGCATCGTACCTTCGTCTTTAGCGTCTTTTGTGGTCTACATCCTAGCAGAAAGCTTTTCCACTCTGTCTGGCAAGGAAAACCTGCGGGAGCACAGAAAACATCTCCCATCGTGTTCTGGACGTTGCACGGAGGTCTGCCAAGTGTTTGGCATGAAGGAAAGAAAAGTTGTCCAAAACAGCTTCCAATCGAAGATTCCTGTGATTGGAAACGTCAGGAAAGTGTAAGGTACTGTTTTCTATCAGTTGGCAAGCTGCGCACACAATCCCAGTGTTGTACAGCTTCCTTCTTCACCTTTGCGATGCTGCCGCTCTCTCCGGCTCCCGGAGCCGAAGAAGCGGCTTCTTCGCGCAAAGACGATTGTACCGCTCACAGTGCTCTCTTAGCGCCGCTTCTGCCGAAAGAAGCCCGGGAGCGGCTCTTAGCTCCGGAGAGCATCGTACCTTCGTCTTTAGCATCTTTTGTGGTCTACATCCTAGCAGAAAGCTTTTCCACTCTGTCTGGCAAGGAAAACCTGCGGGAGCACAGAAAACATCTCCCATCGTGTTCTGGACGTTGCACGGAGGTCTGCCAAGTGTTTGGCATGAAGGAAAGAAAAGTTGTCCAAAACAGCTTCCAATCGAAGATTCATGTGATTGGAAACGTCAGGAAAGTGTAAGGTACTGTTTTCTATCAGTTGGCAAGCTGCGCACACAATCCCAGTGTTGTACAGCTTCCTTCTTCACCTTTCCGATGCTGCCGCTCTGTCCGGCTCCCGGAGCCGAAGAAGCGGCTTCTTCGCGCAAAGACGATTGTACCGCTCACAGTGCTCTCTTAGCACCGCTTCTGCCGAAAGAAGCCCGGGAGCGGCTCTTAGCTCCGGAGAGCATCGTACCTTCGTCTTTAGCGTCTTTTGTGGTCTACATCCTAGCAGAAAGCTTTTCCACTCTGTCTGGTAAGGAAAACCTGCGGGAGCACAGAAAACATCTCCCATCGTGTTCTGGACGTTGCACGGAGGTCTGCCAAGTGTTTGGCATGAAGGAAAGAAAAGTAGTCCAAAACAGCTTCCAATCGAAGATTCATGTGATTGGAAACATCAGGAAAGTGTAAGGTACTGTTTTCTATCAGTTGGCAAGCTGCGCACACAATCCAAGTGTTGTACAACTTCCTTCTTCACCTTTCCGTTGCTGCCGCTCTCTCCGGCTCCCGGAGCCGAAGAAGCGGCTTCTTCGCGCAAAGACGATTGTACCTCTCACAGTGCTCTCTTAGCGCCTCTTCTGCCAAAAGAAGCCCGGGAGCGGCTCTTACCTCCGTAGAGCATCGTACCTTCGTCTTTAGCGTCTTTTGTGGTCTACATCCTAGCAGAAAGCTTTTCCACTCTGTCTGGCAAGGAAAACCTGCGGGAGCACAGAAAACATCTCCCATCGTGTTCTGGACGTTGCACGGAGGTCTGCCAAGTGTTTGGCATGAAGGAAAGAAAAGTTGTCCAAAACAGCTTCCAATCGAAGATTCATGTGATTGGAAACGTCAGAAAGTGTAAGGTACTGTTTTCTATCAGTTGGCAAGCTGCGCACACAATGCCAGTGTTGTACAGCTTCCTTCTTCACCTTTCCGATGCTGCCGCTCTGTCCGGCTCCCGGAGCCGAAGAAGCGGCTTCTTCGCGCAAAGACGATTGTACCGCTCACAGTGCTCTCTTAGCGCCTCTTCTGCCGAAAGAAGCCCGGGAGCGGCTCTTAGCTCCGGAGAGCATCGTACCTTCGTCTTTAGCGTCTTTTGTGGTCTACATCCTAGCAGAAAGCTTTTCCACTCTGTCTGGCAAGGAAAACCTGCGGGAGCACAGAAAACATCTCCCATCATCTTCTGGACGTTGCACGGAGGTCTGCCAAGTGTTTGGCATAAAGGAAAGAAAAGTTGTCCAAAACAGCTTCCAATCGAAGATTCATGTGATTGGAAATGTCAGGAAAGTTGTAAGGTACTGTTTTCTATCAGTTGGCAAGCTGCGCACACAATCCCAGTGTTGTACAGCTTCCTTCTTCACCTTTGCGATGCTGCCGCTCTCTCCGGCTCCCGGAGCCGAAGAAGCGGCTTCTTCGCGCAAAGACGATTGTACCGCTCACAGTGCTCTCTTAGCGCCGCTTCTGCCGAAAGAAGCCCGGGAGCGGCTCTTAGCTCCGGAGAGCATCGTACCTGCGTCTTTAGCCTCTTTTCTGGTCTACATCCTAGCAGAAAGCTTTTCCACTCTGTCTGGCAAGGAAAACCTGCGGGAGCACAGAAAACATCTCCCATCGTGTTCTGGACGTTGCACGGAGGTCTGCCAAGTGTTTGGCATGAAGGAAAGAAAAGTTGTCCAAAACAGCTTCCAATCGAAGATTCATGTGATTGGAAACGTCAGGAAAGTGTAAGGTACTGTTTTCTATCAGTTGGCAAGCTGCGCACACAATCCCAGTGTTGTACAGCTTCCTTCTTCACCTTTGCGATGCTGCCGCTCTCTCCGGCTCCCGGAGCCGAAGAAGCGGCTTCTTCGCGCAAAGACGATTGTACCGCTCACAGTGCTCTCTTAGCGCCGCTTCTGCCGAAAGAAGCCCGGGAGCGGCTCTTAGCTCTGGAGAGCATCGTACCTTTGTCTTTAGCGTCTTTTGTGGTCTACATCCTAGCAGAAAGCTTTTCCACTCTGTCTGGCAAGGAAAACCTGCGGGAGCACAGAAAACATCTCCCATCGTCTTCTGGACGTTGCACGGAGGTCTGCCAAGTGTTTGGCATGAAGGAAAGAAAAGTTGTCCAAAACAGCTTCCAATCGAAGATTCATGTGTTTGGAAACGTCAGGAAAGTTGTAAGGTACTGTTTTCTATCAGTTGGCAAGCTGCGCACACAATCCCAGTGTTGTACAGCTTCCTTCTTCACCTTTCCGTTGCTGCCGCTCTCTCCGGCTCCCGGAGTCGAAGAAGCGGCTTCTTCGCGCAAAGACGATTGTACCGCTCACAGTGCTCTCTTAGTGCCGCTTCTGCCGAAAGAAGCCCGGGAGCGGCTCTTAGCTCCGGAGAGCATCGTACCTTCGTCTTTAGCGTCTTTTGTGGTCTACATCCTAGCAGAAAGCTTTTCCACTCTGTCTGGCAAGGAAAACCTGCGGGAGCACAGAAAACATCTCCCATCGTGTTCTGGACGTTGCACGGAGGTCTGCCAAGTGTTTGGCATGAAGGAAAGAAAAGTAGTCAAAAACAGCTTCCAATCGAAGATTCATGTGATTGGAAACATCAGGAAAGTGTAAGGTACTGTTTTCTATCAGTTGGCAAGCTGCGCACACAATGCCAGTGTTGTACAGCTTCCTTCTTCACCTTTGCGGTGCTGCCGCTCTGTCCGGCTCCCGGAGCCGAAGAAGCGGCTTCTTCGCGCAAAGACGATTGTACCGCTCACAGTGCTCTCTTAGCGCCTCTTCTGCCGAAAGAAGCCCGGGAGCGGCTCTTAGCTCCGGAGAGCATCGTACCTTCGTCTTTAGCGTCTTTTGTGGTCTACATCCTAGCAGAAAGCTTTTCCACTCTGTCTGGCAAGGAAAACCTGCGGGACCACAGAAAACATCTCCCATCGTCTTCTGGACGTTGCACGGAGGTCTGCCAAGTGTTTGGCATGAAGGAAGAAAAGTTGTCCAAAACAGCTTCCAATCGAAGATTCGTGTGATTGGAAACGTCAGGAAAGTGTAAGGTACTGTTTTCTATCAGTTGGCAAGCTGCGCACACAATGCCAGTGTTGTACAGCTTCCTTCTTCACCTTTGCGATGCTGCCGCTCTGTCCGGCTCCCGGAGCCGAAGAAGCGGCTTCTTCGCGCAAAGACGATTGTACCGCTCACAGTGCTCTCTTAGCGCCGCTTCTGCCGAAAGAAGCCCGGGAGCGGCTCTTAGCTCCGGAGAGCATCGTACCTTCGTCTTTAGCGTCTTTTGTGGTCTACATCCTAGCAGAAAGCTTTTCCACTCTGTCTGGCAAGGAAAACCTGCGGGAGCACAGAAAACATCTCCCATCGTGTTCTGGACGTTGCACGGAGGTCTGCCAAGTGTTTGGCATGAAGGAAAGAAAAGTTGTCCAAAACAGCTTCCAATCGAAGATTCGTGTGATTGGAAACGTCAGGAAAGTGTAAGGTACTGTTTTCTATCAGTTGGCAAGCTGCGCACACAATCCCAGTGTTGTACAGCTTCCTTCTTCACCTTTCCGATGCTGCCGCTCTCTCCGGCTCCCGGAGCCGAAGAAGCGGCTTCTTCGCGCAAAGACGATTGTACCGCTCACAGTGCTCTCTTAGCGCCTCTTCTGCCGAAAGAAGCCCGGGAGCGGCTCTTAGCTCCGGAGAGCATCGTACCTTCGTCTTTAGCGTCTTTTGTGGTCTACATCCTAGCAGAAAGCTTTTCCACTCTGTCTGGCAAGGAAAACCTGCGGGAGCACAGAAAACATCTCCCATCATCTTCTGGACGTTGCACGGAGGTCTGCCAAGTGTTTGGCATAAAGGAAAGAAAAGTTGTCCAAAACAGCTTCCAATCGAAGATTCATGTGATTGGAAATGTCAGGAAAGTTGTAAGGTACTGTTTTCTATCAGTTGGCAAGCTGCGCACACAATCCCAGTGTTGTACAGCTTCCTTCTTCACCTTTGCGATGCTGCCGCTCTCTCCGGCTCCCGGAGCCGAAGAAGCGGCTTCTTCGCGCAAAGACGATTGTACCGCTCACAGTGCTCTCTTAGCGCCGCTTCTGCCGAAAGAAGCCCGGGAGCGGCTCTTAGCTCCGGAGAGCATCGTACCTGCGTCTTTAGCCTCTTTTCTGGTCTACATCCTAGCAGAAAGCTTTTCCACTCTGTCTGGCAAGGAAAACCTGCGGGAGCACAGAAAACATCTCCCATCGTGTTCTGGACGTTGCACGGAGGTCTGCCAAGTGTTTGGCATGAAGGAAAGAAAAGTTGTCCAAAACAGCTTCCAATCGAAGATTCATGTGATTGGAAACGTCAGGAAAGTGTAAGGTACTGTTTTCTATCAGTTGGCAAGCTGCGCACACAATCCCAGTGTTGTACAGCTTCCTTCTTCACCTTTGCGATGCTGCCGCTCTCTCCGGCTCCCGGAGCCGAAGAAGCGGCTTCTTCGCGCAAAGACGATTGTACCGCTCACAGTGCTCTCTTAGCGCCGCTTCTGCCGAAAGAAGCCCGGGAGCGGCTCTTAGCTCTGGAGAGCATCGTACCTTTGTCTTTAGCGTCTTTTGTGGTCTACATCCTAGCAGAAAGCTTTTCCACTCTGTCTGGCAAGGAAAACCTGCGGGAGCACAGAAAACATCTCCCATCGTCTTCTGGACGTTGCACGGAGGTCTGCCAAGTGTTTGGCATGAAGGAAAGAAAAGTTGTCCAAAACAGCTTCCAATCGAAGATTCATGTGTTTGGAAACGTCAGGAAAGTTGTAAGGTACTGTTTTCTATCAGTTGGCAAGCTGCGCACACAATCCCAGTGTTGTACAGCTTCCTTCTTCACCTTTCCGTTGCTGCCGCTCTCTCCGGCTCCCGGAGTCGAAGAAGCGGCTTCTTCGCGCAAAGACGATTGTACCGCTCACAGTGCTCTCTTAGTGCCGCTTCTGCCGAAAGAAGCCCGGGAGCGGCTCTTAGCTCCGGAGAGCATCGTACCTTCGTCTTTAGCGTCTTTTGTGGTCTACATCCTAGCAGAAAGCTTTTCCACTCTGTCTGGCAAGGAAAACCTGCGGGAGCACAGAAAACATCTCCCATCGTGTTCTGGACGTTGCACGGAGGTCTGCCAAGTGTTTGGCATGAAGGAAAGAAAAGTAGTCAAAAACAGCTTCCAATCGAAGATTCATGTGATTGGAAACATCAGGAAAGTGTAAGGTACTGTTTTCTATCAGTTGGCAAGCTGCGCACACAATGCCAGTGTTGTACAGCTTCCTTCTTCACCTTTGCGGTGCTGCCGCTCTGTCCGGCTCCCGGAGCCGAAGAAGCGGCTTCTTCGCGCAAAGACGATTGTACCGCTCACAGTGCTCTCTTAGCGCCTCTTCTGCCGAAAGAAGCCCGGGAGCGGCTCTTAGCTCCGGAGAGCATCGTACCTTCGTCTTTAGCGTCTTTTGTGGTCTACATCCTAGCAGAAAGCTTTTCCACTCTGTCTGGCAAGGAAAACCTGCGGGACCACAGAAAACATCTCCCATCGTCTTCTGGACGTTGCACGGAGGTCTGCCAAGTGTTTGGCATGAAGGAAGAAAAGTTGTCCAAAACAGCTTCCAATCGAAGATTCGTGTGATTGGAAACGTCAGGAAAGTGTAAGGTACTGTTTTCTATCAGTTGGCAAGCTGCGCACACAATGCCAGTGTTGTACAGCTTCCTTCTTCACCTTTGCGATGCTGCCGCTCTGTCCGGCTCCCGGAGCCGAAGAAGCGGCTTCTTCGCGCAAAGACGATTGTACCGCTCACAGTGCTCTCTTAGCGCCGCTTCTGCCGAAAGAAGCCCGGGAGCGGCTCTTAGCTCCGGAGAGCATCGTACCTTCGTCTTTAGCGTCTTTTGTGGTCTACATCCTAGCAGAAAGCTTTTCCACTCTGTCTGGCAAGGAAAACCTGCGGGAGCACAGAAAACATCTCCCATCGTGTTCTGGACGTTGCACGGAGGTCTGCCAAGTGTTTGGCATGAAGGAAAGAAAAGTTGTCCAAAACAGCTTCCAATCGAAGATTCGTGTGATTGGAAACGTCAGGAAAGTGTAAGGTACTGTTTTCTATCAGTTGGCAAGCTGCGCACACAATCCCAGTGTTGTACAGCTTCCTTCTTCACCTTTCCGATGCTGCCGCTCTCTCCGGCTCCCGGAGCCGAAGAAGCGGCTTCTTCGCGCAAAGACGATTGTACCGCTCACAGTGCTCTCTTAGCGCCGCTTCTGCCGAAAGAAGCCCGGGAGCGGCTCTTAGCTCCGGAGAGCATCGTACCTGCGTCTTTAGCCTCTTTTGTGGTCTACATCCTAGCAGAAAGCTTTTCCACTCTGTCTGGCAAGGAAAACCTGCGGGAGCACAGAAAACATCTCCCATCGTCTTCTGGACGTTGCACGGAGGTCTGCCAAGTGTTTGGCATGAAGGAAAGAAAAGTTGTCCAAAACAGCTTCCAATCGAAGATTCGTGTGATTGGAAACGTCAGGAAAGTGTAAGGTACTGTTTTCTATCAGTTGGCAAGCTGCGCACACAATCCCAGTGTTGTACAGCTTCCTTCTTCACCTTTCCGTTGCTGCCGCTCTCTCCGGCTCCCGGAGCCGAAGAAGCGGCTTCTTCGCGCAAAGACGATTGTACCGCTCACAGTGCTCTCTTAGCGCCGCTTCTGCCGAAAGAAGCCCGGGAGCGGCTCTTAGCTCCGGAGAGCATCGTACCTTCGTCTTTAGCGTCTTTTGTGGTCTACATCCTAGCAGAAAGCTTTTCCACTCTGTCTGGCAAGGAAAACCTGCGGGAGCACAGAAAACATCTCCCATCGTCTTCTGGACGTTGCACGGAGGACTGCCAAGTGTTTGGCATGAAGGAAAGAAAAGTTGTCCAAAACAGCTTCCAATCGAAGATTCGTGTGATTGGAAACGTCAGGAAAGTGTAAGGTACTGTTTTCTATCAGTTGGCAAGCTGCGCACACAATCCCAGTGTTGTACAGCTTCCTTCTTCACCTTTGCGATGCTGCCGCTCTCTCCGGCTCCCGGAGCCGAAGAAGCGGCTTCTTCGCGCAAAGACGATTGTACCGCTCACAGTGCTCTCTTAGCGCCGCTTCTGCCGAAAGAAGCCCGGGAGCGGCTCTTAGCTCCGGAGAGCATCGTACCTTCGTCTTTAGCGTCTTTTGTGGTCTACATCCTAGCAGAAAGCTTTTCCACTCTGTCTGGCAAGGAAAACCTGCGGGAGCACAGAAAACATCTCCCATCGTGTTCTGGACGTTGCACGGAGGTCTGCCAAGTGTTTGGCATGAAGGAAAGAAAAGTTGTCCAAAACAGCTTCCAATCGAAGATTCGTGTGATTGGAAACGTCAGGAAAGTGTAAGGTACTGTTTTCTATCAGTTGGCAAGCTGCGCACACAATCCCAGTGTTGTACAGCTTCCTTCTTCACCTTTCCGTTGCTGCCGCTCTCTCCGGCTCCCGGAGTCGAAGAAGCGGCTTCTTCGCGCAAAGACGATTGTACCGCTCACAGTGCTCTCTTAGCGCCGCTTCTGCCGAAAGAAGCCCGGGAGCGGCTCTTAGCTCCGGAGAGCATCGTACCTTCGTCTTTAGCGTCTTTTGTGGTCTACATCCTAGCAGAAAGCTTTTCCACTCTGTCTGGCAAGGAAAACCTGCGGGAGCACAGAAAACATCTCCCATCGTGTTCTGGACGTTGCACGGAGGTCTGCCAAGTGTTTGGCATGAAGGAAAGAAAAGTAGTCAAAAACAGCTTCCAATCGAAGATTCATGTGATTGGAAACATCAGGAAAGTGTAAGGTACTGTTTTCTATCAGTTGGCAAGCTGCGCACACAATGCCAGTGTTGTACAGCTTCCTTCTTCACCTTTGCGGTGCTGCCGCTCTGTCCGGCTCCCGGAGCCGAAGAAGCGGCTTCTTCGCGCAAAGACGATTGTACCGCTCACAGTGCTCTCTTAGCGCCTCTTCTGCCGAAAGAAGCCCGGGAGCGGCTCTTAGCTCCGGAGAGCATCGTACCTTCGTCTTTAGCGTCTTTTGTGGTCTACATCCTAGCAGAAAGCTTTTCCACTCTGTCTGGCAAGGAAAACCTGCGGGACCACAGAAAACATCTCCCATCGTCTTCTGGACGTTGCACGGAGGTCTGCCAAGTGTTTGGCATGAAGGAAGAAAAGTTGTCCAAAACAGCTTCCAATCGAAGATTCGTGTGATTGGAAACGTCAGGAAAGTGTAAGGTACTGTTTTCTATCAGTTGGCAAGCTGCGCACACAATGCCAGTGTTGTACAGCTTCCTTCTTCACCTTTGCGATGCTGCCGCTCTGTCCGGCTCCCGGAGCCGAAGAAGCGGCTTCTTCGCGCAAAGACGATTGTACCGCTCACAGTGCTCTCTTAGCGCCGCTTCTGCCGAAAGAAGCCCGGGAGCGGCTCTTAGCTCCGGAGAGCATCGTACCTTCGTCTTTAGCGTCTTTTGTGGTCTACATCCTAGCAGAAAGCTTTTCCACTCTGTCTGGCAAGGAAAACCTGCGGGAGCACAGAAAACATCTCCCATCGTGTTCTGGACGTTGCACGGAGGTCTGCCAAGTGTTTGGCATGAAGGAAAGAAAAGTTGTCCAAAACAGCTTCCAATCGAAGATTCGTGTGATTGGAAACGTCAGGAAAGTGTAAGGTACTGTTTTCTATCAGTTGGCAAGCTGCGCACACAATCCCAGTGTTGTACAGCTTCCTTCTTCACCTTTCCGATGCTGCCGCTCTCTCCGGCTCCCGGAGCCGAAGAAGCGGCTTCTTCGCGCAAAGACGATTGTACCGCTCACAGTGCTCTCTTAGCGCCGCTTCTGCCGAAAGAAGCCCGGGAGCGGCTCTTAGCTCCGGAGAGCATCGTACCTGCGTCTTTAGCCTCTTTTGTGGTCTACATCCTAGCAGAAAGCTTTTCCACTCTGTCTGGCAAGGAAAACCTGCGGGAGCACAGAAAACATCTCCCATCGTCTTCTGGACGTTGCACGGAGGTCTGCCAAGTGTTTGGCATGAAGGAAAGAAAAGTTGTCCAAAACAGCTTCCAATCGAAGATTCATGTGATTGGAAACGTCAGGAAAGTGTAAGGTACTGTTTTCTATCAGTTGGCAAGCTGCGCACACAATCCCAGTGTTGTACAGCTTCCTTCTTCACCTTTCCGTTGCTGCCGCTCTCTCCGGCTCCCGGAGCCGAAGAAGCGGCTTCTTCGCGCAAAGACGATTGTACCGCTCACAGTGCTCTCTTAGCGCCGCTTCTGCCGAAAGAAGCCCGGGAGCGGCTCTTAGCTCCGGAGAGCATCGTACCTTCGTCTTTAGCCTCTTTTGTGGTCTACATCCTAGCAGAAAGCTTTTCCACTCTGTCTGGCAAGGAAAACCTGCGGGAGCACAGAAAACATCTCCCATCGTCTTCTGGACGTTGCACGGAGGACTGCCAAGTGTTTGGCATGAAGGAAAGAAAAGTTGTCCAAAACAGCTTCCAATCGAAGATTCGTGTGATTGGAAACGTCAGGAAAGTGTAAGGTACTGTTTTCTATCAGTTGGCAAGCTGCGCACACAATCCCAGTGTTGTACAGCTTCCTTCTTCACCTTTGCGATGCTGCCGCTCTCTCCGGCTCCCGGAGCCGAAGAAGCGGCTTCTTCGCGCAAAGACGATTGTACCGCTCACAGTGCTCTCTTAGCGCCGCTTCTGCCGAAAGAAGCCCGGGAGCGGCTCTTAGCTCCGGAGAGCATCGTACCTTCGTCTTTAGCGTCTTTTGTGGTCTACATCCTAGCAGAAAGCTTTTCCACTCTGTCTGGCAAGGAAAACCTGCGGGAGCACAGAAAACATCTCCCATCGTGTTCTGGACGTTGCACGGAGGTCTGCCAAGTGTTTGGCATGAAGGAAAGAAAAGTTGTCCAAAACAGCTTCCAATCGAAGATTCGTGTGATTGGAAACGTCAGGAAAGTGTAAGGTACTGTTTTCTATCAGTTGGCAAGCTGCGCACACAATCCCAGTGTTGTACAGCTTCCTTCTTCACCTTTCCGATGCTGCCGCTCTCTCCGGCTCCCGGAGCCGAAGAAGCGGCTTCTTCGCGCAAAGACGATTGTACCGCTCACAGTGCTCTCTTAGCGCCGCTTCTGCCGAAAGAAGCCCGGGAGCGGCTCTTAGCTCCGGAGAGCATCGTACCTGCGTCTTTAGCCTCTTTTGTGGTCTACATCCTAGCAGAAAGCTTTTCCACTCTGTCTGGCAAGGAAAACCTGCGGGAGCACAGAAAACATCTCCCAGCGTCTTCTGGACGTTGCACGGAGGTCTGCCAAGTGTTTGGCATGAAGGAAAGAAAAGTTGTCCAAAACAGCTTCCAATCGAAGATTCATGTGATTGGAAACGTCAGGAAAGTGTAAGGTACTGTTTTCTATCAGTTGGCAAGCTGCGCACACAATCCCAGTGTTGTACAGCTTCCTTCTTCACCTTTCCGTTGCTGCCGCTCTCTCCGGCTCCCGGAGCCGAAGAAGCGGCTTCTTCGCGCAAAGACGATTGTACCGCTCACAGTGCTCTCTTAGCGCCGCTTCTGCCGAAAGAAGCCCGGGAGCGGCTCTTAGCTCCGGAGAGCATCGTACCTGCGTCTTTAGCCTCTTTTGTGGTCTACATCCTAGCAGAAAGCTTTTCCACTCTGTCTGGCAAGGAAAACCTGCGGGAGCACAGAAAACATCTCCCATCGTCTTCTGGACGTTGCACAGAGGTCTGCCAAGTGTTTGGCATGAAGGAAAGAAAAGTAGTCCAAAACAGCTTCCAATCGAAGATTCATGTGATTGGAAACATCAGGAAAGTGTAAGGTACTGTTTTCTATCAGTTGGCAAGCTGCGCACACAATCCCAGTGTTGTACAGCTTCCTTCTTCACCTTTCCGTTGCGGCCGCTATCTCCGGCTCCCGGAGCCGAAGAAGCGGCTTCTTCGCGCAAAGACGATTGTACCGCTCACAGTGCTCTCTTAGCGCCGCTTCTGCCGAAAGAAGCCCGGGAGCGGCTCTTAGCTCCGGAGAGCATCGTACCTTCGTCTTTAGTGTCTTTTGTGGTCTACATCCTAGCAGAAAGCTTTTCCACTCTGTCTGGTAAGGAAAACCTGCGGGAGCACAGAAAACATCTCCCATCGTTTTCTGGACGTTGCACAGAAGTCTGCCAAGTGTTTGGCATGAAGGAAAGAAAAGTAGTCCAAAACAGCTTCCAATCGAAGATTCATGTGATTGGAAACATCAGGAAAGTGTAAGGTACTGTTTTCTATCAGTTGGCAAGCTGCGCACACAATCCCAGTGTTGTACAGCTTCCTTCTTCACCTTTCCGTTGCTGCCGCTCTCTCCGGCTCCCGGAGCCGAAGAAGCGGCTTCTTCGCGCAAAGACGATTGTACCTCTCATAGTGCTCTCTTAGCGCCGTTTCTGCCAAAAGAAGCCCGGGAGTGGCTCTTAGCTCCGGAGAGCATCGTACCTTCGTCTTTAGCGTCTTTTGTGGTCTACATCCTAGCAGAAAGCTTTTCCACTCTATCTGGCAAGGAAAACCTGCGGGAGCACAGAAAACATCTCCCATCATGTTCTGGACGTTGCACGGAGGTCTGCCAAGTGTTTGGCATGAAGGAAAGAAAAGTTGTCCAAAACAGCTTCCAATCGAAGATTCGTGTGATTGGAAACGTCAGGAAAGTGTAAGGTACTGTTTTCTATCAGTTGGCAAGCTGCGCACACAATCCCAGTGTTGTACAGCTTCCTTCTTCACCTTTGCGATGCTGCCGCTCTGTCCGGCTCCCGGAGCCGAAGAAGCGGCTTCTTCGCGCAAAGACGATTGTACCGCTCACAGTGCTCTCTTAGCGCCGCTTCTGCCGAAAGAAGGCCGGGAGCGGCTCTTAGCTCCGGAGAGCATCGTACCTTCGTCTTTAGCGTCTTTTGTGGTCTACATCCTAGCAGAAAGCTTTTCCACTCTGTCTGGCAAGGAAAACCTGCGGGAGCACAGAAAACATCTCCCATCGTGTTCTGGACGTTGCACGGAGGTCTGCCAAGTGTTTGGCATGAAGGAAAGAAAAGTTGTCCAAAACAGCTTCCAACCGAAGATTCATGTGATTGGAAACGTCAGAAAGTGTAAGGTACTGTTTTCTATCAGTTGGCAAGCTGCGCACACAATGCCAGTGTTGTACAGCTTCCTTCTTCACCTTTCCGATGCTGCCGCTCTGTCCGGCTCCCGGAGCCGAAGAAGCGGCTTCTTCGCGCAAAGACGATTGTACCGCTCACAGTGCTCTCTTAGCGCCTCTTCTGCCGAAAGAAGCCCGGGAGCGGCTCTTAGCTCCGGAGAGCATCGTACCTTCGTCTTTAGCGTCTTTTGTGGTCTACATCCTAGCAGAAAGCTTTTCCACTCTGTCTGGCAAGGAAAACCTGCGGGACCACAGAAAACATCTCCCATCGTCTTCTGGACGTTGCACGGAGGTCTGCCAAGTGTTTGGCATGAAGGAAAGAAAAGTTGTCCAAAACAGCTTCCAATCGAAGATTCATGTGATTGGAAATGTCAGGAAAGTTGTAAGGTACTGTTTTCTATCAGTTGGCAAGCTGCGCACACAATCCCAGTGTTGTACAGCTTCCTTCTTCACCTTTGCGATGCTGCCGCTCTCTCCGGCTCCCGGAGCCGAAGAAGCGGCTTCTTCGCGCAAAGACGATTGTACCGCTCACAGTGCTCTCTTAGCGCCGCTTCTGCCGAAAGAAGCCCGGGAGCGGCTCTTAGCTCCGGAGAGCATCGTACCTGCGTCTTTAGCCTCTTTTGTGGTCTACATCCTAGCAGAAAGCTTTTCCACTCTGTCTGGCAAGGAAAACCTGCGGGAGCACAGAAAACATCTCCCATCGTGTTCTGGACGTTGCACGGAGGTCTGCCAAGTGTTTGGCATGAAGGAAAGAAAAGTTGTCCAAAACAGCTTCCAATCGAAGATTCATGTGATTGGAAACGTCAGGAAAGTGTAAGGTACTGTTTTCTATCAGTTGGCAAGCTGCGCACACAATCCCAGTGTTGTACAGCTTCCTTCTTCACCTTTGCGATGCTGCCGCTCTCTCCGGCTCCCGGAGTCGAAGAAGCGGCTTCTTCGCGCAAAGACGATTGTACCGCTCACAGTGCTCTCTTAGCGCCGCTTCTGCCGAAAGAAGCCCGGGAGCGGCTCTTAGCTCCGGAGAGCATCGTACCTTCGTCTTTAGCGTCTTTTGTGGTCTACATCCTAGCAGAAAGCTTTTCCACTCTGTCTGGCAAGGAAAACCTGCGGGAGCACAGAAAACATCTCCCATCGTCTTCTGGACGTTGCACGGAGGTCTGCCAAGTGTTTGGCATGAAGGAAAGAAAAGTTGTCCAAAACAGCTTCCAATCGAAGATTCATGTGATTGGAAACGTCAGGAAAGTTGTAAGGTACTGTTTTCTATCAGTTGGCAAGCTGCGCACACAATCCCAGTGTTGTACAACTTCCTTCTTCACCTTTCCGTTGCTGCCGCTCTCTCCGGCTCCCGGAGCCGAAGAAGCGGCTTCTTCGCGCAAAGACGATTGTACCTCTCACAGTGCTCTCTTAGCGCTGTTTCTGCCAAAAGAAGCCCGGGAGCGGCTCTTACCTCCGTAGAGCATCGTACCTTCGTCTTTAGCGTCTTTTGTGGTCTACATCCTAGCAGAAAGCTTTTCCACTCTGTCTGGCAAGGAAAACCTGCGGGAGTACAGAAAACATCTCCCATCGTGTTCTGGACGTTGCACGGAGGTCTGCCAAGTGTTTGGCATGAAGGAAAGAAAAGTTGTCCAAAACAGCTTCCAACCGAAGATTCATGTGATTGGAAACGTCAGAAAGTGTAAGGTACTGTTTTCTATCAGTTGGCAAGCTGCGCACACAATGCCAGTGTTGTACAGCTTCCTTCTTCACCTTTCCGATGCTGCCGCTCTGTCCGGCTCCCGGAGCCGAAGAAGCGGCTTCTTCGCGCAAAGACGATTGTACCGCTCACAGTGCTCTCTTAGCGCCTCTTCTGCCGAAAGAAGCCCGGGAGCGGCTCTTAGCTCCGGAGAGCATCGTACCTTCGTCTTTAGCGTCTTTTGTGGTCTACATCCTAGCAGAAAGCTTTTCCACTCTGTCTGGCAAGGAAAACCTGCGGGAGCACAGAAAACATCTCCCATCGTGTTCTGGACGTTGCACGGAGGTCTGCCAAGTGTTTGGCATGAAGGAAAGAAAAGTTGTCCAAAACAGCTTCCAATCGAAGATTCATGTGATTGGAAATGTCAGGAAAGTTGTAAGGTACTGTTTTCTATCAGTTGGCAAGCTGCGCACACAATCCCAGTGTTGTACAGCTTCCTTCTTCACCTTTGCGATGCTGCCGCTCTCTCCGGCTCCCGGAGCCGAAGAAGCGGCTTCTTCGCGCAAAGACGATTGTACCGCTCACAGTGCTCTCTTAGCGCCGCTTCTGCCGAAAGAAGCCCGGGAGCGGCTCTTAGCTCCGGAGAGCATCGTACCTGCGTCTTTAGCCTCTTTTGTGGTCTACATCCTAGCAGAAAGCTTTTCCACTCTGTCTGGCAAGGAAAACCTGCGGGAGCACAGAAAACATCTCCCATCGTCTTCTGGACGTTGCACGGAGGTCTGCCAAGTGTTTGGCATGAAGGAAAGAAAAGTTGTCCAAAACAGCTTCCAATCGAAGATTCATGTGATTGGAAACGTCAGGAAAGTGTAAGGTACTGTTTTCTATCAGTTGGCAAGCTGCGCTCACAATCCCAGTGTTGTACAGCTTCCTTCTTCACCTTTCCGATGCTGCCGCTCTCTCCGGCTCCCGGAGCCGAAGAAGCGGCTTCTTCGCGCAAAGACGATTGTACCGCTCACAGTGCTCTCTTAGCGCCGCTTCTGCCGAAAGAAGCCCGGGAGCGGCTCTTAGCTCCGGAGAGCATCGTACCTTCGTCTTTAGCGTCTTTTGTGGTCTACATCCTAGCAGAAAGCTTTTCCACTCTGTCTGGCAAGGAAAACCTGCGGGAGCACAGAAAACATCTCCCATCGTCTTCTGGACGTTGCACGGAGGTCTGCCAAGTGTTTGGCATGAAGGAAAGAAAAGTTGTCCAAAACAGCTTCCAATCGAAGATTCATGTGATTGGAAACGTCAGGAAAGTTGTAAGGTACTGTTTTCTATCAGTTGGCAAGCTGCGCACACAATCCCAGTGTTGTACAGCTTCCTTCTTCACCTTTGCGATGCTGCCGCTCTCTCCGGCTCCCGGAGCCGAAGAAGCGGCTTCTTCGCGCAAAGACGATTGTACCGCTCACAGTGCTCTCTTAGCGCCGCTTCTGCCGAAAGAAGCCCGGGAGCGCCTCTTAGCTCCGGAGAGCATCGTACCTTCGTCTTTAGCCTCTTTTGTGGTCTACATCCTAGCAGAAAGCTTTTCCACTCTGTCTGGCAAGGAAAACCTGCGGGAGCACAGAAAACATCTCCCATCGTCTTCTGGACGTTGCACGGAGGTCTGCCAAGTGTTTGGCATGAAGGAAAGAAAAGTTGTCCAAAACAGCTTCCAATCGAAGATTCATGTGATTGGAAACGTCAGGAAAGTGTAAGGTACTGTTTTCTATCAGTTGGCAAGCTGCGCACACAATCCCAGTGTTGTACAGCTTCCTTCTTCACCTTTCCGATGCTGCCGCTCTCTCCGGCTCCCGGAGCCGAAGAAGCGGCTTCTTCGCGCAAAGACGATTGTACCGCTCACAGTGCTCTCTTAGCGCCGCTTCTGCCGAAAGAAGCCCGGGAGCGGCTCTTAGCTCCGGAGAGCATCGTACCTTCGTATTTAGCATCTTTTGTGGTCTACATCCTAGCAGAAAGCTTTTCCACTCTGTCTGGCAAGGAAAACCTGCGGGAGCACAGAAAACATCTCCCATCGTGTTCTGGACGTTGCACGGAGGTCTGCCAAGTGTTTGGCATGAAGGAAAGAAAAGTTGTCCAAAACAGCTTCCAATCGAAGATTCATGTGATTGGAAACGTCAGGAAAGTGTAAGGTACTGTTTTCTATCAGTTGGCAAGCTGCGCACACAATCCCAGTGTTGTACAGCTTCCTTCTTCACCTTTCCGATGCTGCCGCTCTGTCCGGCTCCCGGAGCCGAAGAAGCGGCTTCTTCGCGCAAAGACGATTGTACCGCTCACAGTGCTCTCTTAGCGCCGCTTCTGCCGAAAGAAGCCCGGGAGCGGCTCTTAGCTCCGGAGAGCATCGTACCTTCGTCTTTAGCGTCTTTTGTGGTCTACATCCTAGCAGAAAGCTTTTCCACTCTGTCTGGTAAGGAAAACCTGCGGGAGCACAGAAAACATCTCCCATCGTGTTCTGGACGTTGCACGGAGGTCTGCCAAGTGTTTGGCATGAAGGAAAGAAAAGTAGTCCAAAACAGCTTCCAATCGAAGATTCATGTGATTGGAAACATCAGGAAAGTGTAAGGTACTGTTTTCTATCAGTTGGCAAGCTGCGCACACAATCCCAGTGTTGTACAACTTCCTTCTTCACCTTTCCGTTGCTGCCGCTCTCTCCGGCTCCCGGAGCCGAAGAAGCGGCTTCTTCGCGCAAAGACGATTGTACCTCTCACAGTGCTCTCTTAGCGCCGTTTCTGCCGAAAGAAGCCCGGGAGCGGCTCTTAGCTCCGTAGAGCATCGTACCTTCGTCTTTAGCGTCTTTTGTGGTCTACATCCTAGCAGAAAGCTTTTCCACTCTGTCTGGCAAGGAAAACCTGCGGGAGTACAGAAAACATCTCCCATCGTGTTCTGGACGTTGCACGGAGGTCTGCCAAGTGTTTGGCATGAAGGAAAGAAAAGTTGTCCAAAACAGCTTCCAACCGAAGATTCATGTGATTGGAAACGTCAGAAAGTGTAAGGTACTGTTTTCTATCAGTTGGCAAGCTGCGCACACAATGCCAGTGTTGTACAGCTTCCTTCTTCACCTTTCCGATGCTGCCGCTCTGTCCGGCTCCCGGAGCCGAAGAAGCGGCTTCTTCGCGCAAAGACGATTGTACCGCTCACAGTGCTCTCTTAGCGCCTCTTCTGCCGAAAGAAGCCCGGGAGCGGCTCTTAGCTCCGGAGAGCATCGTACCTTCGTCTTTAGCGTCTTTTGTGGTCTACATCCTAGCAGAAAGCTTTTCCACTCTGTCTGGCAAGGAAAACCTGCGGGACCACAGAAAACATCTCCCATCGTCTTCTGGACGTTGCACGGAGGTCTGCCAAGTGTTTGGCATAAAGGAAAGAAAAGTTGTCCAAAACAGCTTCCAATCGAAGATTCATGTGATTGGAAACGTCAGGAAAGTTGTAAGGTACTGTTTTCTATCAGTTGGCAAGCTGCGCACACAATCCCAGTGTTGTACAGCTTCCTTCTTCACCTTTGCGATGCTGCCGCTCTCTCCGGCTCCCGGAGCCGAAGAAGCGGCTTCTTCGCGCAAAGACGATTGTACCGCTCACAGTGCTCTCTTAGCGCCGCTTCTGCCGAAAGAAGCCCGGGAGCGGCTCTTAGCTCCGGAGAGCATCGTACCTGCGTCTTTAGCCTCTTTTGTGGTCTACATCCTAGCAGAAAGCTTTTCCACTCTGTCTGGCAAGGAAAACCTGCGGGAGCACAGAAAACATCTCCCATCGTGTTCTGGACGTTGCACGGAGGTCTGCCAAGTGTTTGGCATGAAGGAAAGAAAAGTTGTCCAAAACAGCTTCCAATCGAAGATTCATGTGATTGGAAACGTCAGGAAAGTGTAAGGTACTGTTTTCTATCAGTTGGCAAGCTGCGCACACAATCCCAGTGTTGTACAGCTTCCTTCTTCACCTTTGCGATGCTGCCGCTCTCTCCGGCTCCCGGAGTCGAAGAAGCGGCTTCTTCGCGCAAAGACGATTGTACCGCTCACAGTGCTCTCTTAGCGCCGCTTCTGCCGAAAGAAGCCCGGGAGCGGCTCTTAGCTCCGGAGAGCATCGTACCTTCGTCTTTAGCGTCTTTTGTGGTCTACATCCTAGCAGAAAGCTTTTCCACTCTGTCTGGCAAGGAAAACCTGCGGGAGCACAGAAAACATCTCCCATCGTCTTCTGGACGTTGCACGGAGGTCTGCCAAGTGTTTGGCATGAAGGAAAGAAAAGTTGTCCAAAACAGCTTCCAATCGAAGATTCATGTGATTGGAAACGTCAGGAAAGTTGTAAGGTACTGTTTTCTATCAGTTGGCAAGCTGCGCACACAATCCCAGTGTTGTACAACTTCCTTCTTCACCTTTCCGTTGCTGCCGCTCTCTCCGGCTCCCGGAGCCGAAGAAGCGGCTTCTTCGCGCAAAGACGATTGTACCTCTCACAGTGCTCTCTTAGCGCCGTTTCTGCCAAAAGAAGCCCGGGAGCGGCTCTTACCTCCGTAGAGCATCGTACCTTCGTCTTTAGCGTCTTTTGTGGTCTACATCCTAGCAGAAAGCTTTTCCACTCTGTCTGGCAAGGAAAACCTGCGGGAGTACAGAAAACATCTCCCATCGTGTTCTGGACGTTGCACGGAGGTCTGCCAAGTGTTTGGCATGAAGGAAAGAAAAGTTGTCCAAAACAGCTTCCAACCGAAGATTCATGTGATTGGAAACGTCAGAAAGTGTAAGGTACTGTTTTCTATCAGTTGGCAAGCTGCGCACACAATGCCAGTGTTGTACAGCTTCCTTCTTCACCTTTCCGATGCTGCCGCTCTGTCCGGCTCCCGGAGCCGAAGAAGCGGCTTCTTCGCGCAAAGACGATTGTACCGCTCACAGTGCTCTCTTAGCGCCTCTTCTGCCGAAAGAAGCCCGGGAGCGGCTCTTAGCTCCGGAGAGCATCGTACCTTCGTCTTTAGCGTCTTTTGTGGTCTACATCCTAGCAGAAAGCTTTTCCACTCTGTCTGGCAAGGAAAACCTGCGGGACCACAGAAAACATCTCCCATCGTCTTCTGGACGTTGCACGGAGGTCTGCCAAGTGTTTGGCATAAAGGAAAGAAAAGTTGTCCAAAACAGCTTCCAATCGAAGATTCATGTGATTGGAAATGTCAGGAAAGTTGTAAGGTACTGTTTTCTATCAGTTGGCAAGCTGCGCACACAATCCCAGTGTTGTACAGCTTCCTTCTTCACCTTTGCGATGCTGCCGCTCTCTCCGGCTCCCGGAGCCGAAGAAGCGGCTTCTTCGCGCAAAGACGATTGTACCGCTCACAGTGCTCTCTTAGCGCCGCTTCTGCCGAAAGAAGCCCGGGAGCGGCTCTTAGCTCCGGAGAGCATCGTACCTGCGTCTTTAGCCTCTTTTGTGGTCTACATCCTAGCAGAAAGCTTTTCCACTCTGTCTGGCAAGGAAAACCTGCGGGAGCACAGAAAACATCTCCCATCGTCTTCTGGACGTTGCACGGAGGTCTGCCAAGTGTTTGGCATGAAGGAAAGAAAAGTTGTCCAAAACAGCTTCCAATCGAAGATTCATGTGATTGGAAACGTCAGGAAAGTGTAAGGTACTGTTTTCTATCAGTTGGCAAGCTGCGCACACAATCCCAGTGTTGTACAGCTTCCTTCTTCACCTTTCCGTTGCTGCCGCTCTGTCCGGCTCCCGGAGCCGAAGAAGCGGCTTCTTCGCGCAAAGACGATTGTACCGCTCACAGTGCTCTCTTAGCGCCGCTTCTGCCGAAAGAAGCCCGGGAGCGGCTCTTAGCTCCGGAGAGCATCGTACCTTCGTCTTTAGCGTCTTTTGTGGTCTACATCCTAGCAGAAAGCTTTTCCACTCTGTCTGGCAAGGAAAACCTGCGGGAGCACAGAAAACATCTCCCATCGTGTTCTGGACGTTGCACGGAGGTCTGCCAAGTGTTTGGCATGAAGGAAAGAAAAGTTGTCCAAAACAGCTTCCAATCGAAGATTCATGTGTTTGGAAACGTCAGGAAAGTTGTAAGGTACTGTTTTCTATCAGTTGGCAAGCTGCGCACACAATCCCAGTGTTGTACAGCTTCCTTCTTCACCTTTCCGATGCTGCCGCTCTCTCCGGCTCCCGGAGCCGAAGAAGCGGCTTCTTCGCGCAAAGACGATTGTACCGCTCACAGTGCTCTCTTAGCGCCGCTTCTGCCGAAAGAAGCCCGGGAGCGGCTCTTAGCTCCGGAGAGCATCGTACCTGCGTCTTTAGCGTCTTTTGTGGTCTACATCCTAGCAGAAAGCTTTTCCACTCTGTCTGGCAAGGAAAACCTGCGGGAGCACAGAAAACATCTCCCATCGTGTTCTGGACGTTGCACGGAGGTCTGCCAAGTGTTTGGCATGAAGGAAAGAAAAGTAGTCAAAAACAGCTTCCAATCGAAGATTCATGTGATTGGAAACATCAGGAAAGTTGTAAGGTACTGTTTTCTATCAGTTGGCAAGCTGCGCACACAATCCCAGTGTTGTACAGCTTCCTTCTTCACCTTTGCGATGCTGCCGCTCTCTCCGGCTCCCGGAGCCGAAGAAGCGGCTTCTTCGCGCAAAGACGATTGTACCGCTCACAGTGCTCTCTTAGCGCCGTTTCTGCCGAAAGAAGCCCGGGAGAGGCTCTTAGCTCCGGAGAGCATCGTACCTTCGTCTTTAGCGTCTTTTGTGGTCTACATCCTAGCAGAAAGCTTTTCCACTCTGTCTGGCAAGGAAAACCTGCGGGAGCACAGAAAACATCTCCCATCGTGTTCTGGACGTTGCACGGAGGTCTGCCAAGTGTTTGGCATGAAGGAAAGAAAAGTTGTCCAAAACAGCTTCCAATCGAAGATTCATGTGATTGGAAACGTCAGGAAAGTGTAAGGTACTGTTTTCTATCAGTTGGCAAGCTGCGCACACAATCCCAGTGTTGTACAGCTTCCTTCTTCACCTTTCCGATGCTGCCGCTCTGTCCGGCTCCCGGAGCCGAAGAAGCGGCTTCTTCGCGCAAAGACGATTGTACCGCTCACAGTGCTCTCTTAGCGCCGCTTCTGCCGAAAGAAGCCCGGGAGCGGCTCTTAGCTCCGGAGAGCATCGTACCTGCGTCTTTAGCGTCTTTTGTGGTCTACATCCTAGCAGAAAGCTTTTCCACTCTGTCTGGCAAGGAAAACCTGCGGGAGCACAGAAAACATCTCCCATCGTGTTCTGGACGTTGCACGGAGGTCTGCCAAGTGTTTGGCATGAAGGAAAGAAAAGTTGTCCAAAACAGCTTCCAATCGAAGATTCATGTGATTGGAAACGTCAGGAAAGTTGTAAGGTACTGTTTTCTATCAGTTGGCAAGCTGCGCACACAATCCCAGTGTTGTACAGCTTCCTTCTTCACCTTTGCGATGCTGCCGCTCTCTCCGGCTCCCGGAGCCGAAGAAGCGGCTTCTTCGCGCAAAGACGATTGTACCGCTCACAGTGCTCTCTTAGCGCCGCTTCTGCCGAAAGAAGCCCGGGAGCGGCTCTTAGCTCCGGAGAGCATCGTACCTTCGTCTTTAGCGTCTTTTGTGGTCTACATCCTAGCAGAAAGCTTTTCCACTCTGTCTGGCAAGGAAAACCTGCGGGAGCACAGAAAACATCTCCCATCGTCTTCTGGACGTTGCACGGAGGTCTGCCAAGTGTTTGGCATGAAGGAAAGAAAAGTTGTCCAAAACAGCTTCCAATCGAAGATTCGTGTGATTGGAAACGTCAGGAAAGTGTAAGGTACTGTTTTCTATCAGTTGGCAAGCTGCGCACACAATCCCAGTGTTGTACAGCTTCCTTCTTCACCTTTGCGATGCTGCCGCTCTCTCCGGCTCCCGGAGCCGAAGAAGCGGCTTCTTCGCGCAAAGACGATTGTACCGCTCACAGTGCTCTCTTAGCGCCGCTTCTGCCGAAAGAAGCCCGGGAGCGGCTCTTAGCTCCGGAGAGCATCGTACCTTCGTCTTTAGCGTCTTTTGTGGTCTACATCCTAGCAGAAAGCTTTTCCACTCTGTCTGGCAAGGAAAACCTGCGGGAGCACAGAAAACATCTCCCATCGTCTTCTGGACGTTGCACGGAGGTCTGCCAAGTGTTTGGCATGAAGGAAAGAAAAGTTGTCCAAAACAGCTTCCAATCGAAGATTCATGTGATTGGAAACGTCAGGAATGTTGTAAGGTACTGTTTTCTATCAGTTGGCAAGCTGCGCACACAATCCCAGTGTTGTACAGCTTCCTTCTTCACCTTTGCGATGCTGCCGCTCTCTCCGGCTCCCGGAGCCGAAGAAGCGGCTTCTTCGCGCAAAGACGATTGTACCGCTCACAGTGCTCTCTTAGCGCCGCTTCTGCCGAAAGAAGCCCGGGAGCGGCTCTTAGCTCCGGAGAGCATCGTACCTGCGTCTTTAGCCTCTTTTGTGGTCTACATCCTAGCAGAAAGCTTTTCCACTCTGTCTGGCAAGGAAAACCTGCGGGAGCACAGAAAACATCTCCCATCGTGTTCTGGACGTTGCACGGAGGTCTGCCAAGTGTTTGGCATGAAGGAAAGAAAAGTTGTCCAAAACAGCTTCCAATCGAAGATTCATGTGATTGGAAACGTCAGGAAAGTGTAAGGTACTGTTTTCTATCAGTTGGCAAGCTGCGCACACAATCCCAGTGTTGTACAGCTTCCTTCTTCACCTTTCCGATGCTGCCGCTCTCTCCGGCTCCCGGAGCCGAAGAAGCGGCTTCTTCGCGCAAAGACGATTGTACCGCTCACAGTGCTCTCTTAGCGCCGCTTCTGCCGAAAGAAGCCCGGGAGCGGCTCTTAGCTCCGGAGAGCATCGTACCTTCGTCTTTAGCGTCTTTTGTGGTCTACATCCTAGCAGAAAGCTTTTCCACTCTGTCTGGCAAGGAAAACCTGCGGGAGCACAGAAAACATCTCCCATCGTCTTCTGGACGTTGCACGGAGGTCTGCCAAGTGTTTGGCATGAAGGAAAGAAAAGTTGTCCAAAACAGCTTCCAATCGAAGATTCATGTGATTGGAAACGTCAGGAAAGTGTAAGGTACTGTTTTCTATCAGTTGGCAAGCTGCGCACACAATCCCAGTGTTGTACAGCTTCCTTCTTCACCTTTCCGATGCTGCCGCTCTCTCCGGCTCCCGGAGCCGAAGAAGCGGCTTCTTCGCGCAAAGACGATTGTACCGCTCACAGTGCTCTCTTAGCGCCGCTTCTGCCGAAAGAAGCCCGGGAGCGGCTCTTAGCTCCGGAGAGCATCGTACCTTCGTCTTTAGCGTCTTTTGTGGTCTACATCCTAGCAGAAAGCTTTTCCACTCTGTCTGGCAAGGAAAACCTGCGGGAGTACAGAAAACATCTCCCATCGTGTTCTGGACGTTGCACGGAGGTCTGCCAAGTGTTTGGCATGAAGGAAAGAAAAGTTGTCCAAAACAGCTTCCAACCGAAGATTCATGTGATTGGAAACGTCAGAAAGTGTAAGGTACTGTTTTCTATCAGTTGGCAAGCTGCGCACACAATGCCAGTGTTGTACAGCTTCCTTCTTCACCTTTCCGATGCTGCCGCTCTGTCCGGCTCCCGGAGCCGAAGAAGCGGCTTCTTCGCGCAAAGACGATTGTACCGCTCACAGTGCTCTCTTAGCGCCTCTTCTGCCGAAAGAAGCCCGGGAGCGGCTCTTAGCTCCGGAGAGCATCGTACCTTCGTCTTTAGCGTCTTTTGTGGTCTACATCCTAGCAGAAAGCTTTTCCACTCTGTCTGGCAAGGAAAACCTGCGGGACCACAGAAAACATCTCCCATCGTCTTCTGGACGTTGCACGGAGGTCTGCCAAGTGTTTGGCATAAAGGAAAGAAAAGTTGTCCAAAACAGCTTCCAATCGAAGATTCATGTGATTGGAAATGTCAGGAAAGTTGTAAGGTACTGTTTTCTATCAGTTGGCAAGCTGCGCACACAATCCCAGTGTTGTACAGCTTCCTTCTTCACCTTTGCGATGCTGCCGCTCTCTCCGGCTCCCGGAGCCGAAGAAGCGGCTTCTTCGCGCAAAGACGATTGTACCGCTCACAGTGCTCTCTTAGCGCCGCTTCTGCCGAAAGAAGCCCGGGAGCGGCTCTTAGCTCCGGAGAGCATCGTACCTTCGTCTTTAGCCTCTTTTGTGGTCTACATCCTAGCAGAAAGCTTTTCCACTCTGTCTGGCAAGGAAAACCTGCGGGAGCACAGAAAACATCTCCCATCGTCTTCTGGACGTTGCACGGAGGTCTGCCAAGTGTTTGGCATGAAGGAAAGAAAAGTTGTCCAAAACAGCTTCCAATCGAAGATTCATGTGATTGGAAACGTCAGGAAAGTGTAAGGTACTGTTTTCTATCAGTTGGCAAGCTGCGCACACAATCCCAGTGTTGTACAGCTTCCTTCTTCACCTTTCCGTTGCTGCCGCTCTGTCCGGCTCCCGGAGCCGAAGAAGCGGCTTCTTCGCGCAAAGACGATTGTACCGCTCACAGTGCTCTCTTAGCGCCGCTTCTGCCGAAAGAAGCCCGGGAGCGGCTCTTAGCTCCGGAGAGCATCGTACCTTCGTCTTTAGCGTCTTTTGTGGTCTACATCCTAGCAGAAAGCTTTTCCACTCTGTCTGGCAAGGAAAACCTGCGGGAGCACAGAAAACATCTCCCATCGTCTTCTGGACGTTGCACGGAGGTCTGCCAAGTGTTTGGCATGAAGGAAAGAAAAGTTGTCCAAAACAGCTTCCAATCGAAGATTCATGTGTTTGGAAACGTCAGGAAAGTTGTAAGGTACTGTTTTCTATCAGTTGGCAAGCTGCGCACACAATCCCAGTGTTGTACAGCTTCCTTCTTCACCTTTCCGTTGCTGCCGCTCTCTCCGGCTCCCGGAGCCGAAGAAGCGGCTTCTTCGCGCAAAGACGATTGTACCGCTCACAGTGCTCTCTTAGCGCCGCTTCTGCCGAAAGAAGCCCGGGAGCGGCTCTTAGCTCCGGAGAGCATCGTACCTTCGTCTTTAGCGTCTTTTGTGGTCTACATCCTAGCAGAAAGCTTTTCCACTCTGTCTGGCAAGGAAAACCTGCGGGAGCACAGAAAACATCTCCCATCGTGTTCTGGACGTTGCACGGAGGTCTGCCAAGTGTTTGGCATGAAGGAAAGAAAAGTTGTCCAAAACAGCTTCCAATCGAAGATTCATGTGATTGGAAACATCAGGAAAGTTGTAAGGTACTGTTTTCTATCAGTTGGCAAGCTGCGCACACAATCCCAGTGTTGTACAGCTTCCTTCTTCACCTTTGCGATGCTGCCGCTCTCTCCGGCTCCCGGAGCCGAAGAAGCGGCTTCTTCGCGCAAAGACGATTGTACCGCTCACAGTGCTCTCTTAGCGCCGCTTCTGCCGAAAGAAGCCCGGGAGCGGCTCTTAGCTCCGGAGAGCATCGTACCTTCGTCTTTAGCGTCTTTTGTGGTCTACATCCTAGCAGAAAGCTTTTCCACTCTGTCTGGCAAGGAAAACCTGCGGGAGCACAGAAAACATCTCCCATCGTCTTCTGGACGTTGCACGGAGGTCTGCCAAGTGTTTGGCATGAAGGAAAGAAAAGTTGTCCAAAACAGCTTCCAATCGAAGATTCATGTGATTGGAAACGTCAGGAAAGTTGTAAGGTACTGTTTTCTATCAGTTGGCAAGCTGCGCACACAATCCCAGTGTTGTACAGCTTCCTTCTTCACCTTTGCGATGCTGCCGCTCTCTCCGGCTCCCGGAGCCGAAGAAGCGGCTTCTTCGCGCAAAGACGATTGTACCGCTCACAGTGCTCTCTTAGCGCCGCTTCTGCCGAAAGAAGCCCGGGAGCGGCTCTTAGCTCCGGAGAGCATCGTACCTGCGTCTTTAGCCTCTTTTGTGGTCTACATCCTAGCAGAAAGCTTTTCCACTCTGTCTGGCAAGGAAAACCTGCGGGAGCACAGAAAACATCTCCCATCGTGTTCTGGACGTTGCACAGAGGTCTGCCAAGTGTTTGGCATGAAGGAAAGAAAAGTTGTCCAAAACAGCTTCCAATCGAAGATTCATGTGATTGGAAACGTCAGGAAAGTGTAAGGTACTGTTTTCTATCAGTTGGCAAGCTGCGCACACAATCCCAGTGTTGTACAGCTTCCTTCTTCACCTTTGCGATGCTGCCGCTCTCTCCGGCTCCCGGAGCCGAAGAAGCGGCTTCTTCGCGCAAAGACGATTGTACCGCTCACAGTGCTCTCTTAGCGCCGCTTCTGCCGAAAGAAGCCCGGGAGCGGCTCTTAGCTCCGGAGAGCATCGTACCTTCGTCTTTAGCGTCTTTTGTGGTCTACATCCTAGCAGAAAGCTTTTCCACTCTGTCTGGCAAGGAAAACCTGCGGGAGCACAGAAAACATCTCCCATCGTCTTCTGGACGTTGCACGGAGGTCTGCCAAGTGTTTGGCATGAAGGAAAGAAAAGTTGTCCAAAACAGCTTCCAATCGAAGATTCATGTGATTGGAAACGTCAGGAAAGTTGTAAGGTACTGTTTTCTATCAGTTGGCAAGCTGCGCACACAATCCCAGTGTTGTACAGCTTCCTTCTTCAGCTTTGCGATGCTGCCGCTCGCTCCGGCTCCCGGAGCCGAAGAAGCGGCTTCTTCGCGCAAAGACGATTGTACCGCTCACAGTGCTCTCTTAGCGCCGCTTCTGCCGAAAGAAGCCCGGGAGCGGCTCTTAGCTCCGGAGAGCATCGTACCTTCGTCTTTAGCCTCTTTTGTGGTCTACATCCTAGCAGAAAGCTTTTCCACTCTGTCTGGCAAGGAAAACCTGCGGGAGCACAGAAAACATCTCCCATCGTGTTCTGGACGTTGCACGGAGGTCTGCCAAGTGTTTGGCATGAAGGAAAGAAAAGTTGTCCAAAACAGCTTCCAATCGAAGATTCCTGTGATTGGAAACGTCAGGAAAGTGTAAGGTACTGTTTTCTATCAGTTGGCAAGCTGCGCACACAATCCCAGTGTTGTACAGCTTCCTTCTTCACCTTTGCGATGCTGCCGCTCTCTCCGGCTCCCGGAGCCGAAGAAGCGGCTTCTTCGCGCAAAGACGATTGTACCGCTCACAGTGCTCTCTTAGCGCCGCTTCTGCCGAAAGAAGCCCGGGAGCGGCTCTTAGCTCCGGAGAGCATCGTACCTTCGTCTTTAGCATCTTTTGTGGTCTACATCCTAGCAGAAAGCTTTTCCACTCTGTCTGGCAAGGAAAACCTGCGGGAGCACAGAAAACATCTCCCATCGTGTTCTGGACGTTGCACGGAGGTCTGCCAAGTGTTTGGCATGAAGGAAAGAAAAGTTGTCCAAAACAGCTTCCAATCGAAGATTCATGTGATTGGAAACGTCAGGAAAGTGTAAGGTACTGTTTTCTATCAGTTGGCAAGCTGCGCACACAATCCCAGTGTTGTACAGCTTCCTTCTTCACCTTTCCGATGCTGCCGCTCTGTCCGGCTCCCGGAGCCGAAGAAGCGGCTTCTTCGCGCAAAGACGATTGTACCGCTCACAGTGCTCTCTTAGCACCGCTTCTGCCGAAAGAAGCCCGGGAGCGGCTCTTAGCTCCGGAGAGCATCGTACCTTCGTCTTTAGCGTCTTTTGTGGTCTACATCCTAGCAGAAAGCTTTTCCACTCTGTCTGGTAAGGAAAACCTGCGGGAGCACAGAAAACATCTCCCATCGTGTTCTGGACGTTGCACGGAGGTCTGCCAAGTGTTTGGCATGAAGGAAAGAAAAGTAGTCCAAAACAGCTTCCAATCGAAGATTCATGTGATTGGAAACATCAGGAAAGTGTAAGGTACTGTTTTCTATCAGTTGGCAAGCTGCGCACACAATCCAAGTGTTGTACAACTTCCTTCTTCACCTTTCCGTTGCTGCCGCTCTCTCCGGCTCCCGGAGCCGAAGAAGCGGCTTCTTCGCGCAAAGACGATTGTACCTCTCACAGTGCTCTCTTAGCGCCTCTTCTGCCAAAAGAAGCCCGGGAGCGGCTCTTACCTCCGTAGAGCATCGTACCTTCGTCTTTAGCGTCTTTTGTGGTCTACATCCTAGCATAAAGCTTTTCCACTCTGTCTGGCAAGGAAAACCTGCGGGAGCACAGAAAACATCTCCCATCGTGTTCTGGACGTTGCACGGAGGTCTGCCAAGTGTTTGGCATGAAGGAAAGAAAAGTTGTCCAAAACAGCTTCCAATCGAAGATTCATGTGATTGGAAACGTCAGAAAGTGTAAGGTACTGTTTTCTATCAGTTGGCAAGCTGCGCACACAATGCCAGTGTTGTACAGCTTCCTTCTTCACCTTTCCGATGCTGCCGCTCTGTCCGGCTCCCGGAGCCGAAGAAGCGGCTTCTTCGCGCAAAGACGATTGTACCGCTCACAGTGCTCTCTTAGCGCCTCTTCTGCCGAAAGAAGCCCGGGAGCGGCTCTTAGCTCCGGAGAGCATCGTACCTTCGTCTTTAGCGTCTTTTGTGGTCTACATCCTAGCAGAAAGCTTTTCCACTCTGTCTGGCAAGGAAAACCTGCGGGAGCACAGAAAACATCTCCCATCATCTTCTGGACGTTGCACGGAGGTCTGCCAAGTGTTTGGCATAAAGGAAAGAAAAGTTGTCCAAAACAGCTTCCAATCGAAGATTCATGTGATTGGAAATGTCAGGAAAGTTGTAAGGTACTGTTTTCTATCAGTTGGCAAGCTGCGCACACAATCCCAGTGTTGTACAGCTTCCTTCTTCACCTTTGCGATGCTGCCGCTCTCTCCGGCTCCCGGAGCCGAAGAAGCGGCTTCTTCGCGCAAAGACGATTGTACCGCTCACAGTGCTCTCTTAGCGCCGCTTCTGCCGAAAGAAGCCCGGGAGCGGCTCTTAGCTCCGGAGAGCATCGTACCTGCGTCTTTAGCCTCTTTTCTGGTCTACATCCTAGCAGAAAGCTTTTCCACTCTGTCTGGCAAGGAAAACCTGCGGGAGCACAGAAAACATCTCCCATCGTGTTCTGGACGTTGCACGGAGGTCTGCCAAGTGTTTGGCATGAAGGAAAGAAAAGTTGTCCAAAACAGCTTCCAATCGAAGATTCATGTGATTGGAAACGTCAGGAAAGTGTAAGGTACTGTTTTCTATCAGTTGGCAAGCTGCGCACACAATCCCAGTGTTGTACAGCTTCCTTCTTCACCTTTCCGTTGCTGCCGCTCTCTCCGGCTCCCGGAGCCGAAGAAGCGGCTTCTTCGCGCAAAGACGATTGTACCGCTCACAGTGCTCTCTTAGCGCCGCTTCTGCCGAAAGAAGCCCGGGAGCGGCTCTTAGCTCCGGAGAGCATCGTACCTTCGTCTTTAGCGTCTTTTGTGGTCTACATCCTAGCAGAAAGCTTTTCCACTCTGTCTGGCAAGGAAAACCTGCGGGAGCACAGAAAACATCTCCCATCGTCTTCTGGACGTTGCACGGAGGTCTGCCAAGTGTTTGGCATGAAGGAAAGAAAAGTTGTCCAAAACAGCTTCCAATCGAAGATTCATGTGTTTGGAAACGTCAGGAAAGTTGTAAGGTACTGTTTTCTATCAGTTGGCAAGCTGCGCACACAATCCCAGTGTTGTACAGCTTCCTTCTTCACCTTTCCGTTGCTGCCGCTCTCTCCGGCTCCCGGAGTCGAAGAAGCGGCTTCTTCGCGCAAAGACGATTGTACCGCTCACAGTGCTCTCTTAGTGCCGCTTCTGCCGAAAGAAGCCCGGGAGCGGCTCTTAGCTCCGGAGAGCATCGTACCTTCGTCTTTAGCGTCTTTTGTGGTCTACATCCTAGCAGAAAGCTTTTCCACTCTGTCTGGCAAGGAAAACCTGCGGGAGCACAGAAAACATCTCCCATCGTGTTCTGGACGTTGCACGGAGGTCTGCCAAGTGTTTGGCATGAAGGAAAGAAAAGTAGTCAAAAACAGCTTCCAATCGAAGATTCATGTGATTGGAAACATCAGGAAAGTGTAAGGTACTGTTTTCTATCAGTTGGCAAGCTGCGCACACAATGCCAGTGTTGTACAGCTTCCTTCTTCACCTTTGCGGTGCTGCCGCTCTGTCCGGCTCCCGGAGCCGAAGAAGCGGCTTCTTCGCGCAAAGACGATTGTACCGCTCACAGTGCTCTCTTAGCGCCTCTTCTGCCGAAAGAAGCCCGGGAGCGGCTCTTAGCTCCGGAGAGCATCGTACCTTCGTCTTTAGCGTCTTTTGTGGTCTACATCCTAGCAGAAAGCTTTTCCACTCTGTCTGGCAAGGAAAACCTGCGGGACCACAGAAAACATCTCCCATCGTCTTCTGGACGTTGCACGGAGGTCTGCCAAGTGTTTGGCATGAAGGAAAGAAAAGTTGTCCAAAACAGCTTCCAATCGAAGATTCGTGTGATTGGAAACGTCAGGAAAGTGTAAGGTACTGTTTTCTAACAGTTGGCAAGCTGCGCACACAATGCCAGTGTTGTACAGCTTCCTTCTTCACCTTTGCGATGCTGCCGCTCTGTCCGGCTCCCGGAGCCGAAGAAGCGGCTTCTTCGCGCAAAGACGATTGTACCGCTCACAGTGCTCTCTTAGCGCCGCTTCTGCCGAAAGAAGCCCGGGAGCGGCTCTTAGCTCCGGAGAGCATCGTACCTTCGTCTTTAGCGTCTTTTGTGGTCTACATCCTAGCAGAAAGCTTTTCCACTCTGTCTGGCAAGGAAAACCTGCGGGAGCACAGAAAACATCTCCCATCGTGTTCTGGACGTTGCACGGAGGTCTGCCAAGTGTTTGGCATGAAGGAAAGAAAAGTTGTCCAAAACAGCTTCCAATCGAAGATTCGTGTGATTGGAAACGTCAGGAAAGTGTAAGGTACTGTTTTCTATCAGTTGGCAAGCTGCGCACACAATCCCAGTGTTGTACAGCTTCCTTCTTCACCTTTCCGTTGCTGCCGCTCTCTCCGGCTCCCGGAGCCGAAGAAGCGGCTTCTTCGCGCAAAGACGATTGTACCGCTCACAGTGCTCTCTTAGCGCCGCTTCTGCCGAAAGAAGCCCGGGAGCGGCTCTTAGCTCCGGAGAGCATCGTACCTGCGTCTTTAGCGTCTTTTGTGGTCTACATCCTAGCAGAAAGCTTTTCCACTCTGTCTGGCAAGGAAAACCTGCGGGAGCACAGAAAACATCTCCCATCGTGTTCTGGACGTTGCACGGAGGTCTGCCAAGTGTTTGGCATGAAGGAAAGAAAAGTTGTCCAAAACAGCTTCCAATCGAAGATTCGTGTGATTGGAAACGTCAGGAAAGTTGTAAGGTACTGTTTTCTATCAGTTGGCAAGCTGCGCACACAATCCCAGTGTTGTACAGCTTCCTTCTTCACCTTTGCGATGCTGCCGCTCTCTCCGGCTCCCGGAGCCGAAGAAGCGGCTTCTTCGCGCAAAGACGATTGTACCGCTCACAGTGCTCTCTTAGCGCCGCTTCTGCCGAAAGAAGCCCGGGAGCGGCTCTTAGCTCCGGAGAGCATCGTACCTGCGTCTTTAGCGTCTTTTGTGGTCTACATCCTAGCAGAAAGCTTTTCCACTCTGTCTGGCAAGGAAAACCTGCGGGAGCACAGAAAACATCTCCCATCGTCTTCTGGACGTTGCACGGAGGTCTGCCAAGTGTTTGGCATGAAGGAAAGAAAAGTTGTCCAAAACAGCTTCCAATCGAAGATTCATGTGATTGGAAACGTCAGGAAAGTGTAAGGTACTGTTTTCTATCAGTTGGCAAGCTGCGCACACAATCCCAGTGTTGTACAGCTTCCTTCTTCACCTTTCCGTTGCTGCCGCTCTCTCCGGCTCCCGGAGCCGAAGAAGCGGCTTCTTCGCGCAAAGACGATTGTACCGCTCACAGTGCTCTCTTAGCGCCGCTTCTGCCGAAAGAAGCCCGGGAGCGGCTCTTAGCTCCGGAGAGCATCGTACCTTCGTCTTTAGCGTCTTTTGTGGTCTACATCCTAGCAGAAAGCTTTTCCACTCTGTCTGGCAAGGAAAACCTGCGGGAGCACAGAAAACATCTCCCATCGTCTTCTGGACGTTGCACGGAGGACTGCCAAGTGTTTGGCATGAAGGAAAGAAAAGTTGTCCAAAACAGCTTCCAATCGAAGATTCGTGTGATTGGAAACGTCAGGAAAGTGTAAGGTACTGTTTTCTATCAGTTGGCAAGCTGCGCACACAATCCCAGTGTTGTACAGCTTCCTTCTTCACCTTTGCGATGCTGCCGCTCTCTCCGGCTCCCGGAGCCGAAGAAGCGGCTTCTTCGCGCAAAGACGATTGTACCGCTCACAGTGCTCTCTTAGCGCCGCTTCTGCCGAAAGAAGCCCGGGAGCGGCTCTTAGCTCCGGAGAGCATCGTACCTTCGTCTTTAGCGTCTTTTGTGGTCTACATCCTAGCAGAAAGCTTTTCCACTCTGTCTGGCAAGGAAAACCTGCGGGAGCACAGAAAACATCTCCCATCGTGTTCTGGACGTTGCACGGAGGTCTGCCAAGTGTTTGGCATGAAGGAAAGAAAAGTTGTCCAAAACAGCTTCCAATCGAAGATTCATGTGATTGGAAACATCAGGAAAGTGTAAGGTACTGTTTTCTATCAGTTGGCAAGCTGCGCACACAATGCCAGTGTTGTACAGCTTCCTTCTTCACCTTTGCGGTGCTGCCGCTCTGTCCGGCTCCCGGAGCCGAAGAAGCGGCTTCTTCGCGCAAAGACGATTGTACCGCTCACAGTGCTCTCTTAGCGCCTCTTCTGCCGAAAGAAGCCCGGGAGCGGCTCTTAGCTCCGGAGAGCATCGTACCTTCGTCTTTAGCGTCTTTTGTGGTCTACATCCTAGCAGAAAGCTTTTCCACTCTGTCTGGCAAGGAAAACCTGCGGGACCACAGAAAACATCTCCCATCGTCTTCTGGACGTTGCACGGAGGTCTGCCAAGTGTTTGGCATGAAGGAAAGAAAAGTTGTCCAAAACAGCTTCCAATCGAAGATTCGTGTGATTGGAAACGTCAGGAAAGTGTAAGGTACTGTTTTCTATCAGTTGGCAAGCTGCGCACACAATGCCAGTGTTGTACAGCTTCCTTCTTCACCTTTGCGATGCTGCCGCTCTGTCCGGCTCCCGGAGCCGAAGAAGCGGCTTCTTCGCGCAAAGACGATTGTACCGCTCACAGTGCTCTCTTAGCGCCGCTTCTGCCGAAAGAAGCCCGGGAGCGGCTCTTAGCTCCGGAGAGCATCGTACCTTCGTCTTTAGCGTCTTTTGTGGTCTACATCCTAGCAGAAAGCTTTTCCACTCTGTCTGGCAAGGAAAACCTGCGGGAGCACAGAAAACATCTCCCATCGTGTTCTGGACGTTGCACGGAGGTCTGCCAAGTGTTTGGCATGAAGGAAAGAAAAGTTGTCCAAAACAGCTTCCAATCGAAGATTCGTGTGATTGGAAACGTCAGGAAAGTGTAAGGTACTGTTTTCTATCAGTTGGCAAGCTGCGCACACAATCCCAGTGTTGTACAGCTTCCTTCTTCACCTTTCCGTTGCTGCCGCTCTCTCCGGCTCCCGGAGCCGAAGAAGCGGCTTCTTCGCGCAAAGACGATTGTACCGCTCACAGTGCTCTCTTAGCGCCGCTTCTGCCGAAAGAAGCCCGGGAGCGGCTCTTAGCTCCGGAGAGCATCGTACCTGCGTCTTTAGCGTCTTTTGTGGTCTACATCCTAGCAGAAAGCTTTTCCACTCTGTCTGGCAAGGAAAACCTGCGGGAGCACAGAAAACATCTCCCATCGTGTTCTGGACGTTGCACGGAGGTCTGCCAAGTGTTTGGCATGAAGGAAAGAAAAGTTGTCCAAAACAGCTTCCAATCGAAGATTCGTGTGATTGGAAACGTCAGGAAAGTTGTAAGGTACTGTTTTCTATCAGTTGGCAAGCTGCGCACACAATCCCAGTGTTGTACAGCTTCCTTCTTCACCTTTCCGATGCTGCCGCTCTCTCCGGCTCCCGGAGCCGAAGAAGCGGCTTCTTCGCGCAAAGACGATTGTACCGCTCACAGTGCTCTCTTAGCGCCGCTTCTGCCGAAAGAAGCCCGGGAGCGGCTCTTAGCTCCAGAGAGCATCGTACCTGCGTCTTTAGCCTCTTTTGTGGTCTACATCCTAGCAGAAAGCTTTTCCACTCTGTCTGGCAAGGAAAACCTGCGGGAGCACAGAAAACATCTCCCATCGTCTTCTGGACGTTGCACGGAGGTCTGCCAAGTGTTTGGCATGAAGGAAAGAAAAGTTGTCCAAAACAGCTTCCAATCGAAGATTCATGTGATTGGAAACGTCAGGAAAGTGTAAGGTACTGTTTTCTATCAGTTGGCAAGCTGCGCACACAATCCCAGTGTTGTACAGCTTCCTTCTTCACCTTTCCGTTGCTGCCGCTCTCTCCGGCTCCCGGAGCCGAAGAAGCGGCTTCTTCGCGCAAAGACGATTGTACCGCTCACAGTGCTCTCTTAGCGCCGCTTCTGCCGAAAGAAGCCCGGGAGCGGCTCTTAGCTCCGGAGAGCATCGTACCTTCGTCTTTAGCGTCTTTTGTGGTCTACATCCTAGCAGAAAGCTTTTCCACTCTGTCTGGCAAGGAAAACCTGCGGGAGCACAGAAAACATCTCCCATCGTCTTCTGGACGTTGCACGGAGGACTGCCAAGTGTTTGGCATGAAGGAAAGAAAAGTTGTCCAAAACAGCTTCCAATCGAAGATTCGTGTGATTGGAAACGTCAGGAAAGTGTAAGGTACTGTTTTCTATCAGTTGGCAAGCTGCGCACACAATCCCAGTGTTGTACAGCTTCCTTCTTCACCTTTGCGATGCTGCCGCTCTCTCCGGCTCCCGGAGCCGAAGAAGCGGCTTCTTCGCGCAAAGACGATTGTACCGCTCACAGTGCTCTCTTAGCGCCGCTTCTGCCGAAAGAAGCCCGGGAGCGGCTCTTAGCTCCGGAGAGCATCGTACCTTCGTCTTTAGCGTCTTTTGTGGTCTACATCCTAGCAGAAAGCTTTTCCACTCTGTCTGGCAAGGAAAACCTGCGGGAGCACAGAAAACATCTCCCATCGTGTTCTGGACGTTGCACGGAGGTCTGCCAAGTGTTTGGCATGAAGGAAAGAAAAGTTGTCCAAAACAGCTTCCAATCGAAGATTCGTGTGATTGGAAACGTCAGGAAAGTGTAAGGTACTGTTTTCTATCAGTTGGCAAGCTGCGCACACAATCCCAGTGTTGTACAGCTTCCTTCTTCACCTTTCCGTTGCTGCCGCTCTCTCCGGCTCCCGGAGCCGAAGAAGCGGCTTCTTCGCGCAAAGACGATTGTACCGCTCACAGTGCTCTCTTAGCGCCGCTTCTGCCGAAAGAAGCCCGGGAGCGGCTCTTAGCTCCGGAGAGCATCGTACCTGCGTCTTTAGCGTCTTTTGTGGTCTACATCCTAGCAGAAAGCTTTTCCACTCTGTCTGGCAAGGAAAACCTGCGGGAGCACAGAAAACATCTCCCATCGTCTTCTGGACGTTGCACGGAGGTCTGCCAAGTGTTTGGCATGAAGGAAAGAAAAGTTGTCCAAAACAGCTTCCAATCGAAGATTCGTGTGATTGGAAACGTCAGGAAAGTTGTAAGGTACTGTTTTCTATCAGTTGGCAAGCTGCGCACACAATCCCAGTGTTGTACAGCTTCCTTCTTCACCTTTGCGATGCTGCCGCTCTCTCCGGCTCCCGGAGCCGAAGAAGCGGCTTCTTCGCGCAAAGACGATTGTACCGCTCACAGTGCTCTCTTAGCGCCGCTTCTGCCGAAAGAAGCCCGGGAGCGGCTCTTAGCTCCGGAGAGCATCGTACCTTCGTCTTTAGTGTCTTTTGTGGTCTACATCCTAGCAGAAAGCTTTTCCACTCTGTCTGGCAAGGAAAACCTGCGGGAGCACAGAAAACATCTCCCAGCGTCTTCTGGACGTTGCACGGAGGTCTGCCAAGTGTTTGGCATGAAGGAAAGAAAAGTTGTCCAAAACAGCTTCCAATCGAAGATTCATGTGATTGGAAACGTCAGGAAAGTGTAAGGTACTGTTTTCTATCAGTTGGCAAGCTGCGCACACAATCCCAGTGTTGTACAGCTTCCTTCTTCACCTTTCCGTTGCTGCCGCTCTCTCCGGCTCCCGGAGCCGAAGAAGCGGCTTCTTCGCGCAAAGACGATTGTACCGCTCACAGTGCTCTCTTAGCGCCGCTTCTGCCGAAAGAAGCCCGGGAGCGGCTCTTAGCTCCGGAGAGCATCGTACCTGCGTCTTTAGCCTCTTTTGTGGTCTACATCCTAGCAGAAAGCTTTTCCACTCTGTCTGGCAAGGAAAACCTGCGGGAGCACAGAAAACATCTCCCATCGTGTTCTGGACGTTGCACAGAGGTCTGCCAAGTGTTTGGCATGAAGGAAAGAAAAGTAGTCCAAAACAGCTTCCAATCGAAGATTCATGTGATTGGAAACATCAGGAAAGTGTAAGGTACTGTTTTCTATCAGTTGGCAAGCTGCGCACACAATCCCAGTGTTGTACAGCTTCCTTCTTCACCTTTCCGTTGCGGCCGCTATCTCCGGCTCCCGGAGCCGAAGAAGCGGCTTCTTCGCGCAAAGACGATTGTACCGCTCACAGTGCTCTCTTAGCGCCGCTTCTGCCGAAAGAAGCCCGGGAGCGGCTCTTAGCTCCGGAGAGCATCGTACCTTCGTCTTTAGCGTCTTTTGTGGTCTACATCCTAGCAGAAAGCTTTTCCACTCTGTCTGGTAAGGAAAACCTGCGGGAGCACAGAAAACATCTCCCATCGTTTTCTGGACGTTGCACAGAAGTCTGCCAAGTGTTTGGCATGAAGGAAAGAAAAGTAGTCCAAAACAGCTTCCAATCGAAGATTCATGTGATTGGAAACATCAGGAAAGTGTAAGGTACTGTTTTCTATCAGTTGGCAAGCTGCGCACACAATCCCAGTGTTGTACAGCTTCCTTCTTCACCTTTCCGTTGCTGCCGCTCTCTCGGGCTCCCGGAGCCGAAGAAGCGGCTTCTTCGCGCAAAGACGATTGTACCTCTCACAGTGCTCTCTTAGCGCCGTTTCTGCCAAAAGAAGCCCGGGAGTGGCTCTTAGCTCCGGAGAGCATCGTACCTTCGTCTTTAGCGTCTTTTGTGGTCTACATCCTAGCAGAAAGCTTTTCCACTCTATCTGGCAAGGAAAACCTGCGGGAGCACAGAAAACATCTCCCATCGTGTTCTGGACGTTGCACGGAGGTCTGCCAAGTGTTTGGCATGAAGGAAAGAAAAGTTGTCCAAAACAGCTTCCAATCGAAGATTCGTGTGATTGGAAACGTCAGGAAAGTGTAAGGTACTGTTTTCTATCAGTTGGCAAGCTGCGCACACAATCCCAGTGTTGTACAGCTTCCTTCTTCACCTTTGCGATGCTGCCGCTCTGTCCGGCTCCCGGAGCCGAAGAAGCGGCTTCTTCGCGCAAAGACGATTGTACCGCTCACAGTGCTCTCTTAGCGCCGCTTCTGCCGAAAGAAGGCCGGGAGCGGCTCTTAGCTCCGGAGAGCATCGTACCTTCGTCTTTAGCGTCTTTTGTGGTCTACATCCTAGCAGAAAGCTTTTCCACTCTGTCTGGCAAGGAAAACCTGCGGGAGCACAGAAAACATCTCCCATCGTGTTCTGGACGTTGCACGGAGGTCTGCCAAGTGTTTGGCATGAAGGAAAGAAAAGTTGTCCAAAACAGCTTCCAATCGAAGATTCGTGTGATTGGAAACGTCAGGAAAGTGTAAGGTACTGTTTTCTATCAGTTGGCAAGCTGCGCACACAATGCCAGTGTTGTACAGCTTCCTTCTTCACCTTTCCGTTGCTGCCGCTCTCTCCGGCTCCCGGAGCCGAAGAAGCGGCTTCTTCGCGCAAAGACGATTGTACCGCTCACAGTGCTCTCTTAGCGCCGCTTCTGCCGAAAGAAGCCCGGCAGCGGCTCTTAGCTCCGGAGAGCATCGTACCTGCGTCTTTAGCGTCTTTTGTGGTCTACATCCTAGCAGAAAGCTTTTCCACTCTGTCTGGCAAGGAAAACCTGCGGGAGCACAGAAAACATCTCCCATCGTCTTCTGGACGTTGCACGGAGGTCTGCCAAGTGTTTGGCATGAAGGAAAGAAAAGTTGTCCAAAACAGCTTCCAATCGAAGATTCATGTGATTGGAAACGTCAGAAAGTGTAAGGTACTGTTTTCTATCAGTTGGCAAGCTGCGCACACAATGCCAGTGTTGTACAGCTTCCTTCTTCACCTTTCCGATGCTGCCGCTCTGTCCGGCTCCCGGAGCCGAAGAAGCGGCTTCTTCGCGCAAAGACGATTGTACCGCTCACAGTGCTCTCTTAGTGCCGCTTCTGCCGAAAGAAGGCCGGGAGCGGCTCTTAGCTCCGGAGAGCATCGTACCTGCGTCTTTAGCGTCTTTTGTGGTCTACATCCTAGCAGAAAGCTTTTCCACTCTGTCTGGCAAGGAAAACCTGCGGGAGCACAGAAAACATCTCCCATCGTCTTCTGGACGTTGCACGGAGGTCTGCCAAGTGTTTGGCATGAAGGAAAGAAAAGTTGTCCAAAACAGCTTCCAATCGAAGATTCGTGTGATTGGAAACGTCAGGAAAGTTGTAAGGTACTGTTTTCTATCAGTTGGCAAGCTGCGCACACAATCCCAGTGTTGTACAGCTTCCTTCTTCACCTTTGCGATGCTGCCGCTCTCTCCGGCTCCCGGAGCCGAAGAAGCGGCTTCTTCGCGCAAAGACGATCGTACCGCTCACAGTGCTCTCTTAGCGCCGCTTCTGCCGAAAGAAGCCCGGGAGCGGCTCTTAGCTCCGGAGAGCATCCTATCTTCGTCTTTAGCGTCTTTTGTGGTCTACATCCTAGCAGAAAGCTTTTCCACTCTGTCTGGCAAGGAAAACCTGCGGGAGCACAGAAAACATCTCCCATCGTCTTCTGGACGTTGCACGGAGGTCTGCCAAGTGTTTGGCATGAAGGAAAGAAAAGTTGTCCAAAACAGCTTCCAATCGAAGATTCGTGTGATTGGAAACGTCAGGAAAGTTGTAAGGTACTGTTTTCTATCAGTTGGCAAGCTGCGCACACAATCCCAGTGTTGTACAGCTTCCTTCTTCACCTTTGCGATGCTGCCGCTCTCTCCGGCTCCCGGAGCCGAAGAAGCGGCTTCTTCGCGCAAAGACGATTGTACCGCTCACAGTGCTCTCTTAGCGCCGCTTCTGCCGAAAGAAGCCCGGGAGCGGCTCTTAGCTCCGGAGAGCATCGTACCTTCGTCTTTAGTGTCTTTTGTGGTCTACATCCTAGCAGAAAGCTTTTCCACTCTGTCTGGCAAGGAAAACCTGCGGGAGCACAGAAAACATCTCCCAGCGTCTTCTGGACGTTGCACGGAGGTCTGCCAAGTGTTTGGCATGAAGGAAAGAAAAGTTGTCCAAAACAGCTTCCAATCGAAGATTCATGTGATTGGAAACGTCAGGAAAGTGTAAGGTACTGTTTTCTATCAGTTGGCAAGCTGCGCACACAATCCCAGTGTTGTACAGCTTCCTTCTTCACCTTTCCGTTGCTGCCGCTCTCTCCGGCTCCCGGAGCCGAAGAAGCGGCTTCTTCGCGCAAAGACGATTGTACCGCTCACAGTGCTCTCTTAGCGCCGCTTCTGCCGAAAGAAGCCCGGGAGCGGCTCTTAGCTCCGGAGAGCATCGTACCTGCGTCTTTAGCCTCTTTTGTGGTCTACATCCTAGCAGAAAGCTTTTCCACTCTGTCTGGCAAGGAAAACCTGCGGGAGCACAGAAAACATCTCCCATCGTGTTCTGGACGTTGCACAGAGGTCTGCCAAGTGTTTGGCATGAAGGAAAGAAAAGTAGTCCAAAACAGCTTCCAATCGAAGATTCATGTGATTGGAAACATCAGGAAAGTGTAAGGTACTGTTTTCTATCAGTTGGCAAGCTGCGCACACAATCCCAGTGTTGTACAGCTTCCTTCTTCACCTTTCCGTTGCGGCCGCTATCTCCGGCTCCCGGAGCCGAAGAAGCGGCTTCTTCGCGCAAAGACGATTGTACCGCTCACAGTGCTCTCTTAGCGCCGCTTCTGCCGAAAGAAGCCCGGGAGCGGCTCTTAGCTCCGGAGAGCATCGTACCTTCGTCTTTAGCGTCTTTTGTGGTCTACATCCTAGCAGAAAGCTTTTCCACTCTGTCTGGTAAGGAAAACCTGCGGGAGCACAGAAAACATCTCCCATCGTTTTCTGGACGTTGCACGGAAGTCTGCCAAGTGTTTGGCATGAAGGAAAGAAAAGTAGTCCAAAACAGCTTCCAATCGAAGATTCATGTGATTGGAAACATCAGGAAAGTGTAAGGTACTGTTTTCTATCAGTTGGCAAGCTGCGCACACAATCCCAGTGTTGTACAGCTTCCTTCTTCACCTTTCCGTTGCTGCCGCTCTCTCCGGCTCCCGGAGCCGAAGAAGCGGCTTCTTCGCGCAAAGACGATTGTACCTCTCACAGTGCTCTCTTAGCGCCGTTTCTGCCAAAAGAAGCCCGGGAGTGGCTCTTAGCTCCGGAGAGCATCGTACCTTCGTCTTTAGCGTCTTTTGTGGTCTACATCCTAGCAGAAAGCTTTTCCACTCTATCTGGCAAGGAAAACCTGCGGGAGCACAGAAAACATCTCCCATCGTGTTCTGGACGTTGCACGGAGGTCTGCCAAGTGTTTGGCATGAAGGAAAGAAAAGTTGTCCAAAACAGCTTCCAATCGAAGATTCGTGTGATTGGAAACGTCAGGAAAGTGTAAGGTACTGTTTTCTATCAGTTGGCAAGCTGCGCACACAATCCCAGTGTTGTACAGCTTCCTTCTTCACCTTTGCGATGCTGCCGCTCTGTCCGGCTCCCGGAGCCGAAGAAGCGGCTTCTTCGCGCAAAGACGATTGTACCGCTCACAGTGCTCTCTTAGCGCCGCTTCTGCCGAAAGAAGCCCGGGAGCGGCTCTTAGCTCCGGAGAGCATCGTACCTTCGTCTTTAGCGTCTTTTGTGGTCTACATCCTAGCAGAAAGCTTTTCCACTCTGTCTGGCAAGGAAAACCTGCGGGAGCACAGAAAACATCTCCCATCGTGTTCTGGACGTTGCACGGAGGTCTGCCAAGTGTTTGGCATGAAGGAAAGAAAAGTTGTCCAAAACAGCTTCCAATCGAAGATTCGTGTGATTGGAAACGTCAGGAAAGTGTAAGGTACTGTTTTCTATCAGTTGGCAAGCTGCGCACACAATGCCAGTGTTGTACAGCTTCCTTCTTCACCTTTCCGTTGCTGCCGCTCTCTCCGGCTCCCGGAGCCGAAGAAGCGGCTTCTTCGCGCAAAGACGATTGTACCGCTCACAGTGCTCTCTTAGCGCCGCTTCTGCCGAAAGAAGCCCGGCAGCGGCTCTTAGCTCCGGAGAGCATCGTACCTGCGTCTTTAGCCTCTTTTGTGGTCTACATCCTAGCAGAAAGCTTTTCCACTCTGTCTGGCAAGGAAAACCTGCGGGAGCACAGAAAACATCTCCCATCGTCTTCTGGACGTTGCACGGAGGTCTGCCAAGTGTTTGGCATGAAGGAAAGAAAAGTTGTCCAAAACAGCTTCCAATCGAAGATTCATGTGATTGGAAACGTCAGAAAGTGTAAGGTACTGTTTTCTATCAGTTGGCAAGCTGCGCACACAATGCCAGTGTTGTACAGCTTCCTTCTTCACCTTTCCGATGCTGCCGCTCTGTCCGGCTCCCGGAGCCGAAGAAGCGGCTTCTTCGCGCAAAGACGATTGTACCGCTCACAGTGCTCTCTTAGTGCCGCTTCTGCCGAAAGAAGGCCGGGAGCGGCTCTTAGCTCCGGAGAGCATCGTACCTGCGTCTTTAGCGTCTTTTGTGGTCTACATCCTAGCAGAAAGCTTTTCCACTCTGTCTGGCAAGGAAAACCTGCGGGAGCACAGAAAACATCTCCCATCGTCTTCTGGACGTTGCACGGAGGTCTGCCAAGTGTTTGGCATGAAGGAAAGAAAAGTTGTCCAAAACAGCTTCCAATCGAAGATTCGTGTGATTGGAAACGTCAGGAAAGTTGTAAGGTACTGTTTTCTATCAGTTGGCAAGCTGCGCACACAATCCCAGTGTTGTACAGCTTCCTTCTTCACCTTTGCGATGCTGCCGCTCTCTCCGGCTCCCGGAGCCGAAGAAGCGGCTTCTTCGCGCAAAGACGATTGTACCGCTCACAGTGCTCTCTTAGCGCCGCTTCTGCCGAAAGAAGCCCGGGAGCGGCTCTTAGCTCCGGAGAGCATCCTATCTTCGTCTTTAGCGTCTTTTGTGGTCTACATCCTAGCAGAAAGCTTTTCCACTCTGTCTGGCAAGGAAAACCTGCGGGAGCACAGAAAACATCTCCCATCGTCTTCTGGACGTTGCACGGAGGTCTGCCAAGTGTTTGGCATGAAGGAAAGAAAAGTTGTCCAAAACAGCTTCCAATCGAAGATTCATGTGATTGGAAACGTCAGGAAAGTTGTAAGGTACTGTTTTCTATCAGTTGGCAAGCTGCGCACACAATCCCAGTGTTGTACAGCTTCCTTCTTCACCTTTCCGTTGCGGCCGCTCTCTCCGGCTCCCGGAGCCGAAGAAGCGGCTTCTTCGCGCAAAGACGATTGTACCTCTCACAGTGCTCTCTTAGCGCCGTTTCTCCCAAAAGAAGCCCGGGAGTGGCTCTTAGCTCCGGAGAGCATCGTATCTTTGTCTTTAGCGTCTTTTGTGGTCTACATCCTAGCAGAAAGCTTTTCCACTCTGTCTGGCAAGGAAAACCTGCGGGAGCACAGAAAACATCTCCCATCGTCTTCTGGACGTTGCACGGAGGTCTGCCAAGTGTTTGGCATGAAGGAAAGAAAAGTTGTCCAAAACAGCTTCCAATCGAAGATTCATGTGATTGGAAACGTCAGGAAAGTGTAAGGTACTGTTTTCTATCAGTTGGCAAGCTGCGCATACAATCCCAGTGTTGTACAGCTTCCTTCTTCACCTTTCCGATGCTGCCGCTCTCTCCGGCTCCCGGAGCCGAAGAAGCGGCTTCTTCGCGCAAAGACGATTGTACCGCTCACAGTGCTCTCTTAGCGCCGCTTCTGCCGAAAGAAGCCCGGGAGCGGCTCTTAGCTCCGGAGAGCATCGTACCTTCGTCTTTAGCGTCTTTTGTGGTCTACATCCTAGCAGAAAGCTTTTCCACTCTGTCTGGCAAGGAAAACCTGCGGGAGCACAGAAAACATCTCCCATCGTGTTCTGGACGTTGCACGGAGGTCTGCCAAGTGTTTGGCATGAAGGAAAGAAAAGTTGTCCAAAACAGCTTCCAATCGAAGATTCGTGTGATTGGAAACGTCAGGAAAGTGTAAGGTACTGTTTTCTATCAGTTGGCAAGCTGCGCACACAATCCCAGTGTTGTACAGCTTCCTTCTTCACCTTTCCGTTGCTGCCGCTCTCTCCGGCTCCCGGAGCCGAAGAAGCGGCTTCTTCGCGCAAAGACGATTGTACCGCTCACAGTGCTCTCTTAGCGCCGCTTCTGCCGAAAGAAGCCCGGGAGCGGCTCTTAGCTCCGGAGAGCATCGTACCTGCGTCTTTAGCGTCTTTTGTGGTCTACATCCTAGCAGAAAGCTTTTCCACTCTGTCTGGCAAGGAAAACCTGCGGGAGCACAGAAAACATCTCCCATCGTCTTCTGGACGTTGCACGGAGGTCTGCCAAGTGTTTGGCATGAAGGAAAGAAAAGTTGTCCAAAACAGCTTCCAATCGAAGATTCATGTGATTGGAAACGTCAGAAAGTGTAAGGTACTGTTTTCTATCAGTTGGCAAGCTGCGCACACAATGCCAGTGTTGTACAGCTTCCTTCTTCACCTTTCCGATGCTGCCGCTCTGTCCGGCTCCCGGAGCCGAAGAAGCGGCTTCTTCGCGCAAAGACGATTGTACCGCTCACAGTGCTCTCTTAGCGCCGCTTCTGCCGAAAGAAGCCCGGGAGCGGCTCTTAGCTCCGGAGAGCATCGTACCTTCGTCTTTAGTGTCTTTTGTGGTCTACATCCTAGCAGAAAGCTTTTCCACTCTGTCTGGCAAGGAAAACCTGCGGGAGCACAGAAAACATCTCCCATCGTGTTCTGGACGTTGCACGGAGGTCTGCCAAGTGTTTGGCATGAAGGAAAGAAAAGTTGTCCAAAACAGCTTCCAATCGAAGATTCATGTGATTGGAAACGTCAGGAAAGTTGTAAGGTACTGTTTTCTATCAGTTGGCAAGCTGCGCACACAATCCCAGTGTTGTACAGCTTCCTTCTTCACCTTTGCGATGCTGCCGCTCTCTCCGGCTCCCGGAGCCGAAGAAGCGGCTTCTTCGCGCAAAGACGATTGTACCGCTCACAGTGCTCTCTTAGCACCGCTTCTGCCGAAAGAAGCCCGGGAGCGGCTCTTAGCTCCGGAGAGCATCGTACCTTCGTCTTTAGTGTCTTTTGTGGTCTACATCCTAGCAGAAAGCTTTTCCACTCTGTCTGGCAAGGAAAACCTGCGGGAGCACAGAAAACATCTCCCATCGTCTTCTGGACGTTGCACGGAGGTCTGCCAAGTGTTTGGCATGAAGGAAAGAAAAGTTGTCCAAAACAGCTTCCAATCGAAGATTCATGTGTTTGGAAACGTCAGGAAAGTTGTAAGGTACTGTTTTCTATCAGTTGGCAAGCTGCGCACACAATCCCAGTGTTGTACAGCTTCCTTCTTCACCTTTCCGTTGCTGCCGCTCTCTCCGGCTCCTGGAGCCGAAGAAGCGGCTTCTTCGCGCAAAGACGATTGTACCGCTCACAGTGCTCTCTTAGCGCCGCTTCTGCCGAAAGAAGCCCGGGAGCGGCTCTTAGCTCCGGAGAGCATCGTACCTGCGTCTTTAGCCTCTTTTGTGGTCTACATCCTAGCAGAAAACTTTTCCACTCTGTCTGGCAAGGAAAACCTGCGGGAGCACAGAAAACATCTCCCATCGTGTTCTGGACGTTGCACGGAGGTCTGCCAAGTGTTTGGCATGAAGGAAAGAAAAGTTGTCCAAAACAGCTTCCAATCGAAGATTCATGTGATTGGAAACGTCAGGAAAGTGTAAGGTACTGTTTTCTATCAGTTGGCAAGCTGCGCACACAATCCCAGTGTTGTACAGCTTCCTTCTTCACCTTTGCGATGCTGCCGCTCTCTCCGGCTCCCGGAGCCGAAGAAGCGGCTTCTTCGCGCAAAGACGATTGTACCGCTCACAGTGCTCTCTTAGCGCCGCTTCTGCCGAAAGAAGCCCGGGAGCGGCTCTTAGCTCCGGAGAGCATCGTACCTGCGTCTTTAGCGTCTTTTGTGGTCTACATCCTAGCAGAAAGCTTTTCCACTCTGTCTGGCAAGGAAAACCTGCGGGAGCACAGAAAACATCTCCCATCGTCTTCTGGACGTTGCACGGAGGTCTGCCAAGTGTTTGGCATGAAGGAAAGAAAAGTTGTCCAAAACAGCTTCCAATCGAAGATTCATGTGATTGGAAACGTCAGGAAAGTGTAAGGTACTGTTTTCTATCAGTTGGCAAGCTGCGCACACAATCCCAGTGTTGTACAGCTTCCTTCTTCACCTTTGCGATGCTGCCGCTCTCTCCGGCTCCCGGAGCCGAAGAAGCGGCTTCTTCGCGCAAAGACGATTGTACCGCTCACAGTGCTCTCTTAGCGCCGCTTCTGCCGAAAGAAGCCCGGGAGTGGCTCTTAGCTCCGGAGAGCATCGTACCTGCGTCTTTAGCCTCTTTTGTGGTCTACATCCTAGCAGAAAGCTTTTCCACTCTGTCTGGCAAGGAAAACCTGCGGGAGCACAGAAAACATCTCCCATCGTGTTCTGGACGTTGCACGGAGGTCTGCCAAGTGTTTGGCATGAAGGAAAGAAAAGTTGTCCAAAACAGCTTCCAATCGAAGATTCATGTGATTGGAAACGTCAGGAAAGTGTAAGGTACTGTTTTCTATCAGTTGGCAAGCTGCGCACACAATCCCAGTGTTGTACAGCTTCCTTCTTCACCTTTCCGTTGCTGCCGCTCTCTCCGGCTCCCGGAGCCGAAGAAGCGGCTTCTTCGCGCAAAGACGATTGTACCGCTCACAGTGCTCTCTTAGCGCCGCTTCTGCCGAAAGAAGCCCGGCAGCGGCTCTTAGCTCCGGAGAGCATCGTACCTGCGTCTTTAGCGTCTTTTGTGGTCTACATCCTAGCAGAAAGCTTTTCCACTCTGTCTGGCAAGGAAAACCTGCGGGAGCACAGAAAACATCTCCCATCGTGTTCTGGACGTTGCACGGAGGTCTGCCAAGTGTTTGGCATGAAGGAAAGAAAAGTTGTCCAAAACAGCTTCCAATCGAAGATTCATGTGTTTGGAAACGTCAGGAAAGTGTAAGGTACTGTTTTCTATCAGTTGGCGAGCTGCGCACACAATGCCAGTGTTGTACAGCTTCCTTCTTCACCTTTGCGATGCTGCCGCTCTCTCCGGCTCCCGGAGCCGAAGAAGCGGCTTCTTCGCGCAAAGACGATTGTACCGCTCACAGTGCTCTCTTAGCGCCGCTTCTGCCGAAAGAAGGCCGGGAGCGGCTCTTAGCTCCGGAGAGCATCGTACCTTTGTCTTTAGCGTCTTTTGTGGTCTACATCCTAGCAGAAAGCTTTTCCACTCTGTCTGGCAAGGAAAACCTGCGGGAGCACAGAAAACATCTCCCATCGTCTTCTGGACGTTGCACGGAGGTCTGCCAAGTGTTTGGCATGAAGGAAAGAAAAGTTGTCCAAAACAGCTTCCAATCGAAGATTCGTGTGATTGGAAACGTCAGGAAAGTGTAAGGTACTGTCTTCTATCAGTTGGCAAGCTGCGCACACAATGCCAGTGTTGTACAGCTTCCTTCTTCACCTTTCCGATGCTGCCGCTCTGTCCGGCTCCCGGAGCCGAAGAAGCGGCTTCTTCGCGCAAAGACGATTGTACCGCTCACAGTGCTCTCTTAGCGCCGCTTCTGCCGAAAGAAGCCCGGGAGCGGCTCTTAGCTCCGGAGAGCATCGTACCTTTGTCTTTAGCGTCTTTTGTGGTCTACATCCTAGCAGAAAGCTTTTCCACTCTGTCTGGCAAGGAAAACCTGCGGGAGCACAGAAAACATCTCCCATCGTGTTCTGGACGTTGCACGGAGGTCTGCCAAGTGTTTGGCATGAAGGAAAGAAAAGTTGTCCAAAACAGCTTCCAATCGAAGATTCGTGTGATTGGAAACGTCAGGAAAGTGTAAGGTTCTGTTTTCTATCAGTTGGCAAGCTGCGCACACAATGCCAGTGTTGTACAGCTTCCTTCTTCACCTTTCCGATGCTGCCGCTCTCTCCGGCTCCCGGAGCCGAAGAAGCGGCTTCTTCGCGCAAAGACGATTGTACCGCTCACAGTGCTCTCTTAGCGCCGCTTCTGCCGAAAGAAGCCCGGGAGCGGCTCTTAGCTCCGGAGAGCATCGTACCTTCGTCTTTAGCGTCTTTTGTGGTCTACATCCTAGCAGAAAGCTTTTCCACTCTGTCTGGCAAGGAAAACCTGCGGGAGCACAGAAAACATCTCCCATCGTCTTCTGGACGTTGCACGGAGGTCTGCCAAGTGTTTGGCATGAAGGAAAGAAAAGTTGTCCAAAACAGCTTCCAATCGAAGATTCATGTGATTGGAAACCTCAGGAAAGTTGTAAGGTACTGTTTTCTATCAGTTGGCAAGCTGCGCACACAATCCCAGTGTTGTACAGCTTCCTTCTTCACCTTTGCGATGCTGCCGCTCTCTCCGGCTCCCGGAGCCGAAGAATCGGCTTCTTCGCGCAAAGACGATTGTACCGCTCACAGTGCTCTCTTAGCGCCGCTTCTGCCGAAAGAAGCCCGGGAGCGGCTCTTAGCTCCGGAGAGCATCGTACCTTCGTCTTTAGTGTCTTTTGTGGTCTACATCCTAGCAGAAAGCTTTTCCACTCTGTCTGGCAAGGAAAACCTGCGGGAGCACAGAAAACATCTCCCATCGTCTTCTGGACGTTGCACGGAGGTCTGCCAAGTGTTTGGCATGAAGGAAAGAAAAGTTGTCCAAAACAGCTTCCAATCGAAGATTCGTGTGATTGGAAACGTCAGGAAAGTGTAAGGTACTGTTTTCTATCAGTTGGCAAGCTGCGCACACAATCCCAGTGTTGTACAGCTTCCTTCTTCACCTTTGCGATGCTGCCGCTCTGTCCGGCTCCCGGAGCCGAAGAAGCGGCTTCTTCGCGCAAAGACGATTGTACCGCTCACAGTGCTCTCTTAGCGCCGCTTCTGCCGAAAGAAGCCCGGGAGCGGCTCTTAGCTCCGGAGACCATCGTACCTTCGTCTTTAGCGTCTTTTGTGGTCTACATCCTAGCAGAAAGCTTTTCCACTCTGTCTGGCAAGGAAAACCTGCGGGAGCACAGAAAACATCTCCCATCGTGTTCTGGACGTTGCACGGAGGTCTGCCAAGTGTTTGGCATGAAGGAAAGAAAAGTTGTCCAAAACAGCTTCCAATCGAAGATTCATGTGATTGGAAACGTCAGGAAAGTTGTAAGGTACTGTTTTCTATCAGTTGGCAAGCTGCGCACACAATCCCAGTGTTGTACAGCTTCCTTCTTCACCTTTCCGTTGCTGCCGCTCTCTCCGGCTCCCGGAGCCGAAGAAGCGGCTTCTTCGCGCAAAGACGATTGTACAGCTCACAGTGCTCTCTTAGCGCCGCTTCTGCCGAAAGAAGCCCGGGAGCGGCTCTTAGCTCCGGAGAGCATCGTACCTTCGTCTTTAGCGTCTTTTGTGGTCTACATCCTAGCAGAAAGCTTTTCCACTCTGTCTGGTAAGGAAAACCTGCGGGAGCACAGAAAACATCTCCCATCGTGTTCTGGACGTTGCACGGAGGTCTGCCAAGTGTTTGGCATGAAGGAAAGAAAAGTAGTCCAAAACAGCTTCCAATCGAAGATTCATGTGATTGGAAACATCAGGAAAGTGTAAGGTACTCTTTTCTATCAGTTGGCAAGCTGCGCACACAATCCCAGTGTTGTACAACTTCCTTCTTCACCTTTCCGTTGCGGCCGCTCTCTCCGGCTCCCGGAGCCGAAGAAGCGGCTTCTTCGCGCAAAGACGATTGTACCGCTCACAGTGCTCTCTTAGCGCCGCTTCTGCCGAAAGAAGCCCGGGAGCGGCTCTTAGCTCCGGAGAGCATCGTACCTGCGTCTTTAGCGTCTTTTGTGGTCTACATCCTAGCAGAAAGCTTTTCCACTCTGTCTGGCAAGGAAAACCTGCGGGAGCACAGAAAACATCTCCCATCGTCTTCTGGACGTTGCACGGAGGTCTGCCAAGTGTTTGGCATGAAGGAAAGAAAAGTTGTCCAAAACAGCTTCCAATCGAAGATTCATGTGATTGGAAACGTCAGAAAGTGTAAGGTACTGTTTTCTATCAGTTGGCAAGCTGCGCACACAATCCCAGTGTTGTACAGCTTCCTTCTTCACCTTTCCGATGCTGCCGCTCTGTCCGGCTCCCGGAGCCGAAGAAGCGGCTTCTTCGCGCAAAGACGATTGTACCGCTCACAGTGCTCTCTTAGCGCCGCTTCTGCCGAAAGAAGCCCGGGAGCGGCTCTTAGCTCCGGAGAGCATCGTACCTTCGTCTTCAGTGTCTTTTGTGGTCTACATCCTAGCAGAAAGCTTTTCCACTCTGTCTGGCAAGGAAAACCTGCGGGAGCACAGAAAACATCTCCCATCGTCTTCTGGACGTTGCACGGAGGTCTGCCAAGTGTTTGGCATGAAGGAAAGAAAAGTTGTCCAAAACAGCTTCCAATCGAAGATTCATGTGATTGGAAACGTCAGGAAAGTTGTAAGGTACTGTTTTCTATCAGTTGGCAAGCTGCGCACACAATCCCAGTGTTGTACAGCTTCCTTCTTCACCTTTCCGTTGCTGCCGCTCTCTCCGGCTCCCGGAGCCGAAGAAGCGGCTTCTTCGCGCAAAGACGATTGTACAGCTCACAGTGCTCTCTTAGCGCCGCTTCTGCCGAAAGAAGCCCGGGAGCGGCTCTTAGCTCCGGAGAGCATCGTACCTTCGTCTTTAGCGTCTTTTGTGGTCTACATCCTAGCAGAAAGCTTTTCCACTCTGTCTGGTAAGGAAAACCTGCGGGAGCACAGAAAACATCTCCCATCGTGTTCTGGACGTTGCACGGAGGTCTGCCAAGTGTTTGGCATGAAGGAAAGAAAAGTAGTCCAAAACAGCTTCCAATCGAAGATTCATGTGATTGGAAACATCAGGAAAGTGTAAGGTACTCTTTTCTATCAGTTGGCAAGCTGCGCACACAATCCCAGTGTTGTACAACTTCCTTCTTCACCTTTCCGTTGCTGCCGCTCTCTCCGGCTCCCGGAGCCGAAGAAGCGGCTTCTTCGCGCAAAGACGATTGTACCGCTCACAGTGCTCTCTTAGCGCCGCTTCTGCCGAAAGAAGCCCGGGAGCGGCTCTTAGCTCCGGAGAGCATCGTACCTGCGTCTTTAGCGTCTTTTGTGGTCTACATCCTAGCAGAAAGCTTTTCCACTCTGTCTGGCAAGGAAAACCTGCGGGAGCACAGAAAACATCTCCCATCGTCTTCTGGACGTTGCACGGAGGTCTGCCAAGTGTTTGGCATGAAGGAAAGAAAAGTTGTCCAAAACAGCTTCCAATCGAAGATTCATGTGATTGGAAACGTCAGAAAGTGTAAGGTACTGTTTTCTATCAGTTGGCAAGCTGCGCACACAATCCCAGTGTTGTACAGCTTCCTTCTTCACCTTTCCGATGCTGCCGCTCTGTCCGGCTCCCGGAGCCGAAGAAGCGGCTTCTTCGCGCAAAGACGATTGTACCGCTCACAGTGCTCTCTTAGCGCCGCTTCTGCCGAAAGAAGCCCGGGAGCGGCTCTTAGCTCCGGAGAGCATCGTACCTTCGTCTTTAGTGTCTTTTGTGGTCTACATCCTAGCAGAAAGCTTTTCCACTCTGTCTGGCAAGGAAAACCTGCGGGAGCACAGAAAACATCTCCCATCGTGTTCTGGACGTTGCACGGAGGTCTGCCAAGTGTTTGGCATGAAGGAAAGAAAAGTTGTCCAAAACAGCTTCCAATCGAAGATTCATGTGATTGGAAACGTCAGGAAAGTTGTAAGGTACTGTTTTCTATCACTTGGCAAGCTGCGCACACAATCCCAGTGTTGTACAGCTTCCTTCTTCACCTTTGCGATGCTGCCGCTCTCTCCGGCTCCCGGAGCCGAAGAAGCGGCTTCTTCGCGCAAAGACGATTGTACCGCTCACAGTGCTCTCTTAGCGCCGCTTCTGCCGAAAGAAGCCCGGGAGCGGCTCTTAGCTCCGGAGAGCATCGTACCTGCGTCTTTAGCGTCTTTTGTGGTCTACATCCTAGCAGAAAGCTTTTCCACTCTGTCTGGCAAGGAAAACCTGCGGGAGCACAGAAAACATCTCCCATCGTCTTCTGGACGTTGCACGGAGGTCTGCCAAGTGTTTGGCATGAAGGAAAGAAAAGTTGTCCAAAACAGCTTCCAATCGAAGATTCATGTGATTGGAAACGTCAGGAAAGTGTAAGGTACTGTTTTCTATCAGTTGGCAAGCTGCGCACACAATCCCAGTGTTGTACAGCTTCCTTCTTCACCTTTGCGATGCTGCCGCTCTGTCCGGCTCCCGGAGCCGAAGAAGCGGCTTCTTCGCGCAAAGACGATTGTACCGCTCACAGTGCTCTCTTAGCGCCGCTTCTGCCGAAAGAAGCCCGGGAGTGGCTCTTAGCTCCGGAGAGCATCGTACCTGCGTCTTTAGCCTCTTTTGTGGTCTACATCCTAGCAGAAAGCTTTTCCACTCTGTCTGGCAAGGAAAACCTGCGGGAGCACAGAAAACATCTCCCATCGTGTTCTGGACGTTGCACGGAGGTCTGCCAAGTGTTTGGCATGAAGGAAAGAAAAGTTGTCCAAAACAGCTTCCAATCGAAGATTCATGTGATTGGAAACGTCAGGAAAGTGTAAGGTACTGTTTTCTATCAGTTGGCAAGCTGCGCACACAATCCCAGTGTTGTACAGCTTCCTTCTTCACCTTTCCGTTGCTGCCGCTCTCTCCGGCTCCCGGAGCCGAAGAAGCGGCTTCTTCGCGCAAAGACGATTGTACCGCTCACAGTGCTCTCTTAGCGCCGCTTCTGCCGAAAGAAGGCCGGGAGCGGCTCTTAGCTCCGGAGAGCATCGTACCTTCGTCTTTAGCGTCTTTTGTGGTCTACATCCTAGCAGAAAGCTTTTCCACTCTGTCTGGCAAGGAAAACCTGCGGGAGCACAGAAAACATCTCCCATCGTCTTCTGGACGTTGCACGGAGGTCTGCCAAGTGTTTGGCATGAAGGAAAGAAAAGTTGTCCAAAACAGCTTCCAATCGAAGATTCATGTGATTGGAAACGTCAGGAAAGTTGTAAGGTACTGTTTTCTATCAGTTGGCAAGCTGCGCACACAATCCCAGTGTTGTACAGCTTCCTTCTTCACCTTTGCGATGCTGCCGCTCTCTCCGGCTCCCGGAGCCGAAGAAGCGGCTTCTTCGCGCAAAGACGATTGTACCGCTCACAGTGCTCTCTTAGCGCCGCTTCTGCCGAAAGAAGCCCGGGAGCGGCTCTTAGCTCCGGAGACCATCGTACCTTCGTCTTTAGTGTCTTTTGTGGTCTACATCCTAGCAGAAAGCTTTTCCACTCTGTCTGGCAAGGAAAACCTGCGGGAGCACAGAAAACATCTCCCATCGTCTTCTGGACGTTGCACGGAGGTCTGCCAAGTGTTTGGCATGAAGGAAAGAAAAGTTGTCCAAAACAGCTTCCAATCGAAGATTCATGTGTTTGGAAACGTCAGGAAAGTGTAAGGTACTGTTTTCTATCAGTTGGCAAGCTGCGCACACAATGCCAGTGTTGTACAGCTTCCTTCTTCACCTTTCCGTTGCTGCCGCTCTGTCCGGCTCCCGGAGCCGAAGAAGCGGCTTCTTCGCGCAAAGACGATTGTACCGCTCACAGTGCTCTCTTAGCGCCGCTTCTGCCGAAAGAAGCCCGGGAGCGGCTCTTAGCTCCGGAGAGCATCGTACCTGCGTCTTTAGCCTCTTTTGTGGTCTACATCCTAGCAGAAAACTTTTCCACTCTGTCTGGCAAGGAAAACCTGCGGGAGCACAGAAAACATCTCCCATCGTGTTCTGGACGTTGCACGGAGGTCTGCCAAGTGTTTGGCATGAAGGAAAGAAAAGTTGTCCAAAACAGCTTCCAATCGAAGATTCATGTGATTGGAAACGTCAGGAAAGTGTAAGGTACTGTTTTCTATCAGTTGGCAAGCTGCGCACACAATCCCAGTGTTGTACAGCTTCCTTCTTCACCTTTGCGATGCTGCCGCTCTCTCCGGCTCCCGGAGCCGAAGAAGCGGCTTCTTCGCGCAAAGACGATTGTACCGCTCACAGTGCTCTCTTAGCGCCGCTTCTGCCGAAAGAAGCCCGGGAGCGGCTCTTAGCTCCGGAGAGCATCGTACCTGCGTCTTTAGCGTCTTTTGTGGTCTACATCCTAGCAGAAAGCTTTTCCACTCTGTCTGGCAAGGAAAACCTGCGGGAGCACAGAAAACATCTCCCATCGTCTTCTGGACGTTGCACGGAGGTCTGCCAAGTGTTTGGCATGAAGGAAAGAAAAGTTGTCCAAAACAGCTTCCAATCGAAGATTCATGTGATTGGAAACATCAGGAAAGTGTAAGGTACTGTTTTCTATCAGTTGGCAAGCTGCGCACACAATCCCAGTGTTGTACAGCTTCCTTCTTCACCTTTGCGATGCTGCCGCTCTCTCCGGCTCCCGGAGCCGAAGAAGCGGCTTCTTCGCGCAAAGACGATTGTACCGCTCACAGTGCTCTCTTAGCGCCGCTTCTGCCGAAAGAAGCCCGGGAGTGGCTCTTAGCTCCGGAGAGCATCGTACCTGCGTCTTTAGCCTCTTTTGTGGTCTACATCCTAGCAGAAAGCTTTTCCACTCTGTCTGGCAAGGAAAACCTGCGGGAGAACAGAAAACATCTCCCATCGTGTTCTGGACGTTGCACGGAGGTCTGCCAAGTGTTTGGCATGAAGGAAAGAAAAGTTGTCCAAAACAGCTTCCAATCGAAGATTCATGTGATTGGAAACGTCAGGAAAGTGTAAGGTACTGTTTTCTATCAGTTGGCAAGCTGCGCACACAATCCCAGTGTTGTACAGCTTCCTTCTTCACCTTTCCGTTGCTGCCGCTCTCTCCGGCTCCCGGAGCCGAAGAAGCGGCTTCTTCGCGCAAAGACGATTGTACCGCTCACAGTGCTCTCTTAGCGCCGCTTCTGCCGAAAGAAGCCCGGGAGCGGCTCTTAGCTCCGGAGAGCATCGTACCTGCGTCTTTAGCCTCTTTTGTGGTCTACATCCTAGCAGAAAGCTTTTCCACTCTGTCTGGCAAGGAAAACCTGCGGGAGCACAGAAAACATCTCCCATCGTGTTCTGGACGTTGCACGGAGGTCTGCCAAGTGTTTGGCATGAAGGAAAGAAAAGTTGTCCAAAACAGCTTCCAATCGAAGATTCATGTGTTTGGAAACGTCAGGAAAGTGTAAGGTACTGTTTTCTATCAGTTGGCGAGCTGCGCACACAATGCCAGTGTTGTACAGCTTCCTTCTTCACCTTTGCGATGCTGCCGCTCTCTCCGGCTCCCGGAGCCGAAGAAGCGGCTTCTTCGCGCAAAGACGATTGTACCGCTCACAGTGCTCTCTTAGCGCCGCTTCTGCCGAAAGAAGGCCGGGAGCGGCTCTTAGCTCCGGAGAGCATCGTACCTTCGTCTTTAGCGTCTTTTGTGGTCTACATCCTAGCAGAAAGCTTTTCCACTCTGTCTGGCAAGGAAAACCTGCGGGAGCACAGAAAACATCTCCCATCGTCTTCTGGACGTTGCACGGAGGTCTGCCAAGTGTTTGGCATGAAAGAAAGAAAAGTTGTCCAAAACAGCTTCCAATCGAAGATTCGTGTGATTGGAAACGTCAGGAAAGTGTAAGGTACTGTTTTCTATCAGTTGGCAAGCTGCGCACACAATCCCAGTGTTGTACAGCTTCCTTCTTCACCTTTCCGATGCTGCCGCTCTGTCCGGCTCCCGGAGCCGAAGAAGCGGCTTCTTCGCGCAAAGACGATTGTACCGCTCACAGTGCTCTCTTAGCGCCGCTTCTGCCGAAAGAAGGCCGGGAGCGGCTCTTAGCTCCGGAGAGCATCGTACCTTTGTCTTTAGCGTCTTTTGTGGTCTACATCCTAGCAGAAAGCTTTTCCACTCTGTCTGGTAAGGAAAACCTGCGGGAGCACAGAAAACATCTCCCATCGTCTTCTGGACGTTGCACGGAGGTCTGCCAAGTGTTTGGCATGAAGGAAAGAAAAGTTGTCCAAAACAGCTTCCAATCGAAGATTCGTGTGATTGGAAACGTCAGGAAAGTGTAAGGTACTGTTTTCTATCAGTTGGCAAGCTGCGCACACAATGCCAGTGTTGTACAGCTTCCTTCTTCACCTTTCCGATGCTGCCGCTCTCTCCGGCTCCCAGAGCCGAAGAAGCGGCTTCTTCGCGCAAAGACGATTGTACCGCTCACAGTGCTCTCTTAGCGCCGCTTCTGCCGAAAGAAGCCCGGGAGCGGCTCTTAGCTCCGGAGAGCATCGTACCTTCGTCTTTAGCGTCTTTTGTGGTCTACATCCTAGCAGAAAGCTTTTCCACTCTGTCTGGCAAGGAAAACCTGCGGGAGCACAGAAAACATCTCCCATCGTCTTCTGGACGTTGCACGGAGGTCTGCCAAGTGTTTGGCATGAAGGAAAGAAAAGTTGTCCAAAACAGCTTCCAATCGAAGATTCATGTGATTGGAAACATCAGGAAAGTGTAAGGTACTGTTTTCTATCAGTTGGCAAGCTGCGCACACAATCCCAGTGTTGTACAGCTTCCTTCTTCACCTTTGCGATGCTGCCGCTCTCTCCGGCTCCCGGAGCCGAAGAATCGGCTTCTTCGCGCAAAGACGATTGTACCGCTCACAGTGCTCTCTTAGCGCCGCTTCTGCCGAAAGAAGCCCGGGAGCGGCTCTTAGCTCCGGAGAGCATCGTACCTTCGTCTTTAGTGTCTTTTGTGGTCTACATCCTAGCAGAAAGCTTTTCCACTCTGTCTGGCAAGGAAAACCTGCGGGAGCACAGAAAACATCTCCCATCGTGTTCTGGACGTTGCACGGAGGTCTGCCAAGTGTTTGGCATGAAGGAAAGAAAAGTTGTCCAAAACAGCTTCCAATCGAAGATTCGTGTGATTGGAAACGTCAGGAAAGTGTAAGGTACTGTTTTCTATCAGTTGGCAAGCTGCGCACACAATCCCAGTGTTGTACAGCTTCCTTCTTCACCTTTGCGATGCTGCCGCTCTGTCCGGCTCCCGGAGCCGAAGAAGCGGCTTCTTCGCGCAAAGACGATTGTACCGCTCACAGTGCTCTCTTAGCGCCGCTTCTGCCGAAAGAAGCCCGGGAGCGGCTCTTAGCTCCGGAGACCATCGTACCTTCGTCTTTAGCGTCTTTTGTGGTCTACATCCTAGCAGAAAGCTTTTCCACTCTGTCTGGCAAGGAAAACCTGCGGGAGCACAGAAAACATCTCCCATCGTCTTCTGGACGTTGCACGGAGGTCTGCCAAGTGTTTGGCATGAAGGAAAGAAAAGTTGTCCAAAACAGCTTCCAATCGAAGATTCATGTGATTGGAAACGTCAGGAAAGTTGTAAGGTACTGTTTTCTATCAGTTGGCAAGCTGCGCACACAATCCCAGTGTTGTACAGCTTCCTTCTTCACCTTTCCGTTGCTGCCGCTCTCTCCGGCTCCCGGAGCCGAAGAAGCGGCTTCTTCGCGCAAAGACGATTGTACAGCTCACAGTGCTCTCTTAGCGCCGCTTCTGCCGAAAGAAGCCCGGGAGCGGCTCTTAGCTCCGGAGAGCATCGTACCTTCGTCTTTAGCGTCTTTTGTGGTCTACATCCTAGCAGAAAGCTTTTCCACTCTGTCTGGTAAGGAAAACCTGCGGGAGCACAGAAAACATCTCCCATCGTGTTCTGGACGTTGCACGGAGGTCTGCCAAGTGTTTGGCATGAAGGAAAGAAAAGTTGTCCAAAACAGCTTCCAATCGAAGATTCATGTGATTGGAAATGTCAGGAAAGTTGTAAGGTACTGTTTTCTATCAGTTGGCAAGCTGCGCACACAATCCCAGTGTTGTACAGCTTCCTTCTTCACCTTTGCGATGCTGCCGCTCTGTCCGGCTCCCGGAGCCGAAGAAGCGGCTTCTTCGCGGAAAGACGATTGTACCGCTCACAGTGCTCTCTTAGCGCCGCTTCTGCCGAAAGAAGCCCGGGAGCGGCTCTTAGCTCCGGAGAGCATCGTACCTTCGTCTTTAGTGTCTTTTGTGGTCTACATCCTAGCAGAAAGCTTTTCCACTCTGTCTGGTAAGGAAAACCTGCGGGAGCACAGAAAACATCTCCCATCGTGTTCTGGACATTGCACGGAGGTCTGCCAAGTGTTTGGCATGAAGGAAAGAAAAGTTGTCCAAAACAGCTTCCAATCGAAGATTCATGTGATTGGAAACGTCAGGAAAGTGTAAGGTACTGTTTTCTATCAGTTGGCAAGCTGCGCACACAATGCCAGTGTTGTACAGCTTCCTTCTTCACCTTTCCGATGCTGCCGCTCTGTTCGGCTCCCGGAGCCGAAGAAGCGGCTTCTTTGCGCAAAGACGATTGTACCGCTCACAGTGCTCTCTTAGCGCCGCTTCTGCCGAAAGAAGCCCGGGAGCGGCTCTTAGCTCCGGAGAGCATCGTACCTTCGTCTTTAGCGTCTTTTGTGGTCTACATCCTAGCAGAAAGCTTTTCCACTCTGTCTGGCAAGGAAAACCTGCGGGAGCACAGAAAACATCTCCCATCGTCTTCTGGACGTTGCACGGAGGTCTGCCAAGTGTTTGGCATGAAGGAAAGAAAAGTAGTCCAAAACAGCTTCCAATCGAAGATTCATGTGATTGGAAACATCAGGAAAGTGTAAGGTACTGTTTTCTATCAGTTGGCAAGCTGCGCACACAATCCCAGTGTTGTACAGCTTACTTCTTCACCTTTACGATGCTGCCGCTCTCTCCGGCTCCCGGAGCCGAAGAAGCGGCTTCTTCGCGCAAAGACGATTGTACCGCTCACAGTGCTCTCTTAGCGCCGTTTCTGCAGAAAGAAGCCCGGGAGCGGCTCTTAGCTCCGGAGAGCATCGTACCTTCGTCTTTAGCGTCTTTTGTGGTCTACATCCTAGCAGAAAGCTTTTCCACTCTGTCTGGCAAGGAAAACCTGCGGGAGCACAGAAAACATCTCCCATCGTGTTCTGGACGTTGCACGGAGGTCTGCCAAGTGTTTGGCATGAAGGAAAGAAAAGTAGTCCAAAACAGCTTCCAATCGAAGATTCATGTGATTGGAAACGTCAGGAAAGTGTAAGGTACTGTTTTCTATCAGTTGGCAAGCTGCGCACACAATCCCAGTGTTGTACAGCTTCCTTCTTCACCTTTCCGTTGCTGCCGCTCTCTCCGGCTCCCGGAGCCGAAGAAGCGGCTTCTTCGCGCAAAGACGATTGTACCGCTCACAGTGCTCTCTTAGCGCCGCTTCTGCCGAAAGAAGGCCGGGAGCGGCTCTTAGCTCCGGAGAGCATCGTACCTGCGTCTTTAGTGTCTTTTGTGGTCTACATCCTAGCAGAAAGCTTTTCCACTCTGTCTGGCAAGGAAAACCTGCGGGAGCACAGAAAACATCTCCCATCGTCTTCTGGACGTTGCACGGAGGACTGCCAAGTGTTTGGCATGAAGGAAAGAAAAGTTGTCCAAAACAGCTTCCAATCGAAGATTCGTGTGATTGGAAACGTCAGGAAAGTGTAAGGTACTGTTTTCTATCAGTTGGCAAGCTGCGCACACAATCCCAGTGTTGTACAGCTTCCTTCTTCACCTTTGCGATGCTGCCGCTCTGTCCGGCTCCCGGAGCCGAAGAAGCGGCTTCTTCGCGCAAAGACGATTGTACCGCTCACAGTGCTCTCTTAGCGCCGCTTCTGCCGAAAGAAGCCCGGGAGCGGCTCTTAGCTCCGGAGAGCATCGTACCTTCGTCTTTAGCGTCTTTTGTGGTCTACATCCTAGCAGAAAGCTTTTCCACTCTGTCTGGTAAGGAAAACCTGCGGGAGCACAGAAAACATCTCCCATCGTGTTCTGGACGTTGCACAGAGGTCTGCCAAGTGTTTGGCATGAAGGAAAGAAAAGTTGTCCAAAACAGCTTCCAATCGAAGATTCATGTGATTGGAAACATCAGGAAAGTGTAAGGTACTGTTTTCTATCACTTGGCAAGCTGCGCACACAATCCCAGTGTTGTACAGCTTCCTTCTTCACCTTTCCGTTGCTGCCGCTCTCTCCGGCTCCCGGAGCCGAAGAAGCGGCTTCTTCGCGCAAAGACGATTGTACCTCTCACAGTGCTCTCTTAGCACCGTTTCTGCCAAAAGAAGCCCGGGAGTGGCTCTTAGCTCCGGAGAGCATCGTACCTTCGTCTTTAGCGTCTTTTGTGGTCTACATCCTAGCAGAAAGCTTTTCCACTCTATCTGGCAAGGAAAACCTGCGGGAGCACAGAAAACATCTCCCATCGTGTTCTGGACGTTGCACGGAGGTCTGCCAAGTGTTTGGCATGAAGGAAAGAAAAGTTGTCCAAAACAGCTTCCAATCGAAGATTCGTGTGATTGGAAACGTCAGGAAAGTGTAAGGTACTGTTTTCTATCAGTTGGCAAGCTGCGCACACAATCCCAGTGTTGTACAGCTTCCTTCTTCACCTTTGCGATGCTGCCGCTCTGTCCGGTTCCCGGAGCCGAAGAAGCGGCTTCTTCGCGCAAAGACGATTGTACCGCTCACAGTGCTCTCTTAGCGCCGCTTCTGCCGAAAGAAGCCCGGGAGCGGCTCTTAGCTCCGGAGAGCATCGTACCTTCGTCTTTAGCGTCTTTTGTGGTCTACATCCTAGCAGAAAGCTTTTCCACTCTGTCTGGCAAGGAAAACCTGCGGGAGCACAGAAAACATCTCCCATCGTCTTCTGGACGTTGCACGGAGGTCTGCCAAGTGTTTGGCATGAAGGAAAGAAAAGTTGTCCAAAACAGCTTCCAATCGAAGATTCATGTGATTGGAAACGTCAGAAAGTGTAAGGTACTGTTTTCTATCAGTTGGCAAGCTGCGCACACAATCCCAGTGTTGTACAGCTTCCTTCTTCACCTTTCCGATGCTGCCGCTCTGTCCGGCTCCCGGAGCCGAAGAAGCGGCTTCTTCGCGCAAAGACGATTGTACCGCTCACAGTGCTCTCTTAGCGCCGCTTCTGCCGAAAGAAGCCCGGGAGCGGCTCTTAGCTCCGGAGAGCATCATACCTTCGTCTTTAGCGTCTTTTGTGGTCTACATCCTAGCAGAAAGCTTTTCCACTCTATCTGGCAAGGAAAACCTGCGGGAGCACAGAAAACATCTCCCATCGTGTTCTGGACGTTGCACGGAGGTCTGCTAAGTGTTTGGCATGAAGGAAAGAAAAGTTGTCCAAAACAGCTTCCAATCGAAGATTCATGTGTTTGGAAACGTCAGGAAAGTGTAAGGTACTGTTTTCTATCAGTTGGCGAGCTGCGCACACAATGCCAGTGTTGGACAGCTTCCTTCTTCACCTTTGCGATGCTGCCGCTCTCTCCGGCTCCCGGAGCCGAAGAAGCGGCTTCTTCGCGCAAAGACGATTGTACCGCTCACAGTGCTCTCTTAGCGCCGCTTCTGCCGAAAGAAGGCCGGGAGCGGCTCTTAGCTCCGGAGAGCATCGTACCTTCGTCTTTAGCGTCTTTTGTGGTCTACATCCTAGCAGAAAGCTTTTCCACTCTGTCTGGCAAGGAAAACCTGCGGGAGCACAGAAAACATCTCCCATCGTCTTCTGGACGTTGCACGGAGGTCTGCCAAGTGTTTGGCATGAAAGAAAGAAAAGTTGTCCAAAACAGCTTCCAATCGAAGATTCGTGTGATTGGAAACGTCAGGAAAGTGTAAGGTACTGTTTTCTATCAGTTGGCAAGCTGCGCACACAATCCCAGTGTTGTACAGCTTCCTTCTTCACCTTTCCGATGCTGCCGCTCTGTCCGGCTCCCGGAGCCGAAGAAGCGGCTTCTTCGCGCAAAGACGATTGTACCGCTCACAGTGCTCTCTTAGCGCCGCTTCTGCCGAAAGAAGCCCGGGAGCGGCTCTTAGCTCCGGAGAGCATCGTACCTTTGTCTTTAGCGTCTTTTGTGGTCTACATCCTAGCAGAAAGCTTTTCCACTCTGTCTGGCAAGGAAAACCTGCGGGAGCACAGAAAACATCTCCCATCGTGTTCTGGACGTTGCACGGAGGTCTGCCAAGTGTTTGGCATGAAGGAAAGAAAAGTTGTCCAAAACAGCTTCCAATCGAAGATTCGTGTGATTGGAAACGTCAGGAAAGTGTAAGGTACTGTTTTCTATCAGTTGGCAAGCTGCGCACACAATCCCAGTGTTGTACAGCTTCCTTCTTCACCTTTCCGATGCTGCCGCTCTGTCCGGCTCCCGGAGCCGAAGAAGCGGCTTCTTCGCGCAAAGACGATTGTACCGCTCACAGTGCTCTCTTAGCGCCGCTTCTGCCGAAAGAAGCCCGGGAGCGGCTCTTAGCTCCGGAGAGCATCGTACCTGCGTCTTTAGCGTCTTTTGTGGTCTACGTCCTAGCAGAAAGCTTTTCCACTCTGTCTGGCAAGGAAAACCTGCGGGAGCACAGAAAACATCTCCCATCGTGTTCTGGACGTTGCACGGAGGTCTGCCAAGTGTTTGGCATGAAGGAAAGAAAAGTTGTCCAAAACAGCTTCCAATCGAAGATTCGTGTGATTGGAAACGTCAGGAAAGTTGTAAGGTACTGTTTTCTATCAGTTGGCAAGCTGCGCACACAATGCCAGTGTTGTACAGCTGCCTTCTTCACCTTTGCGATGCTGCCGCTCTGTCCGGCTCCCGGAGCCGAAGAAGCGGCTTCTTCGCGCAAAGACGATTGTACCGCTCACAGTGCTCTCTTAGCGCCGCTTCTGCCGAAAGAAGCCCGGGAGCGGCTCTTAGCTCCGGAGAGCATCGTACCTTCGTCTTTAGCGTCTTTTGTGGTCTACATCCTAGCAGAAAGCTTTTCCACTCTGTCTGGTAAGGAAAACCTGCGGGAGCACAGAAAACATCTCCCATCGTGTTCTGGACGTTGCACGGAGGTCTGCCAAGTGTTTGGCATGAAGGAAAGAAAAGTTGTCCAAAACAGCTTCCAATCGAAGATTCATGTGATTGGAAACGTCAGGAAAGTGTAAGGTACTGTTTTCTATCAGTTGGCAAGCTGCGCACACAATCCCAGTGTTGTACAGCTTCCTTCTTCACCTTTCCGTTGCTGCCGCTCTCTCCGGCTCCCGGAGCCGAAGAAGCGGCTTCTTCGCGCAAAGACGATTGTACCGCTCACAGTGCTCTCTTAGCGCCGCTTCTGCCGAAAGAAGCCCGGGAGCGGCTCTTAGCTCCGGAGAGCATCGTACCTTCGTCTTTAGCGTCTTTTGTGGTCTACATCCTAGCAGAAAGCTTTTTCACTCTGTCTGGCAAGGAAAACCTGCGGGAGCACAGAAAACATCTCCCATCGTCTTCTGGACGTTGCACGGAGGACTGCCAAGTGTTTGGCATGAAGGAAAGAAAAGTTGTCCAAAACAGCTTCCAATCGAAGATTCGTGTGATTGGAAACGTCAGGAAAGTGTAAGGTACTGTTTTCTATCAGTTGGCAAGCTGCGCACACAATCCCAGTGTTGTACAGCTTCCTTCTTCACCTTTGCGATGCTGCCGCTCTGTCCGGCTCCCGGAGCCGAAGAAGCGGCTTCTTCGCGCAAAGACGATTGTACCGCTCACAGTGCTCTCTTAGCGCCGCTTCTGCCGAAAGAAGCCCGGGAGCGGCTCTTAGCTCCGGAGAGCATCGTACCTTCGTCTTTAGCGTCTTTTGTGGTCTACATCCTAGCAGAAAGCTTTTCCACTCTGTCTGGTAAGGAAAACCTGCGGGAGCACAGAAAACATCTCCCATCGTGTTCTGGACGTTGCACAGAGGTCTGCCAAGTGTTTGGCATGAAGGAAAGAAAAGTTGTCCAAAACAGCTTCCAATCGAAGATTCATGTGATTGGAAACATCAGGAAAGTGTAAGGTACTGTTTTCTATCACTTGGTAAGCTGCGCACACAATCCCAGTGTTGTACAGCTTCCTTCTTCACCTTTCCGTTGCTGCCGCTCTCTCCGGCTCCCGGAGCCGAAGAAGCGGCTTCTTCGCGCAAAGACGATTGTACCTCTCACAGTGCTCTCTTAGCGCCGTTTCTGCCAAAAGAAGCCCGGGAGCGGCTCTTAGCTCCGGAGAGCATCGTACCTTCGTCTTTAGCGTCTTTTGTGGTCTACATCCTAGCAGAAAGCTTTTCCACTCTATCTGGCAAGGAAAACCTGCGGGAGCACAGAAAACATCTCCCATCATGTTCTGGACGTTGCACGGAGGTCTGCCAAGTGTTTGGCATGAAGGAAAGAAAAGTTGTCCAAAACAGCTTCCAATCGAAGATTCGTGTGATTGGAAACGTCAGGAAAGTGTAAGGTACTGTTTTCTATCAGTTGGCAAGCTGCGCACACAATCCCAGTGTTGTACAGCTTCCTTCTTCACCTTTGCGATGCTGCCGCTCTGTCCGGCTCCCGGAGCCGAAGAAGCGGCTTCTTCGCGCAAAGACGATTGTACCGCTCACAGTGCTCTCTTAGCGCCGCTTCTGCCGAAAGAAGCCCGGGAGCGGCTCTTAGCTCCGGAGAGCATCGTACCTTCGTCTTTAGCGTCTTTTGTGGTCTACATCCTAGCAGAAAGCTTTTCCACTCTGTCTGGCAAGGAAAACCTGCGGGAGCACAGAAAACATCTCCCATCGTCTTCTGGACGTTGCACGGAGGTCTGCCAAGTGTTTGGCATGAAGGAAAGAAAAGTAGTCCAAAACAGCTTCCAATCGAAGATTCGTGTGATTGGAAACGTCAGGAAAGTGTAAGGTACTGTTTTCTATCAGTTGGCAAGCTGCGCACACAATCCCAGTGTTGTACAGCTTCCTTCTTCACCTTTCCGTTGCTGCCGCTCTCTCCGGCTCCCGGAGCCGAAGAAGCGGCTTCTTCGCGCAAAGACGATTGTACCGCTCACAGTGCTCTCTTAGCGCCGCTTCTGCCGAAAGAAGCCCGGGAGCGGCTCTTAGCTCCGGAGAGCATCGTACCTGCGTCTTTAGCGTCTTTTGTGGTCTACATCCTAGCAGAAAGCTTTTCCACTCTGTCTGGCAAGGAAAACCTGCGGGAGCACAGAAAACATCTCCCATCGTCTTCTGGACGTTGCACGGAGGTCTGCCAAGTGTTTGGCATGAAGGAAAGAAAAGTTGTCCAAAACAGCTTCCAATCGAAGATTCATGTGATTGGAAACGTCAGAAAGTGTAAGGTACTGTTTTCTATCAGTTGGCAAGCTGCGCACACAATGCCAGTGTTGTACAGCTTCCTTCTTCACCTTTGCGATGCTGCCGCTCTCTCCGGCTCCCGGAGCCGAAGAAGCGGCTTCTTCGCGCAAAGACGATTGTACCGCTCACAGTGCTCTCTTAGCGCCGCTTCTGCCGAAAGAAGCCCGGGAGCGGCTCTTAGCTCCGGAGAGCATCGTACCTGCGTCTTTAGCGTCTTTTGTGGTCTACATCCTAGCAGAAAGCTTTTCCACTCTGTCTGGCAAGGAAAACCTGCGGGAGCACAGAAAACATCTCCCATCGTCTTCTGGACGTTGCACGGAGGTCTGCCAAGTGTTTGGCATGAAGGAAAGAAAAGTTGTCCAAAACAGCTTCCAATCGAAGATTCGTGTGATTGGAAACGTCAGGAAAGTTGTAAGGTACTGTTTTCTATCAGTTGGCAAGGTGCGCACACAATCCCAGTGTTGTACAGCTTCCTTCTTCACTTTTGCGATGCTGCCGCTCTCTCCGGCTCCCGGAGCCGAAGAAGCGGCTTCTTCGCGCAAAGACGATTGTACCGCTCACAGTGCTCTCTTAGCGCCGCTTCTGCCGAAAGAAGCCCGGGAGCGGCTCTTAGCTCCGGAGAGCATCGTACCTTCGTCTTTAGCGTCTTTTGTGGTCTACATCCTAGCAGAAAGCTTTTCCACTCTGTCTGGCAAGGAAAACCTGCGGGAGCACAGAAAACATCTCCCATCGTCTTCTGGACGTTGCACGGAGGACTGCCAAGTGTTTGGCATGAAGGAAAGAAAAGTTGTCCAAAACAGCTTCCAATCGAAGATTCGTGTGATTGGAAACGTCAGGAAAGTGTAAGGTACTGTTTTCTATCAGTTGGCAAGCTGCGCACACAATGCCAGTGTTGTACAGCTTCCTTCTTCACCTTTGCGATGCTGCCGCTCTGTCCGGCTCCCGGAGCCGAAGAAGCGGCTTCTTCGCGCAAAGACGATTGTACCGCTCACAGTGCTCTCTTAGCGCCGCTTCTGCCGAAAGAAGCCCGGGAGCGGCTCTTAGCTCCGGAGAGCATCGTACCTTCGTCTTTAGCGTCTTTTGTGGTCTACATCCTAGCAGAAAGCTTTTCCACTCTGTCTGGCAAGGAAAACCTGCGGGAGCACAGAAAACATCTCCCATCGTCTTCTGGACGTTGCACGGAGGTCTGCCAAGTGTTTGGCATGAAGGAAAGAAAAGTTGTCCAAAACAGCTTCCAATCGAAGATTCGTGTGATTGGAAACGTCAGGAAAGTGTAAGGTACTGTTTTCTATCAGTTGGCAAGCTGCGCACACAATCCCAGTGTTGTACAGCTTCCTTCTTCACCTTTGCGATGCTGCCGCTCTGTCCGGCTCCCGGAGCCGAAGAAGCGGCTTCTTCGCGCAAAGACGATTGTACCGCTCACAGTGCTCTCTTAGCGCCGCTTCTGCCGAAAGAAGCCCGGGAGCGGCTCTTAGCTCCGGAGAGCATCGTACCTTCGTCTTTAGCGTCTTTTGTGGTCTACATCCTAGCAGAAAGCTTTTCCACTCTGTCTGGCAAGGAAAACCTGCGGGAGCACAGAAAACATCTCCCATCGTCTTCTGGACGATGCACGGAGGTCTGCCAAGTGTTTGGCATGAAGGAAAGAAAAGTTGTCCAAAACAGCTTCCAATCGAAGATTCATGTGATTGGAAACGTCAGGAAAGTTGTAAGGTACTGTTTTCTATCAGTTGGCAAGCTGCGCACACAATCCCAGTGTTGTACAGCTTCCTTCTTCACCTTTGCGATGATGCTGCCGCTCTCTCCGGCTCCCGGAGCCGAAGAAGCGGCTTCTTCGCGCAAAGACGATTGTACCGCTCACAGTGCTCTCTTAGCGCCGCTTCTGCCGAAAGAAGCCCGGGAGCGGCTCTTAGCTCCGGAGAGCATCGTACCTTCGTCTTTAGCGTCTTTTGTGGTCTACATCGTAGCAGAAAGCTTTTCCACTCTGTCTGGCAAGGAAAACCTGCGGGAGCACAGAAAACATCTCCCATCGTCTTCTGGACGTTGCACGGAGGTCTGCCAAGTGTTTGGCATGAAGGAAAGAAAAGTTGTCCAAAACAGCTTCCAATCGAAGATTCATGTGATTGGAAACGTCAGGAAAGTGTAAGGTACTGTTTTCTATCAGTTGGCAAGCTGCGCACACAATGCCAGTGTTGTACAGCTTCCTTCTTCACCTTTGCGATGCTGCCGCTCTGTCCGGCTCCCGGAGCCGAAGAAGCGGCTTCTTCGCGCAAAGACGATTGTACCGCTCACAGTGCTCTCTTAGCGCCGCTTCTGCCGAAAGAAGCCCGGGAGCGGCTCTTAGCTCCGGAGAGCATCGTACCTTTGTCTTTAGCGTCTTTTGTGGTCTACATCCTAGCAGAAAGCTTTTCCACTCTGTCTGGCAAGGAAAACCTGCGGGAGCACAGAAAACATCTCCCATCGTCTTCTGGACGTTGCACGGAGGTCTGCCAAGTGTTTGGCATGAAGGAAAGAAAAGTTGTCCAAAACAGCTTCCAATCGAAGATTCATGTGATTGGAAACGTCAGGAAAGTGTAAGGTACTGTTTTCTATCAGTTGGCAAGCTGCGCACACAATCCCAGTGTTGTACAGCTTCCTTCTTCACCTTTGCGATGCTGCCGCTCTCTCCGGCTCCCGGAGCCGAAGAAGCGGCTTCTTCGCGCAAAGACGATTGTACCGCTCACAGTGCTCTCTTAGCGCCGCTTCTGCCGAAAGAAGCCCGGCAGCGGCTCTTAGCTCCGGAGAGCATCGTACCTTCGTCTTTAGCCTCTTTTGTGGTCTACATCCTAGCAGAAAGATTTCCACTCTGTCTGGTAAGGAAAACCTGCGGGAGCACAGAAAACATCTCCCATCGTGTTCTGGACGTTGCACAGAGGTCTGCCAAGTGTTTGGCATGAAGGAAAGAAAAGTAGTCCAAAACAGCTTCCAATCGAAGATTCATGTGATTGGAAACATCAGGAAAGTGTAAGGTACTGTTTTCTATCAGTTGGCAAGCTGCGCACACAATCCCAGTGTTGTACAACTTCCTTCTTCACCTTTCCGTTGCTGCCGCTCTCTCCGGCTCCCGGAGCCGAAGAAGCGGCTTCTTCGCGCAAAGACGATTGTACCGCTCACAGTGCTCTCTTAGCGCCGCTTCTGCCGAAAGAAGCCCGGCAGCGGCTCTTAGCTCCGGAGAGCATCGTACCTTCGTCTTTAGCGTCTTTTGTGGTCTACATCCTAGCAGAAAGCTTTTCCACTCTGTCTGGTAAGGAAAACCTGCGGGAGAACAGAAAACATCTCCCATCGTGTTCTGGACGTTGCACAGAGGTCTGCCAAGTGTTTGGCATGAAGGAAAGAAAAGTAGTCCAAAACAGCTTCCAATCGAAGATTCATGTGATTGGAAACATCAGGAAAGTGTAAGGTACTGTTTTCTATCAGTTGGCAAGCTGCGCACACAATCCCAGTGTTGTACAGCTTACTTCTTCACCTTTCCGTTGCTGCCGCTCTCTCCGGCTCCCGGAGCCGAAGAAGCGGCTTCCTCGCGCAAAGACGATTGTACCTCTCTCAGTGCTCTCTTAGCGCAGTTTCTGCCAAAAGAAGCCCGGGAGCGGCTCTTAGCTCCGGAGAGCATCGTACCTTCGTCTTTAGCGTCTTTTGTGGTCTACATCCTAGCAGAAAGCTTTTCCACTCTGTCTGGCAAGGAAAACCTGCGGGAGCACAGAAAACATCTCCCATCGTCTTCTGGACGTTGCACGGAGGTCTGCCAAGTGTTTGGCATGAAGGAAAGAAAAGTTGTCCAAAACAGCTTCCAATCGAAGATTCGTGTGATTGGAAACGTCAGGAAAGTGTAAGGTACTGTTTTCTATCAGTTGGCAAGCTGCGCACACAATCCCAGTGTTGTACAACTTCCTTCTTCACCTTTCCGTTGCTGCCGCTCTCTCCGGCTCCCGGAGCCGAAGAAGCGGCTTCTTCGCGCAAAGACGATTGTACCGCTCACAGTGCTCTCTTAGCGCCGCTTCTGCCGAAAGAAGCCCGGCAGCGGCTCTTAGCTCCGGAGAGCATCGTACCTTCGTCTTTAGCCTCTTTTGTGGTCTACATCCTAGCAGAAAGCTTTTCCACTCTGTCTGGTAAGGAAAACCTGCGGGAGAACAGAAAACATCTCCCATCGTGTTCTGGACGTTGCACAGAGGTCTGCCAAGTGTTTGGCATGAAGGAAAGAAAAGTAGTCCAAAACAGCTTCCAATCGAAGATTCATGTGATTGGAAACATCAGGAAAGTGTAAGGTACTGTTTTCTATCAGTTGGCAAGCTGCGCACACAATCCCAGTGTTGTACAGCTTACTTCTTCACCTTTCCGTTGCTGCCGCTCTCTCCGGCTCCCGGAGCCGAAGAAGCGGCTTCCTCGCGCAAAGACGATTGTACCTCTCTCAGTGCTCTCTTAGCGCAGTTTCTGCCAAAAGAAGCCCGGGAGCGGCTCTTAGCTCCGGAGAGCATCGTACCTTCGTCTTTAGCGTCTTTTGTGGTCTACATCCTAGCAGAAAGCTTTTCCACTCTGTCTGGCAAGGAAAACCTGCGGGAGCACAGAAAACATCTCCCATCGTCTTCTGGACGTTGCACGGAGGTCTGCCAAGTGTTTGGCATGAAGGAAAGAAAAGTTGTCCAAAACAGCTTCCAATCGAAGATTCGTGTGATTGGAAACGTCAGGAAAGTGTAAGGTACTGTTTTCTATCAGTTGGCAAGCTGCGCACACAATGCCAGTGTTGTACAGCTTCCTTCTTCACCTTTGCGATGCTGCCGCTCTGTCCGGCTCCCGGAGCCGAAGAAGCGGCTTCTTCGCGCAAAGACGATTGTACCGCTCACAGTGCTCTCTTAGCGCCGCTTCTGCCGAAAGAAGCCCGGGAGCGGCTCTTAGCTCCGGAGAGCATCGTACCTTCGTCTTTAGCGTCTTTTGTGGTCTACATCCTAGCAGAAAGCTTTTCCACTCTGTCTGGCAAGGAAAACCTGCGGGAGCACAGAAAACATCTCCCATCGTGTTCTGGACGTTGCACGGAGGTCTGCCAAGTGTTTGGCATGAAGGAAAGAAAAGTTGTCCAAAACAGCTTCCAATCGAAGATTCATGTGATTGGAAACGTCAGGAAAGTTGTAAGGTACTGTTTTCTATCAGTTGGCAAGCTGCGCACACAATCCCAGTGTTGTACAGCTTCCTTCTTCACCTTTCCGTTGCTGCCGCTCTCTCCGGCTCCCGGAGCCGAAGAAGCGGCTTCTTCGCGCAAAGACGATTGTACCGCTCACAGTGCTCTCTTAGCGCCGCTTCTGCCGAAAGAAGCCCGGGAGCGGCTCTTAGCTCCGGAGAGCATCGTACCTTCGTCTTTAGTGTCTTTTGTGGTCTACATCCTAGCAGAAAGCTTTTCCACTCTGTCTGGCAAGGAAAACCTGCGGGAGCACAGAAAACATCTCCCATCGTGTTCTGGACGTTGCACGGAGGACTGCCAAGTGTTTGGCATGAAGGAAAGAAAAGTTGTCCAAAACAGCTTCCAATCGAAGATTCGTGTGATTGGAAACGTCAGGAAAGTGTAAGGTACTGTTTTCTATCAGTTGGCAAGCTGCGCACACAATCCCAGTGTTGTACAGCTTCCTTCTTCACCTTTGCGATGCTGCCGCTCTGTCCGGCTCCCGGAGCCGAAGAAGCGGCTTCTTCGCGCAAAGACGATTGTACCGCTCACAGTGCTCTCTTAGCGCCGCTTCTGCCGAAAGAAGCCCGGGAGCAGCTCTTAGCTCCGGAGAGCATCGTACCTTCGTCTTTAGAGTCTTTTGTGGTCCACATCCTAGCAGAAAGCTTTTCCACTCTGTCTGGCAAGGAAAACCTGCGGGAGCACAGAAAACATCTCCCATCGTCTTCTGGACGTTGCACGGAGGTCTGCCAAGTGTTTGGCATGAGGAAAGAAAAGTTGTCCAAAACAGTTTCCAATCGAAGATTCATGTGATTGGAAACGTCAGGAAAGTGTAAGGTACTGTTTTCTATCAGTTGGCAAGCTGCGCACACAATCCCAGTGTTGTACAGCTTCCTTCTTCACCTTTGCGATGCTGCCGCTCTCTCCGGCTCCCGGAGCCGAAGAAGCGGCTTCTTCGCGCAAAGACGATTGTACCGCTCACAGTGCTCTCTTAGCGCTGCTTCTGCCGAAAGAAGCCCGGCAGCGGCTCTTAGCTCCGGAGAGCATCGTACCTTCGTCTTTAGCCTCTTTTGTGGTCTACATCCTAGCAGAAAGCTTTTCCACTCTGTCTGGTAAGGAAAACCTGCGGGAGTACAGAAAACATCTCCCATCGTGTTCTGGACGTTGCACAGAGGTCTGCCAAGTGTTTGGCATGAAGGAAAGAAAAGTAGTCCAAAACAGCTTCCAATCGAAGATTCATGTGATTGGAAACATCAGGAAAGTGTAAGGTACTGTTTTCTATCAGTTGGCAAGCTGCGCACACAATCCCAGTGTTGTACAGCTTCCTTCTTCACCTTTCCGTTGCTGCCGCTCTCTCCGGCTCCCGGAGCCGAAGAAGCGGCTTCCTCGCGCAAAGACGATTGTACCTCTCACAGTGCTCTCTTAGCGCCGCTTCTGCCGAAAGAAGCCCGGCAGCGGCTCTTAGCTCCGGAGAGCATCGTACCTTCGTCTTTAGCGTCTTTTGTGGTCTACATCCTAGCAGAAAGCTTTTCCACTCTGTCTGGTAAGGAAAACCTGCGGGAGCACAGAAAACATCTCCCATCGTCTTCTGGACGTTGCACGGAGGTCTGCCAAGTGTTTGGCATGAAGGAAAGAAAAGTAGTCCAAAACAGCTTCCAATCGAAGATTCATGTGATTGGAAACGTCAGGAAAGTTGTAAGGTACTGTTTTCTATCAGTTGGCAAGCTGCGCACACAATCCCAGTGTTGTACAGCTTCCTTCTTCACCTTTGCGATGCTGCCGCTCTCTCCGGCTCCCGGAGCCGAAGAAGCGGCTTCTTCGCGCAAAGACGATTGTACCGCTCACAGTGCTCTCTTAGCGCCGCTTCTGCCGAAAGAAGCCCGGGAGCGGCTCTTAGCTCCGGAGAGCATCGTACCTTCGTCTTTAGTGTCTTTTGTGGTCTACATCCTAGCAGAAAGCTTTTCCACTCTGTCTGGCAAGGAAAACCTGCGGGAGCACAGAAAACATCTCCCATCGTGTTCTGGACGTTGCACGGAGGTCTGCCAAGTGTTTGGCATGAAGGAAAGAAAAGTTGTCCAAAACAGCTTCCAATCGAAGATTCATGTGATTGGAAACGTCAGGAAAGTGTAAGGTACTGTTTTCTATCAGTTGGCAAGCTGCGCACACAATCCCAGTGTTGTACAGCTTCCTTCTTCACCTTTGCGATGATGCTGCCGCTCTCTCCGGCTCCCGGAGCCGAAGAAGCGGCTTCTTCGCGCAAAGACGATTGTACCGCTCACAGTGCTCTCTTAGCGCCGCTTCTGCCGAAAGAAGCCCGGGAGCGGCTCTTAGCTCCGGAGAGCATCGTACCTTCGTCTTTAGCCTCTTTTGTGGTCTACATCCTAGCAGAAAGCTTTTCCACTCTGTCTGGCAAGGAAAACCTGCGGGAGCACAGAAAACATCTCCCATCGTCTTCTGGACGTTGCACGGAGGTCTGCCAAGTGTTTGGCATGAAGGAAAGAAAAGTTGTCCAAAACAGCTTCCAATCGAAGATTCGTGTGATTGGAAACGTCAGGAAAGTGTAAGGTACTGTTTTCTATCAGTTGGCAAGCTGCGCACACAATCCCAGTGTTGTACAGCTTCCTTCTTCACCTTTCCGTTGCTGCCGCTCTGTCCGGCTCCCGGAGCCGAAGAAGCGGCTTCTTCGCGCAAAGACGATTGTACCGCTCACAGTGCTCTCTTAGCGCCGCTTCTGCCGAAAGAAGCCCGGGAGCGGCTCTTAGCTCCGGAGAGCATCGTACCTTCGTCTTTAGCGTCTTTTGTGGTCTACATCCTAGCAGAAAGCTTTTCCACTCTGTCTGGCAAGGAAAACCTGCGGGAGCACAGAAAACATCTCCCATCGTCTTCTGGACGTTGCACGGAGGTCTGCCAAGTGTTTGGCATGAGGAAAGAAAAGTTGTCCAAAACAGCTTCCAATCGAAGATTCATGTGATTGGAAACGTCAGGAAAGTGTAAGGTACTGTTTTCTATCAGTTGGCAAGCTGCGCACACAATCCCAGTGTTGTACAGCTTCCTTATTCACCTTTGCGATGCTACCGCTCTCTCCGGCTCCCGGAGCCGAAGAAGCGGCTTCTTCGCGCAAAGACGATTGTACCGCTCACAGTGCTCTCTTAGCGCCGCTTCTGCCGAAAGATGCCCGGGAGCGGCTCTTAGCTCCGGAGAGCATCGTACCTTCGTCTTTAGCGTCTTTTGTGGTCTACATCCTAGCAGAAAGCTTTTCCACTCTGTCTGGCAAGGAAAACCTGCGGGAGCACAGAAAACATCTCCCATCGTCTTCTGGACGTTGCACGGAGGTCTGCCAAGTGTTTGGCATGAAGGAAAGAAAAGTAGTCCAAAACAGCTTCCAATCGAAGATTCGTGTGATTGGAAACGTCAGGAAAGTGTAAGGTACTGTTTTCTATCAGTTGGCAAGCTGCGCACACAATCCCAGTGTTGTACAGCTTCCTTCTTCACCTTTCCGTTGCTGCCGCTCTCTCCGGCTCCCGGAGCCGAAGAAGCGGCTTCTTCGCGCAAAGACGATTGTACCGCTCACAGTGCTCTCTTAGCGCCGCTTCTGCCGAAAGAAGCCCGGGAGCGGCTCTTAGCTCCGGAGAGCATCGTACCTTCGTCTTTAGCGTCTTTTGTGGTCTACATCCTAGCAGAAAGCTTTTCCACTCTGTCTGGCAAGGAAAACCTGCGGGAGCACAGAAAACATCTCCCATCGTGTTCTGGACGTTGCACAGAGGTCTGCCAAGTGTTTGGCATGAAGGAAAGAAAAGTTGTCCAAAACAGCTTCCAATCGAAGATTCATGTGATTGGAAACGTCAGGAAAGTTGTAAGGTACTGTTTTCTATCAGTTGGCAAGCTGCGCACACAATCCCAGTGTTGTACAGCTTCCTTCTTCACCTTTGCGATGCTGCCGCTCTCTCCGGCTCCCGGAGCCGAAGAAGCGGCTTCTTCGCGCAAAGACGATTGTACCGCTCACAGTGCTCTCTTAGCGCCGCTTCTGCCGAAAGAAGCCCGGGAGCGGCTCTTAGCTCCGGAGAGCATCGTACCTTCGTCTTTAGTGTCTTTTGTGGTCTACATCCTAGCAGAAAGCTTTTCCACTCTGTCTGGCAAGGAAAACCTGCGGGAGCACAGAAAACATCTCCCATCGTCTGCTGGACGTTGCACGGAGGTCTGCCAAGTGTTTGGCATGAAGGAAAGAAAAGTTGTCCAAAACAGCTTCCAATCGAAGATTCATGTGATTGGAAACGTCAGGAAAGTGTAAGGTACTGTTTTCTATCAGTTGGCAAGCTGCGCACACAATCCCAGTGTTGTACAGCTTCCTTCTTCACCTTTCCGTTGCTGCCGCTCTCTCCGGCTCCCGGAGCTGAAGAAGCGGCTTCTTCGCGCAAAGACGATTGTACCGCTCACAGTGCTCTCTTAGCGCCGCTTCTGCCGAAAGAAGCCCGGGAGCGGCTCTTAGCTCCGGAGAGCATCGTACCTTCGTCTTTAGCGTCTTTTGTGGTCTACATCCTAGCAGAAAGCTTTTCCACTCTGTCTGGCAAGGAAAACCTGCGGGAGCACAGAAAACATCTCCCATCGTCTTCTGGACGTTGCACGGAGGTCTGCCAAGTGTTTGGCATGAAGGAAAGAAAAGTTGTCCAAAACAGCTTCCAATCGAAGATTCGTGTGATTGGAAACGTCAGGAAAGTGTAAGGTACTGTTTTCTATCAGTTGGCAAGCTGCGCACACAATCCCAGTGTTGTACAGCTTCCTTCTTCACCTTTCCGTTGCTGCCGCTCTCTCCGGCTCCCGGAGCCGAAGAAGCGGCTTCTTCGCGCAAAGACGATTGTACCGCTCACAGTGCTCTCTTAGCGCCGCTTCTGCCGAAAGAAGCCCGGGAGCGGCTCTTTTCTCCGAAGAGCATCGTACCTTTGTCTTTAGCGTCTTTTGTGGTCTACATCCTAGCAGAAAGCTTTTCCACTCTGTCTGGCAAGGAAAACCTGCGGGAGCACAGAAAACATCTCCCATCGTGTTCTGGACGTTGCACGGAGGTCTGCCAAGTGTTTGGCATGAAGGAAAGAAAAGTTGTCCAAAACAGCTTCCAATCGAAGATTCGTGTGATTGGAAACGTCAGGAAAGTGTAAGGTACTGTTTTCTATCAGTTGGCAAGCTGCGCACACAATCCCAGTGTTGTACAGCTTCCTTCTTCACCTTTGCGATGCTGCCGCTCTCTCCGGCTCCCGGAGCTGAAGAAGCGGCTTCTTCGCGCAAAGACGATTGTACCGCTCACAGTGCTCTCTTAGCGCCGCTTCTGCCGAAAGATGCCCGGGAGCGGCTCTTAGCTCCGGAGAGCATCGTACCTTCGTCTTTAGCGTCTTTTGTGGTCTACATCCTAGCAGAAAGCTTTTCCACTCTGTCTGGCAAGGAAAACCTGCGGGAGCACAGAAAACATCTCCCATCGTCTTCTGGACGTTGCACGGAGGTCTGCCAAGTGTTTGGCATGAAGGAAAGAAAAGTAGTCCAAAACAGCTTCCAATCGAAGATTCATGGGATTGGAAACGTCAGGAAAGTGTAAGGTACTGTTTTCTATCAGTTGGCAAGCTGCGCACACAATCCCAGTGTTGTACAGCTTCCTTCTTCACCTTTGCGATGCTGCCGCTCTCTCCGGCTCCCGGAGCCGAAGAAGCGGCTTCTTCGCGCAAAGACGATTGTACCGCTCACAGTGCTCTCTTAGCGCCGCTTCTGCCGAAAGAAGCCCGGGAGCAGCTCTTAGCTCCGGAGAGCATCGTACCTTTGTCTTTAGCGTCTTTTGTGGTCTACATCCTAGCAGAAAGCTTTTCCACTCTGTCTGGCAAGGAAAACCTGCAGGAGCACAGAAAACATCTCCCATCGTCTTCTGGAGGTTGCACGGAGGTCTGCCAAGTGTTTGGCATGAGGAAAGAAAAGTTGTCCAAAACAGCTTCCAATCGAAGATTCATGTGATTGGAAACGTCAGGAAAGTGTAAGGTACTGTTTTCTATCAGTTGGCAAGCTGCGCACACAATCCCAGTGTTGTACAGCTTCCTTCTTCACCTTTGCGATGCTGCCGCTCTCTCCGGCTCCCGGAGCCGAAGAAGCGGCTTCTTCGCGCAAAGACGATTGTACCGCTCACAGTGCTCTCTTAGCGCCGCTTCTGCCGAAAGAAGCCCGGGAGCGGCTCTTAGCTCCGGAGAGCATCGTACCTTCGTCTTTAGCGTCTTTTGTGGTCTACATCCTAGCAGAAAGCTTTTCCACTCTGTCTGGCAAGGAAAACCTGCGGGAGCACAGAAAACATCTCCCATCGTCTTCTGGACGTTGCACGGAGGTCTGCCAAGTGTTTGGCATGAAGGAAAGAAAAGTAGTCCAAAACAGCTTCCAATCGAAGATTCATGTGATTGGAAACGTCAGGAAAGTTGTAAGGTACTGTTTTCTATCAGTTGGCAAGCTGCGCACACAATCCCAGTGTTGTACAGCTTCCTTCTTCACCTTTGCGATGCTGCCGCTCTCTCCGGCTCCCGGAGCCGAAGAAGCGGCTTCTTCGCGCAAAGACGATTGTACCGCTCACAGTGCTCTCTTAGCGCCGCTTCTGCCGAAAGAAGCCCGGGAGCGGCTCTTAGCTCCGGAGAGCATCGTACCTTCGTCTTTAGTGTCTTTTGTGGTCTACATCCTAGCAGAAAGCTTTTCCACTCTGTCTGGCAAGGAAAACCTGCGGGAGCACAGAAAACATCTCCCATCGTCTGCTGGACGTTGCACGGAGGTCTGCCAAGTGTTTGGCATGAAGGAAAGAAAAGTTGTCCAAAACAGCTTCCAATCGAAGATTCATGTGATTGGAAACGTCAGGAAAGTGTAAGGTACTGTTTTCTAACAGTTGGCAAGCTGCGCACACAATCGCAGTGTTGTACAGCTTCCTTCTTCACCTTTTCGATGCTGCCGCTCTCTCCGGCTCCCGGAGCCGAAGAAGCGGCTTCTTCGCGCAAAGACGATTGTACCGCTCACAGTGCTCTCTTAGCGCCGCTTCTGCCGAAAGAAGCCCGGGAGCGGCTCTTAGCTCCAGAGAGCATCGTACCTTCGTCTTTAGCATCTTTTGTGGTCTACATCCTAGCAGAAAGCTTTTCCACTCTGTCTGGCAAGGAAAACCTGCGGGAGCACAGAAAACATCTCCCATCGTCTTCTGGACGTTGCACGGAGGTCTGCCAAGTGTTTGGCATGAAGGAAAGAAAAGTTGTCCAAAACAGCTTCCAATCGAAGATTCGTGTGATTGGAAACGTCAGGAAAGTGTAAGGTACTGTTTTCTATCAGTTGGCAAGCTGCGCACACAATCCCAGTGTTGTACAGCTTCCTTCTTCACCTTTCCGTTGCTGCCGCTCTCTCCGGCTCCCGGAGCCGAAGAAGCGGCTTCTTCGCGCAAAGACGATTGTACCGCTCACAGTGCTCTCTTAGCGCCGCTTCTGCCGAAAGAAGCCCGGGAGCGGCTTTTTTCTCCGGAGAGCATCGTACCTTTGTCTTTAGAGTCTTTTGTGGTCTACATCCTAGCAGAAAGCTTTTCCACTCTGTCTGGCAAGGAAAACCTGTGGGAGCACAGAAAACATCTCCCATCGTCTTCTGGCCGTTGCACGGAGGTCTGCCAAGTGTTTGGCATGAGGAAAGAAAAGTTGTCCAAAACAGCTTCCAATCGAAGATTCATGTGATTGGAAACGTCAGGAAAGTGTAAGGTACTGTTTTCTATCAGTTGGCAAGCTGCGCACACAATCCCAGTGTTGTACAGCTTCCTTCTTCACCTTTGCGATGCTGCCGCTCTCTCCGGCTCCCGGAGCCGAAGAAGCGGCTTCTTCGCGCAAAGACGATTGTACCGCTCACAGTGCTCTCTTAGCGCCGCTTCTGCCGAAAGAAGCCCGGGAGCGGCTCTTTTCTCCGGAGAGCATCGTACCTTTGTCTTTAGCGTCTTTTGTGGTCTACATCCTAGCAGAAAGCTTTTCCACTCTGTCTGGCAAGGAAAACCTGCGGGAGCACAGAAAACATCTCCCATCGTGTTCTGGACGTTGCACAGAGGTCTGCCAAGTGTTTGGCATGAAGGAAAGAAAAGTAGTCCAAAACAGCTTCCAATCGAAGATTCATGGGATTGGAAACGTCAGGAAAGTGTAAGGTACTGTTTTCTATCAGTTGGCAAGCTGCGCACACAATCCCAGTGTTGTACAGCTTCCTTCTTCACCTTTGCGATGCTGCCGCTCTGTCCGGCTCCCGGAGCCGAAGAAGCGGCTTCTTCGCGCAAAGACGATTGTACCGCTCACAGTGCTCTCTTAGCGCCGCTTCTGCCGAAAGAAGCCCGGGAGCAGCTCTTAGCTCCGGAGAGCATCGTACCTTTGTCTTTAGCGTCTTTTGTGGTCTACATCCTAGCAGAAAGCTTTTCCACTCTGTCTGGCAAGGAAAACCTGCGGGAGCACAGAAAACATCTCCCATCGTCTTCTGGAGGTTGCACGGAGGTCTGCCAAGTGTTTGGCATGAGGAAAGAAAAGTTGTCCAAAACAGCTTCCAATCGAAGATTCATGTGATTGGAAACGTCAGGAAAGTGTAAGGTACTGTTTTCTATCAGTTGGCAAGCTGCGCACACAATCCCAGTGTTGTACAGCTTCCTTCTTCACCTTTGCGATGCTGCCGCTCTCTCCGGCTCCCGGAGCCGAAGAAGCGGCTTCTTCGCGCAAAGACGATTGTACCGCTCACAGTGCTCTCTTAGCGCCGCTTCTGCCGAAAGAAGCCCGGGAGCGGCTCTTAGCTCCGGAGAGCATCGTACCTTCGTCTTTAGCGTCTTTTGTGGTCTACATCCTAGCAGAAAGCTTTTCCACTCTGTCTGGCAAGGAAAACCTGCGGGAGCACAGAAAACATCTCCCATCGTCTTCTGGACGTTGCACGGAGGTCTGCCAAGTGTTTGGCATGAAGGAAAGAAAAGTAGTCCAAAACAGCTTCCAATCGAAGATTCATGTGATTGGAAACGTCAGGAAAGTTGTAAGGTACTGTTTTCTATCAGTTGGCAAGCTGCGCACACAATCCCAGTGTTGTACAGCTTCCTTCTTCACCTTTGCGATGCTGCCGCTCTCTCCGGCTCCCGGAGCCGAAGAAGCGGCTTCTTCGCGCAAAGACGATTGTACCGCTCACAGTGCTCTCTTAGCGCCGCTTCTGCCGAAAGAAGCCCGGGAGCGGCTCTTAGCTCCGGAGAGCATCGTACCTTCGTCTTTAGTGTCTTTTGTGGTCTACATCCTAGCAGAAAGCTTTTCCACTCTGTCTGGCAAGGAAAACCTGCGGGAGCACAGAAAACATCTCCCATCGTCTGCTGGACGTTGCACGGAGGTCTGCCAAGTGTTTGGCATGAAGGAAAGAAAAGTTGTCCAAAACAGCTTCCAATCGAAGATTCATGTGATTGGAAACGTCAGGAAAGTGTAAGGTACTGTTTTCTAACAGTTGGCAAGCTGCGCACACAATCGCAGTGTTGTACAGCTTCCTTCTTCACCTTTGCGATGCTGCCACTCTCTCCGGCTCCCGGAGCCGAAGAAGCGGCTTCTTCGCGCAAAGACGATTGTACCGCTCACAGTGCTCTCTTAGCGCCGCTTCTGCCGAAAGAAGCCCGGGAGCGGCTCTTAGCTCCAGAGAGCATCGTACCTTCGTCTTTAGCGTCTTTTGTGGTCTACATCCTAGCAGAAAGCTTTTCCACTCTGTCTGGCAAGGAAAACCTGCGGGAGCACAGAAAACATCTCCCATCGTCTTCTGGACGTTGCACGGAAGTCTGCCAAGTGTTTGGCATGAAGGAAAGAAAAGTTGTCCAAAACAGCTTCCAATCGAAGATTCGTGTGATTGGAAACGTCAGGAAAGTGTAAGGTACTGTTTTCTATCAGTTGGCAAGCTGCGCACACAATCCCAGTGTTGTACAGCTTCCTTCTTCACCTTTCCGTTGCTGCCGCTCTCTCCGGCTCCCGGAGCCGAAGAAGCGGCTTCTTCGCGCAAAGACGATTGTACCGCTCACAGTGCTCTCTTAGCGCCGCTTCTGCCGAAAGAAGCCCGGGAGCGGCTCTTTTCTCCGGAGAGCATCGTACCTTTGTCTTTAGCGTCTTTTGTGGTCTACATCCTAGCAGAAAGCTTTTCCACTCTGTCTGGCAAGGAAAACCTGTGGGGGCACAGAAAACATCTCCCATCGTCTTCTGGCCGTTGCACGGAGGTCTGCCAAGTGTTTGGCATGAGGAAAGAAAAGTTGTCCAAAACAGCTTCCAATCGAAGATTCATGTGATTGGAAACGTCAGGAAAGTGTAAGGTACTGTTTTCTATCAGTTGGCAAGCTGCGCACACAATCCCAGTGTTGTACAGCTTCCTTCTTCACCTTTGCGATGCTGCCGCTCTCTCCGGCTCCCGGAGCCGAAGAAGCGGCTTCTTCGCGCAAAGACGATTGTACCGCTCACAGTGCTCTCTTAGCGCCGCTTCTGCCAAAAGAAGCCCGGGAGCGGCTCTTAGCTCCGGAGAGCATCGTACCTTCGTCTTTAGCGTCTTTTGTGGTCTACATCCTAGCAGAAAGCTTTTCCACTCTGTCTGGTAAGGAAAACCTGCGGGAGCACAGAAAACATCTCCCATCGTGTTCTGGACGTTGCACAGAGGTCTGCCAAGTGTTTGGCATGAAGGAAAGAAAAGTTGTCCAAAACAGCTTCCAATCGAAGATTCATGTGATTGGAAACATCAGGAAAGTGTAAGGTACTGTTTTCTATCAGTTGGCAAGCTGCGCACACAATCCCAGTGTTGTACAGCTTCCTTCTTCACCTTTCCGTTGCTGCCGCTCTCTCCGGCTCCCGGAGCCGAAGAAGCGGCTTCTTCGCGCAAAGACGATTGTACCGCTCACAGTGCTCTCTTAGCGCCGCTTCTGCCGAAAGAAGCCCGGGAGCGGCTCTTAGCTCCGGAGAGCATCGTACCTTCGTCTTTAGCGTCTTTTGTGGTCTACATCCTAGCAGAAAGCTTTTCCACTCTGTCTGGCAAGGAAAACCTGCGGGAGCACAGAAAACATCTCCCATCGTCTTCTGGACGTTGCACGGAGGTCTGCCAAGTGTTTGGCATGAAGGAAAGAAAAGTTGTCCAAAACAGCTTCCAATCGAAGATTCGTGTGATTGGAAACGTCAGGAAAGTGTAAGGTACTGTTTTCTATCAGTTGGCAAGCTGCGCACACAATCCCAGTGTTGTACAGCTTCCTTCTACACCTTTCCGTTGCTGCCGCTCTCTCCGGCTCCCGGAGCCGAAGAAGCGGCTTCTTCGCGCAAAGACGATTGTACCGCTCACAGTGCTCTCTTAGCGCCGCTTCTGCCGAAAGAAGCCTGGGAGCGGCTCTTTTCTCCGGAGAGCATCGTACCTTTGTCTTTAGCGTCTTTTGTGGTCTACATCCTAGCAGAAAGCTTTTCCACTCTGTCTGGCAAGGAAAACCTGCGGGAGCACAGAAAACATCTCCCATCGTGTTCTGGACGTTGCACGGAGGTCTGCCAAGTGTTTGGCATGAAGGAAAGAAAAGTTGTCCAAAACAGCTTCCAATCGAAGATTCGTGTGATTGGAAACGTCAGGAAAGTGTAAGGTACTGTTTTCTATCAGTTGGCAAGCTGCGCACACAATCCCAGTGTTGTACAGCTTCCTTCTTCACCTTTGCGATGCTGCCGCTCTCTCCGGCTCCCGGAGCCGAAGAAGCGGCTTCTTCGCGCAAAGACGATTGTACCGCTCACAGTGCTCTCTTAGCGCCGCTTCTGCCGAAAGATGCCCGGGAGCGGCTCTTAGCTCCGGAGAGCATCGTACCTTCGTCTTTAGCGTCTTTTGTGGTCTACATCCTAGCAGAAAGCTTTTCCACTCTGTCTGGCAAGGAAAACCTGCGGGAGCACAGAAAACATCTCCCATCGTCTTCTGGACGTTGCACGGAGGTCTGCCAAGTGTTTGGCATGAAGGAAAGAAAAGTTGTCCAAAACAGCTTCCAATCGAAGATTCATGTGATTGGAAACGTCAGGAAAGTTGTAAGGTACTGTTTTCTATCAATTGGCAAGGTGCGCACACAATCCCAGTGTTGTACAGCTTCCTTCTTCACCTTTGCGATGCTGCCGCTCTCTCCGGCTCCCGGAGCCGAAGAAGCGGCTTCTTCGTGCAAAGACGATTGTACCGTTCACAGTGCTCTCTTAGCGCCGCTTCTGCCGAAAGAAGCCCGGGAGTGGCTCTTAGCTCCGGAGAGCATCGTACCTTCGTCTTTAGCCTCTTTTGTGGTCTACATCCTAGCAGAAAGCTTTTCCACTCTGTCTGGCAAGGAAAACCTGCGGGAGCACAGAAAACATCTCCCATCGTGTTCTGGACGTTGCACGGAGGTCTGCCAAGTGTTTGGCATGAAGGAAAGAAAAGTTGTCCAAAACAGCTTCCAATCGAAGATTCGTGTGATTGGAAACGTCAGGAAAGTGTAAGGTACTGTTTTCTATCAGTTGGCAAGCTGCGCACACAATCCCAGTGTTGTACAGCTTCCTTCTTCACCTTTGCGATGCTGCTGCTCTCTCCGGCTCCCGGAGCCGAAGAAGCGGCTTCTTCGCGCAAAGACGATTGTACCGCTCACAGTGCTCTCTTAGCGTCGCTTCTGCCGAAAGAAGCCCGGGAGCGGCTCTTTTCTCCGGAGAGCATCGTACCTTTGTCTTTAGCGTCTTTTGTGGTCTACATCCTAGCAGAAAGCTTTTCCACTCTGTCTGGCAAGGAAAACCTGCGGGAGCACAGAAAACATCTCCCATCGTCTGCTGGACGTTGCACGGAGGTCTGCCAAGTGTTTGGCATGAAGGAAAGAAAAGTTGTCCAAAACAGCTTCCAATCGAAGATTCATGTGATTGGAAACGTCAGGAAAGTGTAAGGTACTGTTTTCTAACAGTTGGCAAGCTGCGCACACAATCGCAGTGTTGTACAGCTTCCTTCTTCACCTTTTCGATGCTGCCGCTCTCTCCGGCTCCCGGAGCCGAAGAAGCGGCTTCTTCGCGCAAAGACGATTGTACCGCTCACAGTGCTCTCTTAGCGCCGCTTCTGCCGAAAGAAGCCCGGGAGCGGCTCTTTTCTCCGGAGAGCATCGTACCTTTGTCTTTAGCGTCTTTTGTGGTCTACATCCTAGCAGAAAGCTTTTCCACTCTGTCTGGCAAGGAAAACCTGCGGGAGCACAGAAAACATCTCCCATCGTGTTCTGGACGTTGCACAGAGGTCTGCCAAGTGTTTGGCATGAAGGAAAGAAAAGTAGTCCAAAACAGCTTCCAATCGAAGATTCATGGGATTGGAAACGTCAGGAAAGTGTAAGGTACTGTTTTCTATCAGTTGGCAAGCTGCGCACACAATCCCAGTGTTGTACAGCTTCCTTCTTCACCTTTGCGATGCAGCCGCTCTGTCCGGCTCCCGGAGCCGAAGAAGCGGCTTCTTCGCGCAAAGACGATTGTACCGCTCACAGTGCTCTCTTAGCGCCGCTTCTGCCGAAAGAAGCCCGGGAGCAGCTCTTAGCTCCGGAGAGCATCGTACCTTTGTCTTTAGCGTCTTTTGTGGTCTACATCCTAGCAGAAAGCTTTTCCACTCTGTCTGGCAAGGAAAACCTGCAGGAGCACAGAAAACATCTCCCATCGTCTTCTGGAGGTTGCACGGAGGTCTGCCAAGTGTTTGGCATGAGGAAAGAAAAGTTGTCCAAAACAGCTTCCAATCGAAGATTCATGTGATTGGAAACGTCAGGAAAGTGTAAGGTACTGTTTTCTATCAGTTGGCAAGCTGCGCACACAATCCCAGTGTTGTACAGCTTCCTTCTTCACCTTTGCGATGCTGCCGCTCTCTCCGGCTCCCGGAGCCGAAGAAGCGGCTTCTTCGCGCAAAGACGATTGTACCGCTCACAGTGCTCTCTTAGCGCCGCTTCTGCCGAAAGAAGCCCGGGAGCGGCTCTTAGCTCCGGAGAGCATCGTACCTTCGTCTTTAGCGTCTTTTGTGGTCTACATCCTAGCAGAAAGCTTTTCCACTCTGTCTGGCAAGGAAAACCTGCGGGAGCACAGAAAACATCTCCCATCGTCTTCTGGACGTTGCACGGAGGTCTGCCAAGTGTTTGGCATGAAGGAAAGAAAAGTAGTCCAAAACAGCTTCCAATCGAAGATTCATGTGATTGGAAACGTCAGGAAAGTTGTAAGGTACTGTTTTCTATCAGTTGGCAAGCTGCGCACACAATCCCAGTGTTGTACAGCTTCCTTCTTCACCTTTGCGATGCTGCCGCTCTCTCCGGCTCCCGGAGCCGAAGAAGCGGCTTCTTCGCGCAAAGACGATTGTACCGCTCACAGTGCTCTCTTAGCGCCGCTTCTGCCGAAAGAAGCCCGGGAGCGGCTCTTAGCTCCGGAGAGCATCGTACCTTCGTCTTTAGTGTCTTTTGTGGTCTACATCCTAGCAGAAAGCTTTTCCACTCTGTCTGGCAAGGAAAACCTGCGGGAGCACAGAAAACATCTCCCATCGTCTGCTGGACGTTGCACGGAGGTCTGCCAAGTGTTTGGCATGAAGGAAAGAAAAGTTGTCCAAAACAGCTTCCAATCGAAGATTCATGTGATTGGAAACGTCAGGAAAGTGTAAGGTACTGTTTTCTAACAGTTGGCAAGCTGCGCACACAATCGCAGTGTTGTACAGCTTCCTTCTTCACCTTTGCGATGCTGCCGCTCTGTCCGGCTCCCGGAGCCGAAGAAGCGGCTTCTTCGCGCAAAGACGATTGTACCGCTCACAGTGCTCTCTTAGCGCCGCTTCTGCCGAAAGAAGCCCGGGAGCGGCTCTTAGCTCCAGAGAGCATCGTACCTTCGTCTTTAGCATCTTTTGTGGTCTACATCCTAGCAGAAAGCTTTTCCACTCTGTCTGGCAAGGAAAACCTGCGGGAGCACAGAAAACATCTCCCATCGTCTTCTGGACGTTGCACGGAGGACTGCCAAGTGTTTGGCATGAAGGAAAGAAAAGTTGTCCAAAACAGCTTCCAATCGAAGATTCGTGTGATTGGAAACGTCAGGAAAGTGTAAGGTACTGTTTTCTATCAGTTGGCAAGCTGCGCACACAATCCCAGTGTTGTACAGCTTCCTTCTTCACCTTTCCGTTGCTGCCGCTCTCTCCGGCTCCCGGAGCCGAAGAAGCGGCTTCTTCGCGCAAAGACGATTGTACCGCTCACAGTGCTCTCTTAGCGCCGCTTCTGCCGAAAGAAGCCCGGCAGCGGCTCTTTTCTCCGGAGAGCATCGTACCTTTGTCTTTAGCGTCTTTTGTGGTCTACATCCTAGCAGAAAGCTTTTCCACTCTGTCTGGCAAGGAAAACCTGCGGGAGCACAGAAAACATCTCCCATCGTCTTCTGGACGTTGCACGGAGGTCTGCCAAGTGTTTGGCATGAAGGAAAGAAAAGTTGTCCAAAACAGCTTCCAATCGAAGATTCGTGTGATTGGAAACGTCAGGAAAGTGTAAGGTACTGTTTTCTATCAGTTGGCAAGCTGCGCACACAATCCCAGTGTTGTACAGCTTCCTTCTACACCTTTCCGTTGCTGCCGCTCTCTCCGGCTCCCGGAGCCGAAGAAGCGGCTTCTTCGCGCAAAGACGATTGTACCGCTCACAGTGCTCTCTTAGCGCCGCTTCTGCCGAAAGAAGCCCGGGAGCGGCTCTTTTCTCCGGAGAGCATCGTACCTTTGTCTTTAGCGTCTTTTGTGGTCTACATCCTAGCAGAAAGCTTTTCCACTCTGTCTGGCAAGGAAAACCTGCGGGAGCACAGAAAACATCTCCCATCGTGTTCTGGACGTTGCACGGAGGTCTGCCAAGTGTTTGGCATGAAGGAAAGAAAAGTTGTCCAAAACAGCTTCCAATCGAAGATTCGTGTGATTGGAAACGTCAGGAAAGTGTAAGGTACTGTTTTCTATCAGTTGGCAAGCTGCGCACACAATCCCAGTGTTGTACAGCTTCCTTCTTCACCTTTGCGATGCTGCCGCTCTCTCCGGCTCCCGGAGCCGAAGAAGCGGCTTCTTCGCGCAAAGACGATTGTACCGCTCACAGTGCTCTCTTAGCGCCGCTTCTGCCGAAAGATGCCCGGGAGCGGCTCTTAGCTCCGGAGAGCATCGTACCTTCGTCTTTAGCGTCTTTTGTGGTCTACATCCTAGCAGAAAGCTTTTCCACTCTGTCTGGCAAGGAAAACCTGCGGGAGCACAGAAAACATCTCCCATCGTCTTCTGGACGTTGCACGGAGGTCTGCCAAGTGTTTGGCATGAAGGAAAGAAAAGTTGTCCAAAACAGCTTCCAATCGAAGATTCATGTGATTGGAAACGTCAGGAAAGTTGTAAGGTACTGTTTTCTATCAATTGGCAAGGTGCGCACACAATCCCAGTGTTGTACAGCTTCCTTCTTCACCTTTGCGATGCTGCCGCTCTCTCCGGCTCCCGGAGCCGAAGAAGCGGCTTCTTCGTGCAAAGACGATTGTACCGTTCACAGTGCTCTCTTAGCGCCGCTTCTGCCGAAAGAAGCCCGGGAGCGGCTCTTAGCTCCGGAGAGCATCGTACCTTCGTCTTTAGCGTCTTTTGTGGTCTACATCCTAGCAGAAAGCTTTTCCACTCTGTCTGGCAAGGAAAACCTGCGGGAGCACAGAAAACATCTCCCATCGTGTTCTGGACGTTGCACGGAGGTCTGCCAAGTGTTTGGCATGAAGGAAAGAAAAGTTGTCCAAAACAGCTTCCAATCGAAGATTCGTGTGATTGGAAACGTCAGGAAAGTGTAAGGTACTGTTTTCTATCAGTTGGCAAGCTGCGCACACAATCCCAGTGTTGTACAGCTTCCTTCTTCACCTTTGCGATGCTGCTGCTCTCTCCGGCTCCCGGAGCCGAATAAGCGGCTTCTTCGCGCAAAGACGATTGTACCGCTCACAGTGCTCTCTTAGCGTCGCTTCTGCCGAAAGAAGCCCGGGAGCGGCTCTTTTCTCCGGAGAGCATCGTACCTTTGTCTTTAGCGTCTTTTGTGGTCTACATCCTAGCAGAAAGCTTTTCCACTCTGTCTGGCAAGGAAAACCTGCGGGAGCACAGAAAACATCTCCCATCGTGTTCTGGACGTTGCACAGAGGTCTGCCAAGTGTTTGGCATGAAGGAAAGAAAAGTAGTCCAAAACAGCTTCCAATCGAAGATTCATGGGATTGGAAACGTCAGGAAAGTGTAAGGTACTGTTTTCTATCAGTTGGCAAGCTGCGCACACAATCCCAGTGTTGTACAGCTTCCTTCTTCACCTTTCCGTTGCTGCCGCTCTCTCCGGCTCCCGGAGCCGAAGAAGCGGCTTCTTCGCGCAAAGACGATTGTACCGCTCACAGTGCTCTCTTAGCGCCGTTTCTGCCAAAAGAAGCCCGGGAGCGGCTCTTAGCTCCGGAGAGCATCGTACCTTCGTCTTTAGCGTCTTTTGTGGTCTACATCCTAGCAGAAAGCTTTTCCACTCTGTCTGGTAAGGAAAACCTGCGGGAGCACAGAAAACATCTCCCATCGTGTTCTGGACGTTGCACAGAGGTCTGCCAAGTGTTTGGCATGAAGGAAAGAAAAGTAGTCCAAAACAGCTTCCAATCGAAGATTCATGGGTTTGGAAACATCAGGAAAGTGGAAGGTACTGTTTTCTATCAGTTGGCAAGCTGCGCACACAATCCCAGTGTTGTACAGCTTCCTTCTTCACCTTTCCGTTGCTGCCGCTCTCTCCGGCTCCCGGAGCCGAAGAAGCGGCTTCTTCGCGCAATGACGATTGTACCGCTCACAGTGCTCTCTTAGCGCCGTTTCTGCCAAAAGAAGCCCGGGAGCGGCTCTTAGCTCCGGAGAGCATCGTACCTTCGTCTTTAGCGTCTTTTGTGGTCTACATCCTAGCAGAAAGCTTTTCCACTCTGTCTGGCAAGGAAAACCTGCGGGAGCACAGAAAACATCTCCCATCGTCTTCTGGACGTTGCACGGAGGTCTGCCAAGTGTTTGGCATGAAGGAAAGAAAAGTTGTCCAAAACAGCTTCCAATCGAAGATTCGTGTGATTGGAAACGTCAGGAAAGTGTAAGGTACTGTTTTCTATCAGTTGGCAAGCTGCGCACACAATCCCAGTGTTGTACAGCTTCCTTCTTCACCTTTCCGATGCTGCCGCTCTGTCCGGCTCCCGGAGCCGAATAAGCGGCTTCTTCGCGCAAAGACGATTGTACCGCTCACAGTGCTCTCTTAGCGCCGCTTCTGCCGAAAGAAGCCCGGGAGCGGCTCTTTTCTCCGGAGAGCATCGTACCTTTGTCTTTAGCGTCTTTTGTGGTCTACATCCTAGCAGAAAGCTTTTCCACTCTGTCTGGCAAGGAAAACCTGCGGGAGCACAGAAAACATCTCCCATCGTGTTCTGGACGTTGCACGGAGGTCTGCCAAGTGTTTGGCATGAAGGAAAGAAAAGTTGTCCAAAACAGCTTCCAATCGAAGATTCGTGTGATTGGAAACGTCAGGAAAGTGTAAGGTACTGTTTTCTATCAGTTGGCAAGCTGCGCACACAATCCCAGTGTTGTACAGCTTCCTTCTTCACCTTTGCGATGCTGCCGCTCTCTCCGGCTCCCGGAGCCGAAGAAGCGGCTTCTTCGCGCAAAGACGATTGTACCGCTCACAGTGCTCTCTTAGCGCCGCTTCTGCCGAAAGATGCCCGGGAGCGGCTCTTAGCTCCGGAGAGCATCGTACCTTCGTCTTTAGCGTCTTTTGTGGTCTACATCCTAGCAGAAAGCTTTTCCACTCTGTCTGGCAAGGAAAACCTGCGGGAGCACAGAAAACATCTCCCATCGTCTTCTGGACGTTGCACGGAGGTCTGCCAAGTGTTTGGCATGAAGGAAAGAAAAGTTGTCCAAAACAGCTTCCAATCGAAGATTCATGTGATTGGAAACGTAAGGAAAGTTGTAAGGTACTGTTTTCTATCAATTGGCAAGGTGCGCACACAATCCCAGTGTTGTACAGCTTCCTTCTTCACCTTTGCGATGCTGCCGCTCTCTCCGGCTCCCGGAGCCGAAGAAGCGGCTTCTTCGTGCAAAGACGATTGTACCGTTCACAGTGCTCTCTTAGCGCCGCTTCTGCCGAAAGAAGCCCGGGAGCGGCTCTTAGCTCCGGAGAGCATCGTACCTTTGTCTTTAGCGTCTTTTGTGGTCTACATCCTAGCAGAAAGCTTTTCCACTCTGTCTGGCAAGGAAAACCTGCGGGAGCACAGAAAACATCTCCCATCGTGTTCTGGACGTTGCACAGAGGTCTGCCAAGTGTTTGGCATGAAGGAAAGAAAAGTAGTCCAAAACAGCTTCCAATCGAAGATTCATGGGATTGGAAACGTCAGGAAAGTGTAAGGTACTGTTTTCTATCAGTTGGCAAGCTGCGCACACAATCCCAGTGTTGTACAGCTTCCTTCTTCACCTTTCCGTTGCTGCCGCTCTCTCCGGCTCCCGGAGCCGAAGAAGCGGCTTCTTCGCGCAAAGACGATTGTACCGCTCACAGTGCTCTCTTAGCGCCGTTTCTGCCAAAAGAAGCCCGGGAGCGGCTCTTAGCTCCGGAGAGCATCGTACCTTCGTCTTTAGCGTCTTTTGTGGTCTACATCCTAGCAGAAAGCTTTTCCACTCTGTCTGGTAAGGAAAACCTGCGGGAGCACAGAAAACATCTCCCATCGTGTTCTGGACGTTGCACAGAGGTCTGCCAAGTGTTTGGCATGAAGGAAAGAAAAGTAGTCCAAAACAGCTTCCAATCGAAGATTCATGGGTTTGGAAACATCAGGAAAGTGGAAGGTACTGTTTTCTATCAGTTGGCAAGCTGCGCACACAATCCCAGTGTTGTACAGCTTCCTTCTTCACCTTTCCGTTGCTGCCGCTCTCTCCGGCTCCCGGAGCCGAAGAAGCGGCTTCTTCGCGCAATGACGATTGTACCGCTCACAGTGCTCTCTTAGCGCCGTTTCTGCCAAAAGAAGCCCGGGAGCGGCTCTTAGCTCCGGAGAGCATCGTACCTTCGTCTTTAGCGTCTTTTCTGGTCTACATCCTAGCAGAAAGCTTTTCCACTCTGTCTGGCAAGGAAAACCTGCGGGAGCACAGAAAACATCTCCCATCGTCTTCTGGACGTTGCACGGAGGTCTGCCAAGTGTTTGGCATGAAGGAAAGAAAAGTTGTCCAAAACAGCTTCCAATCGAAGATTCGTGTGATTGGAAACGTCAGGAAAGTGTAAGGTACTGTTTTCTATCAGTTGGCAAGCTGCGCACACAATCCCAGTGTTGTACAGCTTCCTTCTTCACCTTTCCGTTGCTGCCGCTATGTCCGGCTCCCGGAGCCGAAGAAGCGGCTTCTTCGCGCAAAGACGATTGTACCGCTCACAGTGCTCTCTTAGCGCCGCTTCTGCCGAAAGAAGCCCGGGAGCGGCTCTTAGCTCCGGAGAGCATCGTACCTGCGTCTTTAGCCTCTTTTGTGGTCTACATCCTAGCAGAAAGCTTTTCCACTCTGTCTGGCAAGGAAAACCTGCGGGAGCACAGAAAACATCTCCCATCGTCTTCTGGACGTTGCACGGAGGTCTGCCAAGTGTTTGGCATGAAGGAAAGAAAAGTTGTCCAAAACAGCTTCCAATCGAAGATTCGTGTGATTGGAAACGTCAGGAAAGTGTAAGGTACTGTTTTCTATCAGTTGGCAAGCTGCGCACACAATCCCAGTGTTGTACAGCTTCCTTCTTCACCTTTGCGATGCTGCCGCTCTCTCCGGCTCCCGGAGCCGAAGAAGCGGCTTCTTCGCGCAAAGACGATTGTACCGCTCACAGTGCTCTCTTAGCGCCGCTTCTGCCGAAAGAAGCCCGGGAGCGGCTCTTAGCTCCGGAGAGCATCGTACCTGCGTCTTTAGCGTCTTTTGTGGTCTACATCCTAGCAGAAAGCTTTTCCACTCTGTCTGGCAAGGAAAACCTGCGGGAGCACAGAAAACATCTCCCATCGTGTTCTGGACGTTGCACGGAGGTCTGCCAAGTGTTTGGCATGAAGGAAAGAAAAGTTGTCCAAAACAGCTTCCAATCGAAAATTCGTGTGATTGGAAACGTCAGGAAAGTGTAAGGTACTGTTTTCTATCAGTTGGCAAGCTGCGCACACAATCCCAGTGTTGTACAGCTTCCTTCTTCACCTTTGCGATGCTGCCGCTCTCTCCGGCTCCCGGAGCCGAAGAAGCGGCTTCTTCGCGCAAAGACGATTGTACCGCTCACAGTGCTCTCTTAGCGCCGCTTCTGCCGAAAGAAGCCCGGGAGCGGCTCTTAGCTCCGGAGAGCATCGTACCTTTGTCTTTAGCGTCTTTTGTGGTCTACATCCTAGCAGAAAGCTTTTCCACTCTGTCTGGCAAGGAAAACCTGCGGGAGCACAGAAAACATCTCCCATCGTCTTCTGGACGTTGCACGGAGGTCTGCCAAGTGTTTGGCATGAAGGAAAGAAAAGTAGTCCAAAACAGCTTCCAATCGAAGATTCGTGTGATTGGAAACGTCAGGAAAGTGTAAGGTACTGTTTTCTATCAGTTGGCAAGCTGCGCACACAATCCCAGTGTTGTACAGCTTCCTTCTTCACCTTTGCGATGCTGCCGCTCTCTCCGGCTCCCGGAGCCGAAGAAGCGGCTTCTTCGCGCAAAGACGATTGTACCGCTCACAGTGCTCTCTTAGCGCCGCTTCTGCCGAAAGAAGCCCGGGAGCGGCTCTTAGCTCCGGAGAGCATCGTACCTGCGTCTTTAGCCTCTTTTGTGGTCTACATCCTAGCAGAAAGCTTTTCCACTCTGTCTGGCAAGGAAAACCTGCGGGAGCACAGAAAACATCTCCCATCGTCTTCTGGACGTTGCACGGAGGTCTGCCAAGTGTTTGGCATGAAGGAAAGAAAAGTTGTCCAAAACAGCTTCCAATCGAAGATTCATGTGATTGGAAACGTCAGGAAAGTTGTAAGGTACTGTTTTCTATCAGTTGGCAAGGTGCGCACACAATCCCAGTGTTGTACAGCTTCCTTCTTCACCTTTGCGATGCTGCCGCTCTCTCCGGCTCCCGGAGCCGAAGAAGCGGCTTCTTCGCGCAAAGATGATTGTACCGCTCACAGTGCTCTCTTAGCGCCGCTTCTGCCGAAAGAAGCCCGGGAGCGGCTCTTAGCTCCGGAGAGCATCGTACCTTCGTCTTTAGCCTCTTTTGTGGTCTACATCCTAGCAGAAAGCTTTTCCACTCTGTCTGGCAAGGAAAACCTGCGGGAGCACAGAAAACATCTCCCATCGTCTTCTGGACGTTGCACGGAGGTCTGCCAAGTGTTTGGCATGAAGGAAAGAAAAGTTGTCCAAAACAGCTTCCAATCGAAGATTCATGTGATTGGAAACGTCAGGAAAGTTGTAAGGTACTGTTTTCTATCAGTTGGCAAGGTGCGCACACAATCCCAGTGTTGTACAGCTTCCTTCTTCACCTTTGCGATGCTGCCGCTCTCTCCGGCTCCCGGAGCCGAAGAAGCGGCTTCTTCGCGCAAAGACGATTGTACCGCTCACAGTGCTCTCTTAGCGCCGCTTCTGCCGAAAGAAGCCCGGGAGCGGCTCTTTTCTACGGAGAGCATCGTACATTTGTCTTTAGCGTCTTTTGTGGTCTACATCCTAGCAGAAAGCTTTTCCACTCTGTCTGGCAAGGAAAACCTGCGGGAGCACAGAAAACATCTCCCATCGTCTTCTGGACGTTGCACAGAGGTCTGCCAAGTGTTTGGCATGAAGGAAAGAAAAGTAGTCCAAAACAGCTTCCAATCGAAGATTCATGGGATTGGAAACGTCAGGAAAGTGTAAGGTACTGTTTTCTATCAGTTGGCAAGCTGCGCACACAATCCCAGTGTTGTACAGCTTCCTTCTTCACCTTTCCGTTGCTGCCGCTCTCTCCGGCTCCCGGAGCCGAAGAAGCGGCTTCTTCGCGCAAAGACGATTGTACCGCTCACAGTGCTCTCTTAGAGCCGTTTCTGCCGAAAGAAGCCCGGGAGCGGCTCTTAGCTCCGGAGAGCATCGTACCTTCGTCTTTAGCGTCTTTTGTGGTCTACATCCTAGCAGAAAGCTTTTCCACTCTGTCTGGTAAGGAAAACCTGCGGGAGCACAGAAAACATCTCCCATCGTGTTCTGGACGTTGCACAGAGGTCTGCCAAGTGTTGGGCATGAAGGAAAGAAAAGTAGTCCAAAACAGCTTCCAATCGAAGATGCATGGGATTGGAAACATCAGGAAAGTGTAAGGTACTGTTTTCTATCAGTTGGCAAGCTGCGCACACAATCCCAGTGTTGTACAGCTTCCTTCTTCACCTTTCCGTTGCTGCCGCTCTCTCCGGCTCCCGGAGCCGAAGAAGCGGCTTCTTCGCGCAAAGACGATTGTACCGCTCACAGTGCTCTCTTAGCGCCGCTTCTGCCGAAAGAAGCCCGGGAGCGGCTCTTTTCTCCGGAGAGCATCGTACCTTTGTCTTTAGCGTCTTTTGTGGTCTACATCCTAGCAGAAAGCTTTTCCACTCTGTCTGGCAAGGAAAACCTGCGGGAGCACAGAAAACATCTCCCATCGTCTTCTGGACGTTGCACGGAGGTCTGCCAAGTGTTTGGCATGAAGGAAAGAAAAGTTGTCCAAAACAGCTTCCAATCGAAGATTCGTGTGATTGGAAACGTCAGGAAAGTGTAAGGTACTGTTTTCTATCAGTTGGCAAGCTGCGCACACAATGCCAGTGTTGTACAGCTTCCTTGTTCACCTTTGCGATGCTGCCGCTCTGTCCGGCTCCCGGAGCCGAAGAAGCGGCTTCTTCGCGCAAAGACGATTGTACCGCTCACAGTGCTCTCTTAGCGCCGCTTCTGCCGAAAGAAGCCCGGGAGCGGCTCTTAGCTCCGGAGAGCATCGTACCTGCGTCTTTAGCCTCTTTTGTGGTCTACATCCTAGCAGAAAGCTTTTCCACTCTGTCTGGCAAGGAAAACCTGCGGGAGCAGAGAAAACATCTCCCATCGTGTTCTGGACGTTGCACGGAGGTCTGCCAAGTGTTTGGCATGAAGGAAAGAAAAGTTGTCCAAAACAGCTTCCAATCGAAGATTCATGTGATTGGAAACGTCAGGAAAGTGTAAGGTACTGTTTTCTATCAGTTGGCAAGCTGCGCACACAATCCCAGTGTTGTACAGCTTCCTTCTTCACCTTTCCGTTGCTGCCGCTCTGTCCGGCTCCCGGAGCCGAAGAAGCGGCTTCTTCGCGCAAAGACGATTGTACCGCTCACAGTGCTCTCTTAGCGCCGCTTCTGCCGAAAGAAGCCCGGGAGCGGCTCTTAGCTCCGGAGAGCATCGTACCTGCGTCTTTAGCCTCTTTTGTGGTCTACATCCTAGCAGAAAGCTTTTCCACTCTGTCTGGCAAGGAAAACCTGCGGGAGCACAGAAAACATCTCCCATCGTCTTCTGGACGTTGCACGGAGGTCTGCCAAGTGTTTGGCATGAAGGAAAGAAAAGTTGTCCAAAACAGCTTCCAATCGAAGATTCGTGTGATTGGAAACATCAGGAAAGTGTAAGGTACTGTTTTCTATCAGTTGGCAAGCTGCGCACACAATCCCAGTGTTGTACAGCTTCCTTCTTCACCTTTGCGATGCTGCCGCTCTCTCCGGCTCCCGGAGCCGAAGAAGCGGCTTCTTCGCGCAAAGACGATTGTACCGCTCACAGTGCTCTCTTAGCGCCGCTTCTGCCGAAAGAAGCCCGGGAGCGGCTCTTAGCTCCGGAGAGCATCGTACCTTCGTCTTTAGTGTCTTTTGTGGTCTACATCCTAGCAGAAAGCTTTTCCACTCTGTCTGGCAAGGAAAACCTGCGGGAGCACAGAAAACATCTCCCATCGTGTTCTGGACGTTGCACGGAGGTCTGCCAAGTGTTTGGCATGAAGGAAAGAAAAGTTGTCCAAAACAGCTTCCAATCGAAAATTCGTGTGATTGGAAACGTCAGGAAAGTGTAAGGTACTGTTTTCTATCAGTTGGCAAGCTGCGCACACAATCCCAGTGTTGTACAGCTTCCTTCTTCACCTTTGCGATGCTGCCGCTCTGTCCGGCTCCCGGAGCCGAAGAAGCGGCTTCTTCGCGCAAAGACGATTGTACCGCTCACAGTGCTCTCTTAGCGCCGCTTCTGCCGAAAGAAGCCCGGGAGCGGCTCTTAGCTCCGGAGAGCATCGTACCTGCGTCTTTAGCCTCTTTTGTGGTCTACATCCTAGCAGAAAGCTTTTCCACTCTGTCTGGCAAGGAAAACCTGCGGGAGCACAGAAAACATCTCCCATCGTCTTCTGGACGTTGCACGGAGGTCTGCCAAGTGTTTGGCATGAAGGAAAGAAAAGTAGTCCAAAACAGCTTCCAATCGAAGATTCGTGTGATTGGAAACGTCAGGAAAGTGTAAGGTACTGTTTTCTATCAGTTGGCAAGCTGCGCACACAATCCCAGTGTTGTACAGCTTCCTTCTTCACCTTTGCGATGCTGCCGCTCTCTCCGGCTCCCGGAGCCGAAGAAGCGGCTTCTTCGCGCAAAGACGATTGTACCGCTCACAGTGCTCTCTTAGCGCCGCTTCTGCCGAAAGAAGCCCGGGAGCGGCTCTTAGCTCCGGAGAGCATCGTACCTTCGTCTTTAGTGTCTTTTGTGGTCTACATCCTAGCAGAAAGCTTTTCCACTCTGTCTGGCAAGGAAAACCTGCGGGAGCACAGAAAACATCTCCCATCGTGTTCTGGACGTTGCACGGAGGTCTGCCAAGTGTTTGGCATGAAGGAAAGAAAAGTTGTCCAAAACAGCTTCCAATCGAAGATTCGTGTGATTGGAAACGTCAGGAAAGTGTAAGGTACTGTTTTCTATCAGTTGGCAAGCTGCGCACACAATCCCAGTGTTGTACAGCTTCCTTCTTCACCTTTGCGATGCTGCCGCTCTCTCCGGCTCCCGGAGCCGAAGAAGCGGCTTCTTCGTGCAAAGACGATTGTACCGCTCACAGTGCTCTCTTAGCGCCGCTTCTGCCGAAAGAAGCCCGGGAGCGGCTCTTTTCTCCGGAGAGCATCGTACCTTTGTCTTTAGTGTCTTTTGTGGTCTACATCCTAGCAGAAAGCTTTTCCACTCTGTCTGGCAAGGAAAACCTGCGGGAGCACAGAAAACATCTCCCATCGTCTTCTGGACGTTGCACAGAGGTCTGCCAAGTGTTTGGCATGAAGGAAAGAAAAGTAGTCCAAAACAGCTTCCAATCGAAGATTCATGGGATTGGAAACGTCAGGAAAGTGTAAGGTACTGTTTTCTATCAGTTGGCAAGCTGCGCACACAATCCCAGTGTTGTACAGCTTCCTTCTTCACCTTTCCGTTGCTGCCGCTCTCTCCGGCTCCCGGAGCCGAAGAAGCGGCTTCTTCGCGCAAAGACGATTGTACCGCTCACAGTGCTCTCTTAGCGCCGTTTCTGCCAAAAGAAGCCCGGGAGCGGCTCTTAGCTCCGGAGAGCATCGTACCTTCGTCTTTAGCGTCTTTTGTGGTCTACATCCTAGCAGAAAGCTTTTCCACTCTGTCTGGTAAGGAAAACCTGCGGGAGCACAGAAAACATCTCCCATCGTGTTCTGGACGTTGCACAGAGGTCTGCCAAGTGTTTGGCATGAAGGAAAGAAAAGTTGTCCAAAACAGCTTCCAATCGAAGATTCATGTGATTGGAAACGTCAGGAAAGTGGAAGGTACTGTTTTCTATCAGTTGGCAAGCTGCGCACACAATCCCAGTGTTGTACAGCTTCCTTCTTCACCTTTCCGTTGCTGCCGCTCTCTCCGGCTCCCGGAGCCGAAGAAGCGGCTTCTTCGCGCAAAGACGATTGTACCGCTCACAGTGCTCTCTTAGCGCCGCTTCTGCCGAAAGAAGCCCGGGAGCGGCTCTTAGCTCCGGAGAGCATCGTACCTGCGTCTTTAGCGTCTTTTGTGGTCTACATCCTAGCAGAAAGCTTTTCCACTCTGTCTGGCAAGGAAAACCTGCGGGAGCACAGAAAACATCTCCCATCGTCTTCTGGACGTTGCACGGAGGTCTGCCAAGTGTTTGGCATGAAGGAAAGAAAAGTTGTCCAAAACAGCTTCCAATCGAAGATTCGTGTGATTGGAAACGTCAGGAAAGTGTAAGGTACTGTTTTCTATCAGTTGGCAAGCTGCGCACACAATGCCAGTGTTGTACAGCTTCCTTCTTCACCTTTGCGATGCTGCCGCTCTCTCCGGCTCCCGGAGCCGAAGAAGCGGCTTCTTCGCGCAAAGACGATTGTACCGCTCACAGTGCTCTCTTAGCGCCGCTTCTGCCGAAAGAAGCCCGGGAGCGGCTCTTAGCTCCGGAGAGCATCGTACCTTCGTCTTTAGCGTCTTTTGTGGTCTACATCCTAGCAGAAAGCTTTTCCACTCTGTCTGGCAAGGAAAACCTGCGGGAGCACAGAAAACATCTCCCATCGTGTTCTGGACGTTGCACGGAGGTCTGCCAAGTGTTTGGCATGAAGGAAAGAAAAGTTGTCCAAAACAGCTTCCAATCGAAGATTCGTGTGATTGGAAACGTCAGGAAAGTGTAAGGTACTGTTTTCTATCAGTTGGCAAGCTGCGCACACAATCCCAGTGTTGTACAGCTTCCTTCTTCACCTTTCCGTTGCTGCCGCTCTCTCCGGCTCCCGGAGCCGAAGAAGCGGCTTCTTCGCGCAAAGACGATTGTACCGCTCACAGTGCTCTCTTAGCGCCGCTTCTGCCGAAAGAAGCCCGGGAGCGGCTCTTAGCTCCGGAGAGCATCGTACCTTCGTCTTTAGCCTCTTTTGTGGTCTACATCCTAGCAGAAAGCTTTTCCACTCTGTCTGGTAAGGAAAACCTGCGGGAGCACAGAAAACATCTCCCATCGTGTTCTGGACGTCGCACAGAGGTCTGCCAAGTGTTTGGCATGAAGGAAAGAAAAGTTGTCCAAAACAGCTTCCAATCGAAGATTCATGTGATTGGAAACGTCAGGAAAGTGTAAGGTACTGTTTTCTATCAGTTGGCAAGCTGCGCACACAATCCCAGTGTTGTACAGCTTCCTTCTTCACCTTTCCGTTGCTGCCGCTCTCTCCGGCTCCCGGAGCCGAAGAAGCGGCTTCTTCGCGCAAAGACGATTGTACCGCTCACAGTGCTCTCTTAGCGCCGCTTCTGCCAAAAGATGCCCGGGAGCGGCTCTTAGCTCCGGAGAGCATCGTACCTTCGTCTTTAGCGTCTTTTGTGGTCTACATCCTAGCAGAAAGCTTTTCCACTCTGTCTGGCAAGGAAAACCTGCGGGAGCACAGAAAACATCTCCCATCGTCTTCTGGACGTTGCACGGAGGTCTGCCAAGTGTTTGGCATGAAGGAAAGAAAAGTTGTCCAAAACAGCTTCCAATCGAAGATTCGTGTGATTGGAAACATCAGGAAAGTGTAAGGTACTGTTTTCTATCAGTTGGCAAGCTGCGCACACAATCCCAGTGTTGTACAGCTTCCTTCTTCACCTTTGCGATGCTGCCGCTCTCTCCGGCTCCCGGAGCCGAAGAAGCGGCTTCTTCGCGCAAAGACGATTGTACCGCTCACAGTGCTCTCTTAGCGCCGCTTCTGCCGAAAGAAGCCCGGGAGCGGCTCTTAGCTCCGGAGAGCATCGTACCTTCGTCTTTAGTGTCTTTTGTGGTCTACATCCTAGCAGAAAGCTTTTCCACTCTGTCTGGCAAGGAAAACCTGCGGGAGCACAGAAAACATCTCCCATCGTGTTCTGGACGTTGCACGGAGGTCTGCCAAGTGTTTGGCATGAAGGAAAGAAAAGTTGTCCAAAACAGCTTCCAATCGAAGATTCGTGTGATTGGAAACGTCAGGAAAGTGTAAGGTACTGTTTTCTATCAGTTGGCAAGCTGCGCACACAATCCCAGTGTTGTACAGCTTCCTTCTTCACCTTTCCGATGCTGCCGCTCTCTCCGGCTCCCGGAGCCGAAGAAGCGGCTTCTTCGCGCAAAGACGATTGTACCGCTCACAGTGCTCTCTTAGCGCCGCTTCTGCCGAAAGAAGCCCGGGAGCGGCTCTTTTCTCCGGAGAGCAATGTACCTTTGTCTTTAGCGTCTTTTGTGGTCTACATCCTAGCAGAAAGCTTTTCCACTCTGTCTGGCAAGGAAAACCTGCGGGAGCACAGAAAACATCTCCCATCGTCTTCTGGACGTTGCACAGAGGTCTGCCAAGTGTTTGGCATGAAGGAAAGAAAAGTTGTCCAAAACAGCTTCCAATCGAAGATTCATGTGATTGGAAACGTCAGGAAAGTGTAAGGTACTGTTTTCTATCAGTTGGCAAGCTGCGCACACAATCCCAGTGTTGTACAGCTTCCTTCTTCACCTTTGCGATGCTGCCGCTCTCTCCGGCTCCCGGAGCCGAAGAAGCGGCTTCTTCGCGCAAAGACGATTGTACCGCTCACAGTGCTCTCTTAGCGCCGCTTCTGCCGAAAGAAGCCCGGGAGCGGCTCTTAGCTCCGGAGAGCATCGTACCTTTGTCTTTAGCGTCTTTTGTGGTCTACATCCTAGCAGAAAGCTTTTCCACTCTGTCTGGCAAGGAAAACCTGCGGGAGCACAGAAAACATCTCCCATCGTCTTCTGGACGTTGCACGGAGGTCTGCCAAGTGTTTGGCATGAAGGAAAGAAAAGTAGTCCAAAACAGCTTCCAATCGAAGATTCATGGGATTGGAATCATCAGGAAAGTGTAAGGTACTGTTTTCTATCAGTTGGCAAGCTGCGCACACAATGCCAGTGTTGTACAGCTTCCTTCTTCACCTTTCCGTTGCTGCCGCTCTCTCCGGCTCCCGGAGCCGAAGAAGCGGCTTCTTCGCGCAAAGACGATTGTACCGCTCACAGTGCTCTCTTAGCGCCGCTTCTGCCGAAAGAAGCCCGGGAGCGGCTCTTAGCTCCGGAGAGCATCGTACCTTCGTCTTTAGCGTCTTTTGTGGTCTAGATCCTAGCAGAAAGCTTTTCCACTCTGTCTGGCAAGGAAAACCTGCGGGAGCACAGAAAACATCTCCCATCGTCTTCTGGACGTTGCACGGAGGTCTGCCAAGTGTTTGGCATGAAGGAAAGAAAAGTTGTCCAAAACAGCTTCCAATCGAAGATTCGTGTGATTGGAAACGTCAGGAAAGTGTAAGGTACTGTTTTCTATCAGTTGGCAAGCTGCGCACACAATCCCAGTGTTGTACAGCTTCCTTCTTCACCTTTGCGATGCTGCCGCTCTGTCCGGCTCCCGGAGCCGAAGAAGCGGCTTCTTCGCGCAAAGACGATTGTACCGCTCACAGTGCTCTCTTAGCGCCGCTTCTGCCGAAAGAAGCCCGGGAGCGGCTCTTAGCTCCGGAGAGCATCGTACCTGCGTCTTTAGCGTCTTTTGTGGTCTACATCCTAGCAGAAAGCTTTTCCACTCTGTCTGGCAAGGAAAACCTGCGGGAGCACAGAAAACATCTCCCATCGTGTTCTGGACGTTGCACGGAGGTCTGCCAAGTGTTTGGCATGAAGGAAAGAAAAGTTGTCCAAAACAGCTTCCAATCGAAGATTCGTGTGATTGGAAACGTCAGGAAAGTGTAAGGTACTGTTTTCTATCAGTTGGCAAGCTGCGCACACAATCCCAGTGTTGTACAGCTTCCTTCTTCACCTTTGCGATGCTGCCGCTCTCTCCGGCTCCCGGAGCCGAAGAAGCGGCTTCTTCGCGCAAAGACGATTGTACCGCTCACAGTGCTCTCTTAGCGCCGCTTCTGCCGAAAGAAGCCCGGGAGCGGCTCTTAGCTCCGGAGAGCATCGTACCTTCGTCTTTAGCCTCTTTTGTGGTCTACATCCTAGCAGAAAGCTTTTCCACTCTGTCTGGCAAGGAAAACCTGCGGGAGCACAGAAAACATCTCCCATCGTCTTCTGGACGTTGCACGGAGGTCTGCCAAGTGTTTGGCATGAAGGAAAGAAAAGTTGTCCAAAACAGCTTCCAATCGAAGATTCGTGTGATTGGAAACGTCAGGAAAGTGTAAGGTACTGTTTTCTATCAGTTGGCAAGCTGCGCACACAATCCCAGTGTTGTACAGCTTCCTTCTTCACCTTTGCGATGCTGCCGCTCTCTCCGGCTCCCGGAGCCGAAGAAGCGGCTTCTTCGCGCAAAGACGATTGTACCGCTCACAGTGCTCTCTTAGCGCCGCTTCTGCCGAAAGAAGCCCGGGAGCGGCTCTTAGCTCCGGAGAGCATCGTACCTTCGTCTTTAGTGTCTTTTGTGGTCTACATCCTAGCAGAAAGCTTTTCCACTCTGTCTGGCAAGGAAAACCTGCGGGAGCACAGAAAACATCTCCCATCGTGTTCTGGACATTGCACGGAGGTCTGCCAAGTGTTTGGCATGAAGGAAAGAAAAGTTGTCCAAAACAGCTTCCAATCGAAGATTCGTGTGATTGGAAACGTCAGGAAAGTGTAAGGTACTGTTTTCTATCAGTTGGCAAGCTGCGCACACAATCCCAGTGTTGTACAGCTTCCTTCTTCACCTTTGCGATGCTGCCGCTCTCTCCGGCTCCCGGAGCCGAAGAAGCGGCTTCTTCGCGCAAAGACGATTGTACCGCTCACAGTGCTCTCTTAGCGCCGCTTCTGCCGAAAGAAGCCCGGGAGCGGCTCTTAGCTCCGGAGAGCATCGTACCTGCGTCTTTAGCCTCTTTTGTGGTCTACATCCTAGCAGAAAGCTTTTCCACTCTGTCTGGCAAGGAAAACCTGCGGGAGCACAGAAAACATCTCCCATCGTGTTCTGGACGTTGCACAGAGGTCTGCCAAGTGTTTGGCATGAAGGAAAGAAAAGTTGTCCAAAACAGCTTCCAATCGAAGATTCATGTGATTGGAAACGTCAGGAAAGTGTAAGGTACTGTTTTCTATCAGTTGGCAAGCTGCGCACACAATGCCAGTGTTGTACAGCTTCCTTCTTCACCTTTCCGATGCTGCCGCTCTCTCCGGCTCCCGGAGCCGAAGAAGCGGCTTCTTCGCGCAAAGACGATTGTACCGCTCACAGTGCTCTCTTAGCGCCGCTTCTGCCGAAAGAAGCCCGGGAGCGGCTCTTAGCTCCGGAGAGCATCGTACCTTCGTCTTTAGCGTCTTTTGTGGTCTACATCCTAGCAGAAAGCTTTTCAACTCTGTCTGGTAAGGAAAACCTGCGGGAGCACAGAAAACATCTCCCATCGTGTTCTGGACGTTGCACAGAGGTCTGCCAAGTGTTTGGCATGAAGGAAAGAAAAGTAGTCCAAAACAGCTTCCAATCGAAGATTCATGGGATTGGAATCATCAGGAAAGTGTAAGGTACTGTTTTCTATCAGTTGGCAAGCTGCGCACACAATGCCAGTGTTGTACAGCTTCCTTCTTCACCTTTCCGTTGCTGCCGCTCTCTCCGGCTCCCGGAGCCGAAGAAGCGGCTTCTTCGCGCAAAGACGATTGTACCGCTCACAGTGCTCTCTTAGCGCCGTTTCTGCCAAAAAAGCCTGGGAGCGGCTCTTAGCTCCGGAGAGCATCGTACCTTCGTCTTTAGCGTCTTTTGTGGTCTACATCCTAGCAGAAAGCTTTTCCACTCTGTCTGGCAAGGAAAACCTGCGGGAGCACAGAAAACATCTCCCATCGTGTTCTGGACGTTGCACGGAGGTCTGCCAAGTGTTTGGCATGAAGGAAAGAAAAGTTGTCCAAAACAGCTTCCAATCGAAGATTCGTGTGATTGGAAACGTCAGGAAAGTGTAAGGTACTGTTTTCTATCAGTTGGCAAGCTGCGCACACAATCCCAGTGTTGTACAGCTTCCTTCTTCACCTTTGCGATGCTGCCGCTCTCTCCGGCTCCCGGAGCCGAAGAAGCGGCTTCTTCGCGCAAAGACGATTGTACCGCTCACAGTGCTCTCTTAGCGCCGCTTCTGCCGAAAGAAGCCCGGGAGCGGCTCTTAGCTCCGGAGAGCATCGTACCTTCGTCTTTAGCGTCTTTTGTGGTCTACATCCTAGCAGAAAGCTTTTCCACTCTGTCTGGCAAGGAAAACCTGCGGGAGCACAGAAAACATCTCCCATCGTCTTCTGGACGTTGCACGGAGGTCTGCCAAGTGTTTGGCATGAAGGAAAGAAAAGTTGTCCAAAACAGCTTCCAATCGAAGATTCATGTGATTGGAAACGTCAGGAAAGTGTAAGGTACTGTTTTCTATCAGTTGGGAAGCTGCGCACACAATCCCAGTGTTGTACAGCTTCCTTCTTCACCTTTCCGTTGCTGCCGCTCTCTCCGGCTCCCGGAGCCGAAGAAGCGGCTTCTTCGCGCAAAGACGATTGTACCGCTCACAGTGCTCTCTTAGCGCCGCTTCTGCCGAAAGAAGGCCGGGAGCGGCTCTTAGCTCCGGAGAGCATCGTACCTGCGTCTTTAGCGTCTTTTGTGGTCTACATCCTAGCAGAAAGCTTTTCCACTCTGTCTGGCAAGGAAAACCTGCGGGAGCACAGAAAACATCTCCCATCGTCTTCTGGACGTTGCACGGAGGTCTGCCAAGTGTTTGGCATGAAGGAAAGAAAAGTTGTCCAAAACAGCTTCCAATCGAAGATTCGTGTGATTGGAAACGTCAGGAAAGTGTAAGGTACTGTTTTCTATCAGTTGGCAAGCTGCGCACACAATGCCAGTGTTGTACAGCTTCCTTCTTCACCTTTGCGATGCTGCCGCTCTCTCCGGCTCCCGGAGCCGAAGAAGCGGCTTCTTCGCGCAAAGACGATTGTACCGCTCACAGTGCTCTCTTAGCGCCGCTTCTGCCGAAAGAAGCCCGGGAGCGGCTCTTAGCTCCGGAGAGCATCGTACCTTCGTCTTTAGTGTCTTTTGTGGTCTACATCCTAGCAGAAAGCTTTTCCACTCTGTCTGGCAAGGAAAACCTGCGGGAGCACAGAAAACATCTCCCATCGTCTTCTGGACGTTGCACGGAGGTCTGCCAAGTGTTTGGCATGAAGGAAAGAAAAGTTGTCCAAAACAGCTTCCAATCGAAGATTCGTGTGATTGGAAACGTCAGGAAAGTGTAAGGTACTGTTTTCTATCAGTTGGCAAGCTGCGCACACAATCCCAGTGTTGTACAGCTTCCTTCTTCACCTTTGCGATGCTGCCGCTCTCTCCGGCTCCCGGAGCCGAAGAAGCGGCTTCTTCGCGCAAAGACGATTGTACCGCTCACAGTGCTCTCTTAGCGCCGCTTCTGCCGAAAGAAGCCCGGGAGCGGCTCTTAGCTCCGGAGAGCATCGTACCTGCGTCTTTAGCGTCTTTTGTGGTCTACATCCTAGCAGAAAGCTTTTCCACTCTGTCTGGCAAGGAAAACCTGCGGGAGCACAGAAAACATCTCCCATCGTGTTCTGGACGTTGCACGGAGGTCTGCCAAGTGTTTGGCATAAGGAAAGAAAAGTTGTCCAAAACAGCTTCCAATCGAAGATTCATGTGATTGGAAACGTCAGGAAAGTGTAAGGTACTGTTTTCTATCAGTTGGCAAGCTGCGCACACAATCCCAGTGTTGTACAGCTTCCTTCTTCACCTTTGCGATGCTGCCGCTCTCTCCGGCTCCCGGAGCCGAAGAAGCGGCTTCTTCGCGCAAAGACGATTGTACCGCTCACAGTGCTCTCTTAGCGCCGCTTCTGCCGAAAGAAGCCCGGGAGCGGCTCTTAGCTCCGGAGAGCATCGTACCTTCGTCTTTAGCGTCTTTTGTGGTCTACATCCTAGCAGAAAGCTTTTCCACTCTGTCTGGTAAGGAAAACCTGCGGGAGCACAGAAAACATCTCCCATCGTGTTCTGGACGTTGCACAGAGGTCTGCCAAGTGTTTGGCATGAAGGAAAGAAAAGTAGTCCAAAACAGCTTCCAATCGAAGATTCATGGGATTGGAATCATCAGGAAAGTGTAAGGTACTGTTTTCTATCAGTTGGCAAGCTGCGCACACAATCCCAGTGTTGTACAGCTTCCTTCTTCACCTTTGCGATGCTGCCGCTCTCTCCGGCTCCCGGAGCCGAAGAAGCGGCTTCTTCGCGCAAAGACGATTGTACCGCTCACAGTGCTCTCTTAGCGCCGCTTCTGCCGAAAGAAGCCCGGGAGCGGCTCTTAGCTCCGGAGAGCATCGTACCTTCGTCTTTAGCCTCTTTTGTGGTCTACATCCTAGCAGAAAGCTTTTCCACTCTGTCTGGCAAGGAAAACCTGCGGGAGCACAGAAAACATCTCCCATCGTCTTCTGGACGTTGCACGGAGGTCTGCCAAGTGTTTGGCATGAAGGAAAGAAAAGTTGTCCAAAACAGCTTCCAATCGAAGATTCGTGTGATTGGAAACGTCAGGAAAGTGTAAGGTACTGTTTTCTATCAGTTGGCAAGCTGCGCACACAATCCCAGTGTTGTACAGCTTCCTTCTTCACCTTTGCGATGCTGCCGCTCTCTCCGGCTCCCGGAGCCGAAGAAGCGGCTTCTTCGCGCAAAGACGATTGTACCGCTCACAGTGCTCTCTTAGCGCCGCTTCTGCCGAAAGAAGCCCGGGAGCGGCTCTTAGCTCCGGAGAGCATCGTACCTTCGTCTTTAGTGTCTTTTGTGGTCTACATCCTAGCAGAAAGCTTTTCCACTCTGTCTGGCAAGGAAAACCTGCGGGAGCACAGAAAACATCTCCCATCGTCTTCTGGACGTTGCACGGAGGTCTGCCAAGTGTTTGGCATGAAGGAAAGAAAAGTTGTCCAAAACAGCTTCCAATCGAAGATTCGTGTGATTGGAAACGTCAGGAAAGTGTAAGGTACTGTTTTCTATCAGTTGGCAAGCTGCGCACACAATCCCAGTGTTGTACAGCTTCCTTCTTCACCTTTGCGATGCTGCCGCTCTCTCCGGCTCCCGGAGCCGAAGAAGCGGCTTCTTCGCGCAAAGACGATTGTACCGCTCACAGTGCTCTCTTAGCGCCGCTTCTGCCGAAAGAAGCCCGGGAGCGGCTCTTAGCTCCGGAGAGCATCGTACCTGCGTCTTTAGCCTCTTTTGTGGTCTACATCCTAGCAGAAAGCTTTTCCACTCTGTCTGGCAAGGAAAACCTGCGGGAGCACAGAAAACATCTCCCATCGTGTTCTGGACGTTGCACAGAGGTCTGCCAAGTGTTTGGCATGAAGGAAAGAAAAGTTGTCCAAAACAGCTTCCAATCGAAGATTCATGTGATTGGAAACGTCAGGAAAGTGTAAGGTACTGTTTTCTATCAGTTGGCAAGCTGCGCACACAATGCCAGTGTTGTACAGCTTCCTTCTTCACCTTTCCGATGCTGCCGCTCTCTCCGGCTCCCGGAGCCGAAGAAGCGGCTTCTTCGCGCAAAGACGATTGTACCGCTCACAGTGCTCTCTTAGCGCCGCTTCTGCCGAAAGAAGCCCGGGAGCGGCTCTTAGCTCCGGAGAGCATCGTACCTTCGTCTTTAGCGTCTTTTGTGGTCTACATCCTAGCAGAAAGCTTTTCCACTCTGTCTGGTAAGGAAAACCTGCGGGAGCACAGAAAACATCTCCCATCGTGTTCTGGACGTTGCACAGAGGTCTGCCAAGTGTTTGGCATGAAGGAAAGAAAAGTAGTCCAAAACAGCTTCCAATCGAAGATTCATGGGATTGGAATCATCAGGAAAGTGTAAGGTACTGTTTTCTATCAGTTGGCAAGCTGCGCACACAATCCCAGTGTTGTACAGCTTCCTTCTTCACCTTTGCGATGCTGCCGCTCTCTCCGGCTCCCGGAGCCGAAGAAGCGGCTTCTTCGCGCAAAGACGATTGTACCGCTCACAGTGCTCTCTTAGCGCCGCTTCTGCCGAAAGAAGCCCGGGAGCGGCTCTTAGCTCCGGAGAGCATCGTACCTTCGTCTTTAGCGTCTTTTGTGGTCTACATCCTAGCAGAAAGCTTTTCCACTCTGTCTGGCAAGGAAAACCTGCGGGAGCACAGAAAACATCTCCCATCGTCTTCTGGACGTTGCACGGAGGTCTGCCAAGTGTTTGGCATGAAGGAAAGAAAAGTTGTCCAAAACAGCTTCCAATCGAAGATTCATGTGATTGGAAACGTCAGGAAAGTGTAAGGTACTGTTTTCTATCAGTTGGCAAGCTGCGCACACAATCCCAGTGTTGTACAGCTTCCTTCTTCACCTTTCCGTTGCTGCCGCTCTCTCCGGCTCCCGGAGCCGAAGAAGCGGCTTCTTCGCGCAAAGACGATTGTACCGCTCACAGTGCTCTCTTAGCGCCGCTTCTGCCGAAAGAAGGCCGGGAGCGGCTCTTAGCTCCGGAGAGCATCGTACCTGCGTCTTTAGCGTCTTTTGTGGTCTACATCCTAGCAGAAAGCTTTTCCACTCTGTCTGGCAAGGAAAACCTGCGGGAGCACAGAAAACATCTCCCATCGTCTTCTGGACGTTGCACGGAGGTCTGCCAAGTGTTTGGCATGAAGGAAAGAAAAGTTGTCCAAAACAGCTTCCAATCGAAGATTCGTGTGATTGGAAACGTCAGGAAAGTGTAAGGTACTGTTTTCTATCAGTTGGCAAGCTGCGCACACAATGCCAGTGTTGTACAGCTTCCTTCTTCACCTTTGCGATGCTGCCGCTCTCTCCGGCTCCCGGAGCCGAAGAAGCGGCTTCTTCGCGCAAAGACGATTGTACCGCTCACAGTGCTCTCTTAGCGCCGCTTCTGCCGAAAGAAGCCCGGGAGCGGCTCTTAGCTCCGGAGAGCATCGTACCTTCGTCTTTAGTGTCTTTTGTGGTCTACATCCTAGCAGAAAGCTTTTCCACTCTGTCTGGCAAGGAAAACCTGCGGGAGCACAGAAAACATCTCCCATCGTGTTCTGGACGTTGCACGGAGGTCTGCCAAGTGTTTGGCATGAAGGAAAGAAAAGTTGTCCAAAACAGCTTCCAATCGAAGATTCGTGTGATTGGAAACGTCAGGAAAGTGTAAGGTACTGTTTTCTATCAGTTGGCAAGCTGCGCACACAATCCCAGTGTTGTACAGCTTCCTTCTTCACCTTTGCGATGCTGCCGCTCTCTCCGGCTCCCGGAGCCGAAGAAGCGGCTTCTTCGCGCAAAGACGATTGTACCGCTCACAGTGCTCTCTTAGCGCCGCTTCTGCCGAAAGAAGCCCGGGAGCGGCTCTTAGCTCCGGAGAGCATCGTACCTGCGTCTTTAGCGTCTTTTGTGGTCTACATCCTAGCAGAAAGCTTTTCCACTCTGTCTGGCAAGGAAAACCTGCGGGAGCACAGAAAACATCTCCCATCGTGTTCTGGACGTTGCACGGAGGTCTGCCAAGTGTTTGGCATAAGGAAAGAAAAGTTGTCCAAAACAGCTTCCAATCGAAGATTCATGTGATTGGAAACGTCAGGAAAGTGTAAGGTACTGTTTTCTATCAGTTGGCAAGCTGCGCACACAATCCCAGTGTTGTACAGCTTCCTTCTTCACCTTTGCGATGCTGCCGCTCTCTCCGGCTCCCGGAGCCGAAGAAGCGGCTTCTTCGCGCAAAGACGATTGTACCGCTCACAGTGCTCTCTTAGCGCCGCTTCTGCCGAAAGAAGCCCGGGAGCGGCTCTTAGCTCCGGAGAGCATCGTACCTTCGTCTTTAGCGTCTTTTGTGGTCTACATCCTAGCAGAAAGCTTTTCCACTCTGTCTGGTAAGGAAAACCTGCGGGAGCACAGAAAACATCTCCCATCGTCTTCTGGACGTTGCACAGAGGTCTGCCAAGTGTTTGGCATGAAGGAAAGAAAAGTAGTCCAAAACAGCTTCCAATCGAAGATTCATGGGATTGGAATCATCAGGAAAGTGTAAGGTACTGTTTTCTATCAGTTGGCAAGCTGCGCACACAATCCCAGTGTTGTACAGCTTCCTTCTTCACCTTTCCGTTGCTGCCGCTCTCTCCGGCTCCCGGAGCCGAAGAAGCGGCTTCTTCGCGCAAAGACGATTGTACCGCTCACAGTGCTCTCTTAGCGCCGTTTCTGCCAAAAAAGCCTGGGAGCGGCTCTTAGCTCCGGAGAGCATCGTACCTTCGTCTTTAGCGTCTTTTGTGGTCTACATCCTAGCAGAAAGCTTTTCCACTCTGTCTGGCAAGGAAAACCTGCGGGAGCACAGAAAACATCTCCCATCGTGTTCTGGACGTTGCACGGAGGTCTGCCAAGTGTTTGGCATGAAGGAAAGAAAAGTTGTCCAAAACAGCTTCCAATCGAAGATTCGTGTGATTGGAAACGTCAGGAAAGTGTAAGGTACTGTTTTCTATCAGTTGGCAAGCTGCGCACACAATCCCAGTGTTGTACAGCTTCCTTCTTCACCTTTCCGTTGCTGCCGCTCTCTCCGGCTCCCGGAGCCGAAGAAGCGGCTTCTTCGCGCAAAGACGATTGTACCGCTCACAGTGCTCTCTTAGCGCCGTTTCTGCCAAAAAAGCCTGGGAGCGGCTCTTAGCTCCGGAGAGCATCGTACCTTCGTCTTTAGCGTCTTTTGTGGTCTACATCCTAGCAGAAAGCTTTTCCACTCTGTCTGGCAAGGAAAACCTGCGGGAGCACAGAAAACATCTCCCATCGTGTTCTGGACGTTGCACGGAGGTCTGCCAAGTGTTTGGCATGAAGGAAAGAAAAGTTGTCCAAAACAGCTTCCAATCGAAGATTCGTGTGATTGGAAACGTCAGGAAAGTGTAAGGTACTGTTTTCTATCAGTTGGCAAGCTGCGCACACAATCCCAGTGTTGTACAGCTTCCTTCTTCACCTTTGCGATGCTGCCGCTCTCTCCGGCTCCCGGAGCCGAAGAAGCGGCTTCTTCGCGCAAAGACGATTGTACCGCTCACAGTGCTCTCTTAGCGCCGCTTCTGCCGAAAGAAGCCCGGGAGCGGCTCTTAGCTCCGGAGAGCATCGTACCTTCGTCTTTAGCGTCTTTTGTGGTCTACATCCTAGCAGAAAGCTTTTCCACTCTGTCTGGCAAGGAAAACCTGCGGGAGCACAGAAAACATCTCCCATCGTCTTCTGGACGTTGCACGGAGGTCTGCCAAGTGTTTGGCATGAAGGAAAGAAAAGTTGTCCAAAACAGCTTCCAATCGAAGATTCATGTGATTGGAAACGTCAGGAAAGTGTAAGGTACTGTTTTCTATCAGTTGGCAAGCTGCGCACACAATCCCAGTGTTGTACAGCTTCCTTCTTCACCTTTCCGTTGCTGCCGCTCTCTCCGGCTCCCGGAGCCGAAGAAGCGGCTTCTTCGCGCAAAGACGATTGTACCGCTCACAGTGCTCTCTTAGCGCCGCTTCTGCCGAAAGAAGGCCGGGAGCGGCTCTTAGCTCCGGAGAGCATCGTACCTGCGTCTTTAGCGTCTTTTGTGGTCTACATCCTAGCAGAAAGCTTTTCCACTCTGTCTGGCAAGGAAAACCTGCGGGAGCACAGAAAACATCTCCCATCGTCTTCTGGACGTTGCACGGAGGTCTGCCAAGTGTTTGGCATGAAGGAAAGAAAAGTTGTCCAAAACAGCTTCCAATCGAAGATTCGTGTGATTGGAAACGTCAGGAAAGTGTAAGGTACTGTTTTCTATCAGTTGGCAAGCTGCGCACACAATGCCAGTGTTGTACAGCTTCCTTCTTCACCTTTGCGATGCTGCCGCTCTCTCCGGCTCCCGGAGCCGAAGAAGCGGCTTCTTCGCGCAAAGACGATTGTACCGCTCACAGTGCTCTCTTAGCGCCGCTTCTGCCGAAAGAAGCCCGGGAGCGGCTCTTAGCTCCGGAGAGCATCGTACCTTCGTCTTTAGTGTCTTTTGTGGTCTACATCCTAGCAGAAAGCTTTTCCACTCTGTCTGGCAAGGAAAACCTGCGGGAGCACAGAAAACATCTCCCATCGTGTTCTGGACGTTGCACGGAGGTCTGCCAAGTGTTTGGCATGAAGGAAAGAAAAGTTGTCCAAAACAGCTTCCAATCGAAGATTCGTGTGATTGGAAACGTCAGGAAAGTGTAAGGTACTGTTTTCTATCAGTTGGCAAGCTGCGCACACAATCCCAGTGTTGTACAGCTTCCTTCTTCACCTTTGCGATGCTGCCGCTCTCTCCGGCTCCCGGAGCCGAAGAAGCGGCTTCTTCGCGCAAAGACGATTGTACCGCTCACAGTGCTCTCTTAGCGCCGCTTCTGCCGAAAGAAGCCCGGGAGCGGCTCTTAGCTCCGGAGAGCATCGTACCTGCGTCTTTAGCGTCTTTTGTGGTCTACATCCTAGCAGAAAGCTTTTCCACTCTGTCTGGCAAGGAAAACCTGCGGGAGCACAGAAAACATCTCCCATCGTGTTCTGGACGTTGCACGGAGGTCTGCCAAGTGTTTGGCATAAGGAAAGAAAAGTTGTCCAAAACAGCTTCCAATCGAAGATTCATGTGATTGGAAACGTCAGGAAAGTGTAAGGTACTGTTTTCTATCAGTTGGCAAGCTGCGCACACAATCCCAGTGTTGTACAGCTTCCTTCTTCACCTTTGCGATGCTGCCGCTCTCTCCGGCTCCCGGAGCCGAAGAAGCGGCTTCTTCGCGCAAAGACGATTGTACCGCTCACAGTGCTCTCTTAGCGCCGCTTCTGCCGAAAGAAGCCCGGGAGCGGCTCTTAGCTCCGGAGAGCATCGTACCTTCGTCTTTAGCGTCTTTTGTGGTCTACATCCTAGCAGAAAGCTTTTCCACTCTGTCTGGTAAGGAAAACCTGCGGGAGCACAGAAAACATCTCCCATCGTGTTCTGGACGTTGCACAGAGGTCTGCCAAGTGTTTGGCATGAAGGAAAGAAAAGTAGTCCAAAACAGCTTCCAATCGAAGATTCATGGGATTGGAATCATCAGGAAAGTGTAAGGTACTGTTTTCTATCAGTTGGCAAGCTGCGCACACAATCCCAGTGTTGTACAGCTTCCTTCTTCACCTTTCCGTTGCTGCCGCTCTCTCCGGCTCCCGGAGCCGAAGAAGCGGCTTCTTCGCGCAAAGACGATTGTACCGCTCACAGTGCTCTCTTAGCGCCGTTTCTGCCAAAAAAGCCTGGGAGCGGCTCTTAGCTCCGGAGAGCATCGTACCTTCGTCTTTAGCGTCTTTTGTGGTCTACATCCTAGCAGAAAGCTTTTCCACTCTGTCTGGCAAGGAAAACCTGCGGGAGCACAGAAAACATCTCCCATCGTGTTCTGGACGTTGCACGGAGGTCTGCCAAGTGTTTGGCATGAAGGAAAGAAAAGTTGTCCAAAACAGCTTCCAATCGAAGATTCGTGTGATTGGAAACGTCAGGAAAGTGTAAGGTACTGTTTTCTATCAGTTGGCAAGCTGCGCACACAATGCCAGTGTTGTACAGCTTCCTTCTTCACCTTTGCGATGCTGCCGCTCTGTCCGGCTCCCGGAGCCGAAGAAGCGGCTTCTTCGCGCAAAGACGATTGTACCGCTCACAGTGCTCTCTTAGCGCCGCTTCTGCCGAAAGAAGCCCGGGAGCGGCTCTTAGCTCCGGAGAGCATCGTACCTTCGTCTTTAGTGTCTTTTGTGGTCTACATCCTAGCAGAAAGCTTTTCCACTCTGTCTGGCAAGGAAAACCTGCGGGAGCACAGAAAACATCTCCCATCGTCTTCTGGACGTTGCACGGAGGTCTGCCAAGTGTTTGGCATGAAGGAAAGAAAAGTTGTCCAAAACAGCTTCCAATCGAAGATTCATGTGATTGGAAACGTCAGGAAAGTGTAAGGTACTGTTTTCTATCAGTTGGCAAGCTGCGCACACAATCCCAGTGTTGTACAGCTTCCTTCTTCACCTTTCCGTTGCTGCCGCTCTCTCCGGCTCCCGGAGCCGAAGAAGCGGCTTCTTCGCGCAAAGACGATTGTACCGCTCACAGTGCTCTCTTAGCGCCGCTTCTGCCGAAAGAAGCCCGGGAGCGGCTCTTAGCTCCGGAGAGCATCGTACCTGCGTCTTTAGCGTCTTTTGTGGTCTACATCCTAGCAGAAAGCTTTTCCACTCTGTCTGGCAAGGAAAACCTGCGGGAGAACAGAAAACATCTCCCATCGTCTTCTGGACGTTGCACGGAGGTCTGCCAAGTGTTTGGCATGAAGGAAAGAAAAGTTGTCCAAAACAGCTTCCAATCGAAGATTCGTGTGATTGGAAACGTCAGGAAAGTGTAAGGTACTGTTTTCTATCAGTTGGCAAGCTGCGCACACAATCCCAGTGTTGTACAGCTTCCTTCTTCACCTTTGCGATGCTGCCGCTCTCTCCGGCTCCCGGAGCCGAAGAAGCGGCTTCTTCGCGCAAAGACGATTGTACCGCTCACAGTGCTCTCTTAGCGCCGCTTCTGCCGAAAGAAGCCCGGGAGCGGCTCTTAGCTCCGGAGAGCATCGTACCTTCGTCTTTAGCGTCTTTTGTGGTCTACATCCTAGCAGAAAGCTTTTCCACTCTGTCTGGCAAGGAAAACCTGCGGGAGCACAGAAAACATCTCCCATCGTCTTCTGGACGTTGCACGGAGGTCTGCCAAGTGTTTGGCATGAAGGAAAGAAAAGTTGTCCAAAACAGCTTCCAATCGAAGATTCATGTGATTGGAAACGTCAGGAAAGTGTAAGGTACTGTTTTCTATCAGTTGGCAAGCTGCGCACACAATCCCAGTGTTGTACAGCTTCCTTCTTCACCTTTCCGTTGCTGCCGCTCTCTCCGGCTCCCGGAGCCGAAGAAGCGGCTTCTTCGCGCAAAGACGATTGTACCGCTCACAGTGCTCTCTTAGCGCCGCTTCTGCCGAAAGAAGGCCGGGAGCGGCTCTTAGCTCCGGAGAGCATCGTACCTGCGTCTTTAGCGTCTTTTGTGGTCTACATCCTAGCAGAAAGCTTTTCCACTCTGTCTGGCAAGGAAAACCTGCGGGAGCACAGAAAACATCTCCCATCGTCTTCTGGACGTTGCACGGAGGTCTGCCAAGTGTTTGGCATGAAGGAAAGAAAAGTTGTCCAAAACAGCTTCCAATCGAAGATTCGTGTGATTGGAAACGTCAGGAAAGTGTAAGGTACTGTTTTCTATCAGTTGGCAAGCTGCGCACACAATGCCAGTGTTGTACAGCTTCCTTCTTCACCTTTGCGATGCTGCCGCTCTCTCCGGCTCCCGGAGCCGAAGAAGCGGCTTCTTCGCGCAAAGACGATTGTACCGCTCACAGTGCTCTCTTAGCGCCGCTTCTGCCGAAAGAAGCCCGGGAGCGGCTCTTAGCTCCGGAGAGCATCGTACCTTCGTCTTTAGTGTCTTTTGTGGTCTACATCCTAGCAGAAAGCTTTTCCACTCTGTCTGGCAAGGAAAACCTGCGGGAGCACAGAAAACATCTCCCATCGTGTTCTGGACGTTGCACGGAGGTCTGCCAAGTGTTTGGCATGAAGGAAAGAAAAGTTGTCCAAAACAGCTTCCAATCGAAGATTCGTGTGATTGGAAACGTCAGGAAAGTGTAAGGTACTGTTTTCTATCAGTTGGCAAGCTGCGCACACAATGCCAGTGTTGTACAGCTTCCTTCTTCACCTTTGCGATGCTGCCGCTCTCTCCGGCTCCCGGAGCCGAAGAAGCGGCTTCTTCGCGCAAAGACGATTGTACCGCTCACAGTGCTCTCTTAGCGCCGCTTCTGCCGAAAGAAGCCCGGGAGCGGCTCTTAGCTCCGGAGAGCATCGTACCTGCGTCTTTAGCGTCTTTTGTGGTCTACATCCTAGCAGAAAGCTTTTCCACTCTGTCTGGCAAGGAAAACCTGCGGGAGCACAGAAAACATCTCCCATCGTGTTCTGGACGTTGCACGGAGGTCTGCCAAGTGTTTGGCATAAGGAAAGAAAAGTTGTCCAAAACAGCTTCCAATCGAAGATTCATGTGATTGGAAACGTCAGGAAAGTGTAAGGTACTGTTTTCTATCAGTTGGCAAGCTGCGCACACAATCCCAGTGTTGTACAGCTTCCTTCTTCACCTTTGCGATGCTGCCGCTCTCTCCGGCTCCCGGAGCCGAAGAAGCGGCTTCTTCGCGCAAAGACGATTGTACCGCTCACAGTGCTCTCTTAGCGCCGCTTCTGCCGAAAGAAGCCCGGGAGCGGCTCTTAGCTCCGGAGAGCATCGTACCTTCGTCTTTAGCGTCTTTTGTGGTCTACATCCTAGCAGAAAGCTTTTCCACTCTGTCTGGTAAGGAAAACCTGCGGGAGCACAGAAAACATCTCCCATCGTGTTCTGGACGTTGCACAGAGGTCTGCCAAGTGTTTGGCATGAAGGAAAGAAAAGTAGTCCAAAACAGCTTCCAATCGAAGATTCATGGGATTGGAATCATCAGGAAAGTGTAAGGTACTGTTTTCTATCAGTTGGCAAGCTGCGCACACAATCCCAGTGTTGTACAGCTTCCTTCTTCACCTTTCCGTTGCTGCCGCTCTCTCCGGCTCCCGGAGCCGAAGAAGCGGCTTCTTCGCGCAAAGACGATTGTACCGCTCACAGTGCTCTCTTAGCGCCGTTTCTGCCAAAAAAGCCTGGGAGCGGCTCTTAGCTCCGGAGAGCATCGTACCTTCGTCTTTAGCGTCTTTTGTGGTCTACATCCTAGCAGAAAGCTTTTCCACTCTGTCTGGCAAGGAAAACCTGCGGGAGCACAGAAAACATCTCCCATCGTGTTCTGGACGTTGCACGGAGGTCTGCCAAGTGTTTGGCATGAAGGAAAGAAAAGTTGTCCAAAACAGCTTCCAATCGAAGATTCGTGTGATTGGAAACGTCAGGAAAGTGTAAGGTACTGTTTTCTATCAGTTGGCAAGCTGCGCACACAATGCCAGTGTTGTACAGCTTCCTTCTTCACCTTTGCGATGCTGCCGCTCTGTCCGGCTCCCGGAGCCGAAGAAGCGGCTTCTTCGCGCAAAGACGATTGTACCGCTCACAGTGCTCTCTTAGCGCCGCTTCTGCCGAAAGAAGCCCGGGAGCGGCTCTTAGCTCCGGAGAGCATCGTACCTTCGTCTTTAGTGTCTTTTGTGGTCTACATCCTAGCAGAAAGCTTTTCCACTCTGTCTGGCAAGGAAAACCTGCGGGAGCACAGAAAACATCTCCCATCGTCTTCTGGACGTTGCACGGAGGTCTGCCAAGTGTTTGGCATGAAGGAAAGAAAAGTTGTCCAAAACAGCTTCCAATCGAAGATTCATGTGATTGGAAACGTCAGGAAAGTGTAAGGTACTGTTTTCTATCAGTTGGCAAGCTGCGCACACAATCCCAGTGTTGTACAGCTTCCTTCTTCACCTTTGCGATGCTGCCGCTCTCTCCGGCTCCCGGAGCCGAAGAAGCGGCTTCTTCGCGCAAAGACGATTGTACCGCTCACAGTGCTCTCTTAGCGCCGCTTCTGCCGAAAGAAGCCCGGGAGCGGCTCTTAGCTCCGGAGAGCATCGTACCTGCGTCTTTAGCCTCTTTTGTGGTCTACATCCTAGCAGAAAGCTTTTCCACTCTGTCTGGCAAGGAAAACCTGCGGGAGCACAGAAAACATCTCCCATCGTGTTCTGGACGTTGCACGGAGGTCTGCCAAGTGTTTGGCATGAAGGAAAGAAAAGTTGTCCAAAACAGCTTCCAATCGAAGATTCATGTGATTGGAATCATCAGGAAAGTGTAAGGTACTGTTTTCTATCAGTTGGCAAGCTGCGCACACAATGCCAGTGTTGTACAGCTTCCTTCTTCACCTTTGCGATGCTGCCGCTCTCTCCGGCTCCCGGAGCCGAAGAAGCGGCTTCTTCGCGCAAAGACGATTGTACCGCTCACAGTGCTCTCTTAGCGCCGCTTCTGCCGAAAGAAGCCCGGGAGCGGCTCTTAGCTCCGGAGAGCATCGTACCTGCGTCTTTAGCGTCTTTTGTGGTCTACATCCTAGCAGAAAGCTTTTCCACTCTGTCTGGCAAGGAAAACCTGCGGGAGCACAGAAAACATCTCCCATCGTCTTCTGGACGTTGCACGGAGGTCTGCCAAGTGTTTGGCATGAAGGAAAGAAAAGTTGTCCAAAACAGCTTCCAATCGAAGATTCGTGTGATTGGAAACATCAGGAAAGTGTAAGGTACTGTTTTCTATCAGTTGGCAAGCTGCGCACACAATCCCAGTGTTGTACAGCTTCCTTCTTCACCTTTGCGATGCTGCCGCTCTGTCCGGCTCCCGGAGCCGAAGAAGCGGCTTCTTCGCGCAAAGACGATTGTACCGCTCACAGTGCTCTCTTAGCGCCGCTTCTGCCGAAAGAAGCCCGGGAGCGGCTCTTAGCTCCGGAGAGCATCGTACCTGCGTCTTTAGCGTCTTTTGTGGTCTACATCCTAGCAGAAAGCTTTTCCACTCTGTCTGGCAAGGAAAACCTGCGGGAGCACAGAAAACATCTCCCATCGTCTTCTGGACGTTGCACGGAGGTCTGCCAAGTGTTTGGCATGAAGGAAAGAAAAGTTGTCCAAAACAGCTTCCAATCGAAGATTCGTGTGATTGGAAACGTCAGGAAAGTGTAAGGTACTGTTTTCTATCAGTTGGCAAGCTGCGCACACAATCCCAGTGTTGTACAGCTTCCTTCTTCACCTTTGCGATGCTGCCGCTCTGTCCGGCTCCCGGAGCCGAAGAAGCGGCTTCTTCGCGCAAAGACGATTGTACCGCTCACAGTGCTCTCTTAGCGCCGCTTCTGCCGAAAGAAGCCCGGCAGCGGCTCTTAGCTCCGGAGAGCATCGTACCTTCGTCTTTAGCGTCTTTTGTGGTCTACATCCTAGCAGAAAGCTTTTCCACTCTGTCTGGCAAGGAAAACCTGCGGGAGCACAGAAAACATCTCCCATCGTGTTCTGGACGTTGCACAGAGGTCTGCCAAGTGTTTGGCATGAAGGAAAGAAAAGTTGTCCAAAACAGCTTCCAATCGAAGATTCATGTGATTGGAAACATCAGGAAAGTGTAAGGTACTGTTTTCTATCAGTTGGCAAGCTGCGCACACAATCCCAGTGTTGTACAGCTTCCTTCTTCACCTTTCCGTTGCTGCCGCTCTCTCCGGCTCCCGGAGCCGAAGAAGCGGCTTCTTCGCGCAAAGACGATTGTACCGCTCACAGTGCTCTCTTAGCGCCGCTTCTGCCGAAAGATGCCCGGGAGCGGCTCTTAGCTCCGGAGAGCATCGTACCTTCGTCTTTAGCGTCTTTTGTGGTCTACATCCTAGCAGAAAGCTTTTCCACTCTGTCTGGCAAGGAAAACCTGCGGGAGCACAGAAAACATCTCCCATCGTCTTCTGGACGTTGCACGGAGGTCTGCCAAGTGTTTGGCATGAAGGAAAGAAAAGTTGTCCAAAACAGCTTCCAATCGAAGATTCGTGTGATTGGAAACGTCAGGAAAGTGTAAGGTACTGTTTTCTATCAGTTGGCAAGCTGCGCACACAATCCCAGTGTTGTACAGCTTCCTTCTTCACCTTTGCGATGCTGCCGCTCTCTCCGGCTCCCGGAGCCGAAGAAGCGGCTTCTTCGCGCAAAGACGATTGTACCGCTCACAGTGCTCTCTTAGCGCCGCTTCTGCCGAAAGAAGCCCGGGAGCGGCTCTTAGCTCCGGAGAGCATCGTACCTTCGTCTTTAGCCTCTTTTGTGGTCTACATCCTAGCAGAAAGCTTTTCCACTCTGTCTGGTAAGGAAAACCTGCGGGAGCACAGAAAACATCTCCCATCGTGTTCTGGACGTTGCACAGAGGTCTGCCAAGTGTTTGGCATGAAGGAAAGAAAAGTTGTCCAAAACAGCTTCCAATCGAAGATTCATGTGATTGGAAACGTCAGGAAAGTGTAAGGTACTGTTTTCTATCAGTTGGCAAGCTGCGCACACAATCCCAGTGTTGTACAGCTTCCTTCTTCACCTTTCCGATGCTGCCGCTCTCTCCGGCTCCCGGAGCCGAAGAAGCGGCTTCTTCGCGCAAAGACGATTGTACCGCTCACAGTGCTCTCTTAGCGCCGCTTCTGCCGAAAGAAGGCCGGGAGCGGCTCTTAGCTTCGGAGAGCATCGTACCTTCCAATTCAATTTTTTCAGCTCCAGAAACCAGATGGTATACTTGCAGCAGTAGGGCGGGACGTTGAATTGGGCTTTCTCCTTTTAGAGAGAAGCTAATGAAAAAGTTTCACCGGAATCAGAGCAGGCTGTAAAGCAAGAAAACTCTCATGGTAATAAGCCAGCCTATCCTCTTAGCCTTGCTTGTTGTGATCGGCCAATAAAGAAATGTGTCAACTCGGTGTTCCTGGGTATCATATCAGTAACATGTACTTCAGCTGCTGTTCTTCTCTCCTGAAGTTAAGAACAGAATCCAAGGAATTGTGATTCCATGGTCTCAATTCACTCAATATGGTGCCGAAAAGGGAGTGGAAGGGGCACGGGTCAATTAACTTGAATGGCCTATGTAAATCAGCGGCCACTCTTTTTCTGAAGGCTTCAACATGTTAGTTGCCTATGGTCTTCTTGGAATTGTTTTAATCTTTGGTCATGTTTTTCTTGGGATTCTTTTACCCTTTTCCCATTAGTTCAGCCTTTGCTCTCAAGGCTTTGCTGACATTTCCAGTATCTCGGTAACCTGGAAAAGTGTTGTCTTGATTGATCACATCATTATTCCCTTCCAAGGGTTGTTTTCCTCAAGTCTCAGTTTGGCTGGTTTTCTGCTAGTTGATTGTCAGAGGGCAGCAGGTGTTTTGTAAGAGCAAGTACACAATGCCATAGCTTGCTTTTCTTTGGATTTGGCCTGTCTAGAAAATGGAATGACTGAACATCTCTGGGAGGCTTTTCTCTCCCCATTAGGTTTCACTGGAAGGAGGGCAGATGCAAATCGTCTACCTAAAGTCTTGGCACGGAAGAAAGTAGTGCTTTGCTGCTGCATAGAGCTAGAAGCTTACAAAAGGAAGGCCTTGGGCTGAGGCCCATTACTTTGGCTAAGTAGAAAAGGACTGTGGCAAGGTGAGGCAGCTGACTTCGAGGTAGATCAACAAGTTCTAGAAGCGTCGTGTGTTCACAGCGTGGTGCATGGTGGTTGGCTGAATTGTGTTTGTTATGGCTTAAAGCTATGGAAATGAGAAAGGCCTGAGTGTTTCAAAAGCCTGGTTTTTGCAAGAAAGCAGCTCTCCTTTGCATCTGCCTGGGGACTCGGCATCACCACGGACCCTCACTGCCACTTTGCCAAGGAGATGATCAGTAGGAATGTTGCAGAGCTGCTGTGTGCATCTGAATGGAATGGCAGAGAACGAAGCGCTGGACGTTTCTGGCTTTAGTACAATGCTGCTGCATTGGTGCCAGTTTAGTTGGTTTTTCCATCAGTGGCCTTTCTGTCTAGAAGTACACTGCCCAGAGTATTGGATGCCTTTTCCTTCCTGTTGTTTTCATACCTTCCTTCAGTTGAAAGGATGATACAACCTTGACATTTTGAAGATCCCTGTTAGGAAGCACTATGCCAGAGGAGTCATCGCTCCCTTTTCTTCTGCCTCCTTTGTCATTTTCAGAGACTCATTTCAAATTTCTGCTCATGTCAAGAAGAATACTGAGACTACTTAGCAGGGCTGACGCTCTCAGCTGCTTTCCTCTTTCCTACTGCTTCATACTGGATGTGACTTCAAGGCCTCGTTTTGTCATCTGCATTTTGCCGTCATCCAAAGCTAAATATTCCAGGCCTGTGAACACAAAAAGAACTCTTAGTCTTTTGCAAGAACTACCCCTAGGAGGATTTGTGTTCACTTTGATCTCTTCAGTGTTTCAGAAAAAAGGAGATTGTACTCTCTTCTTGTGTACTCTCTTCTTGTGCTCTCATTTCCCTCTCTCTGCCTTGCATGCCCCAGTTAATCTACTGGTGTGACTCATTTGGCATCATCTCACGGTGCAAATTCTGCATAGTTTCAAGTCCTTACAAATGCCAGTTGCCAAGGAGCCTATCTAAGCATTCAAGGGGCAAAGAATTGTAGGGCTGGCAAGTTCAGGTGCTGAAACTGTAAGTCATGCCATATCAAAGTGACAGAGCAAATCAATTGATCTAGGACTTTCAGCTGGACACCTCTGAGAATAGCTGCTTGTCAGCAATGACACAGCCATCTTCCTAGCTGGATTCCAGAGAGAGGAAAGGGACACCTTCAATGGTTAATATGTTTGGCATGAGAAAACAGCAAGAAATGTACCGCAAAATACTTGAGTCAGATCAAGTGCGTTTCTCTAGTGAGGATTTTGCACTTGTTCTTTCTTGTCTGTGCCTTTACTTTTCACAGAAGACAGGGGAGCATTTCATTAGTACTGTTCTTTTGTTTTCTTTTGTTGGCCTCCCTCTTTCCACCTGCAATTAACAAATTTGCCTTTCTTTACTGGCTTCTCTTTCTTTACTTCTACAAGTTGACATGAGGTCATCCAACCTTATCATCAATGTTCTCAGACAGTGGAGAGAAGTAGAAGGTACAGCTAAATGGATAAAAGAAACCCACAAAAACAGACAGGTTTTTACAGTCTTCTGTGAGAACATTAGGACACAAGATGTCTTTGAACTGAGTAATGCTCTATTGACTTAACTTTTAGTCCACTGGTTACTATTATTACACGTGTTTGGCCTTTAGTACAGAGCCTTGGAACTAATCCAGGCCAATACTTGGCTAATTTTGTTTTATTTCTAGTGAGGACTTTGTTTCTTAAGGAATAGTCCAGAGAAAGAGCGTCCACGGTACAGTTACAGGTCATAAATTCTGGTACAGTTTGTGCTGGTAATAGGTCTAGGAAAGAAAGGTTTGACATCTTTTTTGACTTTCAAATGGAACCATGATTTGAAAAACCTAAGAGTTGCGGCTCCCCCCCCACCCCACACCCCAAGTACTTCTCTTTGCAATATTACTCAGGGATTACACATCAAAGCCCACCCTGTAAAATACGTTGCAGATACTTTGCAAGAAGTGCAGCTTAGCAGCTAGAGATGATAACGTGGCTTAAATAACATGGTCTAAATATGTCTGTCTACGCAGACATACTCAACAAAGGTTACGATGGCTTAGCTCCTGTGCTCAAGTGAACGTGCATTTTAGAACTTCCCAAGAAGGTGAATTCAACCTCCTTCATTGCTCTCTGCTGGAGTCCCAAGAGAATTTCAGTCTGCTTTTTGTCATTTACAGCTGTCACTGCTTAGCTCTTGAACATGAGACTCCCTCATGACTGATGAAAGTTGTCTAGTTAAGAGTGGCTGAAAGACATGGTCTTGCTCTAGAAGGAGATGAGAAGGTTTCTGCAGTCTTTGTCATCTCTACTGCTTGTGATTTCTAGACAAAACCAGTGGGAAGTTTTCTGAAGGCAGTCCAGAAGCTGGCAATATGGACAGCTTACAGCCCAACACTTGCTGCAGTGCAACCATGGTGACACCAGAAAGGACTTCAAAAATTTAAAAGGGCAAACAAAGCAGTTGGAAGGAAAAGAACATGAACCATTATTCCATTTTTCTCATCTATCTTTCTTTAAATCATCATTTTCGTGCAGTTTGGCGGCTTGCGTTGGTATCCCACCAAAGGAATCTGAGACAGAGTAAGCTTTTGAATGGAGTAGAAGTGAGAAACGCAGGCCAAGTTGCCTTTTTTGCCATCAAATACCAGTTAGGCTTGAACTACCCTCTGCTTAAGGTGCTTAGCTTACACTAAGAATTGATGAGCACATTTTGATGGGAGCAAATTTTACTGTCACGATGACTGAGTAAATTTTGCTGTCCCTCAGAATTTTACTGTCGTCTGAATAGCAATGTTTGTGTCCAAATAGTATTTTGTCTCCTGTATCTGCAGCAGGTAAGCCTTTTGCTGTCAGCAGTGTTGCTTAACCTTTCATGTCATATCCCTCTTCACATCCATCTTCTGCTTAAGGCTTATTAATCTACTTTAGAATTGGCAGGTGGAATAAGACTACTTTTCCTTTTTGAAAGCTCATGTCATTTGACCTACTTACAGCAAATAATTCATTAATTGCAAGTCCCCAGCTAGCATCTTTTCGGCATATTCTAACCTTCTAAAGAAGTAACAAAAGCACTCTCCAATACTTGACTTTCATATCACAGTGGGAACGCTGGTCCTGTTTGCAAGAAACAATCATGGGTATGGTAAAACAAAAGGAGGGCTTAGAGTTTTCTCTGTTAACCTATAGTGAGCTTGGATTTTGCAATATGCATGAAGTTAATTAACACTGTTATATAAAGTGGCTGATTTAATCAATAAATTGGAGTCAATGCTGATAAACAACCAGGTGGGTTGGCTTCCCTTCGCTTTCAACACAGTGCCAATTCGGGCTGGTTTGATAGGACTAAGTGGCTGCTGCAATCTGCCATCCAGAAGCGGGGCAGGTGAGTTTTGTTTGCAAGGGAAAAGGACCATGGTTTGTGTTTGGGGGCCTGTGACTGAGAGTGCCGGCTGACTCCTGAAATTCTTTGATATGCAGGATGATTCCCAGACGCAAGGTGGAAACGCTGCCAAGTCGGGCTGGATTGAAATTACCCAGGGACTCCTGCAATCTGCCATCGAGAAGCAGGGCAGGTGAGTGTTGTTTGCCAGGGAAAAGGGCCGTGGATTGTGTTTGGGGGCCTGTGGCTGGGAGAGGCCGGCTGGCTCCTGAAAATCCACGATCCGCAGGATGTTTCTCAGACCCAAGGTAGCAACATTGCCAAGTCGGGCTGGTTTGATAGTACCAAGTTGCTCCTGCAATCTGCCATGCAGAAGCAGGGCAGGTGACTTTTCTTTGCCAGGGAAAAGGGCCGAGGTTTGTGTTTGGGGGCCTGTGGCCAAGAGTGTCTTGCTGGCTCCTGAAAATCCATGATATGCAGGATGGTTCCCAGACCCAAGGTGGCACCAGTGCCAAGTCGGGCTGGTTTGATATTACCAAGTGGCTCCTGCAATGTGCCATGCAGAAGCGGGGCAGGTGAGTTTTTTTGGCCAGGTAAGAGGGCCGAGGTCTGTGTTTAAGGGCCTGTGGCTGGGAGTGGCCGGCTGGCTCCTGAAAATCCACGATACGCAGGATGGTTCCCAGACCCAAGGTGGCACCAGTGCCAAGTCGGGCTGGTTTGATAGTACCAAGTGGCTCCTGCAATCTGCCATGATCACATGAAGAAATACTTTCTGGCGTCCGTACTGGGCCATGTGCTCTTTCTTCTCTCAACTTCTCCATCACCTCTCATCTGTTTCACATGCGCTATCTTCAAGGTCCACAGGCTACTTTTCACAGCATCTTCAGGCCTGATGCAGTAAGAATGATGAATAGAACAGAGTTGGGTCTATTTTCCAGTTTGGATAAAATGCTTTCTGCACACAAATCCAAGGAGAAGGTGCTGCCCCGATGGCCAGAAAAACTTTCACTCCTGCTAGTGTTCTACGTCAACCACAACTTAGTCTGAAAGAAAAGCTTTTTCTCTGAGAGCATCTGAGAGGTTTGCATGAAGCACTGATATCTGACATATGCAATTTTGAATAGGAGAGGAAAAAGAAAATGGCAAGAAGTTTTTAATTTTAGTGGTTTCAATTTTAATTTCCGTGCACTTTTTCAAAACTTGTCAGCTCAAAGGCCCATCAACATCTTTTAGTCATCTGTAAGTCAGTATTCATCTAAAATGTGCTTCAAATCAAAAGAATTTCAAATTTGCACTCCAAGTTTCTATGCCTAGATTTATGATTTCCTACACATATTAGATGAAAGGAAGGCCTTTTTTACTGTGGGAGTGCTGGAACACTGGAACAGGTTGCCCAGAGAAGTTGTGGGTGTCCCATCCCTGAAAGTATTCAAGGTCAGCTTGGACGGGGCTTGGAGCAGCAACAAAGGAGAAGCTTGATGGTAGAGAAACAAAGTTGGACTATAGAAGAAACTGGGATTGAAGTATAGGAGCAAGTTTTCTCTCAGCTCTTGGGGTAAATTCAAAGTTGTACAAAATGACATTTATCTGTGATTTTCACTACTGTAACAGAAAGGTTCATGAAAACTGTACAGAAGATAGCAAATTTTAAAAGAGATAAGAATTACAGCATAAAATCCATGGGACGGGTTACAACATGAGACACTCTCTAAGAGAAAATCTCTGTGTTTCAGCACTTCATCATGGTAAGATTTCATGAAGTGCCAAAGAAGGCGGCAAAATATCATTCGGGACATTATTTACTGGAGTTCAGCCTGGCCATTAGTAGGAACTGGGTTTGACCACATCATGTAGATATACCACACACACTTTCCCTTCACTGAAAAATGACTGTTTACAACCAAGAAGCAATTGACGATCAAAATTGATTGAAAGCATCTTAAACATGTCAAGTATTTCATTGTAGATGATCTGTGATCCAAATGCTTCTTCCACCTTCGAGAGGGACAGAACAATTCTTCCATATCATGATGGTTTCAAATTGTATCAACCAATGTTTTCTGCTGAAAAGATAGCATCTATTTTTTTCTATTTTTGGAAGAAAATATTCCTAGACATACAACAGGTGAGAACTAAGTAATTTTAAAGAAGCAAATGACATGAAAATATTCTGTAAATAGAATGAAATGAAAAGCTGTGTTTTAAATAGGAGCTAAATATGAAACAGAATTTCTGTACCAGGCATTTGAATTACTGCACCAGCTCTTTTGCCCATCAAGAGAGGCATTGAGCATTTCAGTCTTTTCCAAGGTGTTCATGATCTGCTATGCTGATCTCTGTGTGTGCCTAGGTGTGTGTGGAAGGGGGGGCATGTGAAGGGGAGTGTGTATGTTTGCTTTACAATTGTTGTGGCAGATTCATGCCTCAGCTCCACATTTTGTTTTAGAAAGGTCACACAGAGTGGATATGAAGTTTACTATCAACAAGAGATCAATTCCCAAATCATCCATTTGACTCTACCTTATAAATCATGTGCTTTGTTGCATATTTTATCAAATCTACTTTCAAGCCAGATGGAGGCAGGAGGATGTGGGAATCCCTCCACCATCTTGCAACTTTTATGCAAGTAGGTTTTTAAGAAAATCATCATTTCTCTTTGAAATATGTCTGGAACAGGCATGATGGTAGTGTCAACCTGTTGGAGTTTTTGTTGCTGGAAGAAGTTGTACAAAAGGATTGGTTTTTACATTGACCGGTTACTGAATCAAGCGCAGGAATACATTGGAAATTCAACTGGGGCCTCCTTTTCCCGGCAGACCACTTCTAGAACGAGCTTGTACAATGAAGCTGACGCTTCTGCTCTCTTTTTGTTTCTTTCCTATTTTTCTTGGCTTCTTTGCCACTCTCTAGACAATTTGTGAACTCTTTTCCCAACTCAAATGGTTTCAATAGTCTGATTGTGATCATACATTTTTACAAGGAATTCTTAAAATCTTTCCTCCAGTTAAGAAAGTCAAGGACTTAGGTCTTTTTCTTCCCTTATAATATTGCAATGAAATTGATAACTAAAGACCAACTCTTTCTTTTTGTTTTTAACCCAAGTAGATAATTCCCATCCATTCATCCATTTGGTGGACCAATAGTTGCCATGCTGATGGAAGTTGTCACTTCTTAACAATAGACATTCTGTGACTATGTTGACAGCACTTTGGGTGAAGATCCTAACTGGTCTTGGATACACATAGGGAGAAATTTGCTCAGCCAGTGTCAGTCTTAAGCATGCGTATCAGAAGATCTTTCTAGAGCTGGGAATTTTCCCATGAAAGGGATTCAGTTAGGGAAGAGACACTCGTCCCAGAGTTTTACATTCTTCTTGAACACTGCTTAAGGAACTTAGATGCCGTGTCCATTTGGATCTCTGTCTTCACAGAACTTTGTCATGCAAGTGCTTGAAATGCATCTTGAAGAGAATTCACTAGCACAGAATGAATGAGAGTGGAAGGGGTTGGTGGGGCTAACCAGGCCCAATCCCCCTGCCTAAACCAGGATACCTAGAGCCTCTTGCCCAGGATTCTATCTGGGTGTACTTTTAATGTCTTCAAAGATCCAGGCTCCACAATCTTTCTGGGCAGTCTGTGCCGTGGTTCAGTCACCCTCACAGTAAAGAATCATTTGCTGATGGTCAATGGCAATCTCCTGTATTTCAGAGAGTGCCCACTGCCTCTTGTTTTTTTCACTCAGCATCACTGAAAAGACACTGGTTCCCTCCCCTTTGCACTATTGCTTCCATATGGATGCGTGCTGCCATGTAGAGATATGTCAAAAACCTCCCTGAAGCCCAGGCAGATAATATTCCCTTCATCTACCAGTCAAGTTGATTCATCAGAGGAGTTTAAAGTGATGTTCAGCATGAAATTCCCCTGAAAAATCATGCTAATTACATTATTTTGTCGTCTTGCATGTGCCTGGCAAGGTTTTCCAGGAAGAGCTGCTTCATCAACTTCCTGGGGATAAAAAGGAGGCTGGTTGGTTTGTACTATTCCGAGTCCTCCTAACTGCCTTTTTTAGAGATGGGTGTCATTTGCTCTCATCCAGTCTTTAGCCTCTCTTGTCGTCTACATCTTAGAAAAAAGCTTATCCACTACATGTTCATGTGATTGGAAACGTCAGGAAAGTGTAAGGTACTGTTTTCTATCAGTTGGCAAGCTGCGCACACAATCCCAGTGTTGTACAGCTTCCTTCTTCACCTTTGCGATGCTGCCGCTCTCTCCGGCTCCCATAGCCGAAGAAGCGGCTTCTTCGCGCAAAGACGATTGTACCACTCACAGTGCTCTCTTAGCGCCGCTTCCGCCGAAAGAAGCCCGGGAGCGGCTCTTAGCTCCGGAGAGCATCCTACCTTCGTCTTTAGCGTCTTTTGTGGTCTACATCCTAGCAGAAAGCTTTTCCACTCTGTCTGGCAAGGAAAACCTGCGGGAGCACAGAAAACATCTCCCATCGTGTTCTGGACGTTGCACGGAGGTCTGCCAAGTGTTTGGCATGAAGGAAAGAAAAGTTGTCCAAAACAGCTTCCAATCGAAGATTCGTGTGATTGGAAACGTCAGGAAAGTGTAAGGTACTGTTTTCTATCAGTTGGCAAGCTGCGCACACAATCCCAGTGTTGTACAGCTTCCTTCTTCACCTTTGCGATGCTGCCGCTCTCTCCGGCTCCCGGAGCCGAAGAAGCGGCTTCTTCGCGCAAAGACGATTGTACCGCTCACAGTGCTCTCTTAGCGCCGCTTCTGCCGAAAGAAGCCCGGGAGCGGCTCTTAGCTCCGGAGAGCATCGTACCTTCCAATTCAATTTTTTCGGCTCCACAAACCAAATGGTATACTTGCAGCAGTAGGGCGGGACGTTGAATCGGACTTTCTCCTTTTAGAGAGAAGCTAATGAAAAAGTTTCACCGGAATCAGAGCAGGCTGTAAAACAAGAAAAGTGTCATGGAAATAAGCCAGCCTTATCCTCTTAGCCTTGCTTGTTGTGATCGGCCAAGAAAGAAATGTGTCAACTCGGTGTTCCTGGGTATCCTATCAGTAACAGGTACTTCAGCTGCTGTTCTTCTCTCCTGAAGTTAAGAACAGAATCCAAGGAATTGTGATTCCATGGTCTCAATTCACTCAATATGGTGCCGAAAAGGGAGTGGAAGGGGCACGGGTCAATTAACTTGAATGGCCTATGTAAATCAGCGGCCACTGTTTTTCTGAAGGCTTCAACAGGTTAGTTGCCTATGTTCTTCTTGGAATTGTTTTAATCTTTGGTCATGTTTTTCTTGGGATTCTTTTACCCTTTTCCCATTAGTTCAGCCTTTGCTCTCAAGGCTTTGCTGACATTTCCAGTATCTCGGTAGCCTGGAAAAGTGTTGTCTTGATTGATCACATCATTATTCCCTTCCAAGGGTTGTTTTCCTCAAGTCTCAGTTTGGCTGGTTTTCTGCTAGTTGATTGTCAGAGGGCAGCAGGTGTTTTGTAAGAGCAAGTACACAATGCCATAGCTTGCTTTTCTTTGGATTTGGCCTGTCTAGAAAATGGAATGACTGAACATCTCTGGGAGGCTTTTCTCTCCCCATTAGGTTTCACTGGAAGGAGGGCAGATGCAAATCGTCTACCTAAAGTCTTGGCACGGAAGAAAGTAGTGGTTTGCTGCTGCATAGAGCTAGAAGCTTACAAAAGGAAGGCCTTGGGCTGAGGCCCATTACTTTGGCTAAGTAGAAAAGGACTGTGGCAAGGTGAGGCAGCTGACTTCGAGGTAGATCAACAAGTTCTAGAAGCGTCGTGTGTTCACAGCGTGGTGCATGGTGGTTGGCTGAATTGTGTTTGTTATGGCTTAAAGCTATGGAAATGAGAAAGGCCTGAGTGTTTCAAAAGCCTGGTTTTTGCAAGAAAGCAGCTCTCCTTTGCATCTGCCTGGGGACTCGGCATCACCACGGACCCTCACTGCCACTTTGCCAAGGAGATGATCAGTAGGAATGTTGCAGAGCTGCTGTGTGCATCTGAATGGAATGGCAGAGAACGAAGCGCTGGACGTTTCTGGCTTTAGTACAATGCTGCTGCATTGGTGCCAGTTTAGTTGGTTTTTCCATCAGTGGCCTTTCTGTCTAGAAGTACACTGCCCAGAGTATTGGATGCCTTTTCCTTCCTGTTGTTTTCATACCTTCCTTCAGTTGAAAGGATGATACAACCTTGACATTTTGAAGATCCCTGTTAGGAAGCACTATGCCAGAGGAGTCATCGCTCCCTTTTCTTCTGCCTCCTTTGTCATTTTCAGAGACTCATTTCAAATTTCTGCTCATGTCAAGAAGAATACTGAGACTACTTAGCAGGGCTGACGCTCTCAGCTGCTTTCCTCTTTCCTACTGCTTCATACTGGATGTGACTTCAAGGCCTCGTTTTGTCATCTGCATTTTGCCGTCATCCAAAGCTAAGTATTCCAGGCCTGTGAACACAAAAAGAACTCTTAGTCTTTTGCAAGAACTACCCCTAGGAGGATTTGTGTTCACTTTGATCTCTTCAGTGTTTCAGAAAAAAGGAGATTGTACTCTCTTCTTGTGTACTCTCTTCTTGTGCTCTCATTTCCCTCTCTCTGCCTTGCATGCCCCAGTTAATCTACTGGTGTGACTCATTTGGCATCATCTCACGGTGCAAATTCTGCATAGTTTCAAGTCCTTACAAATGCCAGTTGCCAAGGAGCCTATCTAAGCATTCAAGGGGCAAAGAATTGTAGGGCTGGCAAGTTCAGGTGCTGAAACTGTAAGTCATGCCATATCAAAGTGACAGAGCAAATCAATTGATCTAGGACTTTCAGCTGGACACCTCTGAGAATAGCTGCTTGTCAGCAATGACACAGCCATCTTCCTAGCTGGATTCCAGAGAGAGGAAAGGGACACCTTCAATGGTTAATATGTTTGGCATGAGAAAACAGCAAGAAATGTACCGCAAAATACTTGAGTCAGATCAAGTGCGTTTCTCTAGTGAGGATTTTGCACTTGTTCTTTCTTGTCTGTGCCTTTACTTTTCACAGAAGACAGGGGAGCATTTCATTAGTACTGTTCTTTTGTTTTCTTTTGTTGGCCTCCCTCTTTCCACCTGCAATTAACAAATTTGCCTTTCTTTACTGGCTTCTCTTTCTTTACTTCTACAAGTTGACATGAGGTCATCCAACCTTATCATCAATGTTCTCAGACAGTGGAGAGAAGTAGAAGGTACAGCTAAATGGATAAAAGAAACCCACAAAAACAGACAGGTTTTTACAGTCTTCTGTGAGAACATTAGGACACAAGATGTCTTTGAACTGAGTAATGCTCTATTGACTTAACTTTTAGTCCACTGGTTACTATTATTACATGTGTTTGGCCTTTAGTACAGAGCCTTGGAACTAATCCAGGCCAATACTTGGCTAATTTTGTTTTATTTCTAGTGAGGACTTTGTTTCTTAAGGAATAGTCCAGAGAAAGAGCGTCCACGGTACAGTTACAGGTCATAAATTCTGGTACAGTTTGTGCTGGTAATAGGTCTAGGAAAGAAAGGTTTGACATCTTTTTTGACTTTCAAATGGAACCATGATTTGAAAAACCTAAGAGTTGCGGCTCCCCCCCCACCCCACACCCCAAGTACTTCTCTTTGCAATATTACTCAGGGATTACACATCAAAGCCCACCCTGTAAAATACGTTGCAGATACTTTGCAAGAAGTGCAGCTTAGCAGCTAGAGATGATAACGTGGCTTAAATAACATGGTCTAAATATGTCTGTCTACGCAGACATACTCAACAAAGGTTACGATGGCTTAGCTCCTGTGCTCAAGTGAACGTGCATTTTAGAACTTCCCAAGAAGGTGAATTCAACCTCCTTCATTGCTCTCTGCTGGAGTCCCAAGAGAATTTCAGTCTGCTTTTTGTCATTTACAGCTGTCACTGCTTAGCTCTTGAACATGAGACTCCCTCATGACTGATGAAAGTTGTCTAGTTAAGAGTGGCTGAAAGACATGGTCTTGCTCTAGAAGGAGATGAGAAGGTTTCTGCAGTCTTTGTCATCTCTACTGCTTGTGATTTCTAGACAAAACCAGTGGGAAGTTTTCTGAAGGCAGTCCAGAAGCTGGCAATATGGACAGCTTACAGCCCAACACTTGCTGCAGTGCAACCATGGTGACACCAGAAAGGACTTCAAAAATTTAAAAGGGCAAACAAAGCAGTTGGAAGGAAAAGAACATGAACCATTATTCCATTTTTCTCATCTATCTTTCTTTAAATCATCATTTTCGTGCAGTTTGGCGGCTTGCGTTGGTATCCCACCAAAGGAATCTGAGACAGAGTAAGCTTTTGAATGGAGTAGAAGTGAGAAACGCAGGCCAAGTTGCCTTTTTTGCCATCAAATACCAGTTAGGCTTGAACTACCCTCTGCTTAAGGTGCTTAGCTTACACTAAGAATTGATGAGCACATTTTGATGGGAGCAAATTTTACTGTCACGATGACTGAGTAAATTTTGCTGTCCCTCAGAATTTTACTGTCGTCTGAATAGCAATGTTTGTGTCCAAATAGTATTTTGTCTCCTGTATCTGCAGCAGGTAAGCCTTTTGCTGTCAGCAGTGTTGCTTAACCTTTCATGTCATATCCCTCTTCACATCCATCTTCTGCTTAAGGCTTATTAATCTACTTTAGAATTGGCAGGTGGAATAAGACTACTTTTCCTTTTTGAAAGCTCATGTCATTTGACCTACTTACAGCAAATAATTCATTAATTGCAAGTCCCCAGCTAGCATCTTTTCGGCATATTCTAACCTTCTAAAGAAGTAACAAAAGCACTCTCCAATACTTGACTTTCATATCACAGTGGGAACGCTGGTCCTGTTTGCAAGAAACAATCATGGGTATGGTAAAACAAAAGGAGGGCTTAGAGTTTTCTCTGTTAACCTATAGTGAGCTTGGATTTTGCAATATGCATGAAGTTAATTAACACTGTTATATAAAGTGGCTGATTTAATCAATAAATTGGAGTCAATGCTGATAAACGACAAGGTGGGTTGGCTTCCCTTCGCTTTCAACACAGTGCCAATTCGGGCTGGTTTGATAGGACTAAGTGGCTGCTGCAATCTGCCATCCAGAAGCGGGGCAGGTGAGTTTTGTTTGCAAGGGAAAAGGACCATGGTTTGTGTTTGGGGGCCTGTGACTGAGAGTGCCGGCTGACTCCTGAAATTCTTTGATATGCAGGATGATTCCCAGACGCAAGGTGGAAACGCTGCCAAGTCGGGCTGGATTGAAATTACCCAGGGACTCCTGCAATCTGCCATCGAGAAGCAGGGCAGGTGAGTGTTGTTTGCCAGGGAAAAGGGCCGTGGATTGTGTTTGGGGGCCTGTGGCTGGGAGAGGCCGGCTGGCTCCTGAAAATCCACGATCCGCAGGATGTTTCTCAGACCCAAGGTAGCAACATTGCCAAGTCGGGCTGGTTTGATAGTACCAAGTTGCTCCTGCAATCTGCCATGCCAACTTTTCTTTGCCAGGGAAAAGGGCCGAGGTTTGTGTTTGGGGGCCTGTGGCCAAGAGTGTCTTGCTGGCTCCTGAAAATCCATGATATGCAGGATGGTTCCCAGACCCAAGGTGGCACCAGTGCCAAGTCGGGCTGATTTGATATTACCAAGTGGCTCCTGCAATGTGCCATGCAGAAGCGGGGCAGGTGAGTTTTTTTGGCCAGGTAAGAGGGCCGAGGTCTGTGTTTAAGGGCCTGTGGCTGGGAGAGGCCGGCTGGCTCCTGAAAATCCATGATACGCAGGATGGTTCCCAGACCCAAGGTGGCACCAGTGCCAAGTTGGGCTGGTTTGATAGTACCAAGTGGCTCCTGCAATCTGCCATGATCACATGAAGAAATACTTTCTGGCGTCCGTACTGGGCCATGTGCTCTTTCTTCTCTCAACTTCTCCATCACCTCTCATCTGTTTCACATGCGCTATCTTCAAGGTCCACAGGCTACTTTTCACAGCATCTTCAGGCCTGATGCAGTAAGAATGATGAATAGAACAGAGTTGGGTCTATTTTCCAGTTTGGATAAAATGCTTTCTGCACACAAATCCAAGGAGAAGGTGCTGCCCCGATGGCCAGAAAAACTTTCACTCCTGCTAGTGTTCTACGTCAACCACAACTTAGTCTGAAAGAAAAGCTTTTTCTCTGAGAGCATCTGAGAGGTTTGCATGAAGCACTGATATCTGACATATGCAATTTTGAATAGGAGAGGAAAAAGAAAATGGCAAGAAGTTTTTAATTTTAGTGGTTTCAATTTTAATTTCCGTGCACTTTTTCAAAACTTGTCAGCTCAAAGGCCCATCAACATCTTTTAGTCATCTGTAAGTCAGTATTCATCTAAAATGTGCTTCAAATCAAAAGAATTTCAAATTTGCACTCCAAGTTTCTATGCCTAGATTTATGATTTCCTACACATATTAGATGAAAGGAAGGCCTTTTTTACTGTGGGAGTGCTGGAACACTGGAACAGGTTGCCCAGAGAAGTTGTGGGTGTCCCATCCCTGAAAGTATTCAAGGTCAGCTTGGACGGGGCTTGGAGCAGCAACAAAGGAGAAGCTTGATGGTAGAGAAACAAAGTTGGACTATAGAAGAAACTGGGATTGAAGTATAGGAGCAAGTTTTCTCTCAGCTCTTGGGGTAAATTCAAAGTTGTACAAAATGACATTTATCTGTGATTTTCACTACTGTAACAGAAAGGTTCATGAAAACTGTACAGAAGATAGCAAATTTTAAAAGAGATAAGAATTACAGCATAAAATCCATGGGACGGGTTACAACATGAGACACTCTCTAAGAGAAAATCTCTGTGTTTCAGCACTTCATCATGGTAAGATTTCATGAAGTGCCAAAGAAGGCGGCAAAATATCATTCGGGACATTATTTACTGGAGTTCAGCCTGGCCATTAGTAGGAACTGGGTTTGACCACATCATGTAGATATACCACACACACTTTCCCTTCACTGAAAAATGACTGTTTACAACCAAGAAGCAATTGACGATCAAAATTGATTGAAAGCATCTTAAACATGTCAAGTATTTCATTGTAGATGATCTGTGATCCAAATGCTTCTTCCACCTTCGAGAGGGACAGAACAATTCTTCCATATCATGATGGTTTCAAATTGTATCAACCAATGTTTTCTGCTGAAAAGATAGCATCTATTTTTTTCTATTTTTGGAAGAAAATATTCCTAGACATACAACAGGTGAGAACTAAGTAATTTTAAAGAAGCAAATGACATGAAAATATTCTGTAAATAGAATGAAATGAAAAGCTGTGTTTTAAATAGGAGCTAAATATGAAACAGAATTTCTGTACCAGGCATTTGAATTACTGCACCAGCTCTTTTGCCCATCAAGAGAGGCATTGAGCATTTCAGTCTTTTCCAAGGTGTTCATGATCTGCTATGCTGATCTCTGTGTGTGCCTAGGTGTGTGTGGAAGGGGGGGCATGTGAAGGGGAGTGTGTATGTTTGCTTTACAATTGTTGTGGCAGATTCATGCCTCAGCTCCACATTTTGTTTTAGAAAGGTCACACAGAGTGGATATGAAGTTTACTATCAACAAGAGATCAATTCCCAAATCATCCATTTGACTCTACCTTATAAATCATGTGCTTTGTTGCATATTTTATCAAATCTACTTTCAAGCCAGATGGAGGCAGGAGGATGTGGGAATCCCTCCACCATCTTGCAACTTTTATGCAAGTAGGTTTTCAAGAAAATCATCATTTCTCTTTGAAATATGTCTGGAACAGGCATGATGGTAGTGTCAACCTGTTGGAGTTTTTGTTGCTGGAAGAAGTTGTACAAAAGGATTGGTTTTTACATTGACCGGTTACTGAATCAAGCGCAGGAATACATTGGAAATTCAACTGGGGCCTCCTTTTCCCAGCAGACCACTTCTAGAACGAGCTTGTACAATGAAGCTGACGCTTCTGCTCTCTTTTTGTTTCTTTCCTATTTTTCTTGGCTTCTTTGCCACTCTCTAGACAATTTGTGAACTCTTTTCCCAACTCAGATGGTTTCAATAGTCTGATTGTGATCACACATTTTTACAAGGAATTCTTAAAATCTTTCCTCCAGTTAAGAAAGTCAAGGACTTAGGTCTTTTTCTTCCCTTATAATATTGCAATGAAATTGATAAATAAAGACCAACTCTTTCTTTTTGTTTTTAACCCAAGTAGATAATTCCCATCCATTCATCCATTTGGTGGACCAATAGTTGCCATGCTGATGGAAGTTGTCACTTCTTAACAATAGACATTCTGTGACTATGTTGACAGCACTTTGGGTGAAGATCCTAACTGGTCTTGGATACACATAGGGAGAAATTTGCTCAGCCAGTGTCAGTCTTAAGCATGCGTATCAGAAGATCTTTCTAGAGCTGGGAATTTTCCCATGAAAGGGATTCAGTTAGGGAAGAGACACTCGTCCCAGAGTTTTACATTCTTCTTGAACACTGCTTAAGGAACTTAGATGCCGTGTCCATTTGGATCTCTGTCTTCACAGAACTTTGTCATGCAAGTGCTTGAAATGCATCTTGAAGAGAATTCACTAGCACAGAATGAATGAGAGTGGAAGGGGTTGGTGGGGCTAACCAGGCCCAATCCCCCTGCCTAAACCAGGATACCTAGAGCCTCTTGCCCAGGATTCTATCTGGGTGTACTTTTAATGTCTTCAAAGATCCAGGCTCCACAATCTTTCTGGGCAGTCTGTGCCGTGGTTCAGTCACCCTCACAGTAAAGAATCATTTGCTGATGGTCAATGGCAATCTCCTGTATTTCAGAGAGTGCCCACTGCCTCTTGTTTTTTTCACTCAGCATCACTGAAAAGACACTGGTTCCCTCCCCTTTGCACTATTGCTTCCATATGGATGCGTGCTGCCATGTAGAGATATGTCAAAAACCTCCCTGAAGCCCAGGCAGATAATATTCCCTTCATCTACCAGTCAAGTTGATTCATCAGAGGAGTTTAAAGTGATGTTCAGCATGAAATTCCCCTGAAAAATCATGCTAATTACATTATTTTGTCGTCTTGCATGTGCCTGGCAAGGTTTTCCAGGAAGAGCTGCTTCATCAACTTCCTGGGGATAAAAAGGAGGCTGGCTGGTTTGTACTATTCCGAGTCCTCCTAACTGCCTTTTTTAGAGATGGGTGTCATTTGCTCTCATCCAGTCTTTAGCCTCTCTTGTCGTCTACATCTTAGCAAAAAGCTTTTCCACTACATGTTCATGTGATTGGAAACGTCAGGAAAGTGTAAGGTACTGTTTTCTATCAGTTGGCAAGCTGCGCACACAATGCCAGTGTTGTACAGCTTCCTTCTTCACCTTTCCGATGCTGCCGCTCTCTCCGGCTCCCGGAGCCGAAGAAGCGGCTTCTTCGTGCAAAGACGATTGTACCGCTCACAGTGCTCTCTTAGCGCCGCTTCTGCCGAAAGAAGCCCGGGAGCGGCTCTTAGCTCCGGAGAGCATCGTACCTTCCAATTCAATTTTTTCGGCTCCACAAACCAAATGGTATACTTGCAGCAGTAGGGCGGGACGTTGAATCGGACTTTCTCCTTTTAGAGAGAAGCTAATGAAAAAGTTTCACCGGAATCAGAGCAGGCTGTAAAACAAGAAAAGTGTCATGGAAATAAGCCAGCCTTATCCTCTTAGCCTTGCTTGTTGTGATCGGCCAAGAAAGAAATGTGTCAACTCGGTGTTCCTGGGTATCCTATCAGTAACAGGTACTTCAGCTGCTGTTCTTCTCTCCTGAAGTTAAGAACAGAATCCAAGGAATTGTGATTCCATGGTCTCAATTCACTCAATATGGTGCCGAAAAGGGAGTGGAAGGGGCACGGGTCAATTAACTTGAATGGCCTATGTAAATCAGCGGCCACTGTTTTTCTGAAGGCTTCAACAGGTTAGTTGCCTATGTTCTTCTTGGAATTGTTTTAATCTTTGGTCATGTTTTTCTTGGGATTCTTTTACCCTTTTCCCATTAGTTCAGCCTTTGCTCTCAAGGCTTTGCTGACATTTCCAGTATCTCGGTAGCCTGGAAAAGTGTTGTCTTGATTGATCACATCATTATTCCCTTCCAAGGGTTGTTTTCCTCAAGTCTCAGTTTGGCTGGTTTTCTGCTAGTTGATTGTCAGAGGGCAGCAGGTGTTTTGTAAGAGCAAGTACACAATGCCATAGCTTGCTTTTCTTTGGATTTGGCCTGTCTAGAAAATGGAATGACTGAACATCTCTGGGAGGCTTTTCTCTCCCCATTAGGTTTCACTGGAAGGAGGGCAGATGCAAATCGTCTACCTAAAGTCTTGGCACGGAAGAAAGTAGTGGTTTGCTGCTGCATAGAGCTAGAAGCTTACAAAAGGAAGGCCTTGGGCTGAGGCCCATTACTTTGGCTAAGTAGAAAAGGACTGTGGCAAGGTGAGGCAGCTGACTTCGAGGTAGATCAACAAGTTCTAGAAGCGTCGTGTGTTCACAGCGTGGTGCATGGTGGTTGGCTGAATTGTGTTTGTTATGGCTTAAAGCTATGGAAATGAGAAAGGCCTGAGTGTTTCAAAAGCCTGGTTTTTGCAAGAAAGCAGCTCTCCTTTGCATCTGCCTGGGGACTCGGCATCACCACGGACCCTCACTGCCACTTTGCCAAGGAGATGATCAGTAGGAATGTTGCAGAGCTGCTGTGTGCATCTGAATGGAATGGCAGAGAACGAAGCGCTGGACGTTTCTGGCTTTAGTACAATGCTGCTGCATTGGTGCCAGTTTAGTTGGTTTTTCCATCAGTGGCCTTTCTGTCTAGAAGTACACTGCCCAGAGTATTGGATGCCTTTTCCTTCCTGTTGTTTTCATACCTTCCTTCAGTTGAAAGGATGATACAACCTTGACATTTTGAAGATCCCTGTTAGGAAGCACTATGCCAGAGGAGTCATCGCTCCCTTTTCTTCTGCCTCCTTTGTCATTTTCAGAGACTCATTTCAAATTTCTGCTCATGTCAAGAAGAATACTGAGACTACTTAGCAGGGCTGACGCTCTCAGCTGCTTTCCTCTTTCCTACTGCTTCATACTGGATGTGACTTCAAGGCCTCGTTTTGTCATCTGCATTTTGCCGTCATCCAAAGCTAAGTATTCCAGGCCTGTGAACACAAAAAGAACTCTTAGTCTTTTGCAAGAACTACCCCTAGGAGGATTTGTGTTCACTTTGATCTCTTCAGTGTTTCAGAAAAAAGGAGATTGTACTCTCTTCTTGTGTACTCTCTTCTTGTGCTCTCATTTCCCTCTCTCTGCCTTGCATGCCCCAGTTAATCTACTGGTGTGACTCATTTGGCATCATCTCACGGTGCAAATTCTGCATAGTTTCAAGTCCTTACAAATGCCAGTTGCCAAGGAGCCTATCTAAGCATTCAAGGGGCAAAGAATTGTAGGGCTGGCAAGTTCAGGTGCTGAAACTGTAAGTCATGCCATATCAAAGTGACAGAGCAAATCAATTGATCTAGGACTTTCAGCTGGACACCTCTGAGAATAGCTGCTTGTCAGCAATGACACAGCCATCTTCCTAGCTGGATTCCAGAGAGAGGAAAGGGACACCTTCAATGGTTAATATGTTTGGCATGAGAAAACAGCAAGAAATGTACCGCAAAATACTTGAGTCAGATCAAGTGCGTTTCTCTAGTGAGGATTTTGCACTTGTTCTTTCTTGTCTGTGCCTTTACTTTTCACAGAAGACAGGGGAGCATTTCATTAGTACTGTTCTTTTGTTTTCTTTTGTTGGCCTCCCTCTTTCCACCTGCAATTAACAAATTTGCCTTTCTTTACTGGCTTCTCTTTCTTTACTTCTACAAGTTGACATGAGGTCATCCAACCTTATCATCAATGTTCTCAGACAGTGGAGAGAAGTAGAAGGTACAGCTAAATGGATAAAAGAAACCCACAAAAACAGACAGGTTTTTACAGTCTTCTGTGAGAACATTAGGACACAAGATGTCTTTGAACTGAGTCATGCTCTATTGACTTAACTTTTAGTCCACTGGTTACTATTATTACACGTGTTTGGCCTTTAGTACAGAGCCTTGGAACTAATCCAGGCCAATACTTGGCTAATTTTGTTTTATTTCTAGTGAGGACTTTGTTTCTTAAGGAATAGTCCAGAGAAAGAGCGTCCACGGTACAGTTACAGGTCATAAATTCTGGTACAGTTTGTGCTGGTAATAGGTCTAGGAAAGAAAGGTTTGACATCTTTTTTGACTTTCAAATGGAACCATGATTTGAAAAACCTAAGAGTTGCGGCTCCCCCCCCACCCCACACCCCAAGTACTTCTCTTTGCAATATTACTCAGGGATTACACATCAAAGCCCACCCTGTAAAATACGTTGCAGATACTTTGCAAGAAGTGCAGCTTAGCAGCTAGAGATGATAACGTGGCTTAAATAACATGGTCTAAATATGTCTGTCTACGCAGACATACTCAACAAAGGTTACGATGGCTTAGCTCCTGTGCTCAAGTGAACGTGCATTTTAGAACTTCCCAAGAAGGTGAATTCAACCTCCTTCATTGCTCTCTGCTGGAGTCCCAAGAGAATTTCAGTCTGCTTTTTGTCATTTACAGCTGTCACTGCTTAGCTCTTGAACATGAGACTCCCTCATGACTGATGAAAGTTGTCTAGTTAAGAGTGGCTGAAAGACATGGTCTTGCTCTAGAAGGAGATGAGAAGGTTTCTGCAGTCTTTGTCATCTCTACTGCTTGTGATTTCTAGACAAAACCAGTGGGAAGTTTTCTGAAGGCAGTCCAGAAGCTGGCAATATGGACAGCTTACAGCCCAACACTTGCTGCAGTGCAACCATGGTGACACCAGAAAGGACTTCAAAAATTTAAAAGGGCAAACAAAGCAGTTGGAAGGAAAAGAACATGAACCATTATTCCATTTTTCTCATCTATCTTTCTTTAAATCATCATTTTCGTGCAGTTTGGCGGCTTGCGTTGGTATCCCACCAAAGGAATCTGAGACAGAGTAAGCTTTTGAATGGAGTAGAAGTGAGAAACGCAGGCCAAGTTGCCTTTTTTGCCATCAAATACCAGTTAGGCTTGAACTACCCTCTGCTTAAGGTGCTTAGCTTACACTAAGAATTGATGAGCACATTTTGATGGGAGCAAATTTTACTGTCAGATGACTGAGTAAATTTTGCTGTCCCTCAGAATTTTACTGTCGTCTGAATAGCAATGTTTGTGTCCAAATAGTATTTTGTCTCCTGTATCTGCAGCAGGTAAGCCTTTTGCTGTCAGCAGTGTTGCTTAACCTTTCATGTCATATCCCTCTTCACATCCATCTTCTGCTTAAGGCTTATTAATCTACTTTAGAATTGGCAGGTGGAATAAGACTACTTTTCCTTTTTGAAAGCTCATGTCATTTGACCTACTTACAGCAAATAATTCATTAATTGCAAGTCCCCAGCTAGCATCTTTTCGGCATATTCTAACCTTCTAAAGAAGTAACAAAAGCACTCTCCAATACTTGACTTTCATATCACAGTGGGAACGCTGGTCCTGTTTGCAAGAAACAATCATGGGTATGGTAAAACAAAAGGAGGGCTTAGAGTTTTCTCTGTTAACCTATAGTGAGCTTGGATTTTGCAATATGCATGAAGTTAATTAACACTGTTATATAAAGTGGCTGATTTAATCAATAAATTGGAGTCAATGCTGATAAACGACAAGGTGGGTTGGCTTCCGTTCGCTTTCAACACAGTGCCAATTCGGGCTGGTTTGATAGGACTAAGTGGCTGCTGCAATCTGCCATCCAGAAGCAGGGCAGGTGAGTTTTGTTTGCAAGGGAAAAGGACCATGGTTTGTGTTTGGGGGCCTGTGACTGAGAGTGCCGGCTGACTCCTGAAATTCTTTGATATGCAGGATGATTCCCAGACGCAAGGTGGAAACGCTGCCAAGTCGGGCTGGATTGAAATTACCCAGGGACTCCTGCAATCTGCCATCGAGAAGCAGGGCAGGTGAGTGTTGTTTGCCAGGGAAAAGGGCCGTGGATTGTGTTTGGGGGCCTGTGGCTGGGAGAGGCCGGCTGGCTCCTGAAAATCCACGATCCGCAGGATGTTTCTCAGACCCAAGGTAGCAACATTGCCAAGTCGGGCTGGTTTGATATTACCAAGTGGCTCCTGCAATCTGCCATGATCACATGAAGAAATACTTTCTGGCGTCCGTACTGGGCCATGTGCTCTTTCTTCTCTCAACTTCTCCATCACCTCTCATCTGTTTCACATGCGCTATCTTCAAGGTCCACAGGCTACTTTTCACAGCATCTTCAGGCCTGATGCAGTAAGAATGATGAATAGAACAGAGTTGGGTCTATTTTCCAGTTTGGATAAAATGCTTTCTGCACACAAATCCAAGGAGAAGGTGCTGCCCCGATGGCCAGAAAAGCTTTCACTCCTGCTAGTGTTCTACGTCAACCACAACTTAGTCTGAAAGAAAAGCTTTTTCTCTGAGAGCATCTGAGAGGTTTGCATGAAGCACTGATATCTGACATATGCAATTTTGAATAGGAGAGGAAAAAGAAAATGGCAAGAAGTTTTTAATTTTAGTGGTTTCAATTTTAATTTCCGTGCACTTTTTCAAAACTTGTCAGCTCAAAGGCCCATCAACATCTTTTAGTCATCTGTAAGTCAGTATTCATCTAAAATGTGCTTCAAATCAAAAGAATTTCAAATTTGCACTCCAAGTTTCTATGCCTAGATTTATGATTTCCTACACATATTAGATGAAAGGAAGGCCTTTTTTACTGTGGGAGTGCTGGAACACTGGGACAGGTTGCCCAGAGAAGTTGTGGGTGTCCCATCCCTGAAAGTGTTCAAGGTCAGCTTGGACGGGGCTTGGAGCAGCAACAAAGGAGAAGCTTGATGGTAGAGAAACAAAGTTGGACTATAGAAGAAACTGGGATTGAAGTATAGGAGCAAGTTTTCTCTCAGCTCTTGGGGTAAATTCAAAGTTGTACAAAATGACATTTATCTGTGATTTTCACTACTGTAACAGAAAGGTTCATGAAAACTGTACAGAAGATAGCAAATTTTAAAAGAGATAAGAATTACAGCATAAAATCCATGGGACGGGTTACAACATGAGACACTCTCTAAGAGAAAATCTCTGTGTTTCAGCACTTCATCATGGTAAGATTTCATGAAGTGCCAAAGAAGGCGGCAAAATATCATTCGGGACATTATTTACTGGAGTTCAGCCTGGCCATTAGTAGGAACTGGGTTTGACCACATCATGTAGATATACCACACACACTTTCCCTTCACTGAAAAATGACTGTTTACAACCAAGAAGCAATTGACGATCAAAATTGATTGAAAGCATCTTAAACATGTCAAGTATTTCATTGTAGATGATCTGTGATCCAAATGCTTCTTCCACCTTCGAGAGGGACAGAACAATTCTTCCATATCATGATGGTTTCAAATTGTATCAACCAATGTTTTCTGCTGAAAAGATAGCATCTATTTTTTTCTATTTTTGGAAGAAAATATTCCTAGACATACAACAGGTGAGAACTAAGTAATTTTAAAGAAGCAAATGACATGAAAATATTCTGTAAATAGAATGAAATGAAAAGCTGTGTTTTAAATAGGAGCTAAATATGAAACAGAATTTCTGTACCAGGCATTTGAATTACTGCACCAGCTCTTTTGCCCATCAAGAGAGGCATTGAGCATTTCAGTCTTTTCCAAGGTGTTCATGATCTGCTATGCTGATCTCTGTGTGTGCCTAGGTGTGTGTGTGAGGGGGGGCATGTGAAGGGGAGTGTGTATGTTTGCTTTGCAATTGTTGTGGCAGATTCATGCCTCAGCTCCACATTTTGTTTTAGAAAGGTCACACAGAGTGGATATGAAGTTTACTATCAACAAGAGATCAATTCCCAAATCATCCATTTGACTCTACCTTATAAATCATGTGCTTTGTTGCATATTTTATCAAATCTACTTTCAAGCCAGATGGAGGCAGGAGGATGTGGGAATCCCTCCACCATCTTGCAACTTTTATGCAAGTAGGTTTTCAAGAAAATCATCATTTCTCTTTGAAATATGTCTGGAACAGGCATGATGGTAGTGTCAACCTGTTGGAGTTTTTGTTGCTGGAAGAAGTTGTACAAAAGGATTGGTTTTTACATTGACCGGTTACTGAATCAAGCGCAGGAATACATTGGAAATTCAACTGGGGCCTCCTTTTCCCAGCAGACCACTTCTAGAACGAGCTTGTACAATGAAGCTGACGCTTCTGCTCTCTTTTTGTTTCTTTCCTATTTTTCTTGGCTTCTTTGCCACTCTCTAGACAATTTGTGAACTCTTTTCCCAACTCAGATGGTTTCAATAGTCTGATTGTGATCACACATTTTTACAAGGAATTCTTAAAATCTTTCCTCCAGTTAAGAAAGTCAAGGACTTAGGTCTTTTTCTTCCCTTATAATATTGCAATGAAATTGATAACTAAAGACCAACTCTTTCTTTTTGTTTTTAACCCAAGTAGATAATTCCCATCCATTCATCCATTTGGTGGACCAATAGTTGCCATGCTGATGGAAGTTGTCACTTCTTAACAATAGACATTCTGTGACTATGTTGACAGCACTTTGGGTGAAGATCCTAACTGGTCTTGGATACACATAGGGAGAAATTTGCTCAGCCAGTGTCAGTCTTAAGCATGCGTATCAGAAGATCTTTCTAGAGCTGGGAATTTTCCCATGAAAGGGATTCAGTTAGGGAAGAGACACTCGACCCAGAGTTTTACATTCTTCTTGAACACTGCTTAAGGAACTTAGATGCCGTGTCCATTTGGATCTCTGTCTTCACAGAACTTTGTCATGCAAGTGCTTGAAATGCATCTTGAAGAGAATTCACTAGCACAGAATGAATGAGAGTGGAAGGGGTTGGTGGGGCTAACCAGGCCCAATCCCCCTGCCTAAACCAGGATACCTAGAGCCTCTTGCCCAGGATTCTATCTGGGTGTACTTTTAATGTCTTCAAAGATCCAGGCTCCACAATCTTTCTGGGCAGTCTGTGCCGTGGTTCAGTCACCCTCACAGTAAAGAATCATTTGCTGATGGTCAATGGCAATCTCCTGTATTTCAGAGAGTGCCCACTGCCTCTTGTTTTTTTCACTCAGCATCACTGAAAAGACACTGGTTCCCTCCCCTTTGCACTATTGCTTCCATATGGATGCGTGCTGCCATGTAGAGATATGTCAAAAACCTCCCTGAAGCCCAGGCAGATAATATTCCCTTCATCTACCAGTCAAGTTGATTCATCAGAGGAGTTTAAAGTGATGTTCAGCATGAAATTCCCCTGAAAAATCATGCTAATTACATTATTTTGTCGTCTTGCATGTGCCTGGCAAGGTTTTCCAGGAAGAGCTGCTTCATCAACTTCCTGGGGATAAAAAGGAGGCTGGCTGGTTTGTACTATTCCGAGTCCTCCTAATTGCCTTTTTTAGAGATGGGTGTCATTTGCTCTCATCCAGTCTTTAGCCTCTCTTGTCGTCTACATCTTAGCAAAAAGCTTTTCCACTACATGTTCATGTGATTGGAAACGTCAGGAAAGTGTAAGGTACTGTTTTCTATCACTTGGCAAGCTGCGCACACAATCCCAGTGTTGTACAGCTTCCTTCTTCACCTTTCCGATGCTGCCGCTCTCTCCGGCTCCCGGAGCCGAAGAAGCGGCTTCTTCGCGCAAAGACGATTGTACCGCTCACAGTGCTCTCTTAGCGCCGCTTCTGCCGAAAGAAGCCCGGGAGCGGCTCTTAGCTCCGGAGAGCATCGTACCTTCCAATTCAATTTTTTCGGCTCCACAAACCAAATGGTATACTTGCAGCAGTAGGGCGGGACGTTGAATCGGACTTTCTCCTTTTAGAGAGAAGCTAATGAAAAAGTTTCACCGGAATCAGAGCAGGCTGTAAAACAAGAAAAGTGTAATGGAAATAAGCCAGCCTTATCCTCTTAGCCTTGCTTGTTGTGATTGGCCAAGAAAGAAATGTGTCAACTCGGTGTTCCTGGGTATCATATCAGTAACAGGTACTTCAGCTGCTGTTCTTCTCTCCTGAAGTTAAGAACAGAATCCAAGGAATTGTGATTCCATGGTCTCAATTCACTCAATATGGTGCCGAAAAGGGAGTGGAAGGGGCACGGGTCAATTAACTTGAATGGCCTATGTAAATCAGCGGCCACTGTTTTTCTGAAGGCTTCAACAGGTTAGTTGCCTATGTTCTTCTTGGAATTGTTTTAATCTTTGGTCATGTTTTTCTTGGGATTCTTTTACCCTTTTCCCATTAGTTCAGCCTTTGCTCTCAAGGCTTTGCTGACATTTCCAGTATCTCGGTAGCCTGGAAAAGTGTTGTCTTGATTGATCACATCATTATTCCCTTCCAAGGGTTGTTTTCCTCAAGTCTCAGTTTGGCTGGTTTTCTGCTAGTTGATTGTCAGAGGGCAGCAGGTGTTTTGTAAGAGCAAGTACACAATGCCATAGCTTGCTTTTCTTTGGATTTGGCCTGTCTAGAAAATGGAATGACTGAACATCTCTGGGAGGCTTTTCTCTCCCCATTAGGTTTCACTGGAAGGAGGGCAGATGCAAATCGTCTACCTAAAGTCTTGGCACGGAAGAAAGTAGTGGTTTGCTGCTGCATAGAGCTAGAAGCTTACAAAAGGAAGGCCTTGGGCTGAGGCCCATTACTTTGGCTAAGTAGAAAAGGACTGTGGCAAGGTGAGGCAGCTGACTTCGAGGTAGATCAACAAGTTCTAGAAGCGTCGTGTGTTCACAGCGTGGTGCATGGTGGTTGGCTGAATTGTGTTTGTTATGGCTTAAAGCTATGGAAATGAGAAAGGCCTGAGTGTTTCAAAAGCCTGGTTTTTGCAAGAAAGCAGCTCTCCTTTGCATCTGCCTGGGGACTCGGCATCACCACGGACCCTCACTGCCACTTTGCCAAGGAGATGATCAGTAGGAATGTTGCAGAGCTGCTGTGTGCATCTGAATGGAATGGCAGAGAACGAAGCGCTGGACGTTTCTGGCTTTAGTACAATGCTGCTGCATTGGTGCCAGTTTAGTTGGTTTTTCCATCAGTGGCCTTTCTGTCTAGAAGTACACTGCCCAGAGTATTGGATGCCTTTTCCTTCCTGTTGTTTTCATACCTTCCTTCAGTTGAAAGGATGATACAACCTTGACATTTTGAAGATCCCTGTTAGGAAGCACTATGCCAGAGGAGTCATCGCTCCCTTTTCTTCTGCCTCCTTTGTCATTTTCAGAGACTCATTTCAAATTTCTGCTCATGTCAAGAAGAATACTGAGACTACTTAGCAGGGCTGACGCTCTCAGCTGCTTTCCTCTTTCCTACTGCTTCATACTGGATGTGACTTCAAGGCCTCGTTTTGTCATCTGCATTTTGCCGTCATCCAAAGCTAAGTATTCCAGGCCTGTGAACACAAAAAGAACTCTTAGTCTTTTGCAAGAACTACCCCTAGGAGGATTTGTGTTCACTTTGATCTCTTCAGTGTTTCAGAAAAAAGGAGATTGTACTCTCTTCTTGTGTACTCTCTTCTTGTGCTCTCATTTCCCTCTCTCTGCCTTGCATGCCCCAGTTAATCTACTGGTGTGACTCATTTGGCATCATCTCACGGTGCAAATTCTGCATAGTTTCAAGTCCTTACAAATGCCAGTTGCCAAGGAGCCTATCTAAGCATTCAAGGGGCAAAGAATTGTAGGGCTGGCAAGTTCAGGTGCTGAAACTGTAAGTCATGCCATATCAAAGTGACAGAGCAAATCAATTGATCTAGGACTTTCAGCTGGACACCTCTGAGAATAGCTGCTTGTCAGCAATGACACAGCCATCTTCCTAGCTGGATTCCAGAGAGAGGAAAGGGACACCTTCAATGGTTAATATGTTTGGCATGAGAAAACAGCAAGAAATGTACCGCAAAATACTTGAGTCAGATCAAGTGCGTTTCTCTAGTGAGAATTTTGCACTTGTTCTTTCTTGTCTGTGCCTTTACTTTTCACAGAAGACAGGGGAGCATTTCATTAGTACTGTTCTTTTGTTTTCTTTTGTTGGCCTCCCTCTTTCCACCTGCAATTAACAAATTTGCCTTTCTTTACTGGCTTCTCTTTCTTTACTTCTACAAGTTGACATGAGGTCATCCAACCTTATCATCAATGTTCTCAGACAGTGGAGAGAAGTAGAAGGTACAGCTAAATGGATAAAAGAAACCCACAAAAACAGACAGGTTTTTACAGTCTTCTGTGAGAACATTAGGACACAAGATGTCTTTGAACTGAGTCATGCTCTATTGACTTAACTTTTAGTCCACTGGTTACTATTATTACACGTGTTTGGCCTTTAGTACAGAGCCTTGGAACTAATCCAGGCCAATACTTGGCTAATTTTGTTTTATTTCTAGTGAGGACTTTGTTTCTTAAGGAATAGTCCAGAGAAAGAGCGTCCACGGTACAGTTACAGGTCATAAATTCTGGTACAGTTTGTGCTGGTAATAGGTCTAGGAAAGAAAGGTTTGACATCTTTTTTGACTTTCAAATGGAACCATGATTTGAAAAACCTAAGAGTTGCAGCTCCCCCCCCCACCCCACACCCCAAGTACTTCTCTTTGCAATATTACTCAGGGATTACACATCAAAGCCCACCCTGTAAAATACGTTGCAGATACTTTGCAAGAAGTGCAGCTTAGCAGCTAGAGATGATAACGTGGCTTAAATAACATGGTCTAAATATGTCTGTCTACGCAGACATACTCAACAAAGGTTACGATGGCTTAGCTCCTGTGCTCAAGTGAACGTGCATTTTAGAACTTCCCAAGAAGGTGAATTCAACCTCCTTCATTGCTCTCTGCTGGAGTCCCAAGAGAATTTCAGTCTGCTTTTTGTCATTTACAGCTGTCACTGCTTAGCTCTTGAACATGAGACTCCCTCATGACTGATGAAAGTTGTCTAGTTAAGAGTGGCTGAAAGACATGGTCTTGCTCTAGAAGGAGATGAGAAGGTTTCTGCAGTCTTTGTCATCTCTACTGCTTGTGATTTCTAGACAAAACCAGTGGGAAGTTTTCTGAAGGCAGTCCAGAAGCTGGCAATATGGACAGCTTACAGCCCAACACTTGCTGCAGTGCAACCATGGTGACACCAGAAAGGACTTCAAAAATTTAAAAGGGCAAACAAAGCAGTTGGAAGGAAAAGAACATGAACCATTATTCCATTTTTCTCATCTATCTTTCTTTAAATCATCATTTTCGTGCAGTTTGGCGGCTTGCGTTGGTATCCCACCAAAGGAATCTGAGACAGAGTAAGCTTTTGAATGGAGTAGAAGTGAGAAACGCAGGCCAAGTTGCCTTTTTTGCCATCAAATACCAGTTAGGCTTGAACTACCCTCTGCTTAAGGTGCTTAGCTTACACTAAGAATTGAGGAGCACATTTTGATGGGAGCAAATTTTACTGTCACGATGACTGAGTAAATTTTGCTGTCACTCAGAATTTTACTGTCGTCTGAATAGCAATGTTTGTGTCCAAATAGTATTTTGTCTCCTGTATCTGCAGCAGGTAAGCCTTTTGCTGTCAGCAGTGTTGCTTAACCTTTCATGTCATATCCCTCTTCACATCCATCTTCTGCTTAAGGCTTATTAATCTACTTTAGAATTGGCAGGTGGAATAAGACTACTTTTCCTTTTTGAAAGCTCATGTCATTTGACCTACTTACAGCAAATAATTCATTAATTGCAAGTCCCCAGCTAGCATCTTTTCGGCATATTCTAACCTTCTAAAGAAGTAACAAAAGCACTCTCCAATACTTGACTTTCATATCACAGTGGGAACGCTGGTCCTGTTTGCAAGAAACAATCATGGGTATGGTAAAACAAAAGGAGGGCTTAGAGTTTTCTCTGTTAACCTATAGTGAGCTTGGATTTTGCAATATGCATGAAGTTAATTAACACTGTTATATAAAGTGGCTGATTTAATCAATAAATTGGAGTCAATGCTGATAAACAACAAGGTGGGTTGGCTTCCCTTCGCTTTCAACACAGTGCCAATTCGGGCTGGTTTGATAGGACTAAGTGGCTGCTGCAATCTGCCATCCAGAAGCGGGGCAGGTGAGTTTTGTTTGCAAGGGAAAAGGACCATGGTTTGTGTTTGGGGGCCTGTGACTGAGAGTGCCGGCTGACTCCTGAAATTCTTTGATATGCAGGATGATTCCCAGACGCAAGGTGGAAACGCTGCCAAGTCGGGCTGGATTGAAATTACCCAGGGACTCCTGCAATCTGCCATCGAGAAGCAGGGCAGGTGAGTGTTGTTTGCCAGGGAAAAGGGCCGTGGATTGTGTTTGGGGGCCTGTGGCTGGGAGTGGCCGGCTGGCTCCTGAAAATCCACGATCCGCAGGATGTTTCTCAGACCCAAGGTAGCAACATTGCCAAGTCGGGCTGGTTTGATATTACCAAGTGGCTCCTGCAATCTGCCATGATCACATGAAGAAATACTTTCTGGCGTCCGTACTGGGCCATGTGCTCTTTCTTCTCTCAACTTCTCCATCACCTCTCATCTGTTTCACATGCGCTATCTTCAAGGTCCACAGGCTACTTTTCACAGCATCTTCAGGCCTGATGCAGTAAGAATGATGAATAGAACAGAGTTGGGTCTATTTTCCAGTTTGGATAAAATGCTTTCTGCACACAAATCCAAGGAGAAGGTGCTGCCCCCATGGCCAGAAAAACTTTCACTCCTGCTAGTGTTCTACGTCAACCACAACTTAGTCTGAAAGAAAAGCTTTTTCTCTGAGAGCATCTGAGAGGTTTGCATGAAGCACTGATATCTGACATATGCAATTTTGAATAGGAGAGGAAAAAGAAAATGGCAAGAAGTTTTTAATTTTAGTGGTTTCAATTTTAATTTCCGTGCACTTTTTCAAAACTTGTCAGCTCAAATGCCCATCAACATCTTTTAGTCATCTGTAAGTCAGTATTCATCTAAAATGTGCTTCAAATCAAAAGAATTTCAAATTTGCACTCCAAGTTTCTATGCCTAGATTTATGATTTCCTACACATATTAGATGAAAGGAAGGCCTTTTTTACTGTGGGAGTGCTGGAACACTGGAACAGGTTGCCCAGAGAAGTTGTGGGTGTCCCATCCCTGAAAGTGTTCAAGGTCAGCTTGGACGGGGCTTGGAGCAGCAACAAAGGAGAAGCTTGATGGTAGAGAAACAAAGTTGGACTATAGAAGAAACTGGGATTGAAGTATAGGAGCAAGTTTTCTCTCAGCTCTTGGGGTAAATTCAAAGTTGTACAAAATGACATTTATCTGTGATTTTCACTACTGTAACAGAAAGGTTCATGAAAACTGTACAGAAGATAGCAAATTTTAAAAGAGATAAGAATTACAGCATAAAATCCATGGGACGGGTTACAACATGAGACACTCTCTAAGAGAAAATCTCTGTGTTTCAGCACTTCATCATGGTAAGATTTCATGAAGTGCCAAAGAAGGCGGCAAAATATCATTCGGGACATTATTTACTGGAGTTCAGCCTGGCCATTAGTAGGAACTGGGTTTGACCACATCATGTAGATATACCACACACACTTTCCCTTCACTGAAAAATGACTGTTTACAACCAAGAAGCAATTGACGATCAAAATTGATTGAAAGCATCTTAAACATGTCAAGTATTTCATTGTAGATGATCTGTGATCCAAATGCTTCTTCCACCTTCGAGAGGGACAGAACAATTCTTCCATATCATGATGGTTTCAAATTGTATCAACCAATGTTTTCTGCTGAAAAGATAGCATCTATTTTTTTCTATTTTTGGAAGAAAATATTCCTAGACATACAACAGGTGAGAACTAAGTAATTTTAAAGAAGCAAATGACATGAAAATATTCTGTAAATAGAATGAAATGAAAAGCTGTGTTTTAAATAGGAGCTAAATATGAAACAGAATTTCTGTACCAGGCATTTGAATTACTGCACCAGCTCTTTTGCCCATCAAGAGAGGCATTGAGCATTTCAGTCTTTTCCAAGGTGTTCATGATCTGCTATGCTGATCTCTGTGTGTGCCTAGGTGTGTGTGGAAGGGGGGGCATGTGAAGGGGAGTGTGTCTGTTTGCTTTACAATTGTTGTGGCAGATTCATGCCTCAGCTCCACATTTTGTTTTAGAAAGGTCACACAGAGTGGATATGAAGTTTACTATCAACAAGAGATCAATTCCCAAATCATCCATTTGACTCTACCTTATAAATCATGTGCTTTGTTGCATATTTTATCAAATCTACTTTCAAGCCAGATGGAGGCAGGAGGATGTGGGAATCCCTCCACCATCTTGCAACTTTTATGCAAGTAGGTTTTCAAGAAAATCATCATTTCTCTTTGAAATATGTCTGGAACAGGCATGATGGTAGTGTCAACCTGTTGGAGTTTTTGTTGCTGGAAGAAGTTGTACAAAAGGATTGGTTTTTACATTGACCGGTTACTGAATCAAGCGCAGGAATACATTGGAAATTCAACTGGGGCCTCCTTTTCCCAGCAGACCACTTCTAGAACGAGCTTGTACAATGAAGCTGACGCTTCTGCTCTCTTTTTGTTTCTTTCCTATTTTTCTTGGCTTCTTTGCCACTCTCTAGACAATTTGTGAACTCTTTTCCCAACTCAGATGGTTTCAATAGTCTGATTGTGATCACACATTTTTACAAGGAATTCTTAAAATCTTTCCTCCAGTTAAGAAAGTCAAGGACTTAGGTCTTTTTCTTCCCTTATAATATTGCAATGAAATTGATAAATAAAGACCAACTCTTTCTTTTTGTTTTTAACCCAAGTAGATAATTCCCATCCATTCATCCATTTGGTGGACCAATAGTTGCCATGCTGATGGAAGTTGTCACTTCTTAACAATAGACATTCTGTGACTATGTTGACAGCACTTTGGGTGAAGATCCTAACTGGTCTTGGATACACATAGGGAGAAATTTGCTCAGCCAGTGTCAGTCTTAAGCATGCGTATCAGAAGATCTTTCTAGAGCTGGGAATTTTCCCATGAAAGGGATTCAGTTAGGGAAGAGACACTCGTCCCAGAGTTTTACATTCTTCTTGAACACTGCTTAAGGAACTTAGATGCCGTGTCCATTTGGATCTCTGTCTTCACAGAACTTTGTCATGCAAGTGCTTGAAATGCATCTTGAAGAGAATTCACTAGCACAGAATGAATGAGAGTGGAAGGGGTTGGTGGGGCTAACCAGGCCCAATCCCCCTGCCTAAACCAGGATACCTAGAGCCTCTTGCCCAGGATTCTATCTGGGTGTACTTTTAATGTCTTCAAAGATCCAGGCTCCACAATCTTTCAGGGCAGTCTGTGCCGTGGTTCAGTCACCCTCACAGTAAAGAATCATTTGCTGATGGTCAATGGCAATCTCCTGTATTTCAGAGAGTGCCCACTGCCTCTTGTTTTTTTCACTCAGCATCACTGAAAAGACACTGGTTCCCTCCCCTTTGCACTATTGCTTCCATATGGATGCGTGCTGCCATGTAGAGATATGTCAAAAACCTCCCTGAAGCCCAGGCAGATAATATTCCCTTCATCTACCAGTCAAGTTGATTCATCAGAGGAGTTTAAAGTGATGTTCAGCATGAAATTCCCCTGAAAAATCATGCTAATTACATTATTTTGTCGTCTTGCATGTGCCTGGCAAGGTTTTCCAGGAAGAGCTGCTTCATCAACTTCCTGGGGATAAAAAGGAGGCTGGCTGGTTTGTACTATTCTGAGTCCTCCTAATTGCCTTTTTTAGAGATGGGTGTCATTTGCTCTCATCCACTCTTTAGCCTCTCTTGTCGTCTACATCTTAGCAAAAAGCTTTTCCACTACATGTTCATGTGATTGGAAACGTCAGGAAAGTGTAAGGTACTGTTTTCTATCACTTGGCAAGCTGCGCACACAATCCCAGTGTTGTACAGCTTCCTTCTTCACCTTTCCGATGCTGCCGCTCTCTCCGGCTCCCGGAGCCGAAGAAGCGGCTTCTTCGCGCAAAGACGATTGTACCGCTCACAGTGCTCTCTTAGCGCCGCTTCTGCCGAAAGAAGCCCGGGAGCGGCTCTTAGCTCCGGAGAGCATCGTACCTTCCAATTCAATTTTTTCGGCTCCACAAACCAAATGGTATACTTGCAGCAGTAGGGCGGGACGTTGAATCGGACTTTCTCCTTTTAGAGAGAAGCTAATGAAAAAGTTTCACCGGAATCAGAGCAGGCTGTAAAACAAGAAAAGTGTAATGGAAATAAGCCAGCCTTATCCTCTTAGCCTTGCTTGTTGTGATTGGCCAAGAAAGAAATGTGTCAACTCGGTGTTCCTGGGTATCATATCAGTAACAGGTACTTCAGCTGCTGTTCTTCTCTCCTGAAGTTAAGAACAGAATCCAAGGAATTGTGATTCCATGGTCTCAATTCACTCAATATGGTGCCGAAAAGGGAGTGGAAGGGGCACGGGTCAATTAACTTGAATGGCCTATGTAAATCAGCGGCCACTGTTTTTCTGAAGGCTTCAACAGGTTAGTTGCCTATGTTCTTCTTGGAATTGTTTTAATCTTTGGTCATGTTTTTCTTGGGATTCTTTTACCCTTTTCCCCTTAGTTCAGCCTTTGCTCTCAAGGCTTTGCTGACATTTCCAGTATCTCGGTAGCCTGGAAAAGTGTTGTCTTGATTGATCACATCATTATTCCCTTCCAAGGGTTGTTTTCCTCAAGTCTCAGTTTGGCTGGTTTTCTGCTAGTTGATTGTCAGAGGGCAGCAGGTGTTTTGTAAGAGCAAGTACACAATGCCATAACTTGCTTTTCTTTGGATTTGGCCTGTCTAGAAAATGGAATGACTGAACATCTCTGGGAGGCTTTTCTCTCCCCATTAGGTTTCACTGGAAGGAGGGCAGATGCAAATCGTCTACCTAAAGTCTTGGCACGGAAGAAAGTAGTGGTTTGCTGCTGCATAGAGCTAGAAGCTTACAAAAGGAAGGCCTTGGGCTGAGGCCCATTACTTTGGCTAAGTAGAAAAGGACTGTGGCAAGGTGAGGCAGCTGACTTCGAGGTAGATCAACAAGTTCTAGAAGCGTCGTGTGTTCACAGCGTGGTGCATGGTGGTTGGCTGAATTGTGTTTGTTATGGCTTAAAGCTATGGAAATGAGAAAGGCCTGAGTGTTTCAAAAGCCTGGTTTTTGCAAGAAAGCAGCTCTCCTTTGCATCTGCCTGGGGACTCGGCATCACCACGGACCCTCACTGCCACTTTGCCAAGGAGATGATCAGTAGGAATGTTGCAGAGCTGCTGTGTGCATCTGAATGGAATGGCAGAGAACGAAGCGCTGGACGTTTCTGGCTTTAGTACAATGCTGCTGCATTGGTGCCAGTTTAGTTGGTTTTTCCATCAGTGGCCTTTCTGTCTAGAAGTACACTGCCCAGAGTATTGGATGCCTTTTCCTTCCTGTTGTTTTCATACCTTCCTTCAGTTGAAAGGATGATACAACCTTGACATTTTGAAGATCCCTGTTAGGAAGCACTATGCCAGAGGAGTCATCGCTCCCTTTTCTTCTGCCTCCTTTGTCATTTTCAGAGACTCATTTCAAATTTCTGCTCATGTCAAGAAGAATACTGAGACTACTTAGCAGGGCTGACGCTCTCAGCTGCTTTCCTCTTTCCTACTGCTTCATACTGGATGTGACTTCAAGGCCTCGTTTTGTCATCTGCATTTTGCCGTCATCCAAAGCTAAGTATTCCAGGCCTGTGAACACAAAAAGAACTCTTAGTCTTTTGCAAGAACTACCCCTAGGAGGATTTGTGTTCACTTTGATCTCTTCAGTGTTTCAGAAAAAAGGAGATTGTACTCTCTTCTTGTGTACTCTCTTCTTGTGCTCTCATTTCCCTCTCTCTGCCTTGCATGCCCCAGTTAATCTACTGGTGTGACTCATTTGGCATCATCTCACGGTGCAAATTCTGCATAGTTTCAAGTCCTTACAAATGCCAGTTGCCAAGGAGCCTATCTAAGCATTCAAGGGGCAAAGAATTGTAGGGCTGGCAAGTTCAGGTGCTGAAACTGTAAGTCATGCCATATCAAAGTGACAGAGCAAATCAATTGATCTAGGACTTTCAGCTGGACACCTCTGAGAATAGCTGCTTGTCAGCAATGACACAGCCATCTTCCTAGCTGGATTCCAGAGAGAGGAAAGGGACACCTTCAATGGTTAATATGTTTGGCATGAGAAAACAGCAAGAAATGTACCGCAAAATACTTGAGTCAGATCAAGTGCGTTTCTCTAGTGAGAATTTTGCACTTGTTCTTTCTTGTCTGTGCCTTTACTTTTCACAGAAGACAGGGGAGCATTTCATTAGTACTGTTCTTTTGTTTTCTTTTGTTGGCCTCCCTCTTTCCACCTGCAATTAACAAATTTGCCTTTCTTTACTGGCTTCTCTTTCTTTACTTCTACAAGTTGACATGAGGTCATCCAACCTTATCATCAATGTTCTCAGACAGTGGAGAGAAGTAGAAGGTACAGCTAAATGGATAAAAGAAACCCACAAAAACAGACAGGTTTTTACAGTCTTCTGTGAGAACATTAGGACACAAGATGTCTTTGAACTGAGTCATGCTCTATTGACTTAACTTTTAGTCCACTGGTTACTATTATTACACGTGTTTGGCCTTTAGTACAGAGCCTTGGAACTAATCCAGGCCAATACTTGGCTAATTTTGTTTTATTTCTAGTGAGGACTTTGTTTCTTAAGGAATAGTCCAGAGAAAGAGCGTCCACGGTACAGTTACAGGTCATAAATTCTGGTACAGTTTGTGCTGGTAATAGGTCTAGGAAAGAAAGGTTTGACATCTTTTTTGACTTTCAAATGGAACCATGATTTGAAAAACCTAAGAGTTGCGGCTCCCCCCCCACCCCACACCCCAAGTACTTCTCTTTGCAATATTACTCAGGGATTACACATCAAAGCCCACCCTGTAAAATACGTTGCAGATACTTTGCAAGAAGTGCAGCTTAGCAGCTAGAGATGATAACGTGGCTTAAATAACATGGTCTAAATATGTCTGTCTACGCAGACATACTCAACAAAGGTTACGATGGCTTAGCTCCTGTGCTCAAGTGAACGTGCATTTTAGAACTTCCCAAGAAGGTGAATTCAACCTCCTTCATTGCTCTCTGCTGGAGTCCCAAGAGAATTTCAGTCTGCTTTTTGTCATTTACAGCTGTCACTGCTTAGCTCTTGAACATGAGACTCCCTCATGACTGATGAAAGTTGTCTAGTTAAGAGTGGCTGAAAGACATGGTCTTGCTCTAGAAGGAGATGAGAAGGTTTCTGCAGTCTTTGTCATCTCTACTGCTTGTGATTTCTAGACAAAACCAGTGGGAAGTTTTCTGAAGGCAGTCCAGAAGCTGGCAATATGGACAGCTTACAGCCCAACACTTGCTGCAGTGCAACCATGGTGACACCAGAAAGGACTTCAAAAATTTAAAAGGGCAAACAAAGCAGTTGGAAGGAAAAGAACATGAACCATTATTCCATTTTTCTCATCTATCTTTCTTTAAATCATCATTTTCGTGCAGTTTGGCGGCTTGCGTTGGTATCCCACCAAAGGAATCTGAGACAGAGTAAGCTTTTGAATGGAGTAGAAGTGAGAAACGCAGGCCAAGTTGCCTTTTTTGCCATCAAATACCAGTTAGGCTTGAACTACCCTCTGCTTAAGGTGCTTAGCTTACACTAAGAATTGATGAGCACATTTTGATGGGAGCAAATTTTACTGTCACGATGACTGAGTAAATTTTGCTGTCCCTCAGAATTTTACTGTCGTCTGAATAGCAATGTTTGTGTCCAAATAGTATTTTGTCTCCTGTATCTGCAGCAGGTAAGCCTTTTGCTGTCAGCAGTGTTGCTTAACCTTTCATGTCATATCCCTCTTCACATCCATCTTCTGCTTAAGGCTTATTAATCTACTTTAGAATTGGCAGGTGGAATAAGACTACTTTTCCTTTTTGAAAGCTCATGTCATTTGACCTACTTACAGCAAATAATTCATTAATTGCAAGTCCCCAGCTAGCATCTTTTCGGCATATTCTAACCTTCTAAAGAAGTAACAAAAGCACTCTCCAATACTTGACTTTCATATCACAGTGGGAACGCTGGTCCTGTTTGCAAGAAACAATCATGGGTATGGTAAAACAAAAGGAGGGCTTAGAGTTTTCTCTGTTAACCTATAGTGAGCTTGGATTTTGCAATATGCATGAAGTTAATTAACACTGTTATATAAAGTGGCTGATTTAATCAATAAATTGGAGTCAATGCTGATAAACAACAAGGTGGGTTGGCTTCCCTTCGCTTTCAACACAGTGCCAATTCGGGCTGGTTTGATAGGACTAAGTGGCTGCTGCAATCTGCCATCCAGAAGCGGGGCAGGTGAGTTTTGTTTGCAAGGGAAAAGGACCATGGTTTGTGTTTGGGGGCCTGTGACTGAGAGTGCCGGCTGACTCCTGAAATTCTTTGATATGCAGGATGATTCCCAGACGCAAGGTGGAAACGCTGCCAAGTCGGGCTGGATTGAAATTACCCAGGGACTCCTGCAATCTGCCATCGAGAAGCAGGGCAGGTGAGTGTTGTTTGCCAGGGAAAAGGGCCGTGGATTGTGTTTGGGGGCCTGTGGCTGGGAGTGGCCGGCTGGCTCCTGAAAATCCACGATCCGCAGGATGTTTCTCAGACCCAAGGTAGCAACATTGCCAAGTCGGGCTGGTTTGATATTACCAAGTGGCTCCTGCAATCTGCCATGATCACATGAAGAAATACTTTCTGGCGTCCGTACTGGGCCATGTGCTCTTTCTTCTCTCAACTTCTCCATCACCTCTCATCTGTTTCACATGCGCTATCTTCAAGGTCCACAGGCTACTTTTCACAGCATCTTCAGGCCTGATGCAGTAAGAATGATGAATAGAACAGAGTTGGGTCTATTTTCCAGTTTGGATAAAATGCTTTCTGCACACAAATCCAAGGAGAAGGTGCTGCCCCGATGCCCAGAAAAACTTTCACTCCTGCTAGTGTTCTACGTCAACCACAACTTAGTCTGAAAGAAAAGCTTTTTCTCTGAGAGCATCTGAGAGGTTTGCATGAAGCACTGATATCTGACATATGCAATTTTGAATAGGAGAGGAAAAAGAAAATGGCAAGAAGTTTTTAATTTTAGTGGTTTCAATTTTAATTTCCGTGCACTTTTTCAAAACTTGTCAGCTCAAATGCCCATCAACATCTTTTAGTCATCTGTAAGTCAGTATTCATCTAAAATGTGCTTCAAATCAAAAGAATTTCAAATTTGCACTCCAAGTTTCTATGCCTAGATTTATGATTTCCTACACATATTAGATGAAAGGAAGGCCTTTTTTACTGTGGGAGTGCTGGAACACTGGGACAGGTTGCCCAGAGAAGTTGTGGGTGTCCCATCCCTGAAAGTGTTCAAGGTCAGCTTGGACGGGGCTTGGAGCAGCAACAAAGGAGAAGCTTGATGGTAGAGAAACAAAGTTGGACTATAGAAGAAACTGGGATTGAAGTATAGGAGCAAGTTTTCTCTCAGCTCTTGGGGTAAATTCAAAGTTGTACAAAATGACATTTATCTGTGATTTTCACTACTGTAACAGAAAGGTTCATGAAAACTGTACAGAAGATAGCAAATTTTAAAAGAGATAAGAATTACAGCATAAAATCCATGGGACGGGTTACAACATGAGACACTCTCTAAGAGAAAATCTCTGTGTTTCAGCACTTCATCATGGTAAGATTTCATGAAGTGCCAAAGAAGGCGGCAAAATATCATTCGGGACATTATTTACTGGAGTTCAGCCTGGCCATTAGTAGGAACTAGGTTTGACCACATCATGTAGATATACCACACACACTTTCCCTTCACTGAAAAATGACTGTTTACAACCAAGAAGCAATTGACGATCAAAATTGATTGAAAGCATCTTAAACATGTCAAGTATTTCATTGTAGATGATCTGTGATCCAAATGCTTCTTCCACCTTCGAGAGGGACAGAACAATTCTTCCATATCATGATGGTTTCAAATTGTATCAACCAATGTTTTCTGCTGAAAAGATAGCATCTATTTTTTTCTATTTTTGGAAGAAAATATTCCTAGACATACAACAGGTGAGAACTAAGTAATTTTAAAGAAGCAAATGACATGAAAATATTCTGTAAATAGAATGAAATGAAAAGCTGTGTTTTAAATAGGAGCTAAATATGAAACAGAATTTCTGTACCAGGCATTTGAATTACTGCACCAGCTCTTTTGCCCATCAAGAGAGGCATTGAGCATTTCAGTCTTTTCCAAGGTGTTCATGATCTGCTATGCTGATCTCTGTGTGTGCCTAGGTGTGTGTGTGAGGGGGGGCATGTGAAGGGGAGTGTGTATGTTTGCTTTGCAATTGTTGTGGCAGATTCATGCCTCAGCTCCACATTTTGTTTTAGAAAGGTCACACAGAGTGGATATGAAGTTTACTATCAACAAGAGATCAATTCCCAAATCATCCATTTGACTCTACCTTATAAATCATGTGCTTTGTTGCATATTTTATCAAATCTACTTTCAAGCCAGATGGAGGCAGGAGGATGTGGGAATCCCTCCACCATCTTGCAACTTTTATGCAAGTAGGTTTTCAAGAAAATCATCATTTCTCTTTGAAATATGTCTGGAACAGGCATGATGGTAGTGTCAACCTGTTGGAGTTTTTGTTGCTGGAAGAAGTTGTACAAAAGGATTGGTTTTTACATTGACCGGTTACTGAATCAAGCGCAGGAATACATTGGAAATTCAACTGGGGCCTCCTTTTCCCAGCAGACCACTTCTAGAACGAGCTTGTACAATGAAGCTGACGCTTCTGCTCTCTTTTTGTTTCTTTCCTATTTTTCTTGGCTTCTTTGCCACTCTCTAGACAATTTGTGAACTCTTTTCCCAACTCAGATGGTTTCAATAGTCTGATTGTGATCACACATTTTTACAAGGAATTCTTAAAATCTTTCCTCCAGTTAAGAAAGTCAAGGACTTAGGTCTTTTTCTTCCCTTATAATATTGCAATGAAATTGATAACTAAAGACCAACTCTTTCTTTTTGTTTTTAACCCAAGTAGATAATTCCCATCCATTCATCCATTTGGTGGACCAATAGTTGCCATGCTGATGGAAGTTGTCACTTCTTAACAATAGACATTCTGTGACTATGTTGACAGCACTTTGGGTGAAGATCCTAACTGGTCTTGGATACACATAGGGAGAAATTTGCTCAGCCAGTGTCAGTCTTAAGCATGCGTATCAGAAGATCTTTCTAGAGCTGGGAATTTTCCCATGAAAGGGATTCAGTTAGGGAAGAGACACTCGTCCCAGAGTTTTACATTCTTCTTGAACACTGCTTAAGGAACTTAGATGCCGTGTCCATTTGGATCTCTGTCTTCACAGAACTTTGTCATGCAAGTGCTTGAAATGCATCTTGAAGAGAATTCACTAGCACAGAATGAATGAGAGTGGAAGGGGTTGGTGGGGCTAACCAGGCCCAATCCCCCTGCCTAAACCAGGATACCTAGAGCCTCTTGCCCAGGATTCTATCTGGGTGTACTTTTAATGTCTTCAAAGATCCAGGCTCCACAATCTTTCTGGGCAGTCTGTGCCGTGGTTCAGTCACCCTCACAGTAAAGAATCATTTGCTGATGGTCAATGGCAATCTCCTGTATTTCAGAGAGTGCCCACTGCCTCTTGTTTTTTTCACTCAGCATCACTGAAAAGACACTGGTTCCCTCCCCTTTGCACTATTGCTTCCATATGGATGCGTGCTGCCATGTAGAGATATGTCAAAAACCTCCCTGAAGCCCAGGCAGATAATATTCCCTTCATCTACCAGTCAAGTTGATTCATCAGAGGAGTTTAAAGTGATGTTCACCATGAAATTCCCCTGAAAAATCATGCTAATTACATTATTTTGTCGTCTTGCATGTGCCTGGCAAGGTTTTCCAGGAAGAGCTGCTTCATCAACTTCCTGGGGATAAAAAGGAGGCTGGCTGGTTTGTACTATTCCGAGTCCTCCTAATTGCCTTTTTTAGAGATGGGTGTCATTTGCTCTCATCCACTCTTTAGCCTCTCTTGTCGTCTACATCTTAGCAAAAAGCTTTTCCACTACATGTTCATGTGATTGGAAACGTCAGGAAAGTGTAAGGTACTGTTTTCTATCACTTGGCAAGCTGCGCACACAATCCCAGTGTTGTACAGCTTCCTTCTTCACCTTTCCGATGCTGCCGCTCTCTCCGGCTCCCGGAGCCGAAGAAGCGGCTTCTTCGCGCAAAGACGATTGTACCGCTCACAGTGCTCTCTTAGCGCCGCTTCTGCCGAAAGAAGCCCGGGAGCGGCTCTTAGCTCCGGAGAGCATCGTACCTTCCAATTCAATTTTTTCGGCTCCACAAACCAAATGGTATACTTGCAGCAGTAGGGCGGGACGTTGAATCGGACTTTCTCCTTTTAGAGAGAAGCTAATGAAAAAGTTTCACCGGAATCAGAGCAGGCTGTAAAACAAGAAAAGTGTCATGGAAATAAGCCAGCCTTATCCTCTTAGCCTTGCTTGTTGTGATTGGCCAAGAAAGAAATGTGTCAACTCGGTGTTCCTGGGTATCATATCAGTAACAGGTACTTCAGCTGCTGTTCTTCTCTCCTGAAGTTAAGAACAGAATCCAAGGAATTGTGATTCCATGGTCTCAATTCACTCAATATGGTGCCGAAAAGGGAGTGGAAGGGGCACGGGTCAATTAACTTGAATGGCCTATGTAAATCAGCGGCCACTGTTTTTCTGAAGGCTTCAACAGGTTAGTTGCCTATGTTCTTCTTGGAATTGTTTTAATCTTTGGTCATGTTTTTCTTGGGATTCTTTTACCCTTTTCCCCTTAGTTCAGCCTTTGCTCTCAAGGCTTTGCTGACATTTCCAGTATCTCGGTAGCCTGGAAAAGTGTTGTCTTGATTGATCACATCATTATTCCCTTCCAAGGGTTGTTTTCCTCAAGTCTCAGTTTGGCTGGTTTTCTGCTAGTTGATTGTCAGAGGGCAGCAGGTGTTTTGTAAGAGCAAGTACACAATGCCATAGCTTGCTTTTCTTTGGATTTGGCCTGTCTAGAAAATGGAATGACTGAACATCTCTGGGAGGCTTTTCTCTCCCCATTAGGTTTCACTGGAAGGAGGGCAGATGCAAATCGTCTACCTAAAGTCTTGGCACGGAAGAAAGTAGTGGTTTGCTGCTGCATAGAGCTAGAAGCTTACAAAAGGAAGGCCTTGGGCTGAGGCCCATTACTTTGGCTAAGTAGAAAAGGACTGTGGCAAGGTGAGGCAGCTGACTTCGAGGTAGATCAACAAGTTCTAGAAGCGTCGTGTGTTCACAGCGTGGTGCATGGTGGTTGGCTGAATTGTGTTTGTTATGGCTTAAAGCTATGGAAATGAGAAAGGCCTGAGTGTTTCAAAAGCCTGGTTTTTGCAAGAAAGCAGCTCTCCTTTGCATCTGCCTGGGGACTCGGCATCACCACGGACCCTCACTGCCACTTTGCCAAGGAGATGATCAGTAGGAATGTTGCAGAGCTGCTGTGTGCATCTGAATGGAATGGCAGAGAACGAAGCGCTGGACGTTTCTGGCTTTAGTACAATGCTGCTGCATTGGTGCCAGTTTAGTTGGTTTTTCCATCAGTGGCCTTTCTGTCTAGAAGTACACTGCCCAGAGTATTGGATGCCTTTTCCTTCCTGTTGTTTTCATACCTTCCTTCAGTTGAAAGGATGATACAACCTTGACATTTTGAAGATCCCTGTTAGGAAGCACTATGCCAGAGGAGTCATCGCTCCCTTTTCTTCTGCCTCCTTTGTCATTTTCAGAGACTCATTTCAAATTTCTGCTCATGTCAAGAAGAATACTGAGACTACTTAGCAGGGCTGACGCTCTCAGCTGCTTTCCTCTTTCCTACTGCTTCATACTGGATGTGACTTCAAGGCCTCGTTTTGTCATCTGCATTTTGCCGTCATCCAAAGCTAAGTATTCCAGGCCTGTGAACACAAAAAGAACTCTTAGTCTTTTGCAAGAACTACCCCTAGGAGGATTTGTGTTCACTTTGATCTCTTCAGTGTTTCAGAAAAAAGGAGATTGTACTCTCTTCTTGTGTACTCTCTTCTTGTGCTCTCATTTCCCTCTCTCTGCCTTGCATGCCCCAGTTAATCTACTGGTGTGACTCATTTGGCATCATCTCACGGTGCAAATTCTGCATAGTTTCAAGTCCTTACAAATGCCAGTTGCCAAGGAGCCTATCTAAGCATTCAAGGGGCAAAGAATTGTAGGGCTGGCAAGTTCAGGTGCTGAAACTGTAAGTCATGCCATATCAAAGTGACAGAGCAAATCAATTGATCTAGGACTTTCAGCTGGACACCTCTGAGAATAGCTGCTTGTCAGCAATGACACAGCCATCTTCCTAGCTGGATTCCAGAGAGAGGAAAGGGACACCTTCAATGGTTAATATGTTTGGCATGAGAAAACAGCAAGAAATGTACCGCAAAATACTTGAGTCAGATCAAGTGCGTTTCTCTAGTGAGAATTTTGCACTTGTTCTTTCTTGTCTGTGCCTTTACTTTTCACAGAAGACAGGGGAGCATTTCATTAGTACTGTTCTTTTGTTTTCTTTTGTTGGCCTCCCTCTTTCCACCTGCAATTAACAAATTTGCCTTTCTTTACTGGCTTCTCTTTCTTTACTTCTACAAGTTGACATGAGGTCATCCAACCTTATCATCAATGTTCTCAGACAGTGGAGAGAAGTAGAAGGTACAGCTAAATGGATAAAAGAAACCCACAAAAACAGACAGGTTTTTACAGTCTTCTGTGAGAACATTAGGACACAAGATGTCTTTGAACTGAGTCATGCTCTATTGACTTAACTTTTAGTCCACTGGTTACTATTATTACACGTGTTTGGCCTTTAGTACAGAGCCTTGGAACTAATCCAGGCCAATACTTGGCTAATTTTGTTTTATTTCTAGTGAGGACTTTGTTTCTTAAGGAATAGTCCAGAGAAAGAGCGTCCACGGTACAGTTACAGGTCATAAATTCTGGTACAGTTTGTGCTGGTAATAGGTCTAGGAAAGAAAGGTTTGACATCTTTTTTGACTTTCAAATGGAACCATGATTTGAAAAACCTAAGAGTTGCGGCTCCCCCCCCACCCCACACCCCAAGTACTTCTCTTTGCAATATTACTCAGGGATTACACATCAAAGCCCACCCTGTAAAATACGTTGCAGATACTTTGCAAGAAGTGCAGCTTAGCAGCTAGAGATGATAACGTGGCTTAAATAACATGGTCTAAATATGTCTGTCTACGCAGACATACTCAACAAAGGTTACGATGGCTTAGCTCCTGTGCTCAAGTGAACGTGCATTTTAGAACTTCCCAAGAAGGTGAATTCAACCTCCTTCATTGCTCTCTGCTGGAGTCCCAAGAGAATTTCAGTCTGCTTTTTGTCATTTACAGCTGTCACTGCTTAGCTCTTGAACATGAGACTCCCTCATGACTGATGAAAGTTGTCTAGTTAAGAGTGGCTGAAAGACATGGTCTTGCTCTAGAAGGAGATGAGAAGGTTTCTGCAGTCTTTGTCATCTCTACTGCTTGTGATTTCTAGACAAAACCAGTGGGAAGTTTTCTGAAGGCAGTCCAGAAGCTGGCAATATGGACAGCTTACAGCCCAACACTTGCTGCAGTGCAACCATGGTGACACCAGAAAGGACTTCAAAAATTTAAAAGGGCAAACAAAGCAGTTGGAAGGAAAAGAACATGAACCATTATTCCATTTTTCTCATCTATCTTTCTTTAAATCATCATTTTCGTGCAGTTTGGCGGCTTGCGTTGGTATCCCACCAAAGGAATCTGAGACAGAGTAAGCTTTTGAATGGAGTAGAAGTGAGAAACGCAGGCCAAGTTGCCTTTTTTGCCATCAAATACCAGTTAGGCTTGAACTACCCTCTGCTTAAGGTGCTTAGCTTACACTAAGAATTGATGAGCACATTTTGATGGGAGCAAATTTTACTGTCACGATGACTGAGTAAATTTTGCTGTCCCTCAGAATTTTACTGTCGTCTGAATAGCAATGTTTGTGTCCAAATAGTATTTTGTCTCCTGTATCTGCAGCAGGTAAGCCTTTTGCTGTCAGCAGTGTTGCTTAACCTTTCATGTCATATCCCTCTTCACATCCATCTTCTGCTTAAGGCTTATTAATCTACTTTAGAATTGGCAGGTGGAATAAGACTACTTTTCCTTTTTGAAAGCTCATGTCATTTGACCTACTTACAGCAAATAATTCATTAATTGCAAGTCCCCAGCTAGCATCTTTTCGGCATATTCTAACCTTCTAAAGAAGTAACAAAAGCACTCTCCAATACTTGACTTTCATATCACAGTGGGAACGCTGGTCCTGTTTGCAAGAAACAATCATGGGTATGGTAAAACAAAAGGAGGGCTTAGAGTTTTCTCTGTTAACCTATAGTGAGCTTGGATTTTGCAATATGCATGAAGTTAATTAACACTGTTATATAAAGTGGCTGATTTAATCAATAAATTGGAGTCAATGCTGATAAACAACAAGGTGGGTTGGCTTCCCTTCGCTTTCAACACAGTGCCAATTCGGGCTGGTTTGATAGGACTAAGTGGCTGCTGCAATCTGCCATCCAGAAGCGGGGCAGGTGAGTTTTGTTTGCAAGGGAAAAGGACCATGGTTTGTGTTTGGGGGCCTGTGACTGAGAGTGCCGGCTGACTCCTGAAATTCTTTGATATGCAGGATGATTCCCAGACGCAAGGTGGAAACGCTGCCAAGTCGGGCTGGATTGAAATTACCCAGGGACTCCTGCAATCTGCCATCGAGAAGCAGGGCAGGTGAGTGTTGTTTGCCAGGGAAAAGGGCCGTGGATTGTGTTTGGGGGCCTGTGGCTGGGAGTGGCCGGCTGGCTCCTGAAAATCCACGATCCGCAGGATGTTTCTCAGACCCAAGGTAGCAACATTGCCAAGTCGGGCTGGTTTGATATTACCAAGTGGCTCCTGCAATCTGCCATGATCACATGAAGAAATACTTTCTGGCGTCCGTACTGGGCCATGTGCTCTTTCTTCTCTCAACTTCTCCATCACCTCTCATCTGTTTCACATGCGCTATCTTCAAGGTCCACAGGCTACTTTTCACAGCATCTTCAGGCCTGATGCAGTAAGAATGATGAATAGAACAGAGTTGGGTCTATTTTCCAGTTTGGATAAAATGCTTTCTGCACACAAATCCAAGGAGAAGGTGCTGCCCCGATGCCCAGAAAAACTTTCACTCCTGCTAGTGTTCTACGTCAACCACAACTTAGTCTGAAAGAAAAGCTTTTTCTCTGAGAGCATCTGAGAGGTTTGCATGAAGCACTGATATCTGACATATGCAATTTTGAATAGGAGAGGAAAAAGAAAATGGCAAGAAGTTTTTAATTTTAGTGGTTTCAATTTTAATTTCCGTGCACTTTTTCAAAACTTGTCAGCTCAAATGCCCATCAACATCTTTTAGTCATCTGTAAGTCAGTATTCATCTAAAATGTGCTTCAAATCAAAAGAATTTCAAATTTGCACTCCAAGTTTCTATGCCTAGATTTATGATTTCCTACACATATTAGATGAAAGGAAGGCCTTTTTTACTGTGGGAGTGCTGGAACACTGGGACAGGTTGCCCAGAGAAGTTGTGGGTGTCCCATCCCTGAAAGTGTTCAAGGTCAGCTTGGACGGGGCTTGGAGCAGCAACAAAGGAGAAGCTTGATGGTAGAGAAACAAAGTTGGACTATAGAAGAAACTGGGATTGAAGTATAGGAGCAAGTTTTCTCTCAGCTCTTGGGGTAAATTCAAAGTTGTACAAAATGACATTTATCTGTGATTTTCACTACTGTAACAGAAAGGTTCATGAAAACTGTACAGAAGATAGCAAATTTTAAAAGAGATAAGAATTACAGCATAAAATCCATGGGACGGGTTACAACATGAGACACTCTCTAAGAGAAAATCTCTGTGTTTCAGCACTTCATCATGGTAAGATTTCATGAAGTGCCAAAGAAGGCGGCAAAATATCATTCGGGACATTATTTACTGGAGTTCAGCCTGGCCATTAGTAGGAACTAGGTTTGACCACATCATGTAGATATACCACACACACTTTCCCTTCACTGAAAAATGACTGTTTACAACCAAGAAGCAATTGACGATCAAAATTGATTGAAAGCATCTTAAACATGTCAAGTATTTCATTGTAGATGATCTGTGATCCAAATGCTTCTTCCACCTTCGAGAGGGACAGAACAATTCTTCCATATCATGATGGTTTCAAATTGTATCAACCAATGTTTTCTGCTGAAAAGATAGCATCTATTTTTTTCTATTTTTGGAAGAAAATATTCCTAGACATACAACAGGTGAGAACTAAGTAATTTTAAAGAAGCAAATGACATGAAAATATTCTGTAAATAGAATGAAATGAAAAGCTGTGTTTTAAATAGGAGCTAAATATGAAACAGAATTTCTGTACCAGGCATTTGAATTACTGCACCAGCTCTTTTGCCCATCAAGAGAGGCATTGAGCATTTCAGTCTTTTCCAAGGTGTTCATGATCTGCTATGCTGATCTCTGTGTGTGCCTAGGTGTGTGTGTGAGGGGGGGCATGTGAAGGGGAGTGTGTATGTTTGCTTTGCAATTGTTGTGGCAGATTCATGCCTCAGCTCCACATTTTGTTTTAGACAGGTCACACAGAGTGGATATGAAGTTTACTATCAACAAGAGATCAATTCCCAAATCATCCATTTGACTCTACCTTATAAATCATGTGCTTTGTTGCATATTTTATCAAATCTACTTTCAAGCCAGATGGAGGCAGGAGGATGTGGGAATCCCTCCACCATCTTGCAACTTTTATGCAAGTAGGTTTTCAAGAAAATCATCATTTCTCTTTGAAATATGTCTGGAACAGGCATGATGGTAGTGTCAACCTGTTGGAGTTTTTGTTGCTGGAAGAAGTTGTACAAAAGGATTGGTTTTTACATTGACCGGTTACTGAATCAAGCGCAGGAATACATTGGAAATTCAACTGGGGCCTCCTTTTCCCAGCAGACCACTTCTAGAACGAGCTTGTACAATGAAGCTGACGCTTCTGCTCTCTTTTTGTTTCTTTCCTATTTTTCTTGGCTTCTTTGCCACTCTCTAGACAATTTGTGAACTCTTTTCCCAACTCAGATGGTTTCAATAGTCTGATTGTGATCACACATTTTTACAAGGAATTCTTAAAATCTTTCCTCCAGTTAAGAAAGTCAAGGACTTAGGTCTTTTTCTTCCCTTATAATATTGCAATGAAATTGATAACTAAAGACCAACTCTTTCTTTTTGTTTTTAACCCAAGTAGATAATTCCCATCCATTCATCCATTTGGTGGACCAATAGTTGCCATGCTGATGGAAGTTGTCACTTCTTAACAATAGACATTCTGTGACTATGTTGACAGCACTTTGGGTGAAGATCCTAACTGGTCTTGGATACACATAGGGAGAAATTTGCTCAGCCAGTGTCAGTCTTAAGCATGCGTATCAGAAGATCTTTCTAGAGCTGGGAATTTTCCCATGAAAGGGATTCAGTTAGGGAAGAGACACTCGTCCCAGAGTTTTACATTCTTCTTGAACACTGCTTAAGGAACTTAGATGCCGTGTCCATTTGGATCTCTGTCTTCACAGAACTTTGTCATGCAAGTGCTTGAAATGCATCTTGAAGAGAATTCACTAGCACAGAATGAATGAGAGTGGAAGGGGTTGGTGGGGCTAACCAGGCCCAATCCCCCTGCCTAAACCAGGATACCTAGAGCCTCTTGCCCAGGATTCTATCTGGGTGTACTTTTAATGTCTTCAAAGATCCAGGCTCCACAATCTTTCTGGGCAGTCTGTGCCGTGGTTCAGTCACCCTCACAGTAAAGAATCATTTGCTGATGGTCAATAGCAATCTCCTGTATTTCAGAGAGTGCCCACTGCCTCTTGTTTTTTTCACTCAGCATCACTGAAAAGACACTGGTTCCCTCCCCTTTGCACTATTGCTTCCATATGGATGCGTGCTGCCATGTAGAGATATGTCAAAAACCTCCCTGAAGCCCAGGCAGATAATATTCCCTTCATCTACCAGTCAAGTTGATTCATCAGAGGAGTTTAAAGTGATGTTCAGCATGAAATTCCCCTGAAAAATCATGCTAATTACATTATTTTGTCGTCTTGCATGTGCCTGGCAAGGTTTTCCAGGAAGAGCTGCTTCATCAACTTCCTGGGGATAAAAAGGAGGCTGGCTGGTTTGTACTATTCCGAGTCCTCCTAACTGCCTTTTTTAGAGATGGGTGTCATTTGCTCTCATCCAGTCTTTAGCCTCTCTTGTCGTCTACATCTTAGCAAAAAGCTTTTCCACTACATGTTCATGTGATTGGAAACATCAGGAAAGTGTAAGGTACTGTTTTCTATCAGTTGGCAAGCTGCGCACACAATCCCAGTGTTGTACAGCTTCCTTCTTCACCTTTCCGATGCTGCCGCTCTGTCCGGCTCCCGGAGCCGAAGAAGCGGCTTCTTCGCGCAAAGACGATTGTACCGCTCACAGTGCTCTCTTAGCGCCGCTTCTGCCGAAAGAAGCCCGGGAGCAGCTCTTAGCTCCGGAGAGCATCGTACCTTCCAATTCAATTTTTTCGGCTCCACAAACCAAATGGTATACTTGCAGCAGTAGGGCGGGACGTTGAATTGGACTTTCTCCTTTTAGAGAGAAGCTAATGAAAAAGTTTCACCGGAATCAGAGCAGGCTGTAAAACAAGAAAAGTGTCATGGAAATAAGCCAGCCTTATCCTCTTAGCCTTGCTTGTTGTGATTGGCCAAGAAAGAAATGTGTCAACTCGGTGTTCCTGGGTATCCTATCAGTAACAGGTACTTCAGCTGCTGTTCTTCTCTCCTGAAGTTAAGAACAGAATCCAAGGAATTGTGATTCCATGGTCTCAATTCACTCAATATGGTGCCGAAAAGGGAGTGGAAGGGGCACGGGTCAATTAACTTGAATGGCCTATGTAAATCAGCGGCCACTGTTTTTCTGAAGGCTTCAACAGGTTAGTTGCCTATGTTCTTCTTGGAATTGTTTTAATCTTTGGTCATGTTTTTCTTGGGATTCTTTTACCCTTTTCCCATTAGTTCAGCCTTTGCTCTCAAGGCTTTGCTGACATTTCCAGTATCTCGGTAGCCTGGAAAAGTGTTGTCTTGATTGATCACATCATTATTCCCTTCCAAGGGTTGTTTTCCTCAAGTCTCAGTTTGGCTGGTTTTCTGCTAGTTGATTGTCAGAGGGCAGCAGGTGTTTTGTAAGAGCAAGTACACAATGCCATAGCTTGCTTTTCTTTGGATTTGGCCTGTCTAGAAAATGGAATGACTGAACATCTCTGGGAGGCTTTTCTCTCCCCATTAGGTTTCACTGGAAGGAGGGCAGATGCAAATTGTCTACCTAAAGTCTTGGCACGGAAGAAAGTAGTGGTTTGCTGCTGCATAGAGCTAGAAGCTTACAAAAGGAAGGCCTTGGGCTGAGGCCCATTACTTTGGCTAAGTAGAAAAGGACTGTGGCAAGGTGAGGCAGCTGACTTCGAGGTAGATCAACAAGTTCTAGAAGCGTCGTGTGTTCACAGCGTGGTGCATGGTGGTTGGCTGAATTGTGTTTGTTATGGCTTAAAGCTATGGAAATGAGAAAGGCCTGAGTGTTTCAAAAGCCTGGTTTTTGCAAGAAAGCAGCTCTCCTTTGCATCTGCCTGGGGACTCTGCATCACCACGGACCCTCACTGCCACTTTGCCAAGGAGATGATCAGTAGGAATGTTGCAGAGCTGCTGTGTGCATCTGAATGGAATGGCAGAGAACGAAGCGCTGGACGTTTCTGGCTTTAGTACAATGCTGCTGCATTGGTGCCAGTTTAGTTGGTTTTTCCATCAGTGGCCTTTCTGTCTAGAAGTACACTGCCCAGAGTATTGGATGCCTTTTCCTTCCTGTTGTTTTCATACCTTCCTTCAGTTGAAAGGATGATACAACCTTGACATTTTGAAGATCCCTGTTAGGAAGCACTATGCCAGAGGAGTCATCGCTCCCTTTTCTTCTGCCTCCTTTGTCATTTTCAGAGACTCATTTCAAATTTCTGCTCATGTCAAGAAGAATACTGAGACTACTTAGCAGGGCTGACGCTCTCAGCTGCTTTCCTCTTTCCTACTGCTTCATACTGGATGTGACTTCAAGGCCTCGTTTTGTCATCTGCATTTTGCCGTCATCCAAAGCTAAGTATTCCAGGCCTGTGAACACAAAAAGAACTCTTAGTCTTTTGCAAGAACTACCCCTAGGAGGATTTGTGTTCACTTTGATCTCTTCAGTGTTTCAGAAAAAAGGAGATTGTACTCTCTTCTTGTGTACTCTCTTCTTGTGCTCTCATTTCCCTCTCTCTGCCTTGCATGCCCCAGTTAATCTACTGGTGTGACTCATTTGGCATCATCTCACGGTGCAAATTCTGCATAGTTTCAAGTCCTTACAAATGCCAGTTGCCAAGGAGCCTATCTAAGCATTCAAGGGGCAAAGAATTGTAGGGCTGGCAAGTTCAGGTGCTGAAACTGTAAGTCATGCCATATCAAAGTGACAGAGCAAATCAATTGATCTAGGACTTTCAGCTGGACACCTCTGAGAATAGCTGCTTGTCAGCAATGACACAGCCATCTTCCTAGCTGGATTCCAGAGAGAGGAAAGGGACACCTTCAATGGTTAATATGTTTGGCATGAGAAAACAGCAAGAAATGTACCGCAAAATACTTGAGTCAGATCAAGTGCGTTTCTCTAGTGAGAATTTTGCACTTGTTCTTTCTTGTCTGTGCCTTTACTTTTCACAGAAGACAGGGGAGCATTTCATTAGTACTGTTCTTTTGTTTTCTTTTGTTGGCCTCCCTCTTTCCACCTGCAATTAACAAATTTGCCTTTCTTTACTGGCTTCTCTTTCTTTACTTCTACAAGTTGACATGAGGTCATCCAACCTTATCATCAATGTTCTCAGACAGTGGAGAGAAGTAGAAGGTACAGCTAAATGGATAAAAGAAACCCACAAAAACAGACAGGTTTTTACAGTCTTCTGTGAGAACATTAGGACACAAGATGTCTTTGAACTGAGTCATGCTCTATTGACTTAACTTTTAGTCCACTGGTTACTATTATTACACGTGTTTGGCCTTTAGTACAGAGCCTTGGAACTAATCCAGGCCAATACTTGGCTAATTTTGTTTTATTTCTAGTGAGGACTTTGTTTCTTAAGGAATAGTCCAGAGAAAGAGCGTCCACGGTACAGTTACAGGTCATAAATTCTGGTACAGTTTGTGCTGGTAATAGGTCTAGGAAAGAAAGGTTTGACATCTTTTTTGACTTTCAAATGGAACCATGATTTGAAAAACCTAAGAGTTGCAGCTCCCCCCCCCACCCCACACCCCAAGTACTTCTCTTTGCAATATTACTCAGGGATTACACATCAAAGCCCACCCTGTAAAATACGTTGCAGATACTTTGCAAGAAGTGCAGCTTAGCAGCTAGAGATGATAACGTGGCTTAAATAACATGGTCTAAATATGTCTGTCTACGCAGACATACTCAACAAAGGTTACGATGGCTTAGCTCCTGTGCTCAAGTGAACGTGCATTTTAGAACTTCCCAAGAAGGTGAATTCAACCTCCTTCATTGCTCTCTGCTGGAGTCCCAAGAGAATTTCAGTCTGCTTTTTGTCATTTACAGCTGTCACTGCTTAGCTCTTGAACATGAGACTCCCTCATGACTGATGAAAGTTGTCTAGTTAAGAGTGGCTGAAAGACATGGTCTTGCTCTAGAAGGAGATGAGAAGGTTTCTGCAGTCTTTGTCATCTCTACTGCTTGTGATTTCTAGACAAAACCAGTGGGAAGTTTTCTGAAGGCAGTCCAGAAGCTGGCAATATGGACAGCTTACAGCCCAACACTTGCTGCAGTGCAACCATGGTGACACCAGAAAGGACTTCAAAAATTTAAAAGGGCAAACAAAGCAGTTGGAAGGAAAAGAACATGAACCATTATTCCATTTTTCTCATCTATCTTTCTTTAAATCATCATTTTCGTGCAGTTTGGCGGCTTGCGTTGGTATCCCACCAAAGGAATCTGAGACAGAGTAAGCTTTTGAATGGAGTAGAAGTGAGAAACGCAGGCCAAGTTGCCTTTTTTGCCATCAAATACCAGTTAGGCTTGAACTACCCTCTGCTTAAGGTGCTTAGCTTACACTAAGAATTGAGGAGCACATTTTGATGGGAGCAAATTTTACTGTCACGATGACTGAGTAAATTTTGCTGTCCCTCAGAATTTTACTGTCGTCTGAATAGCAATGTTTGTGTCCAAATAGTATTTTGTCTCCTGTATCTGCAGCAGGTAAGCCTTTTGCTGTCAGCAGTGTTGCTTAACCTTTCATGTCATATCCCTCTTCACATCCATCTTCTGCTTAAGGCTTATTAATCTACTTTAGAATTGGCAGGTGGAATAAGACTACTTTTCCTTTTTGAAAGCTCATGTCATTTGACCTACTTACAGCAAATAATTCATTAATTGCAAGTCCCCAGCTAGCATCTTTTCGGCATATTCTAACCTTCTAAAGAAGTAACAAAAGCACTCTCCAATACTTGACTTTCATATCACAGTGGGAACGCTGGTCCTGTTTGCAAGAAACAATCATGGGTATGGTAAAACAAAAGGAGGGCTTAGAGTTTTCTCTGTTAACCTATAGTGAGCTTGGATTTTGCAATATGCATGAAGTTAATTAACACTGTTATATAAAGTGGCTGATTTAATCAATAAATTGGAGTCAATGCTGATAAACAACAAGGTGGGTTGGCTTCCCTTCGCTTTCAACACAGTGCCAATTCGGGCTGGTTTGATAGGACTAAGTGGCTGCTGCAATCTGCCATCCAGAAGCGGGGCAGGTGAGTTTTGTTTGCAAGGGAAAAGGACCATGGTTTGTGTTTGGGGGCCTGTGACTGAGAGTGCCGGCTGACTCCTGAAATTCTTTGATATGCAGGATGATTCCCAGACGCAAGGTGGAAACGCTGCCAAGTCGGGCTGGATTGAAATTACCCAGGGACTCCTGCAATCTGCCATCGAGAAGCAGGGCAGGTGAGTGTTGTTTGCCAGGGAAAAGGGCCGTGGATTGTGTTTGGGGGCCTGTGGCTGGGAGAGGCCGGCTGGCTCCTGAAAATCCACGATCCGCAGGATGTTTCTCAGACCCAAGGTAGCAACATTGCCAAGTCGGGCTGGTTTGATAGTACCAAGTTGCTCCTGCAATCTGCCATGCCAACTTTTCTTTGCCAGGGAAAAGGGCCGAGGTTTGTGTTTGGGGGCCTGTGGCCAAGAGTGTCTTGCTGGCTCCTGAAAATCCATGATATGCAGGATGGTTCCCAGACCCAAGGTGGCACCAGTGCCAAGTCGGGCTGGTTTGATATTACCAAGTGGCTCCTGCAATGTGCCATGCAGAAGCGGGGCAGGTGAGTTTTTTTGGCCAGGTAAGAGGGCCGAGGTCTGTGTTTAAGGGCCTGTGGCTGGGAGAGGCCGGCTGGCTCCTGAAAATCCATGATACGCAGGATGGTTCCCAGACCCAAGGTGGCACCAGTGCCAAGTCGGGCTGGTTTGATAGTACCAAGTGGCTCCTGCAATCTGCCATGATCACATGAAGAAATACTTTCTGGCGTCCGTACTGGGCCATGTGCTCTTTCTTCTCTCAACTTCTCCATCACCTCTCATCTGTTTCACATGCGCTATCTTCAAGGTCCACAGGCTACTTTTCACAGCATCTTCAGGCCTGATGCAGTAAGAATGATGAATAGAACAGAGTTGGGTCTATTTTCCAGTTTGGATAAAATGCTTTCTGCACACAAATCCAAGGAGAAGGTGCTGCCCCCATGGCCAGAAAAACTTTCACTCCTGCTAGTGTTCTACGTCAACCACAACTTAGTCTGAAAGAAAAGCTTTTTCTCTGAGAGCATCTGAGAGGTTTGCATGAAGCACTGATATCTGACATATGCAATTTTGAATAGGAGAGGAAAAAGAAAATGGCAAGAAGTTTTTAATTTTAGTGGTTTCAATTTTAATTTCCGTGCACTTTTTCAAAACTTGTCAGCTCAAAGGCCCATCAACATCTTTTAGTCATCTGTAAGTCAGTATTCATCTAAAATGTGCTTCAAATCAAAAGAATTTCAAATTTGCACTCCAAGTTTCTATGCCTAGATTTATGATTTCCTACACATATTAGATGAAAGGAAGGCCTTTTTTACTGTGGGAGTGCTGGAACACTGGGACAGGTTGCCCAGAGAAGTTGTGGGTGTCCCATCCCTGAAAGTATTCAAGGTCAGCTTGGACGGGGCTTGGAGCAGCAACAAAGGAGAAGCTTGATGGTAGAGAAACAAAGTTGGACTATAGAAGAAACTGGGATTGAAGTATAGGAGCAAGTTTTCTCTCAGCTCTTGGGGTAAATTCAAAGTTGTACAAAATGACATTTATCTGTGATTTTCACTACTGTAACAGAAAGGTTCATGAAAACTGTACAGAAGATAGCAAATTTTAAAAGAGATAAGAATTACAGCATAAAATCCATGGGACGGGTTACAACATGAGACACTCTCTAAGAGAAAATCTCTGTGTTTCAGCACTTCATCATGGTAAGATTTCATGAAGTGCCAAAGAAGGCGGCAAAATATCATTCGGGACATTATTTACTGGAGTTCAGCCTGGCCATTAGTAGGAACTGGGTTTGACCACATCATGTAGATATACCACACACACTTTCCCTTCACTGAAAAATGACTGTTTACAACCAAGAAGCAATTGACGATCAAAATTGATTGAAAGCATCTTAAACATGTCAAGTATTTCATTGTAGATGATCTGTGATCCAAATGCTTCTTCCACCTTCGAGAGGGACAGAACAATTCTTCCATATCATGATGGTTTCAAATTGTATCAACCAATGTTTTCTGCTGAAAAGATAGCATCTATTTTTTTCTATTTTTGGAAGAAAATATTCCTAGACATACAACAGGTGAGAACTAAGTAATTTTAAAGAAGCAAATGACATGAAAATATTCTGTAAATAGAATGAAATGAAAAGCTGTGTTTTAAATAGGAGCTAAATATGAAACAGAATTTCTGTACCAGGCATTTGAATTACTGCACCAGCTCTTTTGCCCATCAAGAGAGGCATTGAGCATTTCAGTCTTTTCCAAGGTGTTCATGATCTGCTATGCAGATCTCTGTGTGTGCCTAGGTGTGTGTGGAAGGGGGGGCATGTGAAGGGGAGTGTGTCTGTTTGCTTTACAATTGTTGTGGCAGATTCATGCCTCAGCTCCACATTTTGTTTTAGAAAGGTCACACAGAGTGGATATGAAGTTTACTATCAACAAGAGATCAATTCCCAAATCATCCATTTGACTCTACCTTATAAATCATGTGCTTTGTTGCATATTTTATCAAATCTACTTTCAAGCCAGATGGAGGCAGGAGGATGTGGGAATCCCTCCACCATCTTGCAACTTTTATGCAAGTAGGTTTTCAAGAAAATCATCATTTCTCTTTGAAATATGTCTGGAACAGGCATGATGGTAGTGTCAACCTGTTGGAGTTTTTGTTGCTGGAAGAAGTTGTACAAAAGGATTGGTTTTTACATTGACCGGTTACTGAATCAAGCGCAGGAATACATTGGAAATTCAACTGGGGCCTCCTTTTCCCAGCAGACCACTTCTAGAACGAGCTTGTACAATGAAGCTGACGCTTCTGCTCTCTTTTTGTTTCTTTCCTATTTTTCTTAGCTTCTTTGCCACTCTCTAGACAATTTGTGAACTCTTTTCCCAACTCAGATGGTTTCAATAGTCTGATTGTGATCACACATTTTTACAAGGAATTCTTAAAATCTTTCCTCCAGTTAAGAAAGTCAAGGACTTAGGTCTTTTTCTTCCCTTATAATATTGCAATGAAATTGATAACTAAAGACCAACTCTTTCTTTTTGTTTTTAACCCAAGTAGATAATTCCCATCCATTCATCCATTTGGTGGACCAATAGTTGCCATGCTGATGGAAGTTGTCACTTCTTAACAATAGACATTCTGTGACTATGTTGACAGCACTTTGGGTGAAGATCCTAACTGGTCTTGGATACACATAGGGAGAAATTTGCTCAGCCAGTGTCAGTCTTAAGCATGCGTATCAGAAGATCTTTCTAGAGCTGGGAATTTTCCCATGAAAGGGATTCAGTTAGGGAAGAGACACTCGTCCCAGAGTTTTACATTCTTCTTGAACACTGCTTAAGGAACTTAGATGCCGTGTCCATTTGGATCTCTGTCTTCACAGAACTTTGTCATGCAAGTGCTTGAAATGCATCTTGAAGAGAATTCACTAGCACAGAATGAATGAGAGTGGAAGGGGTTGGTGGGGCTAACCAGGCCCAATCCCCCTGCCTAAACCAGGATACCTAGAGCCTCTTGCCCAGGATTCTATCTGGGTGTACTTTTAATGTCTTCAAAGATCCAGGCTCCACAATCTTTCTGGGCAGTCTGTGCCGTGGTTCAGTCACCCTCACAGTAAAGAATCATTTGCTGATGGTCAATAGCAATCTCCTGTATTTCAGAGAGTGCCCACTGCCTCTTGTTTTTTTCACTCAGCATCACTGAAAAGACACTGGTTCCCTCCCCTTTGCACTATTGCTTCCATATGGATGCGTGCTGCCATGTAGAGATATGTCAAAAACCTCCCTGAAGCCCAGGCAGATAATATTCCCTTCATCTACCAGTCAAGTTGATTCATCAGAGGAGTTTAAAGTGATGTTCAGCATGAAATTCCCCTGAAAAATCATGCTAATTACATTATTTTGTCGTCTTGCATGTGCCTGGCAAGGTTTTCCAGGAAGAGCTGCTTCATCAACTTCCTGGGGATAAAAAGGAAGCTGGCTGGTTTGTACTATTCCGAGTCCTCCTAACTGCCTTTTTTAGAGATGGGTGTCATTTGCTCTCATCCAGTCTTTAGCCTCTCTTGTCGTCTACATCTTAGCAAAAAGCTTTTCCACTACATGTTCATGTGATTGGAAACGTCAGGAAAGTGTAAGGTACTGTTTTCTATCAGTTGGCAAGCTGCACACACAATCCCAGTGTTGTACAGCTTCCTTCTTCACCTTTGCGATGCTGCCGCTCTCTCCGGCTCCCGGAGCCGAAGAAGCGGCTTCTTCGCGCAAAGACGATTGTACCGCTCACAGTGCTCTCTTAGCGCCGCTTCTGCCGAAAGAAGCCCGGCAGCGGCTCTTAGCTCCGGAGAGCATCGTACCTGCGTCTTTAGCGTCTTTTGTGGTCTACATCCTAGCAGAAAGCTTTTCCACTCTGTCTGGCAAGGAAAACCTGCGGGAGCACAGAAAACATCTCCCATCGTCTTCTGGACGTTGCACGGAGGTCTGCCAAGTGTTTGGCATGAAGGAAAGAAAAGTTGTCCAAAACAGCTTCCAATCGAAGATTCGTGTGATTGGAAACGTCAGGAAAGTGTAAGGTACTGTTTTCTATCAGTTGGCAAGCTGCGCACACAATCCCAGTGTTGTACAGCTTCCTTCTTCACCTTTGCGATGCTGCCGCTCTCTCCGGCTCCCGGAGCCGAAGAAGCGGCTTCTTCGCGCAAAGACGATTGTACCGCTCACAGTGCTCTCTTAGCGCCGCTTCTGCCGAAAGAAGCCCGGGAGCGGCTCTTAGCTCCGGAGAGCATCGTACCTTCCAATTCAATTTTTTCGGCTCCACAAACCAAATGGTATACTTGCAGCAGTAGGGCGGGACGTTGAATTGGACTTTCTCCTTTTAGAGAGAAGCTAATGAAAAAGTTTCACCGGAATCAGAGCAGGCTGTAAAACAAGAAAAGTGTCATGGAAATAAGCCAGCCTTATCCTCTTAGCCTTGCTTGTTGTGATTGGCCAAGAAAGAAATGTGTCAACTCGGTGTTCCTGGGTATCATATCAGTAACAGGTACTTCAGCTGCTGTTCTTCTCTCCTGAAGTTAAGAACAGAATCCAAGGAATTGTGATTCCATGGTCTCAATTCACTCAATATGGTGCCGAAAAGGGAGTGGAAGGGGCACGGGTCAATTAACTTGAATGGCCTATGTAAATCAGCGGCCACTGTTTTTCTGAAGGCTTCAACAGGTTAGTTGCCTATGTTCTTCTTGGAATTGTTTTAATCTTTGGTCATGTTTTTCTTGGGATTCTTTTACCCTTTTCCCATTAGTTCAGCCTTTGCTCTCAAGGCTTTGCTGACATTTCCAGTATCTCGGTAGCCTGGAAAAGTGTTGTCTTGATTGATCACATCATTATTCCCTTCCAAGGGTTGTTTTCCTCAAGTCTCAGTTTGGCTGGTTTTCTGCTAGTTGATTGTCAGAGGGCAGCAGGTGTTTTGTAAGAGCAAGTACACAATGCCATAGCTTGCTTTTCTTTGGATTTGGCCTGTCTAGAAAATGGAATGACTGAACATCTCTGGGAGGCTTTTCTCTCCCCATTAGGTTTCACTGGAAGGAGGGCAGATGCAAATCGTCTACCTAAAGTCTTGGCACGGAAGAAAGTAGTGGTTTGCTGCTGCATAGAGCTAGAAGCTTACAAAAGGAAGGCCTTGGGCTGAGGCCCATTACTTTGGCTAAGTAGAAAAGGACTGTGGCAAGGTGAGGCAGCTGACTTCGAGGTAGATCAACAAGTTCTAGAAGCGTCGTGTGTTCACAGCGTGGTGCATGGTGGTTGGCTGAATTGTGTTTGTTATGGCTTAAAGCTATGGAAATGAGAAAGGCCTGAGTGTTTCAAAAGCCTGGTTTTTGCAAGAAAGCAGCTCTCCTTTGCATCTGCCTGGGGACTCGGCATCACCACGGACCCTCACTGCCACTTTGCCAAGGAGATGATCAGTAGGAATGTTGCAGAGCTGCTGTGTGCATCTGAATGGAATGGCAGAGAACGAAGCGCTGGACGTTTCTGGCTTTAGTACAATGCTGCTGCATTGGTGCCAGTTTAGTTGGTTTTTCCATCAGTGGCCTTTCTGTCTAGAAGTACACTGCCCAGAGTATTGGATGCCTTTTCCTTCCTGTTGTTTTCATACCTTCCTTCAGTTGAAAGGATGATACAACCTTGACATTTTGAAGATCCCTGTTAGGAAGCACTATGCCAGAGGAGTCATCGCTCCCTTTTCTTCTGCCTCCTTTGTCATTTTCAGAGACTCATTTCAAATTTCTGCTCATGTCAAGAAGAATACTGAGACTACTTAGCAGGGCTGACGCTCTCAGCTGCTTTCCTCTTTCCTACTGCTTCATACTGGATGTGACTTCAAGGCCTCGTTTTGTCATCTGCATTTTGCCGTCATCCAAAGCTAAGTATTCCAGGCCTGTGAACACAAAAAGAACTCTTAGTCTTTTGCAAGAACTACCCCTAGGAGGATTTGTGTTCACTTTGATCTCTTCAGTGTTTCAGAAAAAAGGAGATTGTACTCTCTTCTTGTGTACTCTCTTCTTGTGCTCTCATTTCCCTCTCTCTGCCTTGCATGCCCCAGTTAATCTACTGGTGTGACTCATTTGGCATCATCTCACGGTGCAAATTCTGCATAGTTTCAAGTCCTTACAAATGCCAGTTGCCAAGGAGCCTATCTAAGCATTCAAGGGGCAAAGAATTGTAGGGCTGGCAAGTTCAGGTGCTGAAACTGTAAGTCATGCCATATCAAAGTGACAGAGCAAATCAATTGATCTAGGACTTTCAGCTGGACACCTCTGAGAATAGCTGCTTGTCAGCAATGACACAGCCATCTTCCTAGCTGGATTCCAGAGAGAGGAAAGGGACACCTTCAATGGTTAATATGTTTGGCATGAGAAAACAGCAAGAAATGTACCGCAAAATACTTGAGTCAGATCAAGTGCGTTTCTCTAGTGAGAATTTTGCACTTGTTCTTTCTTGTCTGTGCCTTTACTTTTCACAGAAGACAGGGGAGCATTTCATTAGTACTGTTCTTTTGTTTTCTTTTGTTGGCCTCCCTCTTTCCACCTGCAATTAACAAATTTGCCTTTCTTTACTGGCTTCTCTTTCTTTACTTCTACAAGTTGACATGAGGTCATCCAACCTTATCATCAATGTTCTCAGACAGTGGAGAGAAGTAGAAGGTACAGCTAAATGGATAAAAGAAACCCACAAAAACAGACAGGTTTTTACAGTCTTCTGTGAGAACATTAGGACACAAGATGTCTTTGAACTGAGTAATGCTCTATTGACTTAACTTTTAGTCCACTGGTTACTATTATTACACGTGTTTGGCCTTTAGTACAGAGCCTTGGAACTAATCCAGGCCAATATTTGGCTAATTTTGTTTTATTTCTAGTGAGGACTTTGTTTCTTAAGGAATAGTCCAGAGAAAGAACGTCCACGGTACAGTTACAGGTCATAAATTCTGGTACAGTTTGTGCTGGTAATAGGTCTAGGAAAGAAAGGTTTGACATCTTTTTTGACTTTCAAATGGAACCATGATTTGAAAAACCTAAGAGTTGCAGCTCCCCCCCCCACCCCACACCCCAAGTACTTCTCTTTGCAATATTACTCAGGGATTACACATCAAAGCCCACCCTGTAAAATACGTTGCAGATACTTTGCAAGAAGTGCAGCTTAGCAGCTAGAGATGATAACGTGGCTTAAATAACATGGTCTAAATATGTCTGTCTACGCAGACATACTCAACAAAGGTTACGATGGCTTAGCTCCTGTGCTCAAGTGAACGTGCATTTTAGAACTTCCCAAGAAGGTGAATTCAACCTCCTTCATTGCTCTCTGCTGGAGTCCCAAGAGAATTTCAGTCTGCTTTTTGTCATTTACAGCTGTCACTGCTTAGCTCTTGAACATGAGACTCCCTCATGACTGATGAAAGTTGTCTAGTTAAGAGTGGCTGAAAGACATGGTCTTGCTCTAGAAGGAGATGAGAAGGTTTCTGCAGTCTTTGTCATCTCTACTGCTTGTGATTTCTAGACAAAACCAGTGGGAAGTTTTCTGAAGGCAGTCCAGAAGCTGGCAATATGGACAGCTTACAGCCCAACACTTGCTGCAGTGCAACCATGGTGACACCAGAAAGGACTTCAAAAATTTAAAAGGGCAAACAAAGCAGTTGGAAGGAAAAGAACATGAACCATTATTCCATTTTTCTCATCTATCTTTCTTTAAATCATCATTTTCGTGCAGTTTGGCGGCTTGCGTTGGTATCCCACCAAAGGAATCTGAGACAGAGTAAGCTTTTGAATGGAGTAGAAGTGAGAAACGCAGGCCAAGTTGCCTTTTTTGCCATCAAATACCAGTTAGGCTTGAACTACCCTCTGCTTAAGGTGCTTAGCTTACACTAAGAATTGAGGAGCACATTTTGATGGGAGCAAATTTTACTGTCACGATGACTGAGTAAATTTTGCTGTCCCTCAGAATTTTACTGTCGTCTGAATAGCAATGTTTGTGTCCAAATAGTATTTTGTCTCCTGTATCTGCAGCAGGTAAGCCTTTTGCTGTCAGCAGTGTTGCTTAACCTTTCATGTCATATCCCTCTTCACATCCATCTTCTGCTTAAGGCTTATTAATCTACTTTAGAATTGGCAGGTGGAATAAGACTACTTTTCCTTTTTGAAAGCTCATGTCATTTGACCTACTTACAGCAAATAATTCATTAATTGCAAGTCCCCAGCTAGCATCTTTTCGGCATATTCTAACCTTCTAAAGAAGTAACAAAAGCACTCTCCAATACTTGACTTTCATATCACAGTGGGAACGCTGGTCCTGTTTGCAAGAAACAATCATGGGTATGGTAAAACAAAAGGAGGGCTTAGAGTTTTCTCTGTTAACCTATAGTGAGCTTGGATTTTGCAATATGCATGAAGTTAATTAACACTGTTATATAAAGTGGCTGATTTAATCAATAAATTGGAGTCAATGCTGATAAACAACAAGGTGGGTTGGCTTCCCTTCGCTTTCAACACAGTGCCAATTCGGGCTGGTTTGATAGGACTAAGTGGCTGCTGCAATCTGCCATCCAGAAGCGGGGCAGGTGAGTTTTGTTTGCAAGGGAAAAGGACCATGGTTTGTGTTTGGGGGCCTGTGACTGAGAGTGCCGGCTGACTCCTGAAATTCTTTGATATGCAGGATGATTCCCAGACGCAAGGTGGAAACGCTGCCAAGTCGGGCTGGATTGAAATTACCCAGGGACTCCTGCAATCTGCCATCGAGAAGCAGGGCAGGTGAGTGTTGTTTGCCAGGGAAAAGGGCCGTGGATTGTGTTTGGGGGCCTGTGGCTGGGAGAGGCCGGCTGGCTCCTGAAAATCCACGATCCGCAGGATGTTTCTCAGACCCAAGGTAGCAACATTGCCAAGTCGGGCTGGTTTGATAGTACCAAGTTGCTCCTGCAATCTGCCATGCCAACTTTTCTTTGCCAGGGAAAAGGGCCGAGGTTTGTGTTTGGGGGCCTGTGGCCAAGAGTGTCTTGCTGGCTCCTGAAAATCCATGATATGCAGGATGGTTCCCAGACCCAAGGTGGCACCAGTGCCAAGTCGGGCTGGTTTGATATTACCAAGTGGCTCCTGCAATGTGCCATGCAGAAGCGGGGCAGGTGAGTTTTTTTGGCCAGGTAAGAGGGCCGAGGTCTGTGTTTAAGGGCCTGTGGCTGGGAGAGGCCGGCTGGCTCCTGAAAATCCATGATACGCAGGATGGTTCCCAGACCCAAGGTGGCACCAGTGCCAAGTCGGGCTGGTTTGATAGTACCAAGTGGCTCCTGCAATCTGCCATGATCACATGAAGAAATACTTTCTGGCGTCCGTACTGGGCCATGTGCTCTTTCTTCTCTCAACTTCTCCATCACCTCTCATCTGTTTCACATGCGCTATCTTCAAGGTCCACAGGCTACTTTTCACAGCATCTTCAGGCCTGATGCAGTAAGAATGATGAATAGAACAGAGTTGGGTCTATTTTCCAGTTTGGATAAAATGCTTTCTGCACACAAATCCAAGGAGAAGGTGCTGCCCCCATGGCCAGAAAAACTTTCACTCCTGCTAGTGTTCTACGTCAACCACAACTTAGTCTGAAAGAAAAGCTTTTTCTCTGAGAGCATCTGAGAGGTTTGCATGAAGCACTGATATCTGACATATGCAATTTTGAATAGGAGAGGAAAAAGAAAATGGCAAGAAGTTTTTAATTTTAGTGGTTTCAATTTTAATTTCCGTGCACTTTTTCAAAACTTGTCAGCTCAAAGGCCCATCAACATCTTTTAGTCATCTGTAAGTCAGTATTCATCTAAAATGTGCTTCAAATCAAAAGAATTTCAAATTTGCACTCCAAGTTTCTATGCCTAGATTTATGATTTCCTACACATATTAGATGAAAGGAAGGCCTTTTTTACTGTGGGAGTGCTGGAACACTGGAACAGGTTGCCCAGAGAAGTTGTGGGTGTCCCATCCCTGAAAGTATTCAAGGTCAGCTTGGACGGGGCTTGGAGCAGCAACAAAGGAGAAGCTTGATGGTAGAGAAACAAAGTTGGACTATAGAAGAAACTGGGATTGAAGTATAGGAGCAAGTTTTCTCTCAGCTCTTGGGGTAAATTCAAAGTTGTACAAAATGACATTTATCTGTGATTTTCACTACTGTAACAGAAAGGTTCATGAAAACTGTACAGAAGATAGCAAATTTTAAAAGAGATAAGAATTACAGCATAAAATCCATGGGACGGGTTACAACATGAGACACTCTCTAAGAGAAAATCTCTGTGTTTCAGCACTTCATCATGGTAAGATTTCATGAAGTGCCAAAGAAGGCGGCAAAATATCATTCGGGACATTATTTACTGGAGTTCAGCCTGGCCATTAGTAGGAACTGGGTTTGACCACATCATGTAGATATACCACACACACTTTCCCTTCACTGAAAAATGACTGTTTACAACCAAGAAGCAATTGACGATCAAAATTGATTGAAAGCATCTTAAACATGTCAAGTATTTCATTGTAGATGATCTGTGATCCAAATGCTTCTTCCACCTTCGAGAGGGACAGAACAATTCTTCCATATCATGATGGTTTCAAATTGTATCAACCAATGTTTTCTGCTGAAAAGATAGCATCTATTTTTTTCTATTTTTGGAAGAAAATATTCCTAGACATACAACAGGTGAGAACTAAGTAATTTTAAAGAAGCAAATGACATGAAAATATTCTGTAAATAGAATGAAATGAAAAGCTGTGTTTTAAATAGGAGCTAAATATGAAACAGAATTTCTGTACCAGGCATTTGAATTACTGCACCAGCTCTTTTGCCCATCAAGAGAGGCATTGAGCATTTCAGTCTTTTCCAAGGTGTTCATGATCTGCTATGCAGATCTCTGTGTGTGCCTAGGTGTGTGTGGAAGGGGGGGCATGTGAAGGGGAGTGTGTCTGTTTGCTTTACAATTGTTGTGGCAGATTCATGCCTCAGCTCCACATTTTGTTTTAGAAAGGTCACACAGAGTGGATATGAAGTTTACTATCAACAAGAGATCAATTCCCAAATCATCCATTTGACTCTACCTTATAAATCATGTGCTTTGTTGCATATTTTATCAAATCTACTTTCAAGCCAGATGGAGGCAGGAGGATGTGGGAATCCCTCCACCATCTTGCAACTTTTATGCAAGTAGGTTTTCAAGAAAATCATCATTTCTCTTTGAAATATGTCTGGAACAGGCATGATGGTAGTGTCAACCTGTTGGAGTTTTTGTTGCTGGAAGAAGTTGTACAAAAGGATTGGTTTTTACATTGACCGGTTACTGAATCAAGCGCAGGAATACATTGGAAATTCAACTGGGGCCTCCTTTTCCCAGCAGACCACTTCTAGAACGAGCTTGTACAATGAAGCTGACGCTTCTGCTCTCTTTTTGTTTCTTTCCTATTTTTCTTGGCTTCTTTGCCACTCTCTAGACAATTTGTGAACTCTTTTCCCAACTCAGATGGTTTCAATAGTCTGATTGTGATCACACATTTTTACAAGGAATTCTTAAAATCTTTCCTCCAGTTAAGAAAGTCAAGGACTTAGGTCTTTTTCTTCCCTTATAATATTGCAATGAAATTGATAACTAAAGACCAACTCTTTCTTTTTGTTTTTAACCCAAGTAGATAATTCCCATCCATTCATCCATTTGGTGGACCAATAGTTGCCATGCTGATGGAAGTTGTCACTTCTTAACAATAGACATTCTGTGACTATGTTGACAGCACTTTGGGTGAAGATCCTAACTGGTCTTGGATACACATAGGGAGAAATTTGCTCAGCCAGTGTCAGTCTTAAGCATGCGTATCAGAAGATCTTTCTAGAGCTGGGAATTTTCCCATGAAAGGGATTCAGTTAGGGAAGAGACACTCGTCCCAGAGTTTTACATTCTTCTTGAACACTGCTTAAGGAACTTAGATGCCGTGTCCATTTGGATCTCTGTCTTCACAGAACTTTGTCATGCAAGTGCTTGAAATGCATCTTGAAGAGAATTCACTAGCACAGAATGAATGAGAGTGGAAGGGGTTGGTGGGGCTAACCAGGCCCAATCCCCCTGCCTAAACCAGGATACCTAGAGCCTCTTGCCCAGGATTCTATCTGGGTGTACTTTTAATGTCTTCAAAGATCCAGGCTCCACAATCTTTCTGGGCAGTCTGTGCCGTGGTTCAGTCACCCTCACAGTAAAGAATCATTTGCTGATGGTCAATAGCAATCTCCTGTATTTCAGAGAGTGCCCACTGCCTCTTGTTTTTTTCACTCAGCATCACTGAAAAGACACTGGTTCCCTCCCCTTTGCACTATTGCTTCCATATGGATGCGTGCTGCCATGTAGAGATATGTCAAAAACCTCCCTGAAGCCCAGGCAGATAATATTCCCTTCATCTACCAGTCAAGTTGATTCATCAGAGGAGTTTAAAGTGATGTTCAGCATGAAATTCCCCTGAAAAATCATGCTAATTACATTATTTTGTCGTCTTGCATGTGCCTGGCAAGGTTTTCCAGGAAGAGCTGCTTCATCAACTTCCTGGGGATAAAAAGGAAGCTGGCTGGTTTGTACTATTCCGAGTCCTCCTAACTGCCTTTTTTAGAGATGGGTGTCATTTGCTCTCATCCAGTCTTTAGCCTCTCTTGTCGTCTACATCTTAGCAAAAAGCTTTTCCACTACATGTTCATGTGATTGGAAACGTCAGGAAAGTGTAAGGTACTGTTTTCTATCAGTTGGCAAGCTGCACACACAATCCCAGTGTTGTACAGCTTCCTTCTTCACCTTTGCGATGCTGCCGCTCTCTCCGGCTCCCGGAGCCGAAGAAGCGGCTTCTTCGCGCAAAGACGATTGTACCGCTCACAGTGCTCTCTTAGCGCCGCTTCTGCCGAAAGAAGCCCGGCAGCGGCTCTTAGCTCCGGAGAGCATCGTACCTGCGTCTTTAGCGTCTTTTGTGGTCTACATCCTAGCAGAAAGCTTTTCCACTCTGTCTGGCAAGGAAAACCTGCGGGAGCACAGAAAACATCTCCCATCGTCTTCTGGACGTTGCACGGAGGTCTGCCAAGTGTTTGGCATGAAGGAAAGAAAAGTTGTCCAAAACAGCTTCCAATCGAAGATTCGTGTGATTGGAAACGTCAGGAAAGTGTAAGGTACTGTTTTCTATCAGTTGGCAAGCTGCGCACACAATCCCAGTGTTGTACAGCTTCCTTCTTCACCTTTGCGATGCTGCCGCTCTCTCCGGCTCCCGGAGCCGAAGAAGCGGCTTCTTCGCGCAAAGACGATTGTACCGCTCACAGTGCTCTCTTAGCGCCGCTTCTGCCGAAAGAAGCCCGGGAGCGGCTCTTAGCTCCGGAGAGCATCGTACCTTCCAATTCAATTTTTTCGGCTCCACAAACCAAATGGTATACTTGCAGCAGTAGGGCGGGACGTTGAATTGGACTTTCTCCTTTTAGAGAGAAGCTAATGAAAAAGTTTCACCGGAATCAGAGCAGGCTGTAAAACAAGAAAAGTGTCATGGAAATAAGCCAGCCTTATCCTCTTAGCCTTGCTTGTTGTGATTGGCCAAGAAAGAAATGTGTCAACTCGGTGTTCCTGGGTATCATATCAGTAACAGGTACTTCAGCTGCTGTTCTTCTCTCCTGAAGTTAAGAACAGAATCCAAGGAATTGTGATTCCATGGTCTCAATTCACTCAATATGGTGCCGAAAAGGGAGTGGAAGGGGCACGGGTCAATTAACTTGAATGGCCTATGTAAATCAGCGGCCACTGTTTTTCTGAAGGCTTCAACAGGTTAGTTGCCTATGTTCTTCTTGGAATTGTTTTAATCTTTGGTCATGTTTTTCTTGGGATTCTTTTACCCTTTTCCCATTAGTTCAGCCTTTGCTCTCAAGGCTTTGCTGACATTTCCAGTATCTCGGTAGCCTGGAAAAGTGTTGTCTTGATTGATCACATCATTATTCCCTTCCAAGGGTTGTTTTCCTCAAGTCTCAGTTTGGCTGGTTTTCTGCTAGTTGATTGTCAGAGGGCAGCAGGTGTTTTGTAAGAGCAAGTACACAATGCCATAGCTTGCTTTTCTTTGGATTTGGCCTGTCTAGAAAATGGAATGACTGAACATCTCTGGGAGGCTTTTCTCTCCCCATTAGGTTTCACTGGAAGGAGGGCAGATGCAAATCGTCTACCTAAAGTCTTGGCACGGAAGAAAGTAGTGGTTTGCTGCTGCATAGAGCTAGAAGCTTACAAAAGGAAGGCCTTGGGCTGAGGCCCATTACTTTGGCTAAGTAGAAAAGGACTGTGGCAAGGTGAGGCAGCTGACTTCGAGGTAGATCAACAAGTTCTAGAAGCGTCGTGTGTTCACAGCGTGGTGCATGGTGGTTGGCTGAATTGTGTTTGTTATGGCTTAAAGCTATGGAAATGAGAAAGGCCTGAGTGTTTCAAAAGCCTGGTTTTTGCAAGAAAGCAGCTCTCCTTTGCATCTGCCTGGGGACTCGGCATCACCACGGACCCTCACTGCCACTTTGCCAAGGAGATGATCAGTAGGAATGTTGCAGAGCTGCTGTGTGCATCTGAATGGAATGGCAGAGAACGAAGCGCTGGACGTTTCTGGCTTTAGTACAATGCTGCTGCATTGGTGCCAGTTTAGTTGGTTTTTCCATCAGTGGCCTTTCTGTCTAGAAGTACACTGCCCAGAGTATTGGATGCCTTTTCCTTCCTGTTGTTTTCATACCTTCCTTCAGTTGAAAGGATGATACAACCTTGACATTTTGAAGATCCCTGTTAGGAAGCACTATGCCAGAGGAGTCATCGCTCCCTTTTCTTCTGCCTCCTTTGTCATTTTCAGAGACTCATTTCAAATTTCTGCTCATGTCAAGAAGAATACTGAGACTACTTAGCAGGGCTGACGCTCTCAGCTGCTTTCCTCTTTCCTACTGCTTCATACTGGATGTGACTTCAAGGCCTCGTTTTGTCATCTGCATTTTGCCGTCATCCAAAGCTAAGTATTCCAGGCCTGTGAACACAAAAAGAACTCTTAGTCTTTTGCAAGAACTACCCCTAGGAGGATTTGTGTTCACTTTGATCTCTTCAGTGTTTCAGAAAAAAGGAGATTGTACTCTCTTCTTGTGTACTCTCTTCTTGTGCTCTCATTTCCCTCTCTCTGCCTTGCATGCCCCAGTTAATCTACTGGTGTGACTCATTTGGCATCATCTCACGGTGCAAATTCTGCATAGTTTCAAGTCCTTACAAATGCCAGTTGCCAAGGAGCCTATCTAAGCATTCAAGGGGCAAAGAATTGTAGGGCTGGCAAGTTCAGGTGCTGAAACTGTAAGTCATGCCATATCAAAGTGACAGAGCAAATCAATTGATCTAGGACTTTCAGCTGGACACCTCTGAGAATAGCTGCTTGTCAGCAATGACACAGCCATCTTCCTAGCTGGATTCCAGAGAGAGGAAAGGGACACCTTCAATGGTTAATATGTTTGGCATGAGAAAACAGCAAGAAATGTACCGCAAAATACTTGAGTCAGATCAAGTGCGTTTCTCTAGTGAGAATTTTGCACTTGTTCTTTCTTGTCTGTGCCTTTACTTTTCACAGAAGACAGGGGAGCATTTCATTAGTACTGTTCTTTTGTTTTCTTTTGTTGGCCTCCCTCTTTCCACCTGCAATTAACAAATTTGCCTTTCTTTACTGGCTTCTCTTTCTTTACTTCTACAAGTTGACATGAGGTCATCCAACCTTATCATCAATGTTCTCAGACAGTGGAGAGAAGTAGAAGGTACAGCTAAATGGATAAAAGAAACCCACAAAAACAGACAGGTTTTTACAGTCTTCTGTGAGAACATTAGGACACAAGATGTCTTTGAACTGAGTCATGCTCTATTGACTTAACTTTTAGTCCACTGGTTACTATTATTACACGTGTTTGGCCTTTAGTACAGAGCCTTGGAACTAATCCAGGCCAATACTTGGCTAATTTTGTTTTATTTCTAGTGAGGACTTTGTTTCTTAAGGAATAGTCCAGAGAAAGAGCGTCCACGGTACAGTTACAGGTCATAAATTCTGGTACAGTTTGTGCTGGTAATAGGTCTAGGAAAGAAAGGTTTGACATCTTTTTTGACTTTCAAATGGAACCATGATTTGAAAAACCTAAGAGTTGCGGCTCCCCCCCCACCCCACACCCCAAGTACTTCTCTTTGCAATATTACTCAGGGATTACACATCAAAGCCCACCCTGTAAAATACGTTGCAGATACTTTGCAAGAAGTGCAGCTTAGCAGCTAGAGATGATAACGTGGCTTAAATAACATGGTCTAAATATGTCTGTCTACGCAGACATACTCAACAAAGGTTACGATGGCTTAGCTCCTGTGCTCAAGTGAACGTGCATTTTAGAACTTCCCAAGAAGGTGAATTCAACCTCCTTCATTGCTCTCTGCTGGAGTCCCAAGAGAATTTCAGTCTGCTTTTTGTCATTTACAGCTGTCACTGCTTAGCTCTTGAACATGAGACTCCCTCATGACTGATGAAAGTTGTCTAGTTAAGAGTGGCTGAAAGACATGGTCTTGCTCTAGAAGGAGATGAGAAGGTTTCTGCAGTCTTTGTCATCTCTACTGCTTGTGATTTCTAGACAAAACCAGTGGGAAGTTTTCTGAAGGCAGTCCAGAAGCTGGCAATATGGACAGCTTACAGCCCAACACTTGCTGCAGTGCAACCATGGTGACACCAGAAAGGACTTCAAAAATTTAAAAGGGCAAACAAAGCAGTTGGAAGGAAAAGAACATGAACCATTATTCCATTTTTCTCATCTATCTTTCTTTAAATCATCATTTTCGTGCAGTTTGGCGGCTTGCGTTGGTATCCCACCAAAGGAATCTGAGACAGAGTAAGCTTTTGAATGGAGTAGAAGTGAGAAACGCAGGCCAAGTTGCCTTTTTTGCCATCAAATACCAGTTAGGCTTGAACTACCCTCTGCTTAAGGTGCTTAGCTTACACTAAGAATTGAGGAGCACATTTTGATGGGAGCAAATTTTACTGTCATGATGACTGAGTAAATTTTGCTGTCCCTCAGAATTTTACTGTCGTCTGAATAGCAATGTTTGTGTCCAAATAGTATTTTGTCTCCTGTATCTGCAGCAGGTAAGCCTTTTGCTGTCAGCAGTGTTGCTTAACCTTTCATGTCATATCCCTCTTCACATCCATCTTCTGCTTAAGGCTTATTAATCTACTTTAGAATTGGCAGGTGGAATAAGACTACTTTTCCTTTTTGAAAGCTCATGTCATTTGACCTACTTACAGCAAATAATTCATTAATTGCAAGTCCCCAGCTAGCATCTTTTCGGCATATTCTAACCTTCTAAAGAAGTAACAAAAGCACTCTCCAATACTTGACTTTCATATCACAGTGGGAACGCTGGTCCTGTTTGCAAGAAACAATCATGGGTATGGTAAAACAAAAGGAGGGCTTAGAGTTTTCTCTGTTAACCTATAGTGAGCTTGGATTTTGCAATATGCATGAAGTTAATTAACACTGTTATATAAAGTGGCTGATTTAATCAATAAATTGGAGTCAATGCTGATAAACAACAAGGTGGGTTGGCTTCCCTTCGCTTTCAACACAGTGCCAATTCGGGCTGGTTTGATAGGACTAAGTGGCTGCTGCAATCTGCCATCCAGAAGCGGGGCAGGTGAGTTTTGTTTGCAAGGGAAAAGGACCATGGTTTGTGTTTGGGGGCCTGTGACTGAGAGTGCCGGCTGACTCCTGAAATTCTTTGATATGCAGGATGATTCCCAGACGCAAGGTGGAAACGCTGCCAAGTCGGGCTGGATTGAAATTACCCAGGGACTCCTGCAATCTGCCATCGAGAAGCAGGGCAGGTGAGTGTTGTTTGCCAGGGAAAAGGGCCGTGGATTGTGTTTGGGGGCCTGTGGCTGGGAGAGGCCGGCTGGCTCCTGAAAATCCACGATCCGCAGGATGTTTCTCAGACCCAAGGTAGCAACATTGCCAAGTCGGGCTGGTTTGATAGTACCAAGTTGCTCCTGCAATCTGCCATGCCAACTTTTCTTTGCCAGGGAAAAGGGCCGAGGTTTGTGTTTGGGGGCCTGTGGCCAAGAGTGTCTTGCTGGCTCCTGAAAATCCATGATATGCAGGATGGTTCCCAGACCCAAGGTGGCACCAGTGCCAAGTCGGGCTGGTTTGATATTACCAAGTGGCTCCTGCAATGTGCCATGCAGAAGCGGGGCAGGTGAGTTTTTTTGGCCAGGTAAGAGGGCCGAGGTCTGTGTTTAAGGGCCTGTGGCTGGGAGAGGCCGGCTGGCTCCTGAAAATCCATGATACGCAGGATGGTTCTCAGACCCAAGGTGGCACCAGTGCCAAGTCGGGCTGGTTTGATAGTACCAAGTGGCTCCTGCAATCTGCCATGATCACATGAAGAAATACTTTCTGGCGTCCGTACTGGGCCATGTGCTCTTTCTTCTCTCAACTTCTCCATCACCTCTCATCTGTTTCACATGCGCTATCTTCAAGGTCCACAGGCTACTTTTCACAGCATCTTCAGGCCTGATGCAGTAAGAATGATGAATAGAACAGAGTTGGGTCTATTTTCCAGTTTGGATAAAATGCTTTCTGCACACAAATCCAAGGAGAAGGTGCTGCCCCCATGGCCAGAAAAACTTTCACTCCTGCTAGTGTTCTACGTCAACCACAACTTAGTCTGAAAGAAAAGCTTTTTCTCTGAGAGCATCTGAGAGGTTTGCATGAAGCACTGATATCTGACATATGCAATTTTGAATAGGAGAGGAAAAAGAAAATGGCAAGAAGTTTTTAATTTTAGTGGTTTCAATTTTAATTTCCGTGCACTTTTTCAAAACTTGTCAGCTCAAATGCCCATCAACATCTTTTAGTCATCTGTAAGTCAGTATTCATCTAAAATGTGCTTCAAATCAAAAGAATTTCAAATTTGCACTCCAAGTTTCTATGCCTAGATTTATGATTTCCTACACATATTAGATGAAAGGAAGGCCTTTTTTACTGTGGGAGTGCTGGAACACTGGAACAGGTTGCCCAGAGAAGTTGTGGGTGTCCCATCCCTGAAAGTATTCAAGGTCAGCTTGGACGGGGCTTGGAGCAGCAACAAAGGAGAAGCTTGATGGTAGAGAAACAAAGTTGGACTATAGAAGAAACTGGGATTGAAGTATAGGAGCAAGTTTTCTCTCAGCTCTTGGGGTAAATTCAAAGTTGTACAAAATGACATTTATCTGTGATTTTCACTACTGTAACAGAAAGGTTCATGAAAACTGTACAGAAGATAGCAAATTTTAAAAGAGATAAGAATTACAGCATAAAATCCATGGGACGGGTTACAACATGAGACACTCTCTAAGAGAAAATCTCTGTGTTTCAGCACTTCATCATGGTAAGATTTCATGAAGTGCCAAAGAAGGCGGCAAAATATCATTCGGGACATTATTTACTGGAGTTCAGCCTGGCCATTAGTAGGAACTGGGTTTGACCACATCATGTAGATATACCACACACACTTTCCCTTCACTGAAAAATGACTGTTTACAACCAAGAAGCAATTGACGATCAAAATTGATTGAAAGCATCTTAAACATGTCAAGTATTTCATTGTAGATGATCTGTGATCCAAATGCTTCTTCCACCTTCGAGAGGGACAGAACAATTCTTCCATATCATGATGGTTTCAAATTGTATCAACCAATGTTTTCTGCTGAAAAGATAGCATCTATTTTTTTCTATTTTTGGAAGAAAATATTCCTAGACATACAACAGGTGAGAACTAAGTAATTTTAAAGAAGCAAATGACATGAAAATATTCTGTAAATAGAATGAAATGAAAAGCTGTGTTTTAAATAGGAGCTAAATATGAAACAGAATTTCTGTACCAGGCATTTGAATTACTGCACCAGCTCTTTTGCCCATCAAGAGAGGCATTGAGCATTTCAGTCTTTTCCAAGGTGTTCATGATCTGCTATGCTGATCTCTGTGTGTGCCTAGGTGTGTGTGGAAGGGGGGGCATGTGAAGGGGAGTGTGTCTGTTTGCTTTACAATTGTTGTGGCAGATTCATGCCTCAGCTCCACATTTTGTTTTAGAAAGGTCACACAGAGTGGATATGAAGTTTACTATCAACAAGAGATCAATTCCCAAATCATCCATTTGACTCTACCTTATAAATCATGTGCTTTGTTGCATATTTTATCAAATCTACTTTCAAGCCAGATGGAGGCAGGAGGATGTGGGAATCCCTCCACCATCTTGCAACTTTTATGCAAGTAGGTTTTCAAGAAAATCATCATTTCTCTTTGAAATATGTCTGGAACAGGCATGATGGTAGTGTCAACCTGTTGGAGTTTTTGTTGCTGGAAGAAGTTGTACAAAAGGATTGGTTTTTACATTGACCGGTTACTGAATCAAGCGCAGGAATACATTGGAAATTCAACTGGGGCCTCCTTTTCCCAGCAGACCACTTCTAGAACGAGCTTGTACAATGAAGCTGACGCTTCTGCTCTCTTTTTGTTTCTTTCCTATTTTTCTTGGCTTCTTTGCCACTCTCTAGACAATTTGTGAACTCTTTTCCCAACTCAGATGGTTTCAATAGTCTGATTGTGATCACACATTTTTACAAGGAATTCTTAAAATCTTTCCTCCAGTTAAGAAAGTCAAGGACTTAGGTCTTTTTCTTCCCTTATAATATTGCAATGAAATTGATAAATAAAGACCAACTCTTTCTTTTTGTTTTTAACCCAAGTAGATAATTCCCATCCATTCATCCATTTGGTGGACCAATAGTTGCCATGCTGATGGAAGTTGTCACTTCTTAACAATAGACATTCTGTGACTATGTTGACAGCACTTTGGGTGAAGATCCTAACTGGTCTTGGATACACATAGGGAGAAATTTGCTCAGCCAGTGTCAGTCTTAAGCATGCGTATCAGAAGATCTTTCTAGAGCTGGGAATTTTCCCATGAAAGGGATTCAGTTAGGGAAGAGACACTCGTCCCAGAGTTTTACATTCTTCTTGAACACTGCTTAAGGAACTTAGATGCCGTGTCCATTTGGATCTCTGTCTTCACAGAACTTTGTCATGCAAGTGCTTGAAATGCATCTTGAAGAGAATTCACTAGCACAGAATGAATGAGAGTGGAAGGGGTTGGTGGGGCTAACCAGGCCCAATCCCCCTGCCTAAACCAGGATACCTAGAGCCTCTTGCCCAGGATTCTATCTGGGTGTACTTTTAATGTCTTCAAAGATCCAGGCTCCACAATCTTTCTGGGCAGTCTGTGCCGTGGTTCAGTCACCCTCACAGTAAAGAATCATTTGCTGATGGTCAATAGCAATCTCCTGTATTTCAGAGAGTGCCCACTGCCTCTTGTTTTTTTCACTCAGCATCACTGAAAAGACACTGGTTCCCTCCCCTTTGCACTATTGCTTCCATATGGATGCGTGCTGCCATGTAGAGATATGTCAAAAACCTCCCTGAAGCCCAGGCAGATAATATTCCCTTCATCTACCAGTCAAGTTGATTCATCAGAGGAGTTTAAAGTGATGTTCAGCATGAAATTCCCCTGAAAAATCATGCTAACTACATTATTTTGTCGTCTTGCATGTGCCTGGCAAGGTTTTCCAGGAAGAGCTGCTTCATCAACTTCCTGGGGATAAAAAGGAAGCTGGCTGGTTTGTACTATTCCGAGTCCTCCTAACTGCCTTTTTTAGAGATGGGTGTCATTTGCTCTCATCCAGTCTTTAGCCTCTCTTGTCGTCTACATCTTAGCAAAAAGCTTTTCCACTACATGTTCATGTGATTGAAAACGTCAGGAAAGTGTAAGGTACTGTTTTCTATCAGTTGGCAAGCTGCGCACACAATCCCAGTGTTGTACAGCTTCCTTCTTCACCTTTCCGATGCTGCCGCTCTCTCCGGCTCCCGGAGCCGAAGAAGCGGCTTCTTCGCGCAAAGACGATTGTACCGCTCACAGTGCTCTCTTAGCGCCGCTTCTGCCGAAAGAAGCCCGGGAGCGGCTCTTAGCTCCGGAGAGCATCGTACCTTCCAATTCAATTTTTTCGGCTCCACAAACCAAATGGTATACTTGCAGCAGTAGGGCGGGACGTTGAATTGGACTTTCTCCTTTTAGAGAGAAGCTAATGAAAAAGTTTCACCGGAATCAGAGCAGGCTGTAAAACAAGAAAAGTGTCATGGAAATAAGCCAGCCTTATCCTCTTAGCCTTGCTTGTTGTGATTGGCCAAGAAAGAAATGTGTCAACTCGGTGTTCCTGGGTATCCTATCAGTAACAGGTACTTCAGCTGCTGTTCTTCTCTCCTGAAGTTAAGAACAGAATCCAAGGAATTGTGATTCCATGGTCTCAATTCACTCAATATGGTGCCGAAAAGGGAGTGGAAGGGGCACGGGTCAATTAACTTGAATGGCCTATGTAAATCAGCGGCCACTGTTTTTCTGAAGGCTTCAACAGGTTAGTTGCCTATGTTCTTCTTGGAATTGTTTTAATCTTTGGTCATGTTTTTCTTGGGATTCTTTTACCCTTTTCCCATTAGTGCAGCCTTTGCTCTCAAGGCTTTGCTGACATTTCCAGTATCTCGGTAGCCTGGAAAAGTGTTGTCTTGATTGATCACATCATTATTCCCTTCCAAGGGTTGTTTTCCTCAAGTCTCAGTTTGGCTGGTTTTCTGCTAGTTGATTGTCAGAGGGCAGCAGGTGTTTTGTAAGAGCAAGTACACAATGCCATAGCTTGCTTTTCTTTGGATTTGGCCTGTCTAGAAAATGGAATGACTGAACATCTCTGGGAGGCTTTTCTCTCCCCATTAGGTTTCACTGGAAGGAGGGCAGATGCAAATCGTCTACCTAAAGTCTTGGCACGGAAGAAAGTAGTGGTTTGCTGCTGCATAGAGCTAGAAGCTTACAAAAGGAAGGCCTTGGGCTGAGGCCCATTACTTTGGCTAAGTAGAAAAGGACTGTGGCAAGGTGAGGCAGCTGACTTCGAGGTAGATCAACAAGTTCTAGAAGCGTCGTGTGTTCACAGCGTGGTGCATGGTGGTTGGCTGAATTGTGTTTGTTATGGCTTAAAGCTATGGAAATGAGAAAGGCCTGAGTGTTTCAAAAGCCTGGTTTTTGCAAGAAAGCAGCTCTCCTTTGCATCTGCCTGGGGACTCTGCATCACCACGGACCCTCACTGCCACTTTGCCAAGGAGATGATCAGTAGGAATGTTGCAGAGCTGCTGTGTGCATCTGAATGGAATGGCAGAGAACGAAGCGCTGGACGTTTCTGGCTTTAGTACAATGCTGCTGCATTGGTGCCAGTTTAGTTGGTTTTTCCATCAGTGGCCTTTCTGTCTAGAAGTACACTGCCCAGAGTATTGGATGCCTTTTCCTTCCTGTTGTTTTCATACCTTCCTTCAGTTGAAAGGATGATACAACCTTGACATTTTGAAGATCCCTGTTAGGAAGCACTATGCCAGAGGAGTCATCGCTCCCTTTTCTTCTGCCTCCTTTGTCATTTTCAGAGACTCATTTCAAATTTCTGCTCATGTCAAGAAGAATACTGAGACTACTTAGCAGGGCTGATGCTCTCAGCTGCTTTCCTCTTTCCTACTGCTTCATACTGGATGTGACTTCAAGGCCTCGTTTTGTCATCTGCATTTTGCCGTCATCCAAAGCTAAGTATTCCAGGCCTGTGAACACAAAAAGAACTCTTAGTCTTTTGCAAGAACTACCCCTAGGAGGATTTGTGTTCACTTTGATCTCTTCAGTGTTTCAGAAAAAAGGAGATTGTACTCTCTTCTTGTGTACTCTCTTCTTGTGCTCTCATTTCCCTCTCTCTGCCTTGCATGCCCCAGTTAATCTACTGGTGTGACTCATTTGGCATCATCTCACGGTGCAAATTCTGCATAGTTTCAAGTCCTTACAAATGCCAGTTGCCAAGGAGCCTATCTAAGCATTCAAGGGGCAAAGAATTGTAGGGCTGGCAAGTTCAGGTGCTGAAACTGTAAGTCATGCCATATCAAAGTGACAGAGCAAATCAATTGATCTAGGACTTTCAGCTGGACACCTCTGAGAATAGCTGCTTGTCAGCAATGACACAGCCATCTTCCTAGCTGGATTCCAGAGAGAGGAAAGGGACACCTTCAATGGTTAATATGTTTGGCATGAGAAAACAGCAAGAAATGTACCGCAAAATACTTGAGTCAGATCAAGTGCGTTTCTCTAGTGAGAATTTTGCACTTGTTCTTTCTTGTCTGTGCCTTTACTTTTCACAGAAGACAGGGGAGCATTTCATTAGTACTGTTCTTTTGTTTTCTTTTGTTGGCCTCCCTCTTTCCACCTGCAATTAACAAATTTGCCTTTCTTTACTGGCTTCTCTTTCTTTACTTCTACAAGTTGACATGAGGTCATCCAACCTTATCATCAATGTTCTCAGACAGTGGAGAGAAGTAGAAGGTACAGCTAAATGGATAAAAGAAACCCACAAAAACAGACAGGTTTTTACAGTCTTCTGTGAGAACATTAGGACACAAGATGTCTTTGAACTGAGTAATGCTCTATTGACTTAACTTTTAGTCCACTGGTTACTATTATTACACGTGTTTGGCCTTTAGTACAGAGCCTTGGAACTAATCCAGGCCAATACTTGGCTAATTTTGTTTTATTTCTAGTGAGGACTTTGTTTCTTAAGGAATAGTCCAGAGAAAGAGCGTCCACGGTACAGTTACAGGTCATAAATTCTGGTACAGTTTGTGCTGGTAATAGGTCTAGGAAAGAAAGGTTTGACATCTTTTTTGACTTTCAAATGGAACCATGATTTGAAAAACCTAAGAGTTGCAGCTCCCCCCCCACCCCACACCCCAAGTACTTCTCTTTGCAATATTACTCAGGGATTACACATCAAAGCCCACCCTGTAAAATACGTTGCAGATACTTTGCAAGAAGTGCAGCTTAGCAGCTAGAGATGATAACGTGGCTTAAATAACATGGTCTAAATATGTCTGTCTACGCAGACATACTCAACAAAGGTTACGATGGCTTAGCTCCTGTGCTCAAGTGAACGTGCATTTTAGAACTTCCCAAGAAGGTGAATTCAACCTCCTTCATTGCTCTCTGCTGGAGTCCCAAGAGAATTTCAGTCTGCTTTTTGTCATTTACAGCTGTCACTGCTTAGCTCTTGAACATGAGACTCCCTCATGACTGATGAAAGTTGTCTAGTTAAGAGTGGCTGAAAGACATGGTCTTGCTCTAGAAGGAGATGAGAAGGTTTCTGCAGTCTTTGTCATCTCTACTGCTTGTGATTTCTAGACAAAACCAGTGGGAAGTTTTCTGAAGGCAGTCCAGAAGCTGGCAATATGGACAGCTTACAGCCCAACACTTGCTGCAGTGCAACCATGGTGACACCAGAAAGGACTTCAAAAATTTAAAAGGGCAAACAAAGCAGTTGGAAGGAAAAGAACATGAACCATTATTCCATTTTTCTCATCTATCTTTCTTTAAATCATCATTTTCGTGCAGTTTGGCGGCTTGCGTTGGTATCCCACCAAAGGAATCTGAGACAGAGTAAGCTTTTGAATGGAGTAGAAGTGAGAAACGCAGGCCAAGTTGCCTTTTTTGCCATCAAATACCAGTTAGGCTTGAACTACCCTCTGCTTAAGGTGCTTAGCTTACACTAAGAATTGAGGAGCACATTTTGATGGGAGCAAATTTTACTGTCATGATGACTGAGTAAATTTTGCTGTCCCTCAGAATTTTACTGTCGTCTGAATAGCAATGTTTGTGTCCAAATAGTATTTTGTCTCCTGTATCTGCAGCAGGTAAGCCTTTTGCTGTCAGCAGTGTTGCTTAACCTTTCATGTCATATCCCTCTTCACATCCATCTTCTGCTTAAGGCTTATTAATCTACTTTAGAATTGGCAGGTGGAATAAGACTACTTTTCCTTTTTGAAAGCTCATGTCATTTGACCTACTTACAGCAAATAATTCATTAATTGCAAGTCCCCAGCTAGCATCTTTTCGGCATATTCTAACCTTCTAAAGAAGTAACAAAAGCACTCTCCAATACTTGACTTTCATATCACAGTGGGAACGCTGGTCCTGTTTGCAAGAAACAATCATGGGTATGGTAAAACAAAAGGAGGGCTTAGAGTTTTCTCTGTTAACCTATAGTGAGCTTGGATTTTGCAATATGCATGAAGTTAATTAACACTGTTATATAAAGTGGCTGATTTAATCAATAAATTGGAGTCAATGCTGATAAACGACAAGGTGGGTTGGCTTCCCTTCGCTTTCAACACAGTGCCAATTCGGGCTGGTTTGATAGGACTAAGTGGCTGCTGCAATCTGCCATCCAGAAGCGGGGCAGGTGAGTTTTGTTTGCAAGGGAAAAGGACCATGGTTTGTGTTTGGGGGCCTGTGACTGAGAGTGCCGACTGACTCCTGAAATTCTTTGATATGCAGGATGATTCCCAGACGCAAGGTGGAAACGCTGCCAAGTCGGGCTGGATTGAAATTACCCAGGGACTCCTGCAATCTGCCATCGAGAAGCAGGGCAGGTGAGTGTTGTTTGCCAGGGAAAAGGGCCGTGGATTGTGTTTGGGGGCCTGTGGCTGGGAGAGGCCGGCTGGCTCCTGAAAATCCACGATCCGCAGGATGTTTCTCAGACCCAAGGTAGCAACATTGCCAAGTCGGGCTGGTTTGATAGTACCAAGTTGCTCCTGCAATCTGCCATGCAGAAGCAGGGCAGGTGACTTTTCTTTGCCAGGGAAAAGGGCCGAGGTTTGTGTTTGGGGGCCTGTGGCCAAGAGTGTCTTGCTGGCTCCTGAAAATCCATGATATGCAGGATGGTTCCCAGACCCAAGGTGGCACCAGTGCCAAGTCGGGCTGGTTTGATAGTACCAAGTGGCTCCTGCAATGTGCCATGCAGAAGCGGGGCAGGTGAGTTTTTTTGGCCAGGTAAGAGGGCCGAGGTCTGTTTTTAAGGGCCTGTGGCTGGGAGTGGCCGGCTGGCTCCTGAAAATCCACGATACGCAGGATGGTTCCCAGACCCAAGGTGGCACCAGTGCCAAGTCGGGCTGGTTTGATAGTACCAAGTGGCTCCTGCAATCTGCCATGATCACATGAAGAAATACTTTCTGGCGTCCGTACTGGGCCATGTGCTCTTTCTTCTCTCAACTTCTCCATCACCTCTCATCTGTTTCACATGCGCTATCTTCAAGGTCCACAGGCTACTTTTCACAGCATCTTCAGGCCTGATGCAGTAAGAATGATGAATAGAACAGAGTTGGGTCTATTTTCCAGTTTGGATAAAATGCTTTCTGCACACAAATCCAAGGAGAAGGTGCTGCCCCGATGGCCAGAAAAACTTTCACTCCTGCTAGTGTTCTACGTCAACCACAACTTAGTCTGAAAGAAAAGCTTTTTCTCTGAGAGCATCTGAGAGGTTTGCATGAAGCACTGATATCTGACATATGCAATTTTGAATAGGAGAGGAAAAAGAAAATGGCAAGAAGTTTTTAATTTTAGTGGTTTCAATTTTAATTTCCGTGCACTTTTTCAAAACTTGTCAGCTCAAATGCCCATCAACATCTTTTAGTCATCTGTAAGTCAGTATTCATCTAAAATGTGCTTCAAATCAAAAGAATTTCAAATTTGCACTCCAAGTTTCTATGCCTAGATTTATGATTTCCTACACATATTAGATGAAAGGAAGGCCTTTTTTACTGTGGGAGTGCTGGAACACTGGGACAGGTTGCCCAGAGAAGTTGTGGGTGTCCCATCCCTGAAAGTGTTCAAGGTCAGCTTGGACGGGGCTTGGAGCAGCAACAAAGGAGAAGCTTGATGGTAGAGAAACAAAGTTGGACTATAGAAGAAACTGGGATTGAAGTATAGGAGCAAGTTTTCTCTCAGCTCTTGGGGTAAATTCAAAGTTGTACAAAATGACATTTATCTGTGATTTTCACTACTGTAACAGAAAGGTTCATGAAAACTGTACAGAAGATAGCAAATTTTAAAAGAGATAAGAATTACAGCATAAAATCCATGGGACGGGTTACAACATGAGACACTCTCTAAGAGAAAATCTCTGTGTTTCAGCACTTCATCATGGTAAGATTTCATGAAGTGCCAAAGAAGGCGGCAAAATATCATTCGGGACATTATTTACTGGAGTTCAGCCTGGCCATTAGTAGGAACTGGGTTTGACCACATCATGTAGATATACCACACACACTTTCCCTTCACTGAAAAATGACTGTTTACAACCAAGAAGCAATTGACGATCAAAATTGATTGAAAGCATCTTAAACATGTCAAGTATTTCATTGTAGATGATCTGTGATCCAAATGCTTCTTCCACCTTCGAGAGGGACAGAACAATTCTTCCATATCATGATGGTTTCAAATTGTATCAACCAATGTTTTCTGCTGAAAAGATAGCATCTATTTTTTTCTATTTTTGGAAGAAAATATTCCTAGACATACAACAGGTGAGAACTAAGTAATTTTAAAGAAGCAAATGACATGAAAATATTCTGTAAATAGAATGAAATGAAAAGCTGTGTTTTAAATAGGAGCTAAATATGAAACAGAATTTCTGTACCAGGCATTTGAATTACTGCACCAGCTCTTTTGCCCATCAAGAGAGGCATTGAGCATTTCAGTCTTTTCCAAGGTGTTCATGATCTGCTATGCTGATCTCTGTGTGTGCCTAGGTGTGTGTGGAAGGGGGGGCATGTGAAGGGGAGTGTGTATGTTTGCTTTACAGTTGTTGTGGCAGATTCATGCCTCAGCTCCACATTTTGTTTTAGAAAGGTCACACAGAGTGGATATGAAGTTTACTATCAACAAGAGATCAATTCCCAAATCATCCATTTGACTCTACCTTATAAATCATGTGCTTTGTTGCATATTTTATCAAATCTACTTTCAAGCCAGATGGAGGCAGGAGGATGTGGGAATCCCTCCACCATCTTGCAACTTTTATGCAAGTAGGTTTTCAAGAAAATCATCATTTCTCTTTGAAATATGTCTGGAACAGGCATGATGGTAGTGTCAACCTGTTGGAGTTTTTGTTGCTGGAAGAAGTTGTACAAAAGGATTGGTTTTTACATTGACCGGTTACTGAATCAAGCGCAGGAATACATTGGAAATTCAACTGGGGCCTCCTTTTCCCGGCAGACCACTTCTAGAACGAGCTTGACCAATGAAGCTGACGCTTCTGCTCTCTTTTTGTTTCTTTCCTATTTTTCTTGGCTTCTTTGCCACTCTCTAGACAATTTGTGAACTCTTTTCCCAACTCAAATGGTTTCAATAGTCTGATTGTGATCATACATTTTTACAAGGAATTCTTAAAATCTTTCCTCCAGTTAAGAAAGTCAAGGACTTAGGTCTTTTTCTTCCCTTATAATATTGCAATGAAATTGATAAATAAAGACCAACTCTTTCTTTTTGTTTTTAACCCAAGTAGATAATTCCCATCCATTCATCCATTTGGTGGACCAATAGTTGCCATGCTGATGGAAGTTGTCACTTCTTAACAATAGACATTCTGTGACTATGTTGACAGCACTTTGGGTGAAGATCCTAACTGGTCTTGGATACACATAGGGAGAAATTTGCTCAGCCAGTGTCAGTCTTAAGCATGCGTATCAGAAGATCTTTCTAGAGCTGGGAATTTTCCCATGAAAGGGATTCAGTTAGGGAAGAGACACTCGTCCCAGAGTTTTACATTCTTCTTGAAAACTGCTTAAGGAACTTAGATGCCGTGTCCATTTGGATCTCTGTCTTCACAGAACTTTGTCATGCAAGTGCTTGAAATGCATCTTGAAGAGAATTCACTAGCACAGAATGAATGAGAGTGGAAGGGGTTGGTGGGGCTAACCAGGCCCAATCCCCCTGCCTAAACCAGGATACCTAGAGCCTCTTGCCCAGGATTCTATCTGGGTGTACTTTTAATGTCTTCAAAGATCCAGGCTCCACAATCTTTCTGGGCAGTCTGTGCCGTGGTTCAGTCACCCTCACAGTAAAGAATCATTTGCTGATGGTCAATGGCAATCTCCTGTATTTCAGAGAGTGCCCACTGCCTCTTGTTTTTTTCACTCAGCATCACTGAAAAGACACTGGTTCCCTCCCCTTTGCACTATTGCTTCCATATGGATGCGTGCTGCCATGTAGAGATATGTCAAAAACCTCCCTGAAGCCCAGGCAGATAATATTCCCTTCATCTACCAGTCAAGTTGATTCATCAGAGGAGTTTAAAGTGATGTTCAGCATGAAATTCCCCTGAAAAATCATGCTAACTACATTATTTTGTCGTCTTGCATGTGCCTGGCAAGGTTTTCCAGGAAGAGCTGCTTCATCAACTTCCTGGGGATAAAAAGGAGGCTGGCTGGTTTGTACTATTCCGAGTCCTCCTAACTGCCTTTTTTAGAGATGGGTGTCATTTGCTCTCATCCAGTCTTTAGCCTCTCTTGTCGTCTACATCTTAGCAAAAAGCTTTTCCACTACATGTTCATGTGATTGGAAACGTCAGGAAAGTGTAAGGTACTGTTTTCTATCAGTTGGCAAGCTGCGCACACAATCCCAGTGTTGTACAGCTTCCTTCTTCACCTTTGCGATGCTGCCGCTCTCTCCGGCTCCCGGAGCCGAAGAAGCGGCTTCTTCGCGCAAAGACGATTGTACCGCTCACAGTGCTCTCTTAGCGCCGCTTCTGCCGAAAGAAGCCCGGGAGCGGCTCTTAGCTCCGGAGAGCATCGTACCTTCCAATTCAATTTTTTCGGCTCCACAAACCAAATGGTATACTTGCAGCAGTAGGGCGGGACGTTGAATTGGACTTTCTCCTTTTAGAGAGAAGCTAATGAAAAAGTTTCACCGGAATCAGAGCAGGCTGTAAAACAAGAAAAGTGTCATGGAAATAAGCCAGCCTTATCCTCTTAGCCTTGCTTGTTGTGATTGGCCAAGAAAGAAATGTGTCAACTCGGTGTTCCTGGGTATCCTATCAGTAACAGGTACTTCAGCTGCTGTTCTTCTCTCCTGAAGTTAAGAACAGAATCCAAGGAATTGTGATTCCATGGTCTCAATTCACTCAATATGGTGCCGAAAAGGGAGTGGAAGGGGCACGGGTCAATTAACTTGAATGGCCTATGTAAATCAGCGGCCACTGTTTTTCTGAAGGCTTCAACAGGTTAGTTGCCTATGTTCTTCTTGGAATTGTTTTAATCTTTGGTCATGTTTTTCTTGGGATTCTTTTACCCTTTTCCCCTTAGTTCAGCCTTTGCTCTCAAGGCTTTGCTGACATTTCCAGTATCTCGGTAGCCTGGAAAAGTGTTGTCTTGATTGATCACATCATTATTCCCTTCCAAGGGTTGTTTTCCTCAAGTCTCAGTTTGGCTGGTTTTCTGCTAGTTGATTGTCAGAGGGCAGCAGGTGTTTTGTAAGAGCAAGTACACAATGCCATAGCTTGCTTTTCTTTGGATTTGGCCTGTCTAGAAAATGGAATGACTGAACATCTCTGGGAGGCTTTTCTCTCCCCATTAGGTTTCACTGGAAGGAGGGCAGATGCAAATCGTCTACCTAAAGTCTTGGCACGGAAGAAAGTAGTGGTTTGCTGCTGCATAGAGCTAGAAGCTTACAAAAGGAAGGCCTTGGGCTGAGGCCCATTACTTTGGCTAAGTAGAAAAGGACTGTGGCAAGGTGAGGCAGCTGACTTCGAGGTAGATCAACAAGTTCTAGAAGCGTCGTGTGTTCACAGCGTGGTGCATGGTGGTTGGCTGAATTGTGTTTGTTATGGCTTAAAGCTATGGAAATGAGAAAGGCCTGAGTGTTTCAAAAGCCTGGTTTTTGCAAGAAAGCAGCTCTCCTTTGCATCTGCCTGGGGACTCGGCATCACCACGGACCCTCACTGCCACTTTGCCAAGGAGATGATCAGTAGGAATGTTGCAGAGCTGCTGTGTGCATCTGAATGGAATGGCAGAGAACGAAGCGCTGGACGTTTCTGGCTTTAGTACAATGCTGCTGCATTGGTGCCAGTTTAGTTGGTTTTTCCATCAGTGGCCTTTCTGTCTAGAAGTACACTGCCCAGAGTATTGGATGCCTTTTCCTTCCTGTTGTTTTCATACCTTCCTTCAGTTGAAAGGATGATACAACCTTGACATTTTGAAGATCCCTGTTAGGAAGCACTATGCCAGAGGAGTCATCGCTCCCTTTTCTTCTGCCTCCTTCGTCATTTTCAGAGACTCATTTCAAATTTCTGCTCATGTCAAGAAGAATACTGAGACTACTTAGCAGGGCTGACGCTCTCAGCTGCTTTCCTCTTTCCTACTGCTTCATACTGGATGTGACTTCAAGGCCTCGTTTTGTCATCTGCATTTTGCCGTCATCCAAAGCTAAGTATTCCAGGCCTGTGAACACAAAAAGAACTCTTAGTCTTTTGCAAGAACTACCCCTAGGAGGATTTGTGTTCACTTTGATCTCTTCAGTGTTTCAGAAAAAAGGAGATTGTACTCTCTTCTTGTGTACTCTCTTCTTGTGCTCTCATTTCCCTCTCTCTGCCTTGCATGCCCCAGTTAATCTACTGGTGTGACTCATTTGGCATCATCTCACGGTGCAAATTCTGCATAGTTTCAAGTCCTTACAAATGCCAGTTGCCAAGGAGCCTATCTAAGCATTCAAGGGGCAAAGAATTGTAGGGCTGGCAAGTTCAGGTGCTGAAACTGTAAGTCATGCCATATCAAAGTGACAGAGCAAATCAATTGATCTAGGACTTTCAGCTGGACACCTCTGAGAATAGCTGCTTGTCAGCAATGACACAGCCATCTTCCTAGCTGGATTCCAGAGAGAGGAAAGGGACACCTTCAATGGTTAATATGTTTGGCATGAGAAAACAGCAAGAAATGTACCGCAAAATACTTGAGTCAGATCAAGTGCGTTTCTCTAGTGAGAATTTTGCACTTGTTCTTTCTTGTCTGTGCCTTTACTTTTCACAGAAGACAGGGGAGCATTTCATTAGTACTGTTCTTTTGTTTTCTTTTGTTGGCCTCCCTCTTTCCACCTGCAATTAACAAATTTGCCTTTCTTTACTGGCTTCTCTTTCTTTACTTCTACAAGTTGACATGAGGTCATCCAACCTTATCATCAATGTTCTCAGACAGTGGAGAGAAGTAGAAGGTACAGCTAAATGGATAAAAGAAACCCACAAAAACAGACAGGTTTTTACAGTCTTCTGTGAGAACATTAGGACACAAGATGTCTTTGAACTGAGTCATGCTCTATTGACTTAACTTTTAGTCCACTGGTTACTATTATTACACGTGTTTGGCCTTTAGTACAGAGCCTTGGAACTAATCCAGGCCAATATTTGGCTAATTTTGTTTTATTTCTAGTGAGGACTTTGTTTCTTAAGGAATAGTCCAGAGAAAGAACGTCCACGGTACAGTTACAGGTCATAAATTCTGGTACAGTTTGTGCTGGTAATAGGTCTAGGAAAGAAAGGTTTGACATCTTTTTTGACTTTCAAATGGAACCATGATTTGAAAAACCTAAGAGTTGCAGCTCCCCCCCCCACCCCACACCCCAAGTACTTCTCTTTGCAATATTACTCAGGGATTACACATCAAAGCCCACCCTGTAAAATACGTTGCAGATACTTTGCAAGAAGTGCAGCTTAGCAGCTAGAGATGATAACGTGGCTTAAATAACATGGTCTAAATATGTCTGTCTACGCAGACATACTCAACAAAGGTTACGATGGCTTAGCTCCTGTGCTCAAGTGAACGTGCATTTTAGAACTTCCCAAGAAGGTGAATTCAACCTCCTTCATTGCTCTCTGCTGGAGTCCCAAGAGAATTTCAGTCTGCTTTTTGTCATTTACAGCTGTCACTGCTTAGCTCTTGAACATGAGACTCCCTCATGACTGATGAAAGTTGTCTAGTTAAGAGTGGCTGAAAGACATGGTCTTGCTCTAGAAGGAGATGAGAAGGTTTCTGCAGTCTTTGTCATCTCTACTGCTTGTGATTTCTAGACAAAACCAGTGGGAAGTTTTCTGAAGGCAGTCCAGAAGCTGGCAATATGGACAGCTTACAGCCCAACACTTGCTGCAGTGCAACCATGGTGACACCAGAAAGGACTTCAAAAATTTAAAAGGGCAAACAAAGCAGTTGGAAGGAAAAGAACATGAACCATTATTCCATTTTTCTCATCTATCTTTCTTTAAATCATCATTTTCGTGCAGTTTGGCGGCTTGCGTTGGTATCCCACCAAAGGAATCTGAGACAGAGTAAGCTTTTGAATGGAGTAGAAGTGAGAAACGCAGGCCAAGTTGCCTTTTTTGCCATCAAATACCAGTTAGGCTTGAACTACCCTCTGCTTAAGGTGCTTAGCTTACACTAAGAATTGAGGAGCACATTTTGATGGGAGCAAATTTTACTGTCACGATGACTGAGTAAATTTTGCTGTCCCTCAGAATTTTACTGTCGTCTGAATAGCAATGTTTGTGTCCAAATAGTATTTTGTCTCCTGTATCTGCAGCAGGTAAGCCTTTTGCTGTCAGCAGTGTTGCTTAACCTTTCATGTCATATCCCTCTTCACATCCATCTTCTGCTTAAGGCTTATTAATCTACTTTAGAATTGGCAGGTGGAATAAGACTACTTTTCCTTTTTGAAAGCTCATGTCATTTGACCTACTTACAGCAAATAATTCATTAATTGCAAGTCCCCAGCTAGCATCTTTTCGGCATATTCTAACCTTCTAAAGAAGTAACAAAAGCACTCTCCAATACTTGACTTTCATATCACAGTGGGAACGCTGGTCCTGTTTGCAAGAAACAATCATGGGTATGGTAAAACAAAAGGAGGGCTTAGAGTTTTCTCTGTTAACCTATAGTGAGCTTGGATTTTGCAATATGCATGAAGTTAATTAACACTGTTATATAAAGTGGCTGATTTAATCAATAAATTGGAGTCAATGCTGATAAACAACAAGGTGGGTTGGCTTCCCTTCGCTTTCAACACAGTGCCAATTCGGGCTGGTTTGATAGGACTAAGTGGCTGCTGCAATCTGCCATCCAGAAGCGGGGCAGGTGAGTTTTGTTTGCAAGGGAAAAGGACCATGGTTTGTGTTTGGGGGCCTGTGACTGAGAGTGCCGGCTGACTCCTGAAATTCTTTGATATGCAGGATGATTCCCAGACGCAAGGTGGAAACGCTGCCAAGTCGGGCTGGATTGAAATTACCCAGGGACTCCTGCAATCTTCCATCGAGAAGCAGGGCAGGTGAGTGTTGTTTGCCAGGGAAAAGGGCCGTGGATTGTGTTTGGGGGCCTGTGGCTGGGAGTGGCCGGCTGGCTCCTGAAAATCCACGATCCGCAGGATGTTTCTCAGACCCAAGGTAGCAACATTGCCAAGTCGGGCTGGTTTGATATTACCAAGTGGCTCCTGCAATCTGCCATGATCACATGAAGAAATACTTTCTGGCGTCCGTACTGGGCCATGTGCTCTTTCTTCTCTCAACTTCTCCATCACCTCTCATCTGTTTCACATGCGCTATCTTCAAGGTCCACAGGCTACTTTTCACAGCATCTTCAGGCCTGATGCAGTAAGAATGATGAATAGAACAGAGTTGGGTCTATTTTCCAGTTTGGATAAAATGCTTTCTGCACACAAATCCAAGGAGAAGGTGCTGCCCCCATGGCCAGAAAAACTTTCACTCCTGCTAGTGTTCTACGTCAACCACAACTTAGTCTGAAAGAAAAGCTTTTTCTCTGAGAGCATCTGAGAGGTTTGCATGAAGCACTGATATCTGACATATGCAATTTTGAATAGGAGAGGAAAAAGAAAATGGCAAGAAGTTTTTAATTTTAGTGGTTTCAATTTTAATTTCCGTGCACTTTTTCAAAACTTGTCAGCTCAAATGCCCATCAACATCTTTTAGTCATCTGTAAGTCAGTATTCATCTAAAATGTGCTTCAAATCAAAAGAATTTCAAATTTGCACTCCAAGTTTCTATGCCTAGATTTATGATTTCCTACACATATTAGATGAAAGGAAGGCCTTTTTTACTGTGGGAGTGCTGGAACACTGGAACAGGTTGCCCAGAGAAGTTGTGGGTGTCCCATCCCTGAAAGTGTTCAAGGTCAGCTTGGACGGGGCTTGGAGCAGCAACAAAGGAGAAGCTTGATGGTAGAGAAACAAAGTTGGACTATAGAAGAAACTGGGATTGAAGTATAGGAGCAAGTTTTCTCTCAGCTCTTGGGGTAAATTCAAAGTTGTACAAAATGACATTTATCTGTGATTTTCACTACTGTAACAGAAAGGTTCATGAAAACTGTACAGAAGATAGCAAATTTTAAAAGAGATAAGAATTACAGCATAAAATCCATGGGACGGGTTACAACATGAGACACTCTCTAAGAGAAAATCTCTGTGTTTCAGCACTTCATCATGGTAAGATTTCATGAAGTGCCAAAGAAGGCGGCAAAATATCATTCGGGACATTATTTACTGGAGTTCAGCCTGGCCATTAGTAGGAACTGGGTTTGACCACATCATGTAGATATACCACACACACTTTCCCTTCACTGAAAAATGACTGTTTACAACCAAGAAGCAATTGACGATCAAAATTGATTGAAAGCATCTTAAACATGTCAAGTATTTCATTGTAGATGATCTGTGATCCAAATGCTTCTTCCACCTTCGAGAGGGACAGAACAATTCTTCCATATCATGATGGTTTCAAATTGTATCAACCAATGTTTTCTGCTGAAAAGATAGCATCTATTTTTTTCTATTTTTGGAAGAAAATATTCCTAGACATACAACAGGTGAGAACTAAGTAATTTTAAAGAAGCAAATGACATGAAAATATTCTGTAAATAGAATGAAATGAAAAGCTGTGTTTTAAATAGGAGCTAAATATGAAACAGAATTTCTGTACCAGGCATTTGAATTACTGCACCAGCTCTTTTGCCCATCAAGAGAGGCATTGAGCATTTCAGTCTTTTCCAAGGTGTTCATGATCTGCTATGCAGATCTCTGTGTGTGCCTAGGTGTGTGTGGAAGGGGGGGCATGTGAAGGGGAGTGTGTCTGTTTGCTTTACAATTGTTGTGGCAGATTCATGCCTCAGCTCCACATTTTGTTTTAGAAAGGTCACACAGAGTGGATATGAAGTTTACTATCAACAAGAGATCAATTCCCAAATCATCCATTTGACTCTACCTTATAAATCATGTGCTTTGTTGCATATTTTATCAAATCTACTTTCAAGCCAGATGGAGGCAGGAGGATGTGGGAATCCCTCCACCATCTTGCAACTTTTATGCAAGTAGGTTTTCAAGAAAATCATCATTTCTCTTTGAAATATGTCTGGAACAGGCATGATGGTAGTGTCAACCTGTTGGAGTTTTTGTTGCTGGAAGAAGTTGTACAAAAGGATTGGTTTTTACATTGACCGGTTACTGAATCAAGCGCAGGAATACATTGGAAATTCAACTGGGGCCTCCTTTTCCCAGCAGACCACTTCTAGAACGAGCTTGTACAATGAAGCTGACGCTTCTGCTCTCTTTTTGTTTCTTTCCTATTTTTCTTGGCTTCTTTGCCACTCTCTAGACAATTTGTGAACTCTTTTCCCAACTCAGATGGTTTCAATAGTCTGATTGTGATCACACATTTTTACAAGGAATTCTTAAAATCTTTCCTCCAGTTAAGAAAGTCAAGGACTTAGGTCTTTTTCTTCCCTTATAATATTGCAATGAAATTGATAAATAAAGACCAACTCTTTCTTTTTGTTTTTAACCCAAGTAGATAATTCCCATCCATTCATCCATTTGGTGGACCAATAGTTGCCATGCTGATGGAAGTTGTCACTTCTTAACAATAGACATTCTGTGACTATGTTGACAGCACTTTGGGTGAAGATCCTAACTGGTCTTGGATACACATAGGGAGAAATTTGCTCAGCCAGTGTCAGTCTTAAGCATGCGTATCAGAAGATCTTTCTAGAGCTGGGAATTTTCCCATGAAAGGGATTCAGTTAGGGAAGAGACACTCGTCCCAGAGTTTTACATTCTTCTTGAACACTGCTTAAGGAACTTAGATGCCGTGTCCATTTGGATCTCTGTCTTCACAGAACTTTGTCATGCAAGTGCTTGAAATGCATCTTGAAGAGAATTCACTAGCACAGAATGAATGAGAGTGGAAGGGGTTGGTGGGGCTAACCAGGCCCAATCCCCCTGCCTAAACCAGGATACCTAGAGCCTCTTGCCCAGGATTCTATCTGGGTGTACTTTTAATGTCTTCAAAGATCCAGGCTCCACAATCTTTCTGGGCAGTCTGTGCCGTGGTTCAGTCACCCTCACAGTAAAGAATCATTTGCTGATGGTCAATGGCAATCTCCTGTATTTCAGAGAGTGCCCACTGCCTCTTGTTTTTTTCACTCAGCATCACTGAAAAGACACTGGTTCCCTCCCCTTTGCACTATTGCTTCCATATGGATGCGTGCTGCCATGTAGAGATATGTCAAAAACCTCCCTGAAGCCCAGGCAGATAATATTCCCTTCATCTACCAGTCAAGTTGATTCATCAGAGGAGTTTAAAGTGATGTTCAGCATGAAATTCCCCTGAAAAATCATGCTAATTACATTATTTTGTCGTCTTGCATGTGCCTGGCAAGGTTTTCCAGGAAGAGCTGCTTCATCAACTTCCTGGGGATAAAAAGGAGGCTGGCTGGTTTGTACTATTCCGAGTCCTCCTAATTGCCTTTTTTAGAGATGGGTGTCATTTGCTCTCATCCACTCTTTAGCCTCTCTTGTCGTCTACATCTTAGCAAAAAGCTTTTCCACTACATGTTCATGTGATTGGAAACGTCAGGAAAGTGTAAGGTACTGTTTTCTATCACTTGGCAAGCTGCGCACACAATCCCAGTGTTGTACAGCTTCCTTCTTCACCTTTGCGATGCTGCCGCTCTCTCCGGCTCCCGGAGCCGAAGAAGCGGCTTCTTCGCGCAAAGACGATTGTACCGCTCACAGTGCTCTCTTAGCGCCGCTTCTGCCGAAAGAAGCCCGGGAGCGGCTCTTAGCTCCGGAGAGCATCGTACCTTCCAATTCAATTTTTTCGGCTCCACAAACCAAATGGTATACTTGCAGCAGTAGGGCGGGACGTTGAATCGGACTTTCTCCTTTTAGAGAGAAGCTAATGAAAAAGTTTCACCGGAATCAGAGCAGGCTGTAAAACAAGAAAAGTGTCATGGAAATAAGCCAGCCTTATCCTCTTAGCCTTGCTTGTTGTGATTGGCCAAGAAAGAAATGTGCCAACTCGGTGTTCCTGGGTATCATATCAGTAACAGGTACTTCAGCTGCTGTTCTTCTCTCCTGAAGTTAAGAACAGAATCCAAGGAATTGTGATTCCATGGTCTCAATTCACTCAATATGGTGCCGAAAAGGGAGTGGAAGGGGCACGGGTCAATTAACTTGAATGGCCTATGTAAATCAGCGGCCACTGTTTTTCTGAAGGCTTCAACAGGTTAGTTGCCTATGTTCTTCTTGGAATTGTTTTAATCTTTGGTCATGTTTTTCTTGGGATTCTTTTACCCTTTTCCCCTTAGTTCAGCCTTTGCTCTCAAGGCTTTGCTGACATTTCCAGTATCTCGGTAGCCTGGAAAAGTGTTGTCTTGATTGATCACATCATTATTCCCTTCCAAGGGTTGTTTTCCTCAAGTCTCAGTTTGGCTGGTTTTCTGCTAGTTGATTGTCAGAGGGCAGCAGGTGTTTTGTAAGAGCAAGTACACAATGCCATAGCTTGCTTTTCTTTGGATTTGGCCTGTCTAGAAAATGGAATGACTGAACATCTCTGGGAGGCTTTTCTCTCCCCATTAGGTTTCACTGGAAGGAGGGCAGATGCAAATCGTCTACCTAAAGTCTTGGCACGGAAGAAAGTAGTGGTTTGCTGCTGCATAGAGCTAGAAGCTTACAAAAGGAAGGCCTTGGGCTGAGGCCCATTACTTTGGCTAAGTAGAAAAGGACTGTGGCAAGGTGAGGCAGCTGACTTCGAGGTAGATCAACAAGTTCTAGAAGCGTCGTGTGTTCACAGCGTGGTGCATGGTGGTTGGCTGAATTGTGTTTGTTATGGCTTAAAGCTATGGAAATGAGAAAGGCCTGAGTGTTTCAAAAGCCTGGTTTTTGCAAGAAAGCAGCTCTCCTTTGCATCTGCCTGGGGACTCGGCATCACCACGGACCCTCACTGCCACTTTGCCAAGGAGATGATCAGTAGGAATGTTGCAGAGCTGCTGTGTGCATCTGAATGGAATGGCAGAGAACGAAGCGCTGGACGTTTCTGGCTTTAGTACAATGCTGCTGCATTGGTGCCAGTTTAGTTGGTTTTTCCATCAGTGGCCTTTCTGTCTAGAAGTACACTGCCCAGAGTATTGGATGCCTTTTCCTTCCTGTTGTTTTCATACCTTCCTTCAGTTGAAAGGATGATACAACCTTGACATTTTGAAGATCCCTGTTAGGAAGCACTATGCCAGAGGAGTCATCGCTCCCTTTTCTTCTGCCTCCTTTGTCATTTTCAGAGACTCATTTCAAATTTCTGCTCATGTCAAGAAGAATACTGAGACTACTTAGCAGGGCTGACGCTCTCAGCTGCTTTCCTCTTTCCTACTGCTTCATACTGGATGTGACTTCAAGGCCTCGTTTTGTCATCTGCATTTTGCCGTCATCCAAAGCTAAGTATTCCAGGCCTGTGAACACAAAAAGAACTCTTAGTCTTTTGCAAGAACTACCCCTAGGAGGATTTGTGTTCACTTTGATCTCTTCAGTGTTTCAGAAAAAAGGAGATTGTACTCTCTTCTTGTGTACTCTCTTCTTGTGCTCTCATTTCCCTCTCTCTGCCTTGCATGCCCCAGTTAATCTACTGGTGTGACTCATTTGGCATCATCTCACGGTGCAAATTCTGCATAGTTTCAAGTCCTTACAAATGCCAGTTGCCAAGGAGCCTATCTAAGCATTCAAGGGGCAAAGAATTGTAGGGCTGGCAAGTTCAGGTGCTGAAACTGTAAGTCATGCCATATCAAAGTGACAGAGCAAATCAATTGATCTAGGACTTTCAGCTGGACACCTCTGAGAATAGCTGCTTGTCAGCAATGACACAGCCATCTTCCTAGCTGGATTCCAGAGAGAGGAAAGGGACACCTTCAATGGTTAATATGTTTGGCATGAGAAAACAGCAAGAAATGTACCGCAAAATACTTGAGTCAGATCAAGTGCGTTTCTCTAGTGAGAATTTTGCACTTGTTCTTTCTTGTCTGTGCCTTTACTTTTCACAGAAGACAGGGGAGCATTTCATTAGTACTGTTCTTTTGTTTTCTTTTGTTGGCCTCCCTCTTTCCACCTGCAATTAACAAATTTGCCTTTCTTTACTGGCTTCTCTTTCTTTACTTCTACAAGTTGACATGAGGTCATCCAACCTTATCATCAATGTTCTCAGACAGTGGAGAGAAGTAGAAGGTACAGCTAAATGGATAAAAGAAACCCACAAAAACAGACAGGTTTTTACAGTCTTCTGTGAGAACATTAGGACACAAGATGTCTTTGAACTGAGTAATGCTCTATTGACTTAACTTTTAGTCCACTGGTTACTATTATTACACGTGTTTGGCCTTTAGTACAGAGCCTTGGAACTAATCCAGGCCAATATTTGGCTAATTTTGTTTTATTTCTAGTGAGGACTTTGTTTCTTAAGGAATAGTCCAGAGAAAGAACGTCCACGGTACAGTTACAGGTCATAAATTCTGGTACAGTTTGTGCTGGTAATAGGTCTAGGAAAGAAAGGTTTGACATCTTTTTTGACTTTCAAATGGAACCATGATTTGAAAAACCTAAGAGTTGCAGCTCCCCCCCCCACCCCACACCCCAAGTACTTCTCTTTGCAATATTACTCAGGGATTACACATCAAAGCCCACCCTGTAAAATACGTTGCAGATACTTTGCAAGAAGTGCAGCTTAGCAGCTAGAGATGATAACGTGGCTTAAATAACATGGTCTAAATATGTCTGTCTACGCAGACATACTCAACAAAGGTTACGATGGCTTAGCTCCTGTGCTCAAGTGAACGTGCATTTTAGAACTTCCCAAGAAGGTGAATTCAACCTCCTTCATTGCTCTCTGCTGGAGTCCCAAGAGAATTTCAGTCTGCTTTTTGTCATTTACAGCTGTCACTGCTTAGCTCTTGAACATGAGACTCCCTCATGACTGATGAAAGTTGTCTAGTTAAGAGTGGCTGAAAGACATGGTCTTGCTCTAGAAGGAGATGAGAAGGTTTCTGCAGTCTTTGTCATCTCTACTGCTTGTGATTTCTAGACAAAACCAGTGGGAAGTTTTCTGAAGGCAGTCCAGAAGCTGGCAATATGGACAGCTTACAGCCCAACACTTGCTGCAGTGCAACCATGGTGACACCAGAAAGGACTTCAAAAATTTAAAAGGGCAAACAAAGCAGTTGGAAGGAAAAGAACATGAACCATTATTCCATTTTTCTCATCTATCTTTCTTTAAATCATCATTTTCGTGCAGTTTGGCGGCTTGCGTTGGTATCCCACCAAAGGAATCTGAGACAGAGTAAGCTTTTGAATGGAGTAGAAGTGAGAAACGCAGGCCAAGTTGCCTTTTTTGCCATCAAATACCAGTTAGGCTTGAACTACCCTCTGCTTAAGGTGCTTAGCTTACACTAAGAATTGAGGAGCACATTTTGATGGGAGCAAATTTTACTGTCACGATGACTGAGTAAATTTTGCTGTCCCTCAGAATTTTACTGTCGTCTGAATAGCAATGTTTGTGTCCAAATAGTATTTTGTCTCCTGTATCTGCAGCAGGTAAGCCTTTTGCTGTCAGCAGTGTTGCTTAACCTTTCATGTCATATCCCTCTTCACATCCATCTTCTGCTTAAGGCTTATTAATCTACTTTAGAATTGGCAGGTGGAATAAGACTACTTTTCCTTTTTGAAAGCTCATGTCATTTGACCTACTTACAGCAAATAATTCATTAATTGCAAGTCCCCAGCTAGCATCTTTTCGGCATATTCTAACCTTCTAAAGAAGTAACAAAAGCACTCTCCAATACTTGACTTTCATATCACAGTGGGAACGCTGGTCCTGTTTGCAAGAAACAATCATGGGTATGGTAAAACAAAAGGAGGGCTTAGAGTTTTCTCTGTTAACCTATAGTGAGCTTGGATTTTGCAATATGCATGAAGTTAATTAACACTGTTATATAAAGTGGCTGATTTAATCAATAAATTGGAGTCAATGCTGATAAACAACAAGGTGGGTTGGCTTCCCTTCGCTTTCAACACAGTGCCAATTCGGGCTGGTTTGATAGGACTAAGTGGCTGCTGCAATCTGCCATCCAGAAGCGGGGCAGGTGAGTTTTGTTTGCAAGGGAAAAGGACCATGGTTTGTGTTTGGGGGCCTGTGACTGAGAGTGCCGGCTGACTCCTGAAATTCTTTGATATGCAGGATGATTCCCAGACGCAAGGTGGAAACGCTGCCAAGTCGGGCTGGATTGAAATTACCCAGGGACTCCTGCAATCTGCCATCGAGAAGCAGGGCAGGTGAGTGTTGTTTGCCAGGGAAAAGGGCCGTGGATTGTGTTTGGGGGCCTGTGGCTGGGAGTGGCCGGCTGGCTCCTGAAAATCCACGATCCGCAGGATGTTTCTCAGACCCAAGGTAGCAACATTGCCAAGTCGGGCTGGTTTGATATTACCAAGTGGCTCCTGCAATCTGCCATGATCACATGAAGAAATACTTTCTGGCGTCCGTACTGGGCCATGTGCTCTTTCTTCTCTCAACTTCTCCATCACCTCTCATCTGTTTCACATGCGCTATCTTCAAGGTCCACAGGCTACTTTTCACAGCATCTTCAGGCCTGATGCAGTAAGAATGATGAATAGAACAGAGTTGGGTCTATTTTCCAGTTTGGATAAAATGCTTTCTGCACACAAATCCAAGGAGAAGGTGCTGCCCCCATGGCCAGAAAAACTTTCACTCCTGCTAGTGTTCTACGTCAACCACAACTTAGTCTGAAAGAAAAGCTTTTTCTCTGAGAGCATCTGAGAGGTTTGCATGAAGCACTGATATCTGACATATGCAATTTTGAATAGGAGAGGAAAAAGAAAATGGCAAGAAGTTTTTAATTTTAGTGGTTTCAATTTTAATTTCCGTGCACTTTTTCAAAACTTGTCAGCTCAAATGCCCATCAACATCTTTTAGTCATCTGTAAGTCAGTATTCATCTAAAATGTGCTTCAAATCAAAAGAATTTCAAATTTGCACTCCAAGTTTCTATGCCTAGATTTATGATTTCCTACACATATTAGATGAAAGGAAGGCCTTTTTTACTGTGGGAGTGCTGGAACACTGGAACAGGTTGCCCAGAGAAGTTGTGGGTGTCCCATCCCTGAAAGTGTTCAAGGTCAGCTTGGACGGGGCTTGGAGCAGCAACAAAGGAGAAGCTTGATGGTAGAGAAACAAAGTTGGACTATAGAAGAAACTGGGATTGAAGTATAGGAGCAAGTTTTCTCTCAGCTCTTGGGGTAAATTCAAAGTTGTACAAAATGACATTTATCTGTGATTTTCACTACTGTAACAGAAAGGTTCATGAAAACTGTACAGAAGATAGCAAATTTTAAAAGAGATAAGAATTACAGCATAAAATCCATGGGACGGGTTACAACATGAGACACTCTCTAAGAGAAAATCTCTGTGTTTCAGCACTTCATCATGGTAAGATTTCATGAAGTGCCAAAGAAGGCGGCAAAATATCATTCGGGACATTATTTACTGGAGTTCAGCCTGGCCATTAGTAGGAACTGGGTTTGACCACATCATGTAGATATACCACACACACTTTCCCTTCACTGAAAAATGACTGTTTACAACCAAGAAGCAATTGACGATCAAAATTGATTGAAAGCATCTTAAACATGTCAAGTATTTCATTGTAGATGATCTGTGATCCAAATGCTTCTTCCACCTTCGAGAGGGACAGAACAATTCTTCCATATCATGATGGTTTCAAATTGTATCAACCAATGTTTTCTGCTGAAAAGATAGCATCTATTTTTTTCTATTTTTGGAAGAAAATATTCCTAGACATACAACAGGTGAGAACTAAGTAATTTTAAAGAAGCAAATGACATGAAAATATTCTGTAAATAGAATGAAATGAAAAGCTGTGTTTTAAATAGGAGCTAAATATGAAACAGAATTTCTGTACCAGGCATTTGAATTACTGCACCAGCTCTTTTGCCCATCAAGAGAGGCATTGAGCATTTCAGTCTTTTCCAAGGTGTTCATGATCTGCTATGCTGATCTCTGTGTGTGCCTAGGTGTGTGTGGAAGGGGGGGCATGTGAAGGGGAGTGTGTCTGTTTGCTTTACAATTGTTGTGGCAGATTCATGCCTCAGCTCCACATTTTGTTTTAGAAAGGTCACACAGAGTGGATATGAAGTTTACTATCAACAAGAGATCAATTCCCAAATCATCCATTTGACTCTACCTTATAAATCATGTGCTTTGTTGCATATTTTATCAAATCTACTTTCAAGCCAGATGGAGGCAGGAGGATGTGGGAATCCCTCCACCATCTTGCAACTTTTAAGCAAGTAGGTTTTCAAGAAAATCATCATTTCTCTTTGAAATATGTCTGGAACAGGCATGATGGTAGTGTCAACCTGTTGGAGTTTTTGTTGCTGGAAGAAGTTGTACAAAAGGATTGGTTTTTACATTGACCGGTTACTGAATCAAGCGCAGGAATACATTGGAAATTCAACTGGGGCCTCCTTTTCCCAGCAGACCACTTCTAGAACGAGCTTGTACAATGAAGCTGACGCTTCTGCTCTCTTTTTGTTTCTTTCCTATTTTTCTTGGCTTCTTTGCCACTCTCTAGACAATTTGTGAACTCTTTTCCCAACTCAGATGGTTTCAATAGTCTGATTGTGATCACACATTTTTACAAGGAATTCTTAAAATCTTTCCTCCAGTTAAGAAAGTCAAGGACTTAGGTCTTTTTCTTCCCTTATAATATTGCAATGAAATTGATAAATAAAGACCAACTCTTTCTTTTTGTTTTTAACCCAAGTAGATAATTCCCATCCATTCATCCATTTGGTGGACCAATAGTTGCCATGCTGATGGAAGTTGTCACTTCTTAACAATAGACATTCTGTGACTATGTTGACAGCACTTTGGGTGAAGATCCTAACTGGTCTTGGATACACATAGGGAGAAATTTGCTCAGCCAGTGTCAGTCTTAAGCATGCGTATCAGAAGATCTTTCTAGAGCTGGGAATTTTCCCATGAAAGGGATTCAGTTAGGGAAGAGACACTCGTCCCAGAGTTTTACATTCTTCTTGAACACTGCTTAAGGAACTTAGATGCCGTGTCCATTTGGATCTCTGTCTTCACAGAACTTTGTCATGCAAGTGCTTGAAATGCATCTTGAAGAGAATTCACTAGCACAGAATGAATGAGAGTGGAAGGGGTTGGTGGGGCTAACCAGGCCCAATCCCCCTGCCTAAACCAGGATACCTAGAGCCTCTTGCCCAGGATTCTATCTGGGTGTACTTTTAATGTCTTCAAAGATCCAGGCTCCACAATCTTTCTGGGCAGTCTGTGCCGTGGTTCAGTCACCCTCACAGTAAAGAATCATTTGCTGATGGTCAATGGCAATCTCCTGTATTTCAGAGAGTGCCCACTGCCTCTTGTTTTTTTCACTCAGCATCACTGAAAAGACACTGGTTCCCTCCCCTTTGCACTATTGCTTCCATATGGATGCGTGCTGCCATGTAGAGATATGTCAAAAACCTCCCTGAAGCCCAGGCAGATAATATTCCCTTCATCTACCAGTCAAGTTGATTCATCAGAGGAGTTTAAAGTGATGTTCAGCATGAAATTCCCCTGAAAAATCATGCTAATTACATTATTTTGTCGTCTTGCATGTGCCTGGCAAGGTTTTCCAGGAAGAGCTGCTTCATCAACTTCCTGGGGATAAAAAGGAGGCTGGCTGGTTTGTACTATTCCGAGTCCTCCTAATTGCCTTTTTTAGAGATGGGTGTCATTTGCTCTCATCCACTCTTTAGCCTCTCTTGTCGTCTACATCTTAGCAAAAAGCTTTTCCACTACATGTTCATGTGATTGGAAACGTCAGGAAAGTGTAAGGTACTGTTTTCTATCACTTGGCAAGCTGCGCACACAATCCCAGTGTTGTACAGCTTCCTTCTTCACCTTTCCGATGCTGCCGCTCTCTCCGGCTCCCGGAGCCGAAGAAGCGGCTTCTTCGCGCAAAGACGATTGTACCGCTCACAGTGCTCTCTTAGCGCCGCTTCTGCCGAAAGAAGCCCGGGAGCGGCTCTTAGCTCCGGAGAGCATCGTACCTTCCAATTCAATTTTTTCGGCTCCACAAACCAAATGGTATACTTGCAGCAGTAGGGCGGGACGTTGAATCGGACTTTCTCCTTTTAGAGAGAAGCTAATGAAAAAGTTTCACCGGAATCAGAGCAGGCTGTAAAACAAGAAAAGTGTCATGGAAATAAGCCAGCCTTATCCTCTTAGCCTTGCTTGTTGTGATTGGCCAAGAAAGAAATGTGTCAACTCGGTGTTCCTGGGTATCATATCAGTAACAGGTACTTCAGCTGCTGTTCTTCTCTCCTGAAGTTAAGAACAGAATCCAAGGAATTGTGATTCCATGGTCTCAATTCACTCAATATGGTGCCGAAAAGGGAGTGGAAGGGGCACGGGTCAATTAACTTGAATGGCCTATGTAAATCAGCGGCCACTGTTTTTCTGAAGGCTTCAACAGGTTAGTTGCCTATGTTCTTCTTGGAATTGTTTTAATCTTTGGTCATGTTTTTCTTGGGATTCTTTTACCCTTTTCCCCTTAGTTCAGCCTTTGCTCTCAAGGCTTTGCTGACATTTCCAGTATCTCGGTAGCCTGGAAAAGTGTTGTCTTGATTGATCACATCATTATTCCCTTCCAAGGGTTGTTTTCCTCAAGTCTCAGTTTGGCTGGTTTTCTGCTAGTTGATTGTCAGAGGGCAGCAGGTGTTTTGTAAGAGCAAGTACACAATGCCATAGCTTGCTTTTCTTTGGATTTGGCCTGTCTAGAAAATGGAATGACTGAACATCTCTGGGAGGCTTTTCTCTCCCCATTAGGTTTCACTGGAAGGAGGGCAGATGCAAATCGTCTACCTAAAGTCTTGGCACGGAAGAAAGTAGTGGTTTGCTGCTGCATAGAGCTAGAAGCTTACAAAAGGAAGGCCTTGGGCTGAGGCCCATTACTTTGGCTAAGTAGAAAAGGACTGTGGCAAGGTGAGGCAGCTGACTTCGAGGTAGATCAACAAGTTCTAGAAGCGTCGTGTGTTCACAGCGTGGTGCATGGTGGTTGGCTGAATTGTGTTTGTTATGGCTTAAAGCTATGGAAATGAGAAAGGCCTGAGTGTTTCAAAAGCCTGGTTTTTGCAAGAAAGCAGCTCTCCTTTGCATCTGCCTGGGGACTCGGCATCACCACGGACCCTCACTGCCACTTTGCCAAGGAGATGATCAGTAGGAATGTTGCAGAGCTGCTGTGTGCATCTGAATGGAATGGCAGAGAACGAAGCGCTGGACGTTTCTGGCTTTAGTACAATGCTGCTGCATTGGTGCCAGTTTAGTTGGTTTTTCCATCAGTGGCCTTTCTGTCTAGAAGTACACTGCCCAGAGTATTGGATGCCTTTTCCTTCCTGTTGTTTTCATACCTTCCTTCAGTTGAAAGGATGATACAACCTTGACATTTTGAAGATCCCTGTTAGGAAGCACTATGCCAGAGGAGTCATCGCTCCCTTTTCTTCTGCCTCCTTTGTCATTTTCAGAGACTCATTTCAAATTTCTGCTCATGTCAAGAAGAATACTGAGACTACTTAGCAGGGCTGACGCTCTCAGCTGCTTTCCTCTTTCCTACTGCTTCATACTGGATGTGACTTCAAGGCCTCGTTTTGTCATCTGCATTTTGCCGTCATCCAAAGCTAAGTATTCCAGGCCTGTGAACACAAAAAGAACTCTTAGTCTTTTGCAAGAACTACCCCTAGGAGGATTTGTGTTCACTTTGATCTCTTCAGTGTTTCAGAAAAAAGGAGATTGTACTCTCTTCTTGTGTACTCTCTTCTTGTGCTCTCATTTCCCTCTCTCTGCCTTGCATGCCCCAGTTAATCTACTGGTGTGACTCATTTGGCATCATCTCACGGTGCAAATTCTGCATAGTTTCAAGTCCTTACAAATGCCAGTTGCCAAGGAGCCTATCTAAGCATTCAAGGGGCAAAGAATTGTAGGGCTGGCAAGTTCAGGTGCTGAAACTGTAAGTCATGCCATATCAAAGTGACAGAGCAAATCAATTGATCTAGGACTTTCAGCTGGACACCTCTGAGAATAGCTGCTTGTCAGCAATGACACAGCCATCTTCCTAGCTGGATTCCAGAGAGAGGAAAGGGACACCTTCAATGGTTAATATGTTTGGCATGAGAAAACAGCAAGAAATGTACCGCAAAATACTTGAGTCAGATCAAGTGCGTTTCTCTAGTGAGAATTTTGCACTTGTTCTTTCTTGTCTGTGCCTTTACTTTTCACAGAAGACAGGGGAGCATTTCATTAGTACTGTTCTTTTGTTTTCTTTTGTTGGCCTCCCTCTTTCCACCTGCAATTAACAAATTTGCCTTTCTTTACTGGCTTCTCTTTCTTTACTTCTACAAGTTGACATGAGGTCATCCAACCTTATCATCAATGTTCTCAGACAGTGGAGAGAAGTAGAAGGTACAGCTAAATGGATAAAAGAAACCCACAAAAACAGACAGGTTTTTACAGTCTTCTGTGAGAACATTAGGACACAAGATGTCTTTGAACTGAGTCATGCTCTATTGACTTAACTTTTAGTCCACTGGTTACTATTATTACACGTGTTTGGCCTTTAGTACAGAGCCTTGGAACTAATCCAGGCCAATACTTGGCTAATTTTGTTTTATTTCTAGTGAGGACTTTGTTTCTTAAGGAATAGTCCAGAGAAAGAGCGTCCACGGTACAGTTACAGGTCATAAATTCTGGTACAGTTTGTGCTGGTAATAGGTCTAGGAAAGAAAGGTTTGACATCTTTTTTGACTTTCAAATGGAACCATGATTTGAAAAACCTAAGAGTTGCGGCTCCCCCCCCACCCCACACCCCAAGTACTTCTCTTTGCAATATTACTCAGGGATTACACATCAAAGCCCACCCTGTAAAATACGTTGCAGATACTTTGCAAGAAGTGCAGCTTAGCAGCTAGAGATGATAACGTGGCTTAAATAACATGGTCTAAATATGTCTGTCTACGCAGACATACTCAACAAAGGTTACGATGGCTTAGCTCCTGTGCTCAAGTGAACGTGCATTTTAGAACTTCCCAAGAAGGTGAATTCAACCTCCTTCATTGCTCTCTGCTGGAGTCCCAAGAGAATTTCAGTCTGCTTTTTGTCATTTACAGCTGTCACTGCTTAGCTCTTGAACATGAGACTCCCTCATGACTGATGAAAGTTGTCTAGTTAAGAGTGGCTGAAAGACATGGTCTTGCTCTAGAAGGAGATGAGAAGGTTTCTGCAGTCTTTGTCATCTCTACTGCTTGTGATTTCTAGACAAAACCAGTGGGAAGTTTTCTGAAGGCAGTCCAGAAGCTGGCAATATGGACAGCTTACAGCCCAACACTTGCTGCAGTGCAACCATGGTGACACCAGAAAGGACTTCAAAAATTTAAAAGGGCAAACAAAGCAGTTGGAAGGAAAAGAACATGAACCATTATTCCATTTTTCTCATCTATCTTTCTTTAAATCATCATTTTCGTGCAGTTTGGCGGCTTACGTTGGTATCCCACCAAAGGAATCTGAGACAGAGTAAGCTTTTGAATGGAGTAGAAGTGAGAAACGCAGGCCAAGTTGCCTTTTTTGCCATCAAATACCAGTTAGGCTTGAACTACCCTCTGCTTAAGGTGCTTAGCTTACACTAAGAATTGATGAGCACATTTTGATGGGAGCAAATTTTACTGTCACGATGACTGAGTAAATTTTGCTGTCCCTCAGAATTTTACTGTCGTCTGAATAGCAATGTTTGTGTCCAAATAGTATTTTGTCTCCTGTATCTGCAGCAGGTAAGCCTTTTGCTGTCAGCAGTGTTGCTTAACCTTTCATGTCATATCCCTCTTCACATCCATCTTCTGCTTAAGGCTTATTAATCTACTTTAGAATTGGCAGGTGGAATAAGACTACTTTTCCTTTTTGAAAGCTCATGTCATTTGACCTACTTACAGCAAATAATTCATTAATTGCAAGTCCCCAGCTAGCATCTTTTCGGCATATTCTAACCTTCTAAAGAAGTAACAAAAGCACTCTCCAATACTTGACTTTCATATCACAGTGGGAACGCTGGTCCTGTTTGCAAGAAACAATCATGGGTATGGTAAAACAAAAGGAGGGCTTAGAGTTTTCTCTGTTAACCTATAGTGAGCTTGGATTTTGCAATATGCATGAAGTTAATTAACACTGTTATATAAAGTGGCTGATTTAATCAATAAATTGGAGTCAATGCTGATAAACAACAAGGTGGGTTGGCTTCCCTTCGCTTTCAACACAGTGCCAATTCGGGCTGGTTTGATAGGACTAAGTGGCTGCTGCAATCTGCCATCCAGAAGCGGGGCAGGTGAGTTTTGTTTGCAAGGGAAAAGGACCATGGTTTGTGTTTGGGGGCCTGTGACTGAGAGTGCCGGCTGACTCCTGAAATTCTTTGATATGCAGGATGATTCCCAGACGCAAGGTGGAAACGCTGCCAAGTCGGGCTGGATTGAAATTACCCAGGGACTCCTGCAATCTGCCATCGAGAAGCAGGGCAGGTGAGTGTTGTTTGCCAGGGAAAAGGGCCGTGGATTGTGTTTGGGGGCCTGTGGCTGGGAGTGGCCGGCTGGCTCCTGAAAATCCACGATCCGCAGGATGTTTCTCAGACCCAAGGTAGCAACATTGCCAAGTCGGGCTGGTTTGATAGTACCAAGTTGCTCCTGCAATCTGCCATGCAGAAGCAGGGCAGGTGACTTTTCTTTGCCAGGGAAAAGGGCCGAGGTTTGTGTTTGGGGGCCTGTGGCCAAGAGTGTCTTGCTGGCTCCTGAAAATCCATGATATGCAGGATGGTTCCCAGACCCAAGGTGGCACCAGTGCCAAGTCGGGCTGGTTTGATAGTACCAAGTGGCTCCTGCAATGTGCCATGCAGAAGCGGGGCAGGTGAGTTTTTTTGGCCAGGTAAGAGGGCCGAGGTCTGTGTTTAAGGGCCTGTGGCTGGGAGTGGCCGGCTGGCTCCTGAAAATCCACGATACGCAGGATGGTTCCCAGACCCAAGGTGGCACCAGTGCCAAGTCGGGCTGGTTTGATAGTACCAAGTGGCTCCTGCAATCTGCCATGATCACATGAAGAAATACTTTCTGGCGTCCGTACTGGGCCATGTGCTCTTTCTTCTCTCAACTTCTCCATCACCTCTCATCTGTTTCACATGCGCTATCTTCAAGGTCCACAGGCTACTTTTCACAGCATCTTCAGGCCTGATGCAGTAAGAATGATGAATAGAACAGAGTTGGGTCTATTTTCCAGTTTGGATAAAATGCTTTCTGCACACAAATCCAAGGAGAAGGTGCTGCCCCGATGCCCAGAAAAACTTTCACTCCTGCTAGTGTTCTACGTCAACCACAACTTAGTCTGAAAGAAAAGCTTTTTCTCTGAGAGCATCTGAGAGGTTTGCATGAAGCACTGATATCTGACATATGCAATTTTGAATAGGAGAGGAAAAAGAAAATGGCAAGAAGTTTTTAATTTTAGTGGTTTCAATTTTAATTTCCGTGCACTTTTTCAAAACTTGTCAGCTCAAATGCCCATCAACATCTTTTAGTCATCTGTAAGTCAGTATTCATCTAAAATGTGCTTCAAATCAAAAGAATTTCAAATTTGCACTCCAAGTTTCTATGCCTAGATTTATGATTTCCTACACATATTAGATGAAAGGAAGGCCTTTTTTACTGTGGGAGTGCTGGAACACTGGGACAGGTTGCCCAGAGAAGTTGTGGGTGTCCCATCCCTGAAAGTGTTCAAGGTCAGCTTGGACGGGGCTTGGAGCAGCAACAAAGGAGAAGCTTGATGGTAGAGAAACAAAGTTGGACTATAGAAGAAACTGGGATTGAAGTATAGGAGCAAGTTTTCTCTCAGCTCTTGGGGTAAATTCAAAGTTGTACAAAATGACATTTATCTGTGATTTTCACTACTGTAACAGAAAGGTTCATGAAAACTGTACAGAAGATAGCAAATTTTAAAAGAGATAAGAATTACAGCATAAAATCCATGGGACGGGTTACAACATGAGACACTCTCTAAGAGAAAATCTCTGTGTTTCAGCACTTCATCATGGTAAGATTTCATGAAGTGCCAAAGAAGGCGGCAAAATATCATTCGGGACATTATTTACTGGAGTTCAGCCTGGCCATTAGTAGGAACTGGGTTTGACCACATCATGTAGATATACCACACACACTTTCCCTTCACTGAAAAATGACTGTTTACAACCAAGAAGCAATTGACGATCAAAATTGATTGAAAGCATCTTAAACATGTCAAGTATTTCATTGTAGATGATCTGTGATCCAAATGCTTCTTCCACCTTCGAGAGGGACAGAACAATTCTTCCATATCATGATGGTTTCAAATTGTATCAACCAATGTTTTCTGCTGAAAAGATAGCATCTATTTTTTTCTATTTTTGGAAGAAAATATTCCTAGACATACAACAGGTGAGAACTAAGTAATTTTAAAGAAGCAAATGACATGAAAATATTCTGTAAATAGAATGAAATGAAAAGCTGTGTTTTAAATAGGAGCTAAATATGAAACAGAATTTCTGTACCAGGCATTTGAATTACTGCACCAGCTCTTTTGCCCATCAAGAGAGGCATTGAGCATTTCAGTCTTTTCCAAGGTGTTCATGATCTGCTATGCTGATCTCTGTGTGTGCCTAGGTGTGTGTGGAAGGGGGGGCATGTGAAGGGGAGTGTGTCTGTTTGCTTTACAGTTGTTGTGGCAGATTCATGCCTCAGCTCCACATTTTGTTTTAGAAAGGTCACACAGAGTGGATATGAAGTTTACTATCAACAAGAGATCAATTCCCAAATCATCCATTTGACTCTACCTTATAAATCATGTGCTTTGTTGCATATTTTATCAAATCTACTTTCAAGCCAGATGGAGGCAGGAGGATGTGGGAATCCCTCCACCATCTTGCAACTTTTATGCAAGTAGGTTTTCAAGAAAATCATCATTTCTCTTTGAAATATGTCTGGAACAGGCATGATGGTAGTGTCAACCTGTTGGAGTTTTTGTTGCTGGAAGAAGTTGTACAAAAGGATTGGTTTTTACATTGACCGGTTACTGAATCAAGCGCAGGAATACATTGGAAATTCAACTGGGGCCTCCTTTTCCCGGCAGACCACTTCTAGAACGAGCTTGACCAATGAAGCTGACGCTTCTGCTCTCTTTTTGTTTCTTTCCTATTTTTCTTGGCTTCTTTGCCACTCTCTAGACAATTTGTGAACTCTTTTCCCAACTCAAATGGTTTCAATAGTCTGATTGTGATCATACATTTTTACAAGGAATTCTTAAAATCTTTCCTCGAGTTAAGAAAGTCAAGGACTTAGGTCTTTTTCTTCCCTTATAATATTGCAATGAAATTGATAAATAAAGACCAACTCTTTCTTTTTGTTTTTAACCCAAGTAGATAATTCCCATCCATTCATCCATTTGGTGGACCAATAGTTGCCATGCTGATGGAAGTTGTCACTTCTTAACAATAGACATTCTGTGACTATGTTGACAGCACTTTGGGTGAAGATCCTAACTGGTCTTGGATACACATAGGGAGAAATTTGCTCAGCCAGTGTCAGTCTTAAGCATGCGTATCAGAAGATCTTTCTAGAGCTGGGAATTTTCCCATGAAAGGGATTCAGTTAGGGAAGAGACACTCGTCCCAGAGTTTTACATTCTTCTTGAACACTGCTTAAGGAACTTAGATGCCGTGTCCATTTGGATCTCTGTCTTCACAGAACTTTGTCATGCAAGTGCTTGAAATGCATCTTGAAGAGAATTCACTAGCACAGAATGAATGAGAGTGGAAGGGGTTGGTGGGGCTAACCAGGCCCAATCCCCCTGCCTAAACCAGGATACCTAGAGCCTCTTGCCCAGGATTCTATCTGGGTGTACTTTTAATGTCTTCAAAGATCCAGGCTCCACAATCTTTCTGGGCAGTCTGTGCCGTGGTTCAGTCACCCTCACAGTAAAGAATCATTTGCTGATGGTCAATGGCAATCTCCTGTATTTCAGAGAGTGCCCACTGCCTCTTGTTTTTTTCACTCAGCATCACTGAAAAGACACTGGTTCCCTCCCCTTTGCACTATTGCTTCCATATGGATGCGTGCTGCCATGTAGAGATATGTCAAAAACCTCCCTGAAGCCCAGGCAGATAATATTCCCTTCATCTACCAGTCAAGTTGATTCATCAGAGGAGTTTAAAGTGATGTTCACCATGAAATTCCCCTGAAAAATCATGCTAACTACATTATTTTGTCGTCTTGCATGTGCCTGGCAAGGTTTTCCAGGAAGAGCTGCTTCATCAACTTCCTGGGGATAAAAAGGAGGCTGGCTGGTTTGTACTATTCCGAGTCCTCCTAACTGCCTTTTTTAGAGATGGGTGTCATTTGCTCTCATCCAGTCTTTAGCCTCTCTTGTCGTCTACATCTTAGCAAAAAGCTTTTCCACTACATGTTCATGTGATTGGAAACGTCAGGAAAGTGTAAGGTACTGTTTTCTATCAGTTGGCAAGCTGCGCACACAATCCCAGTGTTGTACAGCTTCCTTCTTCACCTTTGCGATGCTGCCGCTCTCTCCGGCTCCCGGAGCCGAAGAAGCGGCTTCTTCGCGCAAAGACGATTGTACCGCTCACAGTGCTCTCTTAGCGCCGCTTCTGCCGAAAGAAGCCCGGGAGCGGCTCTTAGCTCCGGAGAGCATCGTACCTTCCAATTCAATTTTTTCGGCTCCACAAACCAAATGGTATACTTGCAGCAGTAGGGCGGGACGTTGAATCGGACTTTCTCCTTTTAGAGAGAAGCTAATGAAAAAGTTTCACCGGAATCAGAGCAGGCTGTAAAACAAGAAAAGTGTCATGGAAATAAGCCAGCCTTATCCTCTTAGCCTTGCTTGTTGTGATTGGCCAAGAAAGAAATGTGTCAACTCGGTGTTCCTGGGTATCCTATCAGTAACAGGTACTTCAGCTGCTGTTCTTCTCTCCTGAAGTTAAGAACAGAATCCAAGGAATTGTGATTCCATGGTCTCAATTCACTCAATATGGTGCCGAAAAGGGAGTGGAAGGGGCACGGGTCAATTAACTTGAATGGCCTATGTAAATCAGCGGCCACTGTTTTTCTGAAGGCTTCAACAGGTTAGTTGCCTATGTTCTTCTTGGAATTGTTTTAATCTTTGGTCATGTTTTTCTTGGGATTCTTTTACCCTTTTCCCCTTAGTTCAGCCTTTGCTCTCAAGGCTTTGCTGACATTTCCAGTATCTCGGTAGCCTGGAAAAGTGTTGTCTTGATTGATCACATCATTATTCCCTTCCAAGGGTTGTTTTCCTCAAGTCTCAGTTTGGCTGGTTTTCTGCTAGTTGATTGTCAGAGGGCAGCAGGTGTTTTGTAAGAGCAAGTACACAATGCCATAGCTTGCTTTTCTTTGGATTTGGCCTGTCTAGAAAATGGAATGACTGAACATCTCTGGGAGGCTTTTCTCTCCCCATTAGGTTTCACTGGAAGGAGGGCAGATGCAAATCGTCTACCTAAAGTCTTGGCACGGAAGAAAGTAGTGGTTTGCTGCTGCATAGAGCTAGAAGCTTACAAAAGGAAGGCCTTGGGCTGAGGCCCATTACTTTGGCTAAGTAGAAAAGGACTGTGGCAAGGTGAGGCAGCTGACTTCGAGGTAGATCAACAAGTTCTAGAAGCGTCGTGTGTTCACAGCGTGGTGCATGGTGGTTGGCTGAATTGTGTTTGTTATGGCTTAAAGCTATGGAAATGAGAAAGGCCTGAGTGTTTCAAAAGCCTGGTTTTTGCAAGAAAGCAGCTCTCCTTTGCATCTGCCTGGGGACTCGGCATCACCACGGACCCTCACTGCCACTTTGCCAAGGAGATGATCAGTAGGAATGTTGCAGAGCTGCTGTGTGCATCTGAATGGAATGGCAGAGAACGAAGCGCTGGACGTTTCTGGCTTTAGTACAATGCTGCTGCATTGGTGCCAGTTTAGTTGGTTTTTCCATCAGTGGCCTTTCTGTCTAGAAGTACACTGCCCAGAGTATTGGATGCCTTTTCCTTCCTGTTGTTTTCATACCTTCCTTCAGTTGAAAGGATGATACAACCTTGACATTTTGAAGATCCCTGTTAGGAAGCACTATGCCAGAGGAGTCATCGCTCCCTTTTCTTCTGCCTCCTTTGTCATTTTCAGAGACTCATTTCAAATTTCTGCTCATGTCAAGAAGAATACTGAGACTACTTAGCAGGGCTGACGCTCTCAGCTGCTTTCCTCTTTCCTACTGCTTCATACTGGATGTGACTTCAAGGCCTCGTTTTGTCATCTGCATTTTGCCGTCATCCAAAGCTAAGTATTCCAGGCCTGTGAACACAAAAAGAACTCTTAGTCTTTTGCAAGAACTACCCCTAGGAGGATTTGTGTTCACTTTGATCTCTTCAGTGTTTCAGAAAAAAGGAGATTGTACTCTCTTCTTGTGTACTCTCTTCTTGTGCTCTCATTTCCCTCTCTCTGCCTTGCATGCCCCAGTTAATCTACTGGTGTGACTCATTTGGCATCATCTCACGGTGCAAATTCTGCATAGTTTCAAGTCCTTACAAATGCCAGTTGCCAAGGAGCCTATCTAAGCATTCAAGGGGCAAAGAATTGTAGGGCTGGCAAGTTCAGGTGCTGAAACTGTAAGTCATGCCATATCAAAGTGACAGAGCAAATCAATTGATCTAGGACTTTCAGCTGGACACCTCTGAGAATAGCTGCTTGTCAGCAATGACACAGCCATCTTCCTAGCTGGATTCCAGAGAGAGGAAAGGGACACCTTCAATGGTTAATATGTTTGGCATGAGAAAACAGCAAGAAATGTACCGCAAAATACTTGAGTCAGATCAAGTGCGTTTCTCTAGTGAGAATTTTGCACTTGTTCTTTCTTGTCTGTGCCTTTACTTTTCACAGAAGACAGGGGAGCATTTCATTAGTACTGTTCTTTTGTTTTCTTTTGTTGGCCTCCCTCTTTCCACCTGCAATTAACAAATTTGCCTTTCTTTACTGGCTTCTCTTTCTTTACTTCTACAAGTTGACATGAGGTCATCCAACCTTATCATCAATGTTCTCAGACAGTGGAGAGAAGTAGAAGGTACAGCTAAATGGATAAAAGAAACCCACAAAAACAGACAGGTTTTTACAGTCTTCTGTGAGAACATTAGGACACAAGATGTCTTTGAACTGAGTCATGCTCTATTGACTTAACTTTTAGTCCACTGGTTACTATTATTACACGTGTTTGGCCTTTAGTACAGAGCCTTGGAACTAATCCAGGCCAATATTTGGCTAATTTTGTTTTATTTCTAGTGAGGACTTTGTTTCTTAAGGAATAGTCCAGAGAAAGAACGTCCACGGTACAGTTACAGGTCATAAATTCTGGTACAGTTTGTGCTGGTAATAGGTCTAGGAAAGAAAGGTTTGACATCTTTTTTGACTTTCAAATGGAACCATGATTTGAAAAACCTAAGAGTTGCAGCTCCCCCCCCACCCCACACCCCAAGTACTTCTCTTTGCAATATTACTCAGGGATTACACATCAAAGCCCACCCTGTAAAATACGTTGCAGATACTTTGCAAGAAGTGCAGCTTAGCAGCTAGAGATGATAACGTGGCTTAAATAACATGGTCTAAATATGTCTGTCTACGCAGACATACTCAACAAAGGTTACGATGGCTTAGCTCCTGTGCTCAAGTGAACGTGCATTTTAGAACTTCCCAAGAAGGTGAATTCAACCTCCTTCATTGCTCTCTGCTGGAGTCCCAAGAGAATTTCAGTCTGCTTTTTGTCATTTACAGCTGTCACTGCTTAGCTCTTGAACATGAGACTCCCTCATGACTGATGAAAGTTGTCTAGTTAAGAGTGGCTGAAAGACATGGTCTTGCTCTAGAAGGAGATGAGAAGGTTTCTGCAGTCTTTGTCATCTCTACTGCTTGTGATTTCTAGACAAAACCAGTGGGAAGTTTTCTGAAGGCAGTCCAGAAGCTGGCAATATGGACAGCTTACAGCCCAACACTTGCTGCAGTGCAACCATGGTGACACCAGAAAGGACTTCAAAAATTTAAAAGGGCAAACAAAGCAGTTGGAAGGAAAAGAACATGAACCATTATTCCATTTTTCTCATCTATCTTTCTTTAAATCATCATTTTCGTGCAGTTTGGCGGCTTGCGTTGGTATCCCACCAAAGGAATCTGAGACAGAGTAAGCTTTTGAATGGAGTAGAAGTGAGAAACGCAGGCCAAGTTGCCTTTTTTGCCATCAAATACCAGTTAGGCTTGAACTACCCTCTGCTTAAGGTGCTTAGCTTACACTAAGAATTGAGGAGCACATTTTGATGGGAGCAAATTTTACTGTCACGATGACTGAGTAAATTTTGCTGTCCCTCAGAATTTTACTGTCGTCTGAATAGCAATGTTTGTGTCCAAATAGTATTTTGTCTCCTGTATCTGCAGCAGGTAAGCCTTTTGCTGTCAGCAGTGTTGCTTAACCTTTCATGTCATATCCCTCTTCACATCCATCTTCTGCTTAAGGCTTATTAATCTACTTTAGAATTGGCAGGTGGAATAAGACTACTTTTCCTTTTTGAAAGCTCATGTCATTTGACCTACTTACAGCAAATAATTCATTAATTGCAAGTCCCCAGCTAGCATCTTTTCGGCATATTCTAACCTTCTAAAGAAGTAACAAAAGCACTCTCCAATACTTGACTTTCATATCACAGTGGGAACGCTGGTCCTGTTTGCAAGAAACAATCATGGGTATGGTAAAACAAAAGGAGGGCTTAGAGTTTTCTCTGTTAACCTATAGTGAGCTTGGATTTTGCAATATGCATGAAGTTAATTAACACTGTTATATAAAGTGGCTGATTTAATCAATAAATTGGAGTCAATGCTGATAAACAACAAGGTGGGTTGGCTTCCCTTCGCTTTCAACACAGTGCCAATTCGGGCTGGTTTGATAGGACTAAGTGGCTGCTGCAATCTGCCATCCAGAAGCGGGGCAGGTGAGTTTTGTTTGCAAGGGAAAAGGACCATGGTTTGTGTTTGGGGGCCTGTGACTGAGAGTGCCGGCTGACTCCTGAAATTCTTTGATATGCAGGATGATTCCCAGACGCAAGGTGGAAACGCTGCCAAGTCGGGCTGGATTGAAATTACCCAGGGACTCCTGCAATCTGCCATCGAGAAGCAGGGCAGGTGAGTGTTGTTTGCCAGGGAAAAGGGCCGTGGATTGTGTTTGGGGGCCTGTGGCTGGGAGTGGCCGGCTGGCTCCTGAAAATCCACGATCCGCAGGATGTTTCTCAGACCCAAGGTAGCAACATTGCCAAGTCGGGCTGGTTTGATATTACCAAGTGGCTCCTGCAATCTGCCATGATCACATGAAGAAATACTTTCTGGCGTCCGTACTGGGCCATGTGCTCTTTCTTCTCTCAACTTCTCCATCACCTCTCATCTGTTTCACATGCGCTATCTTCAAGGTCCACAGGCTACTTTTCACAGCATCTTCAGGCCTGATGCAGTAAGAATGATGAATAGAACAGAGTTGGGTCTATTTTCCAGTTTGGATAAAATGCTTTCTGCACACAAATCCAAGGAGAAGGTGCTGCCCCCATGGCCAGAAAAACTTTCACTCCTGCTAGTGTTCTACGTCAACCACAACTTAGTCTGAAAGAAAAGCTTTTTCTCTGAGAGCATCTGAGAGGTTTGCATGAAGCACTGATATCTGACATATGCAATTTTGAATAGGAGAGGAAAAAGAAAATGGCAAGAAGTTTTTAATTTTAGTGGTTTCAATTTTAATTTCCGTGCACTTTTTCAAAACTTGTCAGCTCAAATGCCCATCAACATCTTTTAGTCATCTGTAAGTCAGTATTCATCTAAAATGTGCTTCAAATCAAAAGAATTTCAAATTTGCACTCCAAGTTTCTATGCCTAGATTTATGATTTCCTACACATATTAGATGAAAGGAAGGCCTTTTTTACTGTGGGAGTGCTGGAACACTGGAACAGGTTGCCCAGAGAAGTTGTGGGTGTCCCATCCCTGAAAGTGTTCAAGGTCAGCTTGGACGGGGCTTGGAGCAGCAACAAAGGAGAAGCTTGATGGTAGAGAAACAAAGTTGGACTATAGAAGAAACTGGGATTGAAGTATAGGAGCAAGTTTTCTCTCAGCTCTTGGGGTAAATTCAAAGTTGTACAAAATGACATTTATCTGTGATTTTCACTACTGTAACAGAAAGGTTCATGAAAACTGTACAGAAGATAGCAAATTTTAAAAGAGATAAGAATTACAGCATAAAATCCATGGGACGGGTTACAACATGAGACACTCTCTAAGAGAAAATCTCTGTGTTTCAGCACTTCATCATGGTAAGATTTCATGAAGTGCCAAAGAAGGCGGCAAAATATCATTCGGGACATTATTTACTGGAGTTCAGCCTGGCCATTAGTAGGAACTGGGTTTGACCACATCATGTAGATATACCACACACACTTTCCCTTCACTGAAAAATGACTGTTTACAACCAAGAAGCAATTGACGATCAAAATTGATTGAAAGCATCTTAAACATGTCAAGTATTTCATTGTAGATGATCTGTGATCCAAATGCTTCTTCCACCTTCGAGAGGGACAGAACAATTCTTCCATATCATGATGGTTTCAAATTGTATCAACCAATGTTTTCTGCTGAAAAGATAGCATCTATTTTTTTCTATTTTTGGAAGAAAATATTCCTAGACATACAACAGGTGAGAACTAAGTAATTTTAAAGAAGCAAATGACATGAAAATATTCTGTAAATAGAATGAAATGAAAAGCTGTGTTTTAAATAGGAGCTAAATATGAAACAGAATTTCTGTACCAGGCATTTGAATTACTGCACCAGCTCTTTTGCCCATCAAGAGAGGCATTGAGCATTTCAGTCTTTTCCAAGGTGTTCATGATCTGCTATGCTGATCTCTGTGTGTGCCTAGGTGTGTGTGGAAGGGGGGGCATGTGAAGGGGAGTGTGTCTGTTTGCTTTACAATTGTTGTGGCAGATTCATGCCTCAGCTCCACATTTTGTTTTAGAAAGGTCACACAGAGTGGATATGAAGTTTACTATCAACAAGAGATCAATTCCCAAATCATCCATTTGACTCTACCTTATAAATCATGTGCTTTGTTGCATATTTTATCAAATCTACTTTCAAGCCAGATGGAGGCAGGAGGATGTGGGAATCCCTCCACCATCTTGCAACTTTTATGCAAGTAGGTTTTCAAGAAAATCATCATTTCTCTTTGAAATATGTCTGGAACAGGCATGATGGTAGTGTCAACCTGTTGGAGTTTTTGTTGCTGGAAGAAGTTGTACAAAAGGATTGGTTTTTACATTGACCGGTTACTGAATCAAGCGCAGGAATACATTGGAAATTCAACTGGGGCCTCCTTTTCCCAGCAGACCACTTCTAGAACGAGCTTGTACAATGAAGCTGACGCTTCTGCTCTCTTTTTGTTTCTTTCCTATTTTTCTTGGCTTCTTTGCCACTCTCTAGACAATTTGTGAACTCTTTTCCCAACTCAGATGGTTTCAATAGTCTGATTGTGATCACACATTTTTACAAGGAATTCTTAAAATCTTTCCTCGAGTTAAGAAAGTCAAGGACTTAGGTCTTTTTCTTCCCTTATAATATTGCAATGAAATTGATAAATAAAGACCAACTCTTTCTTTTTGTTTTTAACCCAAGTAGATAATTCCCATCCATTCATCCATTTGGTGGACCAATAGTTGCCATGCTGATGGAAGTTGTCACTTCTTAACAATAGACATTCTGTGACTATGTTGACAGCACTTTGGGTGAAGATCCTAACTGGTCTTGGATACACATAGGGAGAAATTTGCTCAGCCAGTGTCAGTCTTAAGCATGCGTATCAGAAGATCTTTCTAGAGCTGGGAATTTTCCCATGAAAGGGATTCAGTTAGGGAAGAGACACTCGTCCCAGAGTTTTACATTCTTCTTGAACACTGCTTAAGGAACTTAGATGCCGTGTCCATTTGGATCTCTGTCTTCACAGAACTTTGTCATGCAAGTGCTTGAAATGCATCTTGAAGAGAATTCACTAGCACAGAATGAATGAGAGTGGAAGGGGTTGGTGGGGCTAACCAGGCCCAATCCCCCTGCCTAAACCAGGATACCTAGAGCCTCTTGCCCAGGATTCTATCTGGGTGTACTTTTAATGTCTTCAAAGATCCAGGCTCCACAATCTTTCTGGGCAGTCTGTGCCGTGGTTCAGTCACCCTCACAGTAAAGAATCATTTGCTGATGGTCAATGGCAATCTCCTGTATTTCAGAGAGTGCCCACTGCCTCTTGTTTTTTTCACTCAGCATCACTGAAAAGACACTGGTTCCCTCCCCTTTGCACTATTGCTTCCATATGGATGCGTGCTGCCATGTAGAGATATGTCAAAAACCTCCCTGAAGCCCAGGCAGATAATATTCCCTTCATCTACCAGTCAAGTTGATTCATCAGAGGAGTTTAAAGTGATGTTCAGCATGAAATTCCCCTGAAAAATCATGCTAATTACATTATTTTGTCGTCTTGCATGTGCCTGGCAAGGTTTTCCAGGAAGAGCTGCTTCATCAACTTCCTGGGGATAAAAAGGAGGCTGGCTGGTTTGTACTATTCCGAGTCCTCCTAATTGCCTTTTTTAGAGATGGGTGTCATTTGCTCTCATCCAGTCTTTAGCCTCTCTTGTCGTCTACATCTTAGCAAAAAGCTTTTCCACTACATGTTCATGTGATTGGAAACGTCAGGAAAGTGTAAGGTACTGTTTTCTATCACTTGGCAAGCTGCGCACACAATCCCAGTGTTGTACAGCTTCCTTCTTCACCTTTCCGATGCTGCCGCTCTCTCCGGCTCCCGGAGCCGAAGAAGCGGCTTCTTCGCGCAAAGACGATTGTACCGCTCACAGTGCTCTCTTAGCGCCGCTTCTGCCGAAAGAAGCCCGGGAGCGGCTCTTAGCTCCGGAGAGCATCGTACCTTCCAATTCAATTTTTTCGGCTCCACAAACCAAATGGTATACTTGCAGCAGTAGGGCGGGACGTTGAATCGGACTTTCTCCTTTTAGAGAGAAGCTAATGAAAAAGTTTCACCGGAATCAGAGCAGGCTGTAAAACAAGAAAAGTGTCATGGAAATAAGCCAGCCTTATCCTCTTAGCCTTGCTTGTTGTGATTGGCCAAGAAAGAAATGTGTCAACTCGGTGTTCCTGGGTATCATATCAGTAACAGGTACTTCAGCTGCTGTTCTTCTCTCCTGAAGTTAAGAACAGAATCCAAGGAATTGTGATTCCATGGTCTCAATTCACTCAATATGGTGCCGAAAAGGGAGTGGAAGGGGCACGGGTCAATTAACTTGAATGGCCTATGTAAATCAGCGGCCACTGTTTTTCTGAAGGCTTCAACAGGTTAGTTGCCTATGTTCTTCTTGGAATTGTTTTAATCTTTGGTCATGTTTTTCTTGGGATTCTTTTACCCTTTTCCCCTTAGTTCAGCCTTTGCTCTCAAGGCTTTGCTGACATTTCCAGTATCTCGGTAGCCTGGAAAAGTGTTGTCTTGATTGATCACATCATTATTCCCTTCCAAGGGTTGTTTTCCTCAAGTCTCAGTTTGGCTGGTTTTCTGCTAGTTGATTGTCAGAGGGCAGCAGGTGTTTTGTAAGAGCAAGTACACAATGCCATAGCTTGCTTTTCTTTGGATTTGGCCTGTCTAGAAAATGGAATGACTGAACATCTCTGGGAGGCTTTTCTCTCCCCATTAGGTTTCACTGGAAGGAGGGCAGATGCAAATCGTCTACCTAAAGTCTTGGCACGGAAGAAAGTAGTGGTTTGCTGCTGCATAGAGCTAGAAGCTTACAAAAGGAAGGCCTTGGGCTGAGGCCCATTACTTTGGCTAAGTAGAAAAGGACTGTGGCAAGGTGAGGCAGCTGACTTCGAGGTAGATCAACAAGTTCTAGAAGCGTCGTGTGTTCACAGCGTGGTGCATGGTGGTTGGCTGAATTGTGTTTGTTATGGCTTAAAGCTATGGAAATGAGAAAGGCCTGAGTGTTTCAAAAGCCTGGTTTTTGCAAGAAAGCAGCTCTCCTTTGCATCTGCCTGGGGACTCGGCATCACCACGGACCCTCACTGCCACTTTGCCAAGGAGATGATCAGTAGGAATGTTGCAGAGCTGCTGTGTGCATCTGAATGGAATGGCAGAGAACGAAGCGCTGGACGTTTCTGGCTTTAGTACAATGCTGCTGCATTGGTGCCAGTTTAGTTGGTTTTTCCATCAGTGGCCTTTCTGTCTAGAAGTACACTGCCCAGAGTATTGGATGCCTTTTCCTTCCTGTTGTTTTCATACCTTCCTTCAGTTGAAAGGATGATACAACCTTGACATTTTGAAGATCCCTGTTAGGAAGCACTATGCCAGAGGAGTCATCGCTCCCTTTTCTTCTGCCTCCTTTGTCATTTTCAGAGACTCATTTCAAATTTCTGCTCATGTCAAGAAGAATACTGAGACTACTTAGCAGGGCTGACGCTCTCAGCTGCTTTCCTCTTTCCTACTGCTTCATACTGGATGTGACTTCAAGGCCTCGTTTTGTCATCTGCATTTTGCCGTCATCCAAAGCTAAGTATTCCAGGCCTGTGAACACAAAAAGAACTCTTAGTCTTTTGCAAGAACTACCCCTAGGAGGATTTGTGTTCACTTTGATCTCTTCAGTGTTTCAGAAAAAAGGAGATTGTACTCTCTTCTTGTGTACTCTCTTCTTGTGCTCTCATTTCCCTCTCTCTGCCTTGCATGCCCCAGTTAATCTACTGGTGTGACTCATTTGGCATCATCTCACGGTGCAAATTCTGCATAGTTTCAAGTCCTTACAAATGCCAGTTGCCAAGGAGCCTATCTAAGCATTCAAGGGGCAAAGAATTGTAGGGCTGGCAAGTTCAGGTGCTGAAACTGTAAGTCATGCCATATCAAAGTGACAGAGCAAATCAATTGATCTAGGACTTTCAGCTGGACACCTCTGAGAATAGCTGCTTGTCAGCAATGACACAGCCATCTTCCTAGCTGGATTCCAGAGAGAGGAAAGGGACACCTTCAATGGTTAATATGTTTGGCATGAGAAAACAGCAAGAAATGTACCGCAAAATACTTGAGTCAGATCAAGTGCGTTTCTCTAGTGAGAATTTTGCACTTGTTCTTTCTTGTCTGTGCCTTTACTTTTCACAGAAGACAGGGGAGCATTTCATTAGTACTGTTCTTTTGTTTTCTTTTGTTGGCCTCCCTCTTTCCACCTGCAATTAACAAATTTGCCTTTCTTTACTGGCTTCTCTTTCTTTACTTCTACAAGTTGACATGAGGTCATCCAACCTTATCATCAATGTTCTCAGACAGTGGAGAGAAGTAGAAGGTACAGCTAAATGGATAAAAGAAACCCACAAAAACAGACAGGTTTTTACAGTCTTCTGTGAGAACATTAGGACACAAGATGTCTTTGAACTGAGTCATGCTCTATTGACTTAACTTTTAGTCCACTGGTTACTATTATTACACGTGTTTGGCCTTTAGTACAGAGCCTTGGAACTAATCCAGGCCAATATTTGGCTAATTTTGTTTTATTTCTAGTGAGGACTTTGTTTCTTAAGGAATAGTCCAGAGAAAGAACGTCCACGGTACAGTTACAGGTCATAAATTCTGGTACAGTTTGTGCTGGTAATAGGTCTAGGAAAGAAAGGTTTGACATCTTTTTTGACTTTCAAATGGAACCATGATTTGAAAAACCTAAGAGTTGCAGCTCCCCCCCCACCCCACACCCCAAGTACTTCTCTTTGCAATATTACTCAGGGATTACACATCAAAGCCCACCCTGTAAAATACGTTGCAGATACTTTGCAAGAAGTGCAGCTTAGCAGCTAGAGATGATAACGTGGCTTAAATAACATGGTCTAAATATGTCTGTCTACGCAGACATACTCAACAAAGGTTACGATGGCTTAGCTCCTGTGCTCAAGTGAACGTGCATTTTAGAACTTCCCAAGAAGGTGAATTCAACCTCCTTCATTGCTCTCTGCTGGAGTCCCAAGAGAATTTCAGTCTGCTTTTTGTCATTTACAGCTGTCACTGCTTAGCTCTTGAACATGAGACTCCCTCATGACTGATGAAAGTTGTCTAGTTAAGAGTGGCTGAAAGACATGGTCTTGCTCTAGAAGGAGATGAGAAGGTTTCTGCAGTCTTTGTCATCTCTACTGCTTGTGATTTCTAGACAAAACCAGTGGGAAGTTTTCTGAAGGCAGTCCAGAAGCTGGCAATATGGACAGCTTACAGCCCAACACTTGCTGCAGTGCAACCATGGTGACACCAGAAAGGACTTCAAAAATTTAAAAGGGCAAACAAAGCAGTTGGAAGGAAAAGAACATGAACCATTATTCCATTTTTCTCATCTATCTTTCTTTAAATCATCATTTTCGTGCAGTTTGGCGGCTTGCGTTGGTATCCCACCAAAGGAATCTGAGACAGAGTAAGCTTTTGAATGGAGTAGAAGTGAGAAACGCAGGCCAAGTTGCCTTTTTTGCCATCAAATACCAGTTAGGCTTGAACTACCCTCTGCTTAAGGTGCTTAGCTTACACTAAGAATTGAGGAGCACATTTTGATGGGAGCAAATTTTACTGTCACGATGACTGAGTAAATTTTGCTGTCCCTCAGAATTTTACTGTCGTCTGAATAGCAATGTTTGTGTCCAAATAGTATTTTGTCTCCTGTATCTGCAGCAGGTAAGCCTTTTGCTGTCAGCAGTGTTGCTTAACCTTTCATGTCATATCCCTCTTCACATCCATCTTCTGCTTAAGGCTTATTAATCTACTTTAGAATTGGCAGGTGGAATAAGACTACTTTTCCTTTTTGAAAGCTCATGTCATTTGACCTACTTACAGCAAATAATTCATTAATTGCAAGTCCCCAGCTAGCATCTTTTCGGCATATTCTAACCTTCTAAAGAAGTAACAAAAGCACTCTCCAATACTTGACTTTCATATCACAGTGGGAACGCTGGTCCTGTTTGCAAGAAACAATCATGGGTATGGTAAAACAAAAGGAGGGCTTAGAGTTTTCTCTGTTAACCTATAGTGAGCTTGGATTTTGCAATATGCATGAAGTTAATTAACACTGTTATATAAAGTGGCTGATTTAATCAATAAATTGGAGTCAATGCTGATAAACAACAAGGTGGGTTGGCTTCCCTTCGCTTTCAACACAGTGCCAATTCGGGCTGGTTTGATAGGACTAAGTGGCTGCTGCAATCTGCCATCCAGAAGCGGGGCAGGTGAGTTTTGTTTGCAAGGGAAAAGGACCATGGTTTGTGTTTGGGGGCCTGTGACTGAGAGTGCCGGCTGACTCCTGAAATTCTTTGATATGCAGGATGATTCCCAGACGCAAGGTGGAAACGCTGCCAAGTCGGGCTGGATTGAAATTACCCAGGGACTCCTGCAATCTGCCATCGAGAAGCAGGGCAGGTGAGTGTTGTTTGCCAGGGAAAAGGGCCGTGGATTGTGTTTGGGGGCCTGTGGCTGGGAGTGGCCGGCTGGCTCCTGAAAATCCACGATCCGCAGGATGTTTCTCAGACCCAAGGTAGCAACATTGCCAAGTCGGGCTGGTTTGATATTACCAAGTGGCTCCTGCAATCTGCCATGATCACATGAAGAAATACTTTCTGGCGTCCGTACTGGGCCATGTGCTCTTTCTTCTCTCAACTTCTCCATCACCTCTCATCTGTTTCACATGCGCTATCTTCAAGGTCCACAGGCTACTTTTCACAGCATCTTCAGGCCTGATGCAGTAAGAATGATGAATAGAACAGAGTTGGGTCTATTTTCCAGTTTGGATAAAATGCTTTCTGCACACAAATCCAAGGAGAAGGTGCTGCCCCCATGGCCAGAAAAACTTTCACTCCTGCTAGTGTTCTACGTCAACCACAACTTAGTCTGAAAGAAAAGCTTTTTCTCTGAGAGCATCTGAGAGGTTTGCATGAAGCACTGATATCTGACATATGCAATTTTGAATAGGAGAGGAAAAAGAAAATGGCAAGAAGTTTTTAATTTTAGTGGTTTCAATTTTAATTTCCGTGCACTTTTTCAAAACTTGTCAGCTCAAATGCCCATCAACATCTTTTAGTCATCTGTAAGTCAGTATTCATCTAAAATGTGCTTCAAATCAAAAGAATTTCAAATTTGCACTCCAAGTTTCTATGCCTAGATTTATGATTTCCTACACATATTAGATGAAAGGAAGGCCTTTTTTACTGTGGGAGTGCTGGAACACTGGAACAGGTTGCCCAGAGAAGTTGTGGGTGTCCCATCCCTGAAAGTATTCAAGGTCAGCTTGGACGGGGCTTGGAGCAGCAACAAAGGAGAAGCTTGATGGTAGAGAAACAAAGTTGGACTATAGAAGAAACTGGGATTGAAGTATAGGAGCAAGTTTTCTCTCAGCTCTTGGGGTAAATTCAAAGTTGTACAAAATGACATTTATCTGTGATTTTCACTACTGTAACAGAAAGGTTCATGAAAACTGTACAGAAGATAGCAAATTTTAAAAGAGATAAGAATTACAGCATAAAATCCATGGGACGGGTTACAACATGAGACACTCTCTAAGAGAAAATCTCTGTGTTTCAGCACTTCATCATGGTAAGATTTCATGAAGTGCCAAAGAAGGCGGCAAAATATCATTCGGGACATTATTTACTGGAGTTCAGCCTGGCCATTAGTAGGAACTGGGTTTGACCACATCATGTAGATATACCACACACACTTTCCCTTCACTGAAAAATGACTGTTTACAACCAAGAAGCAATTGACGATCAAAATTGATTGAAAGCATCTTAAACATGTCAAGTATTTCATTGTAGATGATCTGTGATCCAAATGCTTCTTCCACCTTCGAGAGGGACAGAACAATTCTTCCATATCATGATGGTTTCAAATTGTATCAACCAATGTTTTCTGCTGAAAAGATAGCATCTATTTTTTTCTATTTTTGGAAGAAAATATTCCTAGACATACAACAGGTGAGAACTAAGTAATTTTAAAGAAGCAAATGACATGAAAATATTCTGTAAATAGAATGAAATGAAAAGCTGTGTTTTAAATAGGAGCTAAATATGAAACAGAATTTCTGTACCAGGCATTTGAATTACTGCACCAGCTCTTTTGCCCATCAAGAGAGGCATTGAGCATTTCAGTCTTTTCCAAGGTGTTCATGATCTGCTATGCTGATCTCTGTGTGTGCCTAGGTGTGTGTGGAAGGGGGGGCATGTGAAGGGGAGTGTGTCTGTTTGCTTTACAATTGTTGTGGCAGATTCATGCCTCAGCTCCACATTTTGTTTTAGAAAGGTCACACAGAGTGGATATGAAGTTTACTATCAACAAGAGATCAATTCCCAAATCATCCATTTGACTCTACCTTATAAATCATGTGCTTTGTTGCATATTTTATCAAATCTACTTTCAAGCCAGATGGAGGCAGGAGGATGTGGGAATCCCTCCACCATCTTGCAACTTTTATGCAAGTAGGTTTTCAAGAAAATCATCATTTCTCTTTGAAATATGTCTGGAACAGGCATGATGGTAGTGTCAACCTGTTGGAGTTTTTGTTGCTGGAAGAAGTTGTACAAAAGGATTGGTTTTTACATTGACCGGTTACTGAATCAAGCGCAGGAATACATTGGAAATTCAACTGGGGCCTCCTTTTCCCAGCAGACCACTTCTAGAACGAGCTTGTACAATGAAGCTGACGCTTCTGCTCTCTTTTTGTTTCTTTCCTATTTTTCTTGGCTTCTTTGCCACTCTCTAGACAATTTGTGAACTCTTTTCCCAACTCAGATGGTTTCAATAGTCTGATTGTGATCACACATTTTTACAAGGAATTCTTAAAATCTTTCCTCGAGTTAAGAAAGTCAAGGACTTAGGTCTTTTTCTTCCCTTATAATATTGCAATGAAATTGATAAATAAAGACCAACTCTTTCTTTTTGTTTTTAACCCAAGTAGATAATTCCCATCCATTCATCCATTTGGTGGACCAATAGTTGCCATGCTGATGGAAGTTGTCACTTCTTAACAATAGACATTCTGTGACTATGTTGACAGCACTTTGGGTGAAGATCCTAACTGGTCTTGGATACACATAGGGAGAAATTTGCTCAGCCAGTGTCAGTCTTAAGCATGCGTATCAGAAGATCTTTCTAGAGCTGGGAATTTTCCCATGAAAGGGATTCAGTTAGGGAAGAGACACTCGTCCCAGAGTTTTACATTCTTCTTGAACACTGCTTAAGGAACTTAGATGCCGTGTCCATTTGGATCTCTGTCTTCACAGAACTTTGTCATGCAAGTGCTTGAAATGCATCTTGAAGAGAATTCACTAGCACAGAATGAATGAGAGTGGAAGGGGTTGGTGGGGCTAACCAGGCCCAATCCCCCTGCCTAAACCAGGATACCTAGAGCCTCTTGCCCAGGATTCTATCTGGGTGTACTTTTAATGTCTTCAAAGATCCAGGCTCCACAATCTTTCTGGGCAGTCTGTGCCGTGGTTCAGTCACCCTCACAGTAAAGAATCATTTGCTGATGGTCAATGGCAATCTCCTGTATTTCAGAGAGTGCCCACTGCCTCTTGTTTTTTTCACTCAGCATCACTGAAAAGACACTGGTTCCCTCCCCTTTGCACTATTGCTTCCATATGGATGCGTGCTGCCATGTAGAGATATGTCAAAAACCTCCCTGAAGCCCAGGCAGATAATATTCCCTTCATCTACCAGTCAAGTTGATTCATCAGAGGAGTTTAAAGTGATGTTCAGCATGAAATTCCCCTGAAAAATCATGCTAATTACATTATTTTGTCGTCTTGCATGTGCCTGGCAAGGTTTTCCAGGAAGAGCTGCTTCATCAACTTCCTGGGGATAAAAAGGAGGCTGGCTGGTTTGTACTATTCCGAGTCCTCCTAATTGCCTTTTTTAGAGATGGGTGTCATTTGCTCTCATCCAGTCTTTAGCCTCTCTTGTCGTCTACATCTTAGCAAAAAGCTTTTCCACTACATGTTCATGTGATTGGAAACGTCAGGAAAGTGTAAGGTACTGTTTTCTATCACTTGGCAAGCTGCGCACACAATCCCAGTGTTGTACAGCTTCCTTCTTCACCTTTCCGATGCTGCCGCTCTCTCCGGCTCCCGGAGCCGAAGAAGCGGCTTCTTCGCGCAAAGACGATTGTACCGCTCACAGTGCTCTCTTAGCGCCGCTTCTGCCGAAAGAAGCCCGGGAGCGGCTCTTAGCTCCGGAGAGCATCGTACCTTCCAATTCAATTTTTTCGGCTCCACAAACCAAATGGTATACTTGCAGCAGTAGGGCGGGACGTTGAATCGGACTTTCTCCTTTTAGAGAGAAGCTAATGAAAAAGTTTCACCGGAATCAGAGCAGGCTGTAAAACAAGAAAAGTGTCATGGAAATAAGCCAGCCTTATCCTCTTAGCCTTGCTTGTTGTGATTGGCCAAGAAAGAAATGTGTCAACTCGGTGTTCCTGGGTATCATATCAGTAACAGGTACTTCAGCTGCTGTTCTTCTCTCCTGAAGTTAAGAACAGAATCCAAGGAATTGTGATTCCATGGTCTCAATTCACTCAATATGGTGCCGAAAAGGGAGTGGAAGGGGCACGGGTCAATTAACTTGAATGGCCTATGTAAATCAGCGGCCACTGTTTTTCTGAAGGCTTCAACAGGTTAGTTGCCTATGTTCTTCTTGGAATTGTTTTAATCTTTGGTCATGTTTTTCTTGGGATTCTTTTACCCTTTTCCCCTTAGTTCAGCCTTTGCTCTCAAGGCTTTGCTGACATTTCCAGTATCTCGGTAGCCTGGAAAAGTGTTGTCTTGATTGATCACATCATTATTCCCTTCCAAGGGTTGTTTTCCTCAAGTCTCAGTTTGGCTGGTTTTCTGCTAGTTGATTGTCAGAGGGCAGCAGGTGTTTTGTAAGAGCAAGTACACAATGCCATAGCTTGCTTTTCTTTGGATTTGGCCTGTCTAGAAAATGGAATGACTGAACATCTCTGGGAGGCTTTTCTCTCCCCATTAGGTTTCACTGGAAGGAGGGCAGATGCAAATCGTCTACCTAAAGTCTTGGCACGGAAGAAAGTAGTGGTTTGCTGCTGCATAGAGCTAGAAGCTTACAAAAGGAAGGCCTTGGGCTGAGGCCCATTACTTTGGCTAAGTAGAAAAGGACTGTGGCAAGGTGAGGCAGCTGACTTCGAGGTAGATCAACAAGTTCTAGAAGCGTCGTGTGTTCACAGCGTGGTGCATGGTGGTTGGCTGAATTGTGTTTGTTATGGCTTAAAGCTATGGAAATGAGAAAGGCCTGAGTGTTTCAAAAGCCTGGTTTTTGCAAGAAAGCAGCTCTCCTTTGCATCTGCCTGGGGACTCGGCATCACCACGGACCCTCACTGCCACTTTGCCAAGGAGATGATCAGTAGGAATGTTGCAGAGCTGCTGTGTGCATCTGAATGGAATGGCAGAGAACGAAGCGCTGGACGTTTCTGGCTTTAGTACAATGCTGCTGCATTGGTGCCAGTTTAGTTGGTTTTTCCATCAGTGGCCTTTCTGTCTAGAAGTACACTGCCCAGAGTATTGGATGCCTTTTCCTTCCTGTTGTTTTCATACCTTCCTTCAGTTGAAAGGATGATACAACCTTGACATTTTGAAGATCCCTGTTAGGAAGCACTATGCCAGAGGAGTCATCGCTCCCTTTTCTTCTGCCTCCTTTGTCATTTTCAGAGACTCATTTCAAATTTCTGCTCATGTCAAGAAGAATACTGAGACTACTTAGCAGGGCTGACGCTCTCAGCTGCTTTCCTCTTTCCTACTGCTTCATACTGGATGTGACTTCAAGGCCTCGTTTTGTCATCTGCATTTTGCCGTCATCCAAAGCTAAGTATTCCAGGCCTGTGAACACAAAAAGAACTCTTAGTCTTTTGCAAGAACTACCCCTAGGAGGATTTGTGTTCACTTTGATCTCTTCAGTGTTTCAGAAAAAAGGAGATTGTACTCTCTTCTTGTGTACTCTCTTCTTGTGCTCTCATTTCCCTCTCTCTGCCTTGCATGCCCCAGTTAATCTACTGGTGTGACTCATTTGGCATCATCTCACGGTGCAAATTCTGCATAGTTTCAAGTCCTTACAAATGCCAGTTGCCAAGGAGCCTATCTAAGCATTCAAGGGGCAAAGAATTGTAGGGCTGGCAAGTTCAGGTGCTGAAACTGTAAGTCATGCCATATCAAAGTGACAGAGCAAATCAATTGATCTAGGACTTTCAGCTGGACACCTCTGAGAATAGCTGCTTGTCAGCAATGACACAGCCATCTTCCTAGCTGGATTCCAGAGAGAGGAAAGGGACACCTTCAATGGTTAATATGTTTGGCATGAGAAAACAGCAAGAAATGTACCGCAAAATACTTGAGTCAGATCAAGTGCGTTTCTCTAGTGAGAATTTTGCACTTGTTCTTTCTTGTCTGTGCCTTTACTTTTCACAGAAGACAGGGGAGCATTTCATTAGTACTGTTCTTTTGTTTTCTTTTGTTGGCCTCCCTCTTTCCACCTGCAATTAACAAATTTGCCTTTCTTTACTGGCTTCTCTTTCTTTACTTCTACAAGTTGACATGAGGTCATCCAACCTTATCATCAATGTTCTCAGACAGTGGAGAGAAGTAGAAGGTACAGCTAAATGGATAAAAGAAACCCACAAAAACAGACAGGTTTTTACAGTCTTCTGTGAGAACATTAGGACACAAGATGTCTTTGAACTGAGTCATGCTCTATTGACTTAACTTTTAGTCCACTGGTTACTATTATTACACGTGTTTGGCCTTTAGTACAGAGCCTTGGAACTAATCCAGGCCAATACTTGGCTAATTTTGTTTTATTTCTAGTGAGGACTTTGTTTCTTAAGGAATAGTCCAGAGAAAGAGCGTCCACGGTACAGTTACAGGTCATAAATTCTGGTACAGTTTGTGCTGGTAATAGGTCTAGGAAAGAAAGGTTTGACATCTTTTTTGACTTTCAAATGGAACCATGATTTGAAAAACCTAAGAGTTGCGGCTCCCCCCCCACCCCACACCCCAAGTACTTCTCTTTGCAATATTACTCAGGGATTACACATCAAAGCCCACCCTGTAAAATACGTTGCAGATACTTTGCAAGAAGTGCAGCTTAGCAGCTAGAGATGATAACGTGGCTTAAATAACATGGTCTAAATATGTCTGTCTACGCAGACATACTCAACAAAGGTTACGATGGCTTAGCTCCTGTGCTCAAGTGAACGTGCATTTTAGAACTTCCCAAGAAGGTGAATTCAACCTCCTTCATTGCTCTCTGCTGGAGTCCCAAGAGAATTTCAGTCTGCTTTTTGTCATTTACAGCTGTCACTGCTTAGCTCTTGAACATGAGACTCCCTCATGACTGATGAAAGTTGTCTAGTTAAGAGTGGCTGAAAGACATGGTCTTGCTCTAGAAGGAGATGAGAAGGTTTCTGCAGTCTTTGTCATCTCTACTGCTTGTGATTTCTAGACAAAACCAGTGGGAAGTTTTCTGAAGGCAGTCCAGAAGCTGGCAATATGGACAGCTTACAGCCCAACACTTGCTGCAGTGCAACCATGGTGACACCAGAAAGGACTTCAAAAATTTAAAAGGGCAAACAAAGCAGTTGGAAGGAAAAGAACATGAACCATTATTCCATTTTTCTCATCTATCTTTCTTTAAATCATCATTTTCGTGCAGTTTGGCGGCTTGCGTTGGTATCCCACCAAAGGAATCTGAGACAGAGTAAGCTTTTGAATGGAGTAGAAGTGAGAAACGCAGGCCAAGTTGCCTTTTTTGCCATCAAATACCAGTTAGGCTTGAACTACCCTCTGCTTAAGGTGCTTAGCTTACACTAAGAATTGATGAGCACATTTTGATGGGAGCAAATTTTACTGTCACGATGACTGAGTAAATTTTGCTGTCCCTCAGAATTTTACTGTCGTCTGAATAGCAATGTTTGTGTCCAAATAGTATTTTGTCTCCTGTATCTGCAGCAGGTAAGCCTTTTGCTGTCAGCAGTGTTGCTTAACCTTTCATGTCATATCCCTCTTCACATCCATCTTCTGCTTAAGGCTTATTAATCTACTTTAGAATTGGCAGGTGGAATAAGACTACTTTTCCTTTTTGAAAGCTCATGTCATTTGACCTACTTACAGCAAATAATTCATTAATTGCAAGTCCCCAGCTAGCATCTTTTCGGCATATTCTAACCTTCTAAAGAAGTAACAAAAGCACTCTCCAATACTTGACTTTCATATCACAGTGGGAACGCTGGTCCTGTTTGCAAGAAACAATCATGGGTATGGTAAAACAAAAGGAGGGCTTAGAGTTTTCTCTGTTAACCTATAGTGAGCTTGGATTTTGCAATATGCATGAAGTTAATTAACACTGTTATATAAAGTGGCTGATTTAATCAATAAATTGGAGTCAATGCTGATAAACAACAAGGTGGGTTGGCTTCCCTTCGCTTTCAACACAGTGCCAATTCGGGCTGGTTTGATAGGACTAAGTGGCTGCTGCAATCTGCCATCCAGAAGCGGGGCAGGTGAGTTTTGTTTGCAAGGGAAAAGGACCATGGTTTGTGTTTGGGGGCCTGTGACTGAGAGTGCCGGCTGACTCCTGAAATTCTTTGATATGCAGGATGATTCCCAGACGCAAGGTGGAAACGCTGCCAAGTCGGGCTGGATTGAAATTACCCAGGGACTCCTGCAATCTGCCATGATCACATGAAGAAATACTTTCTGGCGTCCGTACTGGGCCATGTGCTCTTTCTTCTCTCAACTTCTCCATCACCTCTCATCTGTTTCACATGCGCTATCTTCAAGGTCCACAGGCTACTTTTCACAGCATCTTCAGGCCTGATGCAGTAAGAATGATGAATAGAACAGAGTTGGGTCTATTTTCCAGTTTGGATAAAATGCTTTCTGCACACAAATCCAAGGAGAAGGTGCTGCCCCGATGGCCAGAAAAACTTTCACTCCTGCTAGTGTTCTACGTCAACCACAACTTAGTCTGAAAGAAAAGCTTTTTCTCTGAGAGCATCTGAGAGGTTTGCATGAAGCACTGATATCTGACATATGCAATTTTGAATAGGAGAGGAAAAAGAAAATGGCAAGAAGTTTTTAATTTTAGTGGTTTCAATTTTAATTTCCGTGCACTTTTTCAAAACTTGTCAGCTCAAAGGCCCATCAACATCTTTTAGTCATCTGTAAGTCACTATTCATCTAAAATGTGCTTCAAATCAAAAGAATTTCAAATTTGCACTCCAAATTTCTATGCCTAGATTTATGATTTCCTACACATATTAGATGAAAGGAAGGCCTTTTTTACTGTGGGAGTGCTGGAACACTGGGACAGGTTGCCCAGAGAAGTTGTGGGTGTCCCATCCCTGAAAGTGTTCAAGGTCAGCTTGGACGGGGCTTGGAGCAGCAACAAAGGAGAAGCTTGATGGTAGAGAAACAAAGTTGGACTATAGAAGAAACTGGGATTGAAGTATAGGAGCAAGTTTTCTCTCAGCTCTTGGGGTAAATTCAAAGTTGTACAAAATGACATTTATCTGTGATTTTCACTACTGTAACAGAAAGGTTCATGAAAACTGTACAGAAGATAGCAAATTTTAAAAGAGATAAGAATTACAGCATAAAATCCATGGGACGGGTTACAACATGAGACACTCTCTAAGAGAAAATCTCTGTGTTTCAGCACTTCATCATGGTAAGATTTCATGAAGTGCCAAAGAAGGCGGCAAAATATCATTCGGGACATTATTTACTGGAGTTCAGCCTGGCCATTAGTAGGAACTAGGTTTGACCACATCATGTAGATATACCACACACACTTTCCCTTCACTGAAAAATGACTGTTTACAACCAAGAAGCAATTGACGATCAAAATTGATTGAAAGCATCTTAAACATGTCAAGTATTTCATTGTAGATGATCTGTGATCCAAATGCTTCTTCCACCTTCGAGAGGGACAGAACAATTCTTCCATATCATGATGGTTTCAAATTGTATCAACCAATGTTTTCTGCTGAAAAGATAGCATCTATTTTTTTCTATTTTTGGAAGAAAATATTCCTAGACATACAACAGGTGAGAACTAAGTAATTTTAAAGAAGCAAATGACATGAAAATATTCTGTAAATAGAATGAAATGAAAAGCTGTGTTTTAAATAGGAGCTAAATATGAAACAGAATTTCTGTACCAGGCATTTGAATTACTGCACCAGCTCTTTTGCCCATCAAGAGAGGCATTGAGCATTTCAGTCTTTTCCAAGGTGTTCATGATCTGCTATGCTGATCTCTGTGTGTGCCTAGGTGTGTGTGTGAGGGGGGGCATGTGAAGGGGAGTGTGTATGTTTGCTTTGCAATTGTTGTGGCAGATTCATGCCTCAGCTCCACATTTTGTTTTAGAAAGGTCACACAGAGTGGATATGAAGTTTACTATCAACAAGAGATCAATTCCCAAATCATCCATTTGACTCTACCTTATAAATCATGTGCTTTGTTGCATATTTTATCAAATCTACTTTCAAGCCAGATGGAGGCAGGAGGATGTGGGAATCCCTCCACCATCTTGCAACTTTTATGCAAGTAGGTTTTCAAGAAAATCATCATTTCTCTTTGAAATATGTCTGGAACAGGCATGATGGTAGTGTCAACCTGTTGGAGTTTTTGTTGCTGGAAGAAGTTGTACAAAAGGATTGGTTTTTACATTGACCGGTTACTGAATCAAGCGCAGGAATACATTGGAAATTCAACTGGGGCCTCCTTTTCCCAGCAGACCACTTCTAGAACGAGCTTGTACAATGAAGCTGACGCTTCTGCTCTCTTTTTGTTTCTTTCCTATTTTTCTTGGCTTCTTTGCCACTCTCTAGACAATTTGTGAACTCTTTTCCCAACTCAGATGGTTTCAATAGTCTGATTGTGATCACACATTTTTACAAGGAATTCTTAAAATCTTTCCTCCAGTTAAGAAAGTCAAGGACTTAGGTCTTTTTCTTCCCTTATAATATTGCAATGAAATTGATAAATAAAGACCAACTCTTTCTTTTTGTTTTTAACCCAAGTAGATAATTCCCATCCATTCATCCATTTGGTGGACCAATAGTTGCCATGCTGATGGAAGTTGTCACTTCTTAACAATAGACATTCTGTGACTATGTTGACAGCACTTTGGGTGAAGATCCTAACTGGTCTTGGATACACATAGGGAGAAATTTGCTCAGCCAGTGTCAGTCTTAAGCATGCGTATCAGAAGATCTTTCTAGAGCTGGGAATTTTCCCATGAAAGGGATTCAGTTAGGGAAGAGACACTCGTCCCAGAGTTTTACATTCTTCTTGAACACTGCTTAAGGAACTTAGATGCCGTGTCCATTTGGATCTCTGTCTTCACAGAACTTTGTCATGCAAGTGCTTGAAATGCATCTTGAAGAGAATTCACTAGCACAGAATGAATGAGAGTGGAAGGGGTTGGTGGGGCTAACCAGGCCCAATCCCCCTGCCTAAACCAGGATACCTAGAGCCTCTTGCCCAGGATTCTATCTGGGTGTACTTTTAATGTCTTCAAAGATCCAGGCTCCACAATCTTTCTGGGCAGTCTGTGCCGTGGTTCAGTCACCCTCACAGTAAAGAATCATTTGCTGATGGTCAATAGCAATCTCCTGTATTTCAGAGAGTGCCCACTGCCTCTTGTTTTTTTCACTCAGCATCACTGAAAAGACACTGGTTCCCTCCCCTTTGCACTATTGCTTCCATATGGATGCGTGCTGCCATGTAGAGATATGTCAAAAACCTCCCTGAAGCCCAGGCAGATAATATTCCCTTCATCTACCAGTCAAGTTGATTCATCAGAGGAGTTTAAAGTGATGTTCAGCATGAAATTCCCCTGAAAAATCATGCTAATTACATTATTTTGTCGTCTTGCATGTGCCTGGCAAGGTTTTCCAGGAAGAGCTGCTTCATCAACTTCCTGGGGATAAAAAGGAGGCTGGGTGGTTTGTACTATTCCGAGTCCTCCTAACTGCCTTTTTTAGAGATGGGTGTCATTTGCTCTCATCCAGTCTTTAGCCTCTCTTGTCGTCTACATCTTAGCAAAAAGCTTTTCCACTACATGTTCATGTGATTGGAAACATCAGGAAAGTGTAAGGTACTGTTTTCTATCAGTTGGCAAGCTGCGCACACAATCCCAGTGTTGTACAGCTTCCTTCTTCACCTTTCCGATGCTGCCGCTCTCTCCGGCTCCCGGAGCTGAAGAAGCGGCTTCTTCGCGCAAAGACGATTGTACCGCTCACAGTGCTCTCTTAGCGCCGCTTCTGCCGAAAGAAGCCCGGGAGCAGCTCTTAGCTCCGGAGAGCATCGTACCTTCCAATTCAAATTTTTCGGCTCCACAAACCAAATGGTATACTTGCAGCAGTAGGGCGGGACGTTGAATTGGACTTTCTCCTTTTAGAGAGAAGCTAATGAAAAAGTTTCACCGGAATCAGAGCAGGCTGTAAAACAAGAAAAGTGTCATGGAAATAAGCCAGCCTTATCCTCTTAGCCTTGCTTGTTGTGATTGGCCAAGAAAGAAATGTGTCAACTCGGTGTTCCTGGGTATCCTATCAGTAACATGTACTTCAGCTGCTGTTCTTCTCTCCTGAAGTTAAGAACAGAATCCAAGGAATTGTGATTCCATGGTCTCAATTCACTCAATATGGTGCCGAAAAGGGAGTGGAAGGGGCACGGGTCAATTAACTTGAATGGCCTATGTAAATCAGCGGCCACTGTTTTTCTGAAGGCTTCAACAGGTTAGTTGCCTATGTTCTTCTTGGAATTGTTTTAATCTTTGGTCATGTTTTTCTTGGGATTCTTTTACCCTTTTCCCCTTAGTTCAGCCTTTGCTCTCAAGGCTTTGCTGACATTTCCAGTATCTCGGTAGCCTGGAAAAGTGTTGTCTTGATTGATCACATCATTATTCCCTTCCAAGGGTTGTTTTCCTCAAGTCTCAGTTTGGCTGGTTTTCTGCTAGTTGATTGTCAGAGGGCAGCAGGTGTTTTGTAAGAGCAAGTACACAATGCCATAGCTTGCTTTTCTTTGGATTTGGCCTGTCTAGAAAATGGAATGACTGAACATCTCTGGGAGGCTTTTCTCTCCCCATTAGGTTTCACTGGAAGGAGGGCAGATGCAAATCGTCTACCTAAAGTCTTGGCACGGAAGAAAGTAGTGGTTTGCTGCTGCATAGAGCTAGAAGCTTACAAAAGGAAGGCCTTGGGCTGAGGCCCATTACTTTGGCTAAGTAGAAAAGGACTGTGGCAAGGTGAGGCAGCTGACTTCGAGGTAGATCAACAAGTTCTAGAAGCGTCGTGTGTTCACAGCGTGGTGCATGGTGGTTGGCTGAATTGTGTTTGTTATGGCTTAAAGCTATGGAAATGAGAAAGGCCTGAGTGTTTCAAAAGCCTGGTTTTTGCAAGAAAGCAGCTCTCCTTTGCATCTGCCTGGGGACTCGGCATCACCACGGACCCTCACTGCCACTTTGCCAAGGAGATGATCAGTAGGAATGTTGCAGAGCTGCTGTGTGCATCTGAATGGAATGGCAGAGAACGAAGCGCTGGACGTTTCTGGCTTTAGTACAATGCTGCTGCATTGGTGCCAGTTTAGTTGGTTTTTCCATCAGTGGCCTTTCTGTCTAGAAGTACACTGCCCAGAGTATTGGATGCCTTTTCCTTCCTGTTGTTTTCATACCTTCCTTCAGTTGAAAGGATGATACAACCTTGACATTTTGAAGATCCCTGTTAGGAAGCACTATGCCAGAGGAGTCATCGCTCCCTTTTCTTCTGCCTCCTTTGTCATTTTCAGAGACTCATTTCAAATTTCTGCTCATGTCAAGAAGAATACTGAGACTACTTAGCAGGGCTGACGCTCTCAGCTGCTTTCCTCTTTCCTACTGCTTCATACTGGATGTGACTTCAAGGCCTCGTTTTGTCATCTGCATTTTGCCGTCATCCAAAGCTAAGTATTCCAGGCCTGTGAACACAAAAAGAACTCTTAGTCTTTTGCAAGAACTACCCCTAGGAGGATTTGTGTTCACTTTGATCTCTTCAGTGTTTCAGAAAAAAGGAGATTGTACTCTCTTCTTGTGTACTCTCTTCTTGTGCTCTCATTTCCCTCTCTCTGCCTTGCATGCCCCAGTTAATCTACTGGTGTGACTCATTTGGCATCATCTCACGGTGCAAATTCTGCATAGTTTCAAGTCCTTACAAATGCCAGTTGCCAAGGAGCCTATCTAAGCATTCAAGGGGCAAAGAATTGTAGGGCTGGCAAGTTCAGGTGCTGAAACTGTAAGTCATGCCATATCAAAGTGACAGAGCAAATCAATTGATCTAGGACTTTCAGCTGGACACCTCTGAGAATAGCTGCTTGTCAGCAATGACACAGCCATCTTCCTAGCTGGATTCCAGAGAGAGGAAAGGGACACCTTCAATGGTTAATATGTTTGGCATGAGAAAACAGCAAGAAATGTACCGCAAAATACTTGAGTCAGATCAAGTGCGTTTCTCTAGTGAGAATTTTGCACTTGTTCTTTCTTGTCTGTGCCTTTACTTTTCACAGAAGACAGGGGAGCATTTCATTAGTACTGTTCTTTTGTTTTCTTTTGTTGGCCTCCCTCTTTCCACCTGCAATTAACAAATTTGCCTTTCTTTACTGGCTTCTCTTTCTTTACTTCTACAAGTTGACATGAGGTCATCCAACCTTATCATCAATGTTCTCAGACAGTGGAGAGAAGTAGAAGGTACAGCTAAATGGATAAAAGAAACCCACAAAAACAGACAGGTTTTTACAGTCTTCTGTGAGAACATTAGGACACAAGATGTCTTTGAACTGAGTCATGCTCTATTGACTTAACTTTTAGTCCACTGGTTACTATTATTACACGTGTTTGGCCTTTAGTACAGAGCCTTGGAACTAATCCAGGCCAATATTTGGCTAATTTTGTTTTATTTCTAGTGAGGACTTTGTTTCTTAAGGAATAGTCCAGAGAAAGAACGTCCACGGTACAGTTACAGGTCATAAATTCTGGTACAGTTTGTGCTGGTAATAGGTCTAGGAAAGAAAGGTTTGACATCTTTTTTGACTTTCAAATGGAACCATGATTTGAAAAACCTAAGAGTTGCAGCTCCCCCCCCCACCCCACACCCCAAGTACTTCTCTTTGCAATATTACTCAGGGATTACACATCAAAGCCCACCCTGTAAAATACGTTGCAGATACTTTGCAAGAAGTGCAGCTTAGCAGCTAGAGATGATAACGTGGCTTAAATAACATGGTCTAAATATGTCTGTCTACGCAGACATACTCAACAAAGGTTACGATGGCTTAGCTCCTGTGCTCAAGTGAACGTGCATTTTAGAACTTCCCAAGAAGGTGAATTCAACCTCCTTCATTGCTCTCTGCTGGAGTCCCAAGAGAATTTCAGTCTGCTTTTTGTCATTTACAGCTGTCACTGCTTAGCTCTTGAACATGAGACTCCCTCATGACTGATGAAAGTTGTCTAGTTAAGAGTGGCTGAAAGACATGGTCTTGCTCTAGAAGGAGATGAGAAGGTTTCTGCAGTCTTTGTCATCTCTACTGCTTGTGATTTCTAGACAAAACCAGTGGGAAGTTTTCTGAAGGCAGTCCAGAAGCTGGCAATATGGACAGCTTACAGCCCAACACTTGCTGCAGTGCAACCATGGTGACACCAGAAAGGACTTCAAAAATTTAAAAGGGCAAACAAAGCAGTTGGAAGGAAAAGAACATGAACCATTATTCCATTTTTCTCATCTATCTTTCTTTAAATCATCATTTTCGTGCAGTTTGGCGGCTTGCGTTGGTATCCCACCAAAGGAATCTGAGACAGAGTAAGCTTTTGAATGGAGTAGAAGTGAGAAACGCAGGCCAAGTTGCCTTTTTTGCCATCAAATACCAGTTAGGCTTGAACTACCCTCTGCTTAAGGTGCTTAGCTTACACTAAGAATTGAGGAGCACATTTTGATGGGAGCAAATTTTACTGTCACGATGACTGAGTAAATTTTGCTGTCCCTCAGAATTTTACTGTCGTCTGAATAGCAATGTTTGTGTCCAAATAGTATTTTGTCTCCTGTATCTGCAGCAGGTAAGCCTTTTGCTGTCAGCAGTGTTGCTTAACCTTTCATGTCATATCCCTCTTCACATCCATCTTCTGCTTAAGGCTTATTAATCTACTTTAGAATTGGCAGGTGGAATAAGACTACTTTTCCTTTTTGAAAGCTCATGTCATTTGACCTACTTACAGCAAATAATTCATTAATTGCAAGTCCCCAGCTAGCATCTTTTCGGCATATTCTAACCTTCTAAAGAAGTAACAAAAGCACTCTCCAATACTTGACTTTCATATCACAGTGGGAACGCTGGTCCTGTTTGCAAGAAACAATCATGGGTATGGTAAAACAAAAGGAGGGCTTAGAGTTTTCTCTGTTAACCTATAGTGAGCTTGGATTTTGCAATATGCATGAAGTTAATTAACACTGTTATATAAAGTGGCTGATTTAATCAATAAATTGGAGTCAATGCTGATAAACAACAAGGTGGGTTGGCTTCCCTTCGCTTTCAACACAGTGCCAATTCGGGCTGGTTTGATAGGACTAAGTGGCTGCTGCAATCTGCCATCCAGAAGCGGGGCAGGTGAGTTTTGTTTGCAAGGGAAAAGGACCATGGTTTGTGTTTGGGGGCCTGTGACTGAGAGTGCCGGCTGACTCCTGAAATTCTTTGATATGCAGGATGATTCCCAGACGCAAGGTGGAAACGCTGCCAAGTCGGGCTGGATTGAAATTACCCAGGGACTCCTGCAATCTGCCATCGAGAAGCAGGGCAGGTGAGTGTTGTTTGCCAGGGAAAAGGGCCGTGGATTGTGTTTGGGGGCCTGTGGCTGGGAGAGGCCGGCTGGCTCCTGAAAATCCACGATCCGCAGGATGTTTCTCAGACCCAAGGTAGCAACATTGCCAAGTCGGGCTGGTTTGATAGTACCAAGTTGCTCCTGCAATCTGCCATGCCAACTTTTCTTTGCCAGGGAAAAGGGCCGAGGTTTGTGTTTGGGGGCCTGTGGCCAAGAGTGTCTTGCTGGCTCCTGAAAATCCATGATATGCAGGATGGTTCCCAGACCCAAGGTGGCACCAGTGCCATGTCGGGCTGGTTTGATATTACCAAGTGGCTCCTGCAATGTGCCATGCAGAAGCGGGGCAGGTGAGTTTTTTTGGCCAGGTAAGAGGGCCGAGGTCTGTGTTTAAGGGCCTGTGGCTGGGAGAGGCCGGCTGGCTCCTGAAAATCCATGATACGCAGGATGGTTCCCAGACCCAAGGTGGCACCAGTGCCAAGTCGGGCTGGTTTGATAGTACCAAGTGGCTCCTGCAATCTGCCATGATCACATGAAGAAATACTTTCTGGCGTCCGTACTGGGCCATGTGCTCTTTCTTCTCTCAACTTCTCCATCACCTCTCATCTGTTTCACATGCGCTATCTTCAAGGTCCACAGGCTACTTTTCACAGCATCTTCAGGCCTGATGCAGTAAGAATGATGAATAGAACAGAGTTGGGTCTATTTTCCAGTTTGGATAAAATGCTTTCTGCACACAAATCCAAGGAGAAGGTGCTGCCCCGATGGCCAGAAAAACTTTCACTCCTGCTAGTGTTCTACGTCAACCACAACTTAGTCTGAAAGAAAAGCTTTTTCTCTGAGAGCATCTGAGAGGTTTGCATGAAGCACTGATATCTGACATATGCAATTTTGAATAGGAGAGGAAAAAGAAAATGGCAAGAAGTTTTTAATTTTAGTGGTTTCAATTTTAATTTCCGTGCACTTTTTCAAAACTTGTCAGCTCAAAGGCCCATCAACATCTTTTAGTCATCTGTAAGTCAGTATTCATCTAAAATGTGCTTCAAATCAAAAGAATTTCAAATTTGCACTCCAAGTTTCTATGCCTAGATTTATGATTTCCTACACATATTAGATGAAAGGAAGGCCTTTTTTACTGTGGGAGTGCTGGAACACTGGAACAGGTTGCCCAGAGAAGTTGTGGGTGTCCCATCCCTGAAAGTATTCAAGGTCAGCTTGGACGGGGCTTGGAGCAGCAACAAAGGAGAAGCTTGATGGTAGAGAAACAAAGTTGGACTATAGAAGAAACTGGGATTGAAGTATAGGAGCAAGTTTTCTCTCAGCTCTTGGGGTAAATTCAAAGTTGTACAAAATGACATTTATCTGTGATTTTCACTACTGTAACAGAAAGGTTCATGAAAACTGTACAGAAGATAGCAAATTTTAAAAGAGATAAGAATTACAGCATAAAATCCATGGGACGGGTTACAACATGAGACACTCTCTAAGAGAAAATCTCTGTGTTTCAGCACTTCATCATGGTAAGATTTCATGAAGTGCCAAAGAAGGCGGCAAAATATCATTCGGGACATTATTTACTGGAGTTCAGCCTGGCCATTAGTAGGAACTGGGTTTGACCACATCATGTAGATATACCACACACACTTTCCCTTCACTGAAAAATGACTGTTTACAACCAAGAAGCAATTGACGATCAAAATTGATTGAAAGCATCTTAAACATGTCAAGTATTTCATTGTAGATGATCTGTGATCCAAATGCTTCTTCCACCTTCGAGAGGGACAGAACAATTCTTCCATATCATGATGGTTTCAAATTGTATCAACCAATGTTTTCTGCTGAAAAGATAGCATCTATTTTTTTCTATTTTTGGAAGAAAATATTCCTAGACATACAACAGGTGAGAACTAAGTAATTTTAAAGAAGCAAATGACATGAAAATATTCTGTAAATAGAATGAAATGAAAAGCTGTGTTTTAAATAGGAGCTAAATATGAAACAGAATTTCTGTACCAGGCATTTGAATTACTGCACCAGCTCTTTTGCCCATCAAGAGAGGCATTGAGCATTTCAGTCTTTTCCAAGGTGTTCATGATCTGCTATGCAGATCTCTGTGTGTGCCTAGGTGTGTGTGGAAGGGGGGGCATGTGAAGGGGAGTGTGTCTGTTTGCTTTACAATTGTTGTGGCAGATTCATGCCTCAGCTCCACATTTTGTTTTAGAAAGGTCACACAGAGTGGATATGAAGTTTACTATCAACAAGAGATCAATTCCCAAATCATCCATTTGACTCTACCTTATAAATCATGTGCTTTGTTGCATATTTTATCAAATCTACTTTCAAGCCAGATGGAGGCAGGAGGATGTGGGAATCCCTCCACCATCTTGCAACTTTTATGCAAGTAGGTTTTCAAGAAAATCATCATTTCTCTTTGAAATATGTCTGGAACAGGCATGATGGTAGTGTCAACCTGTTGGAGTTTTTGTTGCTGGAAGAAGTTGTACAAAAGGATTGGTTTTTACATTGACCGGTTACTGAATCAAGCGCAGGAATACATTGGAAATTCAACTGGGGCCTCCTTTTCCCAGCAGACCACTTCTAGAACGAGCTTGTACAATGAAGCTGACGCTTCTGCTCTCTTTTTGTTTCTTTCCTATTTTTCTTGGCTTCTTTGCCACTCTCTAGACAATTTGTGAACTCTTTTCCCAACTCAGATGGTTTCAATAGTCTGATTGTGATCACACATTTTTACAAGGAATTCTTAAAATCTTTCCTCCAGTTAAGAAAGTCAAGGACTTAGGTCTTTTTCTTCCCTTATAATATTGCAATGAAATTGATAACTAAAGACCAACTCTTTCTTTTTGTTTTTAACCCAAGTAGATAATTCCCATCCATTCATCCATTTGGTGGACCAATAGTTGCCATGCTGATGGAAGTTGTCACTTCTTAACAATAGACATTCTGTGACTATGTTGACAGCACTTTGGGTGAAGATCCTAACTGGTCTTGGATACACATAGGGAGAAATTTGCTCAGCCAGTGTCAGTCTTAAGCATGCGTATCAGAAGATCTTTCTAGAGCTGGGAATTTTCCCATGAAAGGGATTCAGTTAGGGAAGAGACACTCGTCCCAGAGTTTTACATTCTTCTTGAACACTGCTTAAGGAACTTAGATGCCGTGTCCATTTGGATCTCTGTCTTCACAGAACTTTGTCATGCAAGTGCTTGAAATGCATCTTGAAGAGAATTCACTAGCACAGAATGAATGAGAGTGGAAGGGGTTGGTGGGGCTAACCAGGCCCAATCCCCCTGCCTAAACCAGGATACCTAGAGCCTCTTGCCCAGGATTCTATCTGGGTGTACTTTTAATGTCTTCAAAGATCCAGGCTCCACAATCTTTCTGGGCAGTCTGTGCTGTGGTTCAGTCACCCTCACAGTAAAGAATCATTTGCTGATGGTCAATAGCAATCTCCTGTATTTCAGAGAGTGCCCACTGCCTCTTGTTTTTTTCACTCAGCATCACTGAAAAGACACTGGTTCCCTCCCCTTTGCACTATTGCTTCCATATGGATGCGTGCTGCCATGTAGAGATATGTCAAAAACCTCCCTGAAGCCCAGGCAGATAATATTCCCTTCATCTACCAGTCAAGTTGATTCATCAGAGGAGTTTAAAGTGATGTTCAGCATGAAATTCCCCTGAAAAATCATGCTAATTACATTATTTTGTCGTCTTGCATGTGCCTGGCAAGGTTTTCCAGGAAGAGCTGCTTCATCAACTTCCTGGGGATAAAAAGGAAGCTGGCTGGTTTGTACTATTCCGAGTCCTCCTAACTGCCTTTTTTAGAGATGGGTGTCATTTGCTCTCATCCAGTCTTTAGCCTCTCTTGTCGTCTACATCTTAGCAAAAAGCTTTTCCACTACATGTTCATGTGATTGGAAACGTCAGGAAAGTGTAAGGTACTGTTTTCTATCAGTTGGCAAGCTGCACACACAATCCCAGTGTTGTACAGCTTCCTTCTTCACCTTTGCGATGCTGCCGCTCTCTCCGGCTCCCGGAGCCGAAGAAGCGGCTTCTTCGCGCAAAGACGATTGTACCGCTCACAGTGCTCTCTTAGCGCCGCTTCTGCCGAAAGAAGCCCGGGAGCGGCTCTTAGCTCCGGAGAGCATCGTACCTGCGTCTTTAGCGTCTTTTGTGGTCTACATCCTAGCAGAAAGCTTTTCCACTCTGTCTGGCAAGGAAAACCTGCGGGAGCACAGAAAACATCTCCCATCGTCTTCTGGACGTTGCACGGAGGTCTGCCAAGTGTTTGGCATGAAGGAAAGAAAAGTTGTCCAAAACAGCTTCCAATCGAAGATTCGTGTGATTGGAAACGTCAGGAAAGTGTAAGGTACTGTTTTCTATCAGTTGGCAAGCTGCGCACACAATCCCAGTGTTGTACAGCTTCCTTCTTCACCTTTGCGATGCTGCCGCTCTCTCCGGCTCCCGGAGCCGAAGAAGCGGCTTCTTCGCGCAAAGACGATTGTACCGCTCACAGTGCTCTCTTAGCGCCGCTTCTGCCGAAAGAAGCCCGGGAGCGGCTCTTAGCTCCGGAGAGCATCGTACCTTCCAATTCAATTTTTTCGGCTCCACAAACCAAATGGTATACTTGCAGCAGTAGGGCGGGACGTTGAATTGGACTTTCTCCTTTTAGAGAGAAGCTAATGAAAAAGTTTCACCGGAATCAGAGCAGGCTGTAAAACAAGAAAAGTGTCATGGAAATAAGCCAGCCTTATCCTCTTAGCCTTGCTTGTTGTGATTGGCCAAGAAAGAAATGTGTCAACTCGGTGTTCCTGGGTATCCTATCAGTAACAGGTACTTCAGCTGCTGTTCTTCTCTCCTGAAGTTAAGAACAGAATCCAAGGAATTGTGATTCCATGGTCTCAATTCACTCAATATGGTGCCGAAAAGGGAGTGGAAGGGGCACGGGTCAATTAACTTGAATGGCCTATGTAAATCAGCGGCCACTGTTTTTCTGAAGGCTTCAACAGGTTAGTTGCCTATGTTCTTCTTGGAATTGTTTTAATCTTTGGTCATGTTTTTCTTGGGATTCTTTTACCCTTTTCCCATTAGTGCAGCCTTTGCTCTCAAGGCTTTGCTGACATTTCCAGTATCTCGGTAGCCTGGAAAAGTGTTGTCTTGATTGATCACATCATTATTCCCTTCCAAGGGTTGTTTTCCTCAAGTCTCAGTTTGGCTGGTTTTCTGCTAGTTGATTGTCAGAGGGCAGCAGGTGTTTTGTAAGAGCAAGTACACAATGCCATAGCTTGCTTTTCTTTGGATTTGGCCTGTCTAGAAAATGGAATGACTGAACATCTCTGGGAGGCTTTTCTCTCCCCATTAGGTTTCACTGGAAGGAGGGCAGATGCAAATCGTCTACCTAAAGTCTTGGCACGGAAGAAAGTAGTGGTTTGCTGCTGCATAGAGCTAGAAGCTTACAAAAGGAAGGCCTTGGGCTGAGGCCCATTACTTTGGCTAAGTAGAAAAGGACTGTGGCAAGGTGAGGCAGCTGACTTCGAGGTAGATCAACAAGTTCTAGAAGCGTCGTGTGTTCACAGCGTGGTGCATGGTGGTTGGCTGAATTGTGTTTGTTATGGCTTAAAGCTATGGAAATGAGAAAGGCCTGAGTGTTTCAAAAGCCTGGTTTTTGCAAGAAAGCAGCTCTCCTTTGCATCTGCCTGGGGACTCGGCATCACCACGGACCCTCACTGCCACTTTGCCAAGGAGATGATCAGTAGGAATGTTGCAGAGCTGCTGTGTGCATCTGAATGGAATGGCAGAGAACGAAGCGCTGGACGTTTCTGGCTTTAGTACAATGCTGCTGCATTGGTGCCAGTTTAGTTGGTTTTTCCATCAGTGGCCTTTCTGTCTAGAAGTACACTGCCCAGAGTATTGGATGCCTTTTCCTTCCTGTTGTTTTCATACCTTCCTTCAGTTGAAAGGATGATACAACCTTGACATTTTGAAGATCCCTGTTAGGAAGCACTATGCCAGAGGAGTCATCGCTCCCTTTTCTTCTGCCTCCTTTGTCATTTTCAGAGACTCATTTCAAATTTCTGCTCATGTCAAGAAGAATACTGAGACTACTTAGCAGGGCTGACGCTCTCAGCTGCTTTCCTCTTTCCTACTGCTTCATACTGGATGTGACTTCAAGGCCTCGTTTTGTCATCTGCATTTTGCCGTCATCCAAAGCTAAGTATTCCAGGCCTGTGAACACAAAAAGAACTCTTAGTCTTTTGCAAGAACTACCCCTAGGAGGATTTGTGTTCACTTTGATCTCTTCAGTGTTTCAGAAAAAAGGAGATTGTACTCTCTTCTTGTGTACTCTCTTCTTGTGCTCTCATTTCCCTCTCTCTGCCTTGCATGCCCCAGTTAATCTACTGGTGTGACTCATTTGGCATCATCTCACGGTGCAAATTCTGCATAGTTTCAAGTCCTTACAAATGCCAGTTGCCAAGGAGCCTATCTAAGCATTCAAGGGGCAAAGAATTGTAGGGCTGGCAAGTTCAGGTGCTGAAACTGTAAGTCATGCCATATCAAAGTGACAGAGCAAATCAATTGATCTAGGACTTTCAGCTGGACACCTCTGAGAATAGCTGCTTGTCAGCAATGACACAGCCATCTTCCTAGCTGGATTCCAGAGAGAGGAAAGGGACACCTTCAATGGTTAATATGTTTGGCATGAGAAAACAGCAAGAAATGTACCGCAAAATACTTGAGTCAGATCAAGTGCGTTTCTCTAGTGAGAATTTTGCACTTGTTCTTTCTTGTCTGTGCCTTTACTTTTCACAGAAGACAGGGGAGCATTTCATTAGTACTGTTCTTTTGTTTTCTTTTGTTGGCCTCCCTCTTTCCACCTGCAATTAACAAATTTGCCTTTCTTTACTGGCTTCTCTTTCTTTACTTCTACAAGTTGACATGAGGTCATCCAACCTTATCATCAATGTTCTCAGACAGTGGAGAGAAGTAGAAGGTACAGCTAAATGGATAAAAGAAACCCACAAAAACAGACAGGTTTTTACAGTCTTCTGTGAGAACATTAGGACACAAGATGTCTTTGAACTGAGTCATGCTCTATTGACTTAACTTTTAGTCCACTGGTTACTATTATTACACGTGTTTGGCCTTTAGTACAGAGCCTTGGAACTAATCCAGGCCAATATTTGGCTAATTTTGTTTTATTTCTAGTGAGGACTTTGTTTCTTAAGGAATAGTCCAGAGAAAGAACGTCCACGGTACAGTTACAGGTCATAAATTCTGGTACAGTTTGTGCTGGTAATAGGTCTAGGAAAGAAAGGTTTGACATCTTTTTTGACTTTCAAATGGAACCACGATTTGAAAAACCTAAGAGTTGCAGCTCCCCCCCCCACCCCACACCCCAAGTACTTCTCTTTGCAATATTACTCAGGGATTACACATCAAAGCCCACCCTGTAAAATACGTTGCAGATACTTTGCAAGAAGTGCAGCTTAGCAGCTAGAGATGATAACGTGGCTTAAATAACATGGTCTAAATATGTCTGTCTACGCAGACATACTCAACAAAGGTTACGATGGCTTAGCTCCTGTGCTCAAGTGAACGTGCATTTTAGAACTTCCCAAGAAGGTGAATTCAACCTCCTTCATTGCTCTCTGCTGGAGTCCCAAGAGAATTTCAGTCTGCTTTTTGTCATTTACAGCTGTCACTGCTTAGCTCTTGAACATGAGACTCCCTCATGACTGATGAAAGTTGTCTAGTTAAGAGTGGCTGAAAGACATGGTCTTGCTCTAGAAGGAGATGAGAAGGTTTCTGCAGTCTTTGTCATCTCTACTGCTTGTGATTTCTAGACAAAACCAGTGGGAAGTTTTCTGAAGGCAGTCCAGAAGCTGGCAATATGGACAGCTTACAGCCCAACACTTGCTGCAGTGCAACCATGGTGACACCAGAAAGGACTTCAAAAATTTAAAAGGGCAAACAAAGCAGTTGGAAGGAAAAGAACATGAACCATTATTCCATTTTTCTCATCTATCTTTCTTTAAATCATCATTTTCGTGCAGTTTGGCGGCTTGCGTTGGTATCCCACCAAAGGAATCTGAGACAGAGTAAGCTTTTGAATGGAGTAGAAGTGAGAAACGCAGGCCAAGTTGCCTTTTTTGCCATCAAATACCAGTTAGGCTTGAACTACCCTCTGCTTAAGGTGCTTAGCTTACACTAAGAATTGATGAGCACATTTTGATGGGAGCAAATTTTACTGTCATGATGACTGAGTAAATTTTGCTGTCCCTCAGAATTTTACTGTCGTCTGAATAGCAATGTTTGTGTCCAAATAGTATTTTGTCTCCTGTATCTGCAGCAGGTAAGCCTTTTGCTGTCAGCAGTGTTGCTTAACCTTTCATGTCATATCCCTCTTCACATCCATCTTCTGCTTAAGGCTTATTAATCTACTTTAGAATTGGCAGGTGGAATAAGACTACTTTTCCTTTTTGAAAGCTCATGTCATTTGACCTACTTACAGCAAATAATTCATTAATTGCAAGTCCCCAGCTAGCATCTTTTCGGCATATTCTAACCTTCTAAAGAAGTAACAAAAGCACTCTCCAATACTTGACTTTCATATCACAGTGGGAACGCTGGTCCTGTTTGCAAGAAACAATCATGGGTATGGTAAAACAAAAGGAGGGCTTAGAGTTTTCTCTGTTAACCTATAGTGAGCTTGGATTTTGCAATATGCATGAAGTTAATTAACACTGTTATATAAAGTGGCTGATTTAATCAATAAATTGGAGTCAATGCTGATAAACAACAAGGTGGGTTGGCTTCCCTTCGCTTTCAACACAGTGCCAATTCGGGCTGGTTTGATAGGACTAAGTGGCTGCTGCAATCTGCCATCCAGAAGCGGGGCAGGTGAGTTTTGTTTGCAAGGGAAAAGGACCATGGTTTGTGTTTGGGGGCCTGTGACTGAGAGTGCCGGCTGACTCCTGAAATTCTTTGATATGCAGGATGATTCCCAGACGCAAGGTGGAAACGCTGCCAAGTCGGGCTGGATTGAAATTACCCAGGGACTCCTGCAATCTGCCATCGAGAAGCAGGGCAGGTGAGTGTTGTTTGCCAGGGAAAAGGGCCGTGGATTGTGTTTGGGGGCCTGTGGCTGGGAGAGGCCGGCTGGCTCCTGAAAATCCACGATCCGCAGGATGTTTCTCAGACCCAAGGTAGCAACATTGCCAAGTCGGGCTGGTTTGATAGTACCAAGTTGCTCCTGCAATCTGCCATGCCAACTTTTCTTTGCCAGGGAAAAGGGCCGAGGTTTGTGTTTGGGGGCCTGTGGCCAAGAGTGTCTTGCTGGCTCCTGAAAATCCATGATATGCAGGATGGTTCCCAGACCCAAGGTGGCACCAGTGCCAAGTCGGGCTGGTTTGATATTACCAAGTGGCTCCTGCAATGTGCCATGCAGAAGCGGGGCAGGTGAGTTTTTTTGGCCAGGTAAGAGGGCCGAGGTCTGTGTTTAAGGGCCTGTGGCTGGGAGAGGCCGGCTGGCTCCTGAAAATCCATGATACGCAGGATGGTTCTCAGACCCAAGGTGGCACCAGTGCCAAGTCGGGCTGGTTTGATAGTACCAAGTGGCTCCTGCAATCTGCCATGATCACATGAAGAAATACTTTCTGGCGTCCGTACTGGGCCATGTGCTCTTTCTTCTCTCAACTTCTCCATCACCTCTCATCTGTTTCACATGCGCTATCTTCAAGGTCCACAGGCTACTTTTCACAGCATCTTCAGGCCTGATGCAGTAAGAATGATGAATAGAACAGAGTTGGGTCTATTTTCCAGTTTGGATAAAATGCTTTCTGCACACAAATCCAAGGAGAAGGTGCTGCCCCCATGGCCAGAAAAACTTTCACTCCTGCTAGTGTTCTACGTCAACCACAACTTAGTCTGAAAGAAAAGCTTTTTCTCTGAGAGCATCTGAGAGGTTTGCATGAAGCACTGATATCTGACATATGCAATTTTGAATAGGAGAGGAAAAAGAAAATGGCAAGAAGTTTTTAATTTTAGTGGTTTCAATTTTAATTTCCGTGCACTTTTTCAAAACTTGTCAGCTCAAAGGCCCATCAACATCTTTTAGTCATCTGTAAGTCAGTATTCATCTAAAATGTGCTTCAAATCAAAAGAATTTCAAATTTGCACTCCAAGTTTCTATGCCTAGATTTATGATTTCCTACACATATTAGATGAAAGGAAGGCCTTTTTTACTGTGGGAGTGCTGGAACACTGGAACAGGTTGCCCAGAGAAGTTGTGGGTGTCCCATCCCTGAAAGTATTCAAGGTCAGCTTGGACGGGGCTTGGAGCAGCAACAAAGGAGAAGCTTGATGGTAGAGAAACAAAGTTGGACTATAGAAGAAACTGGGATTGAAGTATAGGAGCAAGTTTTCTCTCAGCTCTTGGGGTAAATTCAAAGTTGTACAAAATGACATTTATCTGTGATTTTCACTACTGTAACAGAAAGGTTCATGAAAACTGTACAGAAGATAGCAAATTTTAAAAGAGATAAGAATTACAGCATAAAATCCATGGGACGGGTTACAACATGAGACACTCTCTAAGAGAAAATCTCTGTGTTTCAGCACTTCATCATGGTAAGATTTCATGAAGTGCCAAAGAAGGCGGCAAAATATCATTCGGGACATTATTTACTGGAGTTCAGCCTGGCCATTAGTAGGAACTGGGTTTGACCACATCATGTAGATATACCACACACACTTTCCCTTCACTGAAAAATGACTGTTTACAACCAAGAAGCAATTGACGATCAAAATTGATTGAAAGCATCTTAAACATGTCAAGTATTTCATTGTAGATGATCTGTGATCCAAATGCTTCTTCCACCTTCGAGAGGGACAGAACAATTCTTCCATATCATGATGGTTTCAAATTGTATCAACCAATGTTTTCTGCTGAAAAGATAGCATCTATTTTTTTCTATTTTTGGAAGAAAATATTCCTAGACATACAACAGGTGAGAACTAAGTAATTTTAAAGAAGCAAATGACATGAAAATATTCTGTAAATAGAATGAAATGAAAAGCTGTGTTTTAAATAGGAGCTAAATATGAAACAGAATTTCTGTACCAGGCATTTGAATTACTGCACCAGCTCTTTTGCCCATCAAGAGAGGCATTGAGCATTTCAGTCTTTTCCAAGGTGTTCATGATCTGCTATGCTGATCTCTGTGTGTGCCTAGGTGTGTGTGGAAGGGGGGGCATGTGAAGGGGAGTGTGTCTGTTTGCTTTACAATTGTTGTGGCAGATTCATGCCTCAGCTCCACATTTTGTTTTAGAAAGGTCACACAGAGTGGATATGAAGTTTACTATCAACAAGAGATCAATTCCCAAATCATTCATTTGACTCTACCTTATAAATCATGTGCTTTGTTGCATATTTTATCAAATCTACTTTCAAGCCAGATGGAGGCAGGAGGATGTGGGAATCCCTCCACCATCTTGCAACTTTTATGCAAGTAGGTTTTCAAGAAAATCATCATTTCTCTTTGAAATATGTCTGGAACAGGCATGATGGTAGTGTCAACCTGTTGGAGTTTTTGTTGCTGGAAGAAGTTGTACAAAAGGATTGGTTTTTACATTGACCGGTTACTGAATCAAGCGCAGGAATACATTGGAAATTCAACTGGGGCCTCCTTTTCCCAGCAGACCACTTCTAGAACGAGCTTGTACAATGAAGCTGACGCTTCTGCTCTCTTTTTGTTTCTTTCCTATTTTTCTTGGCTTCTTTGCCACTCTCTAGACAATTTGTGAACTCTTTTCCCAACTCAGATGGTTTCAATAGTCTGATTGTGATCACACATTTTTACAAGGAATTCTTAAAATCTTTCCTCCAGTTAAGAAAGTCAAGGACTTAGGTCTTTTTCTTCCCTTATAATATTGCAATGAAATTGATAAATAAAGACCAACTCTTTCTTTTTGTTTTTAACCCAAGTAGATAATTCCCATCCATTCATCCATTTGGTGGACCAATAGTTGCCATGCTGATGGAAGTTGTCACTTCTTAACAATAGACATTCTGTGACTATGTTGACAGCACTTTGGGTGAAGATCCTAACTGGTCTTGGATACACATAGGGAGAAATTTGCTCAGCCAGTGTCAGTCTTAAGCATGCGTATCAGAAGATCTTTCTAGAGCTGGGAATTTTCCCATGAAAGGGATTCAGTTAGGGAAGAGACACTCGTCCCAGAGTTTTACATTCTTCTTGAACACTGCTTAAGGAACTTAGATGCCGTGTCCATTTGGATCTCTGTCTTCACAGAACTTTGTCATGCAAGTGCTTGAAATGCATCTTGAAGAGAATTCACTAGCACAGAATGAATGAGAGTGGAAGGGGTTGGTGGGGCTAACCAGGCCCAATCCCCCTGCCTAAACCAGGATACCTAGAGCCTCTTGCCCAGGATTCTATCTGGGTGTACTTTTAATGTCTTCAAAGATCCAGGCTCCACAATCTTTCTGGGCAGTCTGTGCCGTGGTTCAGTCACCCTCACAGTAAAGAATCATTTGCTGATGGTCAATAGCAATCTCCTGTATTTCAGAGAGTGCCCACTGCCTCTTGTTTTTTTCACTCAGCATCACTGAAAAGACACTGGTTCCCTCCCCTTTGCACTATTGCTTCCATATGTATGCGTGCTGCCATGTAGAGATATGTCAAAAACCTCCCTGAAGCCCAGGCAGATAATATTCCCTTCATCTACCAGTCAAGTTGATTCATCAGAGGAGTTTAAAGTGATGTTCAGCATGAAATTCCCCTGAAAAATCATGCTAACTACATTATTTTGTCGTCTTGCATGTGCCTGGCAAGGTTTTCCAGGAAGAGCTGCTTCATCAACTTCCTGGGGATAAAAAGGAAGCTGGCTGGTTTGTACTAATCCGAGTCCTCCTAACTGCCTTTTTTAGAGATGGGTGTCATTTGCTCTCATCCAGTCTTTAGCCTCTCTTGTCGTCTACATCTTAGCAAAAAGCTTTTCCACTACATGTTCATGTGATTGAAAACGTCAGGAAAGTGTAAGGTACTGTTTTCTATCAGTTGGCAAGCTGCGCACACAATCCCAGTGTTGTACAGCTTCCTTCTTCACCTTTGCGATGCTGCCGCTCTCTCCGGCTCCCGGAGCCGAAGAAGCGGCTTCTTCGCGCAAAGACGATTGTACCGCTCACAGTGCTCTCTTAGCGCCGCTTCTGCCGAAAGAAGCCCGGCAGCGGCTCTTAGCTCCGGAGAGCATCGTACCTTTGTCTTTAGCGTCTTTTGTGGTCTACAACCTAGCAGAAAACTTTTCCACTCTGTCTGGCAAGGAAAACCTGCGGGAGCACAGAAAACATCACCCATCGTCTTCTGGACTTTGCACGGAGGTCTGCCAAGTGCTTGGCATGAAGGAAAGAAAAGTTGTCCAAAACAGCTTCCATTCGAATATTCATGTGATTGGAAACGTCAGGAAAGTATAAGGTACTGTTTTCTATCAGTTGGCAAGCTGCGCACACAATCCCAGTGTTGTACAGCTTCCTTCTTCACCTTTGCGATGCTGCCGCTCTCTCCGGCTCCCGGAGCCGAAGAAGCGGCTTCTTCGCGCAAAGACGATTGTACCGCTCACAGTGCTCTCTTAGTGCCGCTTCTGCCGAAAGAAGGCCGGGAGCGGCTCTTAGCTCCGGAGAGCATCGTACCTGCGTCTTTAGCGTCTTTTGTGGTCTACATCCTAGCAGAAAGCTTTTCCACTCTGTCTGGCAAGGAAAACCTGCGGGAGCACAGAAAACATCTCCCATCGTGTTCTGGACGTTGCACGGAGGTCTGCCAAGTGTTTGGCATGAAGGAAAGAAAAGTTGTCCAAAACAGCTTCCAATCGAATATTCATGTGATTGGAAACGTCAGGAAAGTGTAAGGTACTGTTTTCTATCAGTTGGCAAGCTGCGCTCACAATCCCAGTGTTGTACAGCTTCCTTCTTCACCTTTGCGATGCTGCCGCTCTCTCCGGCTCCCGGAGCCGAAGAAGCGGCTTCTTCGCGCAAAGACGATTGTACCGCTCACAGTGCTCTCTTAGCGCCGCTTCTGCCGAAAGAAGCCCGGGAGCGGCTCTTAGCTCCGGAGAGCATCGTACCTTCCAATTCAATTTTTTCGGCTCCACAAACCAAATGGTATACTTGCAGCAGTAGGGCGGGACGTTGAATCGGACTTTCTCCTTTTAGAGAGAAGCTAATGAAAAAGTTTCACCGGAATCAGAGCAGGCTGTAAAACAAGAAAAGTGTCATGGAAATAAGCCAGCCTTATCCTCTTAGCCTTGCTTGTTGTGATTGGCCAAGAAAGAAATGTGTCAACTCGGTGTTCCTGGGTATCCTATCAGTAACAGGTACTTCAGCTGCTGTTCTTCTCTCCTGAAGTTAAGAACAGAATCCAAGGAATTGTGATTCCATGGTCTCAATTCACTCAATATGGTGCCGAAAAGGGAGTGGAAGGGGCACGGGTCAATTAACTTGAATGGCCTATGTAAATCAGCGGCCACTGTTTTTCTGAAGGCTTCAACAGGTTAGTTGCCTATGTTCTTCTTGGAATTGTTTTAATCTTTGGTCATGTTTTTCTTGGGATTCTTTTACCCTTTTCCCATTAGTTCAGCCTTTGCTCTCAAGGCTTTGCTGACATTTCCAGTATCTCGGTAGCCTGGAAAAGTGTTGTCTTGATTGATCACATCATTATTCCCTTCCAAGGGTTGTTTTCCTCAAGTCTCAGTTTGGCTGGTTTTCTGCTAGTTGATTGTCAGAGGGCAGCAGGTGTTTTGTAAGAGCAAGTACACAATGCCATAGCTTGCTTTTCTTTGGATTTGGCCTGTCTAGAAAATGGAATGACTGAACATCTCTGGGAGGCTTTTCTCTCCCCATTAGGTTTCACTGGAAGGAGGGCAGATGCAAATCGTCTACCTAAAGTCTTGGCACGGAAGAAAGTAGTGGTTTGCTGCTGCATAGAGCTAGAAGCTTACAAAAGGAAGGCCTTGGGCTGAGGCCCATTACTTTGGCTAAGTAGAAAAGGACTGTGGCAAGGTGAGGCAGCTGACTTCGAGGTAGATCAACAAGTTCTAGAAGCGTCGTGTGTTCACAGCGTGGTGCATGGTGGTTGGCTGAATTGTGTTTGTTATGGCTTAAAGCTATGGAAATGAGAAAGGCCTGAGTGTTTCAAAAGCCTGGTTTTTGCAAGAAAGCAGCTCTCCTTTGCATCTGCCTGGGGACTCGGCATCACCACGGACCCTCACTGCCACTTTGCCAAGGAGATGATCAGTAGGAATGTTGCAGAGCTGCTGTGTGCATCTGAATGGAATGGCAGAGAACGAAGCGCTGGACGTTTCTGGCTTTAGTACAATGCTGCTGCATTGGTGCCAGTTTAGTTGGTTTTTCCATCAGTGGCCTTTCTGTCTAGAAGTACACTGCCCAGAGTATTGGATGCCTTTTCCTTCCTGTTGTTTTCATACCTTCCTTCAGTTGAAAGGATGATACAACCTTGACATTTTGAAGATCCCTGTTAGGAAGCACTATGCCAGAGGAGTCATCGCTCCCTTTTCTTCTGCCTCCTTTGTCATTTTCAGAGACTCATTTCAAATTTCTGCTCATGTCAAGAAGAATACTGAGACTACTTAGCAGGGCTGACGCTCTCAGCTGCTTTCCTCTTTCCTACTGCTTCATACTGGATGTGACTTCAAGGCCTCGTTTTGTCATCTGCATTTTGCCGTCATCCAAAGCTAAGTATTCCAGGCCTGTGAACACAAAAAGAACTCTTAGTCTTTTGCAAGAACTACCCCTAGGAGGATTTGTGTTCACTTTGATCTCTTCAGTGTTTCAGAAAAAAGGAGATTGTACTCTCTTCTTGTGTACTCTCTTCTTGTGCTCTCATTTCCCTCTCTCTGCCTTGCATGCCCCAGTTAATCTACTGGTGTGACTCATTTGGCATCATCTCACGGTGCAAATTCTGCATAGTTTCAAGTCCTTACAAATGCCAGTTGCCAAGGAGCCTATCTAAGCATTCAAGGGGCAAAGAATTGTAGGGCTGGCAAGTTCAGGTGCTGAAACTGTAAGTCATGCCATATCAAAGTGACAGAGCAAATCAATTGATCTAGGACTTTCAGCTGGACACCTCTGAGAATAGCTGCTTGTCAGCAATGACACAGCCATCTTCCTAGCTGGATTCCAGAGAGAGGAAAGGGACACCTTCAATGGTTAATATGTTTGGCATGAGAAAACAGCAAGAAATGTACCGCAAAATACTTGAGTCAGATCAAGTGCGTTTCTCTAGTGAGAATTTTGCACTTGTTCTTTCTTGTCTGTGCCTTTACTTTTCACAGAAGACAGGGGAGCATTTCATTAGTACTGTTCTTTTGTTTTCTTTTGTTGGCCTCCCTCTTTCCACCTGCAATTAACAAATTTGCCTTTCTTTACTGGCTTCTCTTTCTTTACTTCTACAAGTTGACATGAGGTCATCCAACCTTATCATCAATGTTCTCAGACAGTGGAGAGAAGTAGAAGGTACAGCTAAATGGATAAAAGAAACCCACAAAAACAGACAGGTTTTTACAGTCTTCTGTGAGAACATTAGGACACAAGATGTCTTTGAACTGAGTCATGCTCTATTGACTTAACTTTTAGTCCACTGGTTACTATTATTACACGTGTTTGGCCTTTAGTACAGAGCCTTGGAACTAATCCAGGCCAATACTTGGCTAATTTTGTTTTATTTCTAGTGAGGACTTTGTTTCTTAAGGAATAGTCCAGAGAAAGAGCGTCCACGGTACAGTTACAGGTCATAAATTCTGGTACAGTTTGTGCTGGTAATAGGTCTAGGAAAGAAAGGTTTGACATCTTTTTTGACTTTCAAATGGAACCATGATTTGAAAAACCTAAGAGTTGCGGCTCCCCCCCCACCCCACACCCCAAGTACTTCTCTTTGCAATATTACTCAGGGATTACACATCAAAGCCCACCCTGTAAAATACGTTGCAGATACTTTGCAAGAAGTGCAGCTTAGCAGCTAGAGATGATAACGTGGCTTAAATAACATGGTCTAAATATGTCTGTCTACGCAGACATACTCAACAAAGGTTACGATGGCTTAGCTCCTGTGCTCAAGTGAACGTGCATTTTAGAACTTCCCAAGAAGGTGAATTCAACCTCCTTCATTGCTCTCTGCTGGAGTCCCAAGAGAATTTCAGTCTGCTTTTTGTCATTTACAGCTGTCACTGCTTAGCTCTTGAACATGAGACTCCCTCATGACTGATGAAAGTTGTCTAGTTAAGAGTGGCTGAAAGACATGGTCTTGCTCTAGAAGGAGATGAGAAGGTTTCTGCAGTCTTTGTCATCTCTACTGCTTGTGATTTCTAGACAAAACCAGTGGGAAGTTTTCTGAAGGCAGTCCAGAAGCTGGCAATATGGACAGCTTACAGCCCAACACTTGCTGCAGTGCAACCATGGTGACACCAGAAAGGACTTCAAAAATTTAAAAGGGCAAACAAAGCAGTTGGAAGGAAAAGAACATGAACCATTATTCCATTTTTCTCATCTATCTTTCTTTAAATCATCATTTTCGTGCAGTTTGGCGGCTTGCGTTGGTATCCCACCAAAGGAATCTGAGACAGAGTAAGCTTTTGAATGGAGTAGAAGTGAGAAACGCAGGCCAAGTTGCCTTTTTTGCCATCAAATACCAGTTAGGCTTGAACTACCCTCTGCTTAAGGTGCTTAGCTTACACTAAGAATTGATGAGCACATTTTGATGGGAGCAAATTTTACTGTCACGATGACTGAGTAAATTTTGCTGTCCCTCAGAATTTTACTGTCGTCTGAATAGCAATGTTTGTGTCCAAATAGTATTTTGTCTCCTGTATCTGCAGCAGGTAAGCCTTTTGCTGTCAGCAGTGTTGCTTAACCTTTCATGTCATATCCCTCTTCACATCCATCTTCTGCTTAAGGCTTATTAATCTACTTTAGAATTGGCAGGTGGAATAAGACTACTTTTCCTTTTTGAAAGCTCATGTCATTTGACCTACTTACAGCAAATAATTCATTAATTGCAAGTCCCCAGCTAGCATCTTTTCGGCATATTCTAACCTTCTAAAGAAGTAACAAAAGCACTCTCCAATACTTGACTTTCATATCACAGTGGGAACGCTGGTCCTGTTTGCAAGAAACAATCATGGGTATGGTAAAACAAAAGGAGGGCTTAGAGTTTTCTCTGTTAACCTATAGTGAGCTTGGATTTTGCAATATGCATGAAGTTAATTAACACTGTTATATAAAGTGGCTGATTTAATCAATAAATTGGAGTCAATGCTGATAAACAACAAGGTGGGTTGGCTTCCCTTCGCTTTCAACACAGTGCCAATTCGGGCTGGTTTGATAGGACTAAGTGGCTGCTGCAATCTGCCATCCAGAAGCGGGGCAGGTGAGTTTTGTTTGCAAGGGAAAAGGGCCATGGTTTGTGTTTGGGGGCCTGTGACTGAGAGTGCCGGCTGACTCCTGAAATTCTTTGATATGCAGGATGATTCCCAGACGCAAGGTGGAAATGCTGCCAAGTCGGGCTGGATTGAAATTACCCAGGGACTCCTGCAATCTGCCATCGAGAAGCAGGGCAGGTGAGTGTTGTTTGCCAGGGAAAAGGGCCGTGGATTGTGTTTGGGGGCCTGTGGCTGGGAGAGGCCGGCTGGCTCCTGAAAATCCACGATCCGCAGGATGTTTCTCAGACCCAAGGTAGCAACATTGCCAAGTCGGGCTGGTTTGATATTACCAAGTTGCTCCTGCAATCTGCCATGCAGAAGCAGGGCAGGTGACTTTTCTTTGCCAGGGAAAAGGGCCGAGGTTTGTGTTTGGGGGCCTGTGGCCAAGAGTGTCTTGCTGGCTCCTGAAAATCCATGATATGCAGGATGGTTCCCAGACCCAAGGTGGCACCAGTGCCAAGTCGGGCTGGTTTGATATTACCAAGTGGCTCCTGCAATGTGCCATGTAGAAGCGGGGCAGGTGAGTTTTTTTGGCCAGGTAAGAGGGCCGAGGTCTGTGTTTAAGGGCCTGTGGCTGGGAGAGGCCGGCTGGCTCCTGAAAATCCATGATACGCAGGATGGTTCCCAGACCCAAGGTGGCACCAGTGCCAAGTCGGGCTGGTTTGATAGTACCAAGTGGCTCCTGCAATCTGCCATGATCACATGAAGAAATACTTTCTGGCGTCCGTACTGGGCCATGTGCTCTTTCTTCTCTCAACTTCTCCATCACCTCTCATCTGTTTCACATGCGCTATCTTCAAGGTCCACAGGCTACTTTTCACAGCATCTTCAGGCCTGATGCAGTAAGAATGATGAATAGAACAGAGTTGGGTCTATTTTCCAGTTTGGATAAAATGCTTTCTGCACACAAATCCAAGGAGAAGGTGCTGCCCCCATGGCCAGAAAAACTTTCACTCCTGCTAGTGTTCTACGTCAACCACAACTTAGTCTGAAAGAAAAGCTTTTTCTCTGAGAGCATCTGAGAGGTTTGCATGAAGCACTGATATCTGACATATGCAATTTTGAATAGGAGAGGAAAAAGAAAATGGCAAGAAGTTTTTAATTTTAGTGGTTTCAATTTTAATTTCCGTGCACTTTTTCAAAACTTGTCAGCTCAAATGCCCATCAACATCTTTTAGTCATCTGTAAGTCAGTATTCATCTAAAATGTGCTTCAAATCAAAAGAATTTCAAATTTGCACTCCAAGTTTCTATGCCTAGATTTATGATTTCCTACACATATTAGATGAAAGGAAGGCCTTTTTTACTGTGGGAGTGCTGGAACACTGGGACAGGTTGCCCAGAGAAGTTGTGGGTGTCCCATCCCTGAAAGTATTCAAGGTCAGCTTGGACGGGGCTTGGAGCAGCAACAAAGGAGAAGCTTGATGGTAGAGAAACAAAGTTGGACTATAGAAGAAACTGGGATTGAAGTATAGGAGCAAGTTTTCTCTCAGCTCTTGGGGTAAATTCAAAGTTGTACAAAATGACATTTATCTGTGATTTTCACTACTGTAACAGAAAGGTTCATGAAAACTGTACAGAAGATAGCAAATTTTAAAAGAGATAAGAATTACAGCATAAAATCCATGGGACGGGTTACAACATGAGACACTCTCTAAGAGAAAATCTCTGTGTTTCAGCACTTCATCATGGTAAGATTTCATGAAGTGCCAAAGAAGGCGGCAAAATATCATTCGGGACATTATTTACTGGAGTTCAGCCTGGCCATTAGTAGGAACTGGGTTTGACCACATCATGTAGATATACCACACACACTTTCCCTTCACTGAAAAATGACTGTTTACAACCAAGAAGCAATTGACGATCAAAATTGATTGAAAGCATCTTAAACATGTCAAGTATTTCATTGTAGATGATCTGTGATCCAAATGCTTCTTCCACCTTCGAGAGGGACAGAACAATTCTTCCATATCATGATGGTTTCAAATTGTATCAACCAATGTTTTCTGCTGAAAAGATAGCATCTATTTTTTTCTATTTTTGGAAGAAAATATTCCTAGACATACAACAGGTGAGAACTAAGTAATTTTAAAGAAGCAAATGACATGAAAATATTCTGTAAATAGAATGAAATGAAAAGCTGTGTTTTAAATAGGAGCTAAATATGAAACAGAATTTCTGTACCAGGCATTTGAATTACTGCACCAGCTCTTTTGCCCATCAAGAGAGGCATTGAGCATTTCAGTCTTTTCCAAGGTGTTCATGATCTGCTATGCTGATCTCTGTGTGTGCCTAGGTGTGTGTGGAAGGGGGGGCATGTGAAGGGGAGTGTGTATGTTTGCTTTACAGTTGTTGTGGCAGATTCATGCCTCAGCTCCACATTTTGTTTTAGAAAGGTCACACAGAGTGGATATGAAGTTTACTATCAACAAGAGATCAATTCCCAAATCATCCATTTGACTCTACCTTATAAATCATGTGCTTTGTTGCATATTTTATCAAATCTACTTTCAAGCCAGATGGAGGCAGGAGGATGTGGGAATCCCTCCACCATCTTGCAACTTTTATGCAAGTAGGTTTTCAAGAAAATCATCATTTCTCTTTGAAATATGTCTGGAACAGGCATGATGGTAGTGTCAACCTGTTGGAGTTTTTGTTGCTGGAAGAAGTTGTACAAAAGGATTGGTTTTTACATTGACCGGTTACTGAATCAAGCGCAGGAATACATTGGAAATTCAACTGGGGCCTCCTTTTCCCGGCAGACCACTTCTAGAACGAGCTTGTACAATGAAGCTGATGCTTCTGCTCTCTTTTTGTTTCTTTCCTATTTTTCTTGGCTTCTTTGCCACTCTCTAGACAATTTGTGAACTCTTTTCCCAACTCAGATGGTTTCAATAGTCTGATTGTGATCACACATTTTTACAAGGAATTCTTAAAATCTTTCCTCGAGTTAAGAAAGTCAAGGACTTAGGTCTTTTTCTTCCCTTATAATATTGCAATGAAATTGATAAATAAAGACCAACTCTTTCTTTTTGTTTTTAACCCAAGTAGATAATTCCCATCCATTCATCCATTTGGTGGACCAATAGTTGCCATGCTGATGGAAGTTTTCACTTCTTAACAATAGACATTCTGTGACTATGTTGACAGCACTTTGGGTGAAGATCCTAACTGGTCTTGGATACACATAGGGAGAAATTTGCTCAGCCAGTGTCAGTCTTAAGCATGCGTATCAGAAGATCTTTCTAGAGCTGGGAATTTTCCCATGAAAGGGATTCAGTTAGGGAAGAGACACTCGTCCCAGAGTTTTACATTCTTCTTGAACACTGCTTAAGGAACTTAGATGCCGTGTCCATTTGGATCTCTGTCTTCACAGAACTTTGTCATGCAAGTGCTTGAAATGCATCTTGAAGAGAATTCACTAGCACAGAATGAATGAGAGTGGAAGGGGTTGGTGGGGCTAACCAGGCCCAATCCCCCTGCCTAAACCAGGATACCTAGAGCCTCTTGCCCAGGATTCTATCTGGGTGTACTTTTAATGTCTTCAAAGATCCAGGCTCCACAATCTTTCTGGGCAGTCTGTGCCGTGGTTCAGTCACCCTCACAGTAAAGAATCATTTGCTGATGGTCAATGGCAATCTCCTGTATTTCAGAGAGTGCCCACTGCCTCTTGTTTTTTTCACTCAGCATCACTGAAAAGACACTGGTTCCCTCCCCTTTGCACTATTGCTTCCATATGGATGCGTGCTGCCATGTAGAGATATGTCAAAAACCTCCCTGAAGCCCAGGCAGATAATATTCCCTTCATCTACCAGTCAAGTTGATTCATCAGAGGAGTTTAAAGTGATGTTCAGCATGAAATTCCCCTGAAAAAACATGCTAACTACATTATTTTGTCGTCTTGCATGTGCCTGGCAAGGTTTTCCAGGAAGAGCTGCTTCATCAACTTCCTGGGGATAAAAAGGAGGCTGGCTGGTTTGTACTATTCCGAGTCCTCCTAACTGCCTTTTTTAGAGATGGGTGTCATTTGCTCTCATCCAGTCTTTAGCCTCTCTTGTCGTCTACATCTTAGCAAAAAGCTTTTCCACTACATGTTCATGTGATTGGAAACGTCAGGAAAGTGTAAGGTACTGTTTTCTATCAGTTGGCAAGCTGCGCACACTATCCCAGTGTTGTACAGCTTCCTTCTTCACCTTTCCGATGCTGCCGCTCTCTCCGGCTCCCGGAGCCGAAGAAGCGGCTTCTTCGCGCAAAGACGATTGTACCGCTCACAGTGCTCTCTTAGCGCCGCTTCTGCCGAAAGAAGGCCGGGAGCGGCTCTTAGCTCCGGAGAGCATCGTACCTTCCAATTCAATTTTTTCGGCTCCACAAACCAAATGGTATACTTGCAGCAGTAGGGCGGGACGTTGAATCGGACTTTCTCCTTTTAGAGAGAAGCTAATGAAAAAGTTTCACCGGAATCAGAGCAGGCTGTAAAACAAGAAAAGTGTCATGGAAATAAGCCAGCCTTATCCTCTTAGCCTTGCTTGTTGTGATTGGCCAAGAAAGAAATGTGTCAACTCGGTGTTCCTGGGTATCCTATCAGTAACAGGTACTTCAGCTGCTGTTCTTCTCTCCTGAAGTTAAGAACAGAATCCAAGGAATTGTGATTCCATGGTCTCAATTCACTCAATATGGTGCCGAAAAGGGAGTGGAAGGGGCACGGGTCAATTAACTTGAATGGCCTATGTAAATCAGCGGCCACTGTTTTTCTGAAGGCTTCAACAGGTTAGTTGCCTATGGTCTTCTTGGAATTGTTTTAATCTTTGGTCATGTTTTTCTTGGGATTCTTTTACCCTTTTCCCATTAGTTCAGCCTTTGCTCTCAAGGCTTTGCTGACATTTCCAGTATCTCGGTAGCCTGGAAAAGTGTTGTCTTGATTGATCACATCATTATTCCCTTCCAAGGGTTGTTTTCCTCAAGTCTCAGTTTGGCTGGTTTTCTGCTAGTTGATTGTCAGAGGGCAGCAGGTGTTTTGTAAGAGCAAGTACACAATGCCATAGCTTGCTTTTCTTTGGATTTGGCCTGTCTAGAAAATGGAATGACTGAACATCTCTGGGAGGCTTTTCTCTCCCCATTAGGTTTCACTGGAAGGAGGGCAGATGCAAATCGTCTACCTAAAGTCTTGGCACGGAAGAAAGTAGTGGTTTGCTGCTGCATAGAGCTAGAAGCTTACAAAAGGAAGGCCTTGGGCTGAGGCCCATTACTTTGGCTAAGTAGAAAAGGACTGTGGCAAGGTGAGGCAGCTGACTTCGAGGTAGATCAACAAGTTCTAGAAGCGTCGTGTGTTCACAGCGTGGTGCATGGTGGTTGGCTGAATTGTGTTTGTTATGGCTTAAAGCTATGGAAATGAGAAAGGCCTGAGTGTTTCAAAAGCCTGGTTTTTGCAAGAAAGCAGCTCTCCTTTGCATCTGCCTGGGGACTCGGCATCACCACGGACCCTCACTGCCACTTTGCCAAGGAGATGATCAGTAGGAATGTTGCAGAGCTGCTGTGTGCATCTGAATGGAATGGCAGAGAACGAAGCGCTGGACGTTTCTGGCTTTAGTACAATGCTGCTGCATTGGTGCCAGTTTAGTTGGTTTTTCCATCAGTGGCCTTTCTGTCTAGAAGTACACTGCCCAGAGTATTGGATGCCTTTTCCTTCCTGTTGTTTTCATACCTTCCTTCAGTTGAAAGGATGATACAACCTTGACATTTTGAAGATCCCTGTTAGGAAGCACTATGCCAGAGGAGTCATCGCTCCCTTTTCTTCTGCCTCCTTTGTCATTTTCAGAGACTCATTTCAAATTTCTGCTCATGTCAAGAAGAATACTGAGACTACTTAGCAGGGCTGACGCTCTCAGCTGCTTTCCTCTTTCCTACTGCTTCATACTGGATGTGACTTCAAGGCCTCGTTTTGTCATCTGCATTTTGCCGTCATCCAAAGCTAAGTATTCCAGGCCTGTGAACACAAAAAGAACTCTTAGTCTTTTGCAAGAACTACCCCTAGGAGGATTTGTGTTCACTTTGATCTCTTCAGTGTTTCAGAAAAAAGGAGATTGTACTCTCTTCTTGTGTACTCTCTTCTTGTGCTCTCATTTCCCTCTCTCTGCCTTGCATGCCCCAGTTAATCTACTGGTGTGACTCATTTGGCATCATCTCACGGTGCAAATTCTGCATAGTTTCAAGTCCTTACAAATGCCAGTTGCCAAGGAGCCTATCTAAGCATTCAAGGGGCAAAGAATTGTAGGGCTGGCAAGTTCAGGTGCTGAAACTGTAAGTCATGCCATATCAAAGTGACAGAGCAAATCAATTGATCTAGGACTTTCAGCTGGACACCTCTGAGAATAGCTGCTTGTCAGCAATGACACAGCCATCTTCCTAGCTGGATTCCAGAGAGAGGAAAGGGACACCTTCAATGGTTAATATGTTTGGCATGAGAAAACAGCAAGAAATGTACCGCAAAATACTTGAGTCAGATCAAGTGCGTTTCTCTAGTGAGAATTTTGCACTTGTTCTTTCTTGTCTGTGCCTTTACTTTTCACAGAAGACAGGGGAGCATTTCATTAGTACTGTTCTTTTGTTTTCTTTTGTTGGCCTCCCTCTTTCCACCTGCAATTAACAAATTTGCCTTTCTTTACTGGCTTCTCTTTCTTTACTTCTACAAGTTGACATGAGGTCATCCAACCTTATCATCAATGTTCTCAGACAGTGGAGAGAAGTAGAAGGTACAGCTAAATGGATAAAAGAAACCCACAAAAACAGACAGGTTTTTACAGTCTTCTGTGAGAACATTAGGACACAAGATGTCTTTGAACTGAGTAATGCTCTATTGACTTAACTTTTAGTCCACTGGTTACTATTATTACACGTGTTTGGCCTTTAGTACAGAGCCTTGGAACTAATCCAGGCCAATACTTGGCTAATTTTGTTTTATTTCTAGTGAGGACTTTGTTTCTTAAGGAATAGTCCAGAGAAAGAGCGTCCACGGTACAGTTACAGGTCATAAATTCTGGTACAGTTTGTGCTGGTAATAGGTCTAGGAAAGAAAGGTTTGACATCTTTTTTGACTTTCAAATGGAACCATGATTTGAAAAACCTAAGAGTTGCGGCTCCCCCCCCACCCCACACCCCAAGTACTTCTCTTTGCAATATTACTCAGGGATTACACATCAAAGCCCACCCTGTAAAATACGTTGCAGATACTTTGCAAGAAGTGCAGCTTAGCAGCTAGAGATGATAACGTGGCTTAAATAACATGGTCTAAATATGTCTGTCTACGCAGACATACTCAACAAAGGTTACGATGGCTTAGCTCCTGTGCTCAAGTGAACGTGCATTTTAGAACTTCCCAAGAAGGTGAATTCAACCTCCTTCATTGCTCTCTGCTGGAGTCCCAAGAGAATTTCAGTCTGCTTTTTGTCATTTACAGCTGTCACTGCTTAGCTCTTGAACATGAGACTCCCTCATGACTGATGAAAGTTGTCTAGTTAAGAGTGGCTGAAAGACATGGTCTTGCTCTAGAAGGAGATGAGAAGGTTTCTGCAGTCTTTGTCATCTCTACTGCTTGTGATTTCTAGACAAAACCAGTGGGAAGTTTTCTGAAGGCAGTCCAGAAGCTGGCAATATGGACAGCTTACAGCCCAACACTTGCTGCAGTGCAACCATGGTGACACCAGAAAGGACTTCAAAAATTTAAAAGGGCAAACAAAGCAGTTGGAAGGAAAAGAACATGAACCATTATTCCATTTTTCTCATCTATCTTTCTTTAAATCATCATTTTCGTGCAGTTTGGCGGCTTGCGTTGGTATCCCACCAAAGGAATCTGAGACAGAGTAAGCTTTTGAATGGAGTAGAAGTGAGAAACGCAGGCCAAGTTGCCTTTTTTGCCATCAAATACCAGTTAGGCTTGAACTACCCTCTGCTTAAGGTGCTTAGCTTACACTAAGAATTGATGAGCACATTTTGATGGGAGCAAATTTTACTGTCACGATGACTGAGTAAATTTTGCTGTCCCTCAGAATTTTACTGTCGTCTGAATAGCAATGTTTGTGTCCAAATAGTATTTTGTCTCCTGTATCTGCAGCAGGTAAGCCTTTTGCTGTCAGCAGTGTTGCTTAACCTTTCATGTCATATCCCTCTTCACATCCATCTTCTGCTTAAGGCTTATTAATCTACTTTAGAATTGGCAGGTGGAATAAGACTACTTTTCCTTTTTGAAAGCTCATGTCATTTGACCTACTTACAGCAAATAATTCATTAATTGCAAGTCCCCAGCTAGCATCTTTTCGGCATATTCTAACCTTCTAAAGAAGTAACAAAAGCACTCTCCAATACTTGACTTTCATATCACAGTGGGAACGCTGGTCCTGTTTGCAAGAAACAATCATGGGTATGGTAAAACAAAAGGAGGGCTTAGAGTTTTCTCTGTTAACCTATAGTGAGCTTGGATTTTGCAATATGCATGAAGTTAATTAACACTGTTATATAAAGTGGCTGATTTAATCAATAAATTGGAGTCAATGCTGATAAACAACAAGGTGGGTTGGCTTCCCTTCGCTTTCAACACAGTGCCAATTCGGGCTGGTTTGATAGGACTAAGTGGCTGCTGCAATCTGCCATCCAGAAGCGGGGCAGGTGAGTTTTGTTTGCAAGGGAAAAGGACCATGGTTTGTGTTTGGGGGCCTGTGACTGAGAGTGCCGGCTGACTCCTGAAATTCTTTGATATGCAGGATGATTCCCAGACGCAAGGTGGAAACGCTGCCAAGTCGGGCTGGATTGAAATTACCCAGGGACTCCTGCAATCTGCCATCGAGAAGCAGGGCAGGTGAGTGTTGTTTGCCAGGGAAAAGGGCCGTGGATTGTGTTTGGGGGCCTGTGGCTGGGAGTGGCCGGCTGGCTCCTGAAAATCCACGATCCGCAGGATGTTTCTCAGACCCAAGGTAGCAACATTGCCTAGTCGGGCTGGTTTGATATTACCAAGTGGCTCCTGCAATCTGCCATGATCACATGAAGAAATACTTTCTGGCGTCCGTACTGGGCCATGTGCTCTTTCTTCTCTCAACTTCTCCATCACCTCTCATCTGTTTCACATGCGCTATCTTCAAGGTCCACAGGCTACTTTTCACAGCATCTTCAGGCCTGATGCAGTAAGAATGATGAATAGAACAGAGTTGGGTCTATTTTCCAGTTTGGATAAAATGCTTTCTGCACACAAATCCAAGGAGAAGGTGCTGCCCCGATGGCCAGAAAAACTTTCACTCCTGCTAGTGTTCTACGTCAACCACAACTTAGTCTGAAAGAAAAGCTTTTTCTCTGAGAGCATCTGAGAGGTTTGCATGAAGCACTGATATCTGACATATGCAATTTTGAATAGGAGAGGAAAAAGAAAATGGCAAGAAGTTTTTAATTTTAGTGGTTTCAATTTTAATTTCCGTGCACTTTTTCAAAACTTGTCAGCTCAAAGGCCCATCAACATCTTTTAGTCATCTGTAAGTCAGTATTCATCTAAAATGTGCTTCAAATCAAAAGAATTTCAAATTTGCACTCCAAGTTTCTATGCCTAGATTTATGATTTCCTACACATATTAGATGAAAGGAAGGCCTTTTTTACTGTGGGAGTGCTGGAACACTGGGACAGGTTGCCCAGAGAAGTTGTGGGTGTCCCATCCCTGAAAGTGTTCAAGGTCAGCTTGGACGGGGCTTGGAGCAGCAACAAAGGAGAAGCTTGATGGTAGAGAAACAAAGTTGGACTATAGAAGAAACTGGGATTGAAGTATAGGAGCAAGTTTTCTCTCAGCTCTTGGGGTAAATTCAAAGTTGTACAAAATGACATTTATCTGTGATTTTCACTACTGTAATAGAAAGGTTCATGAAAACTGTACAGAAGATAGCAAATTTTAAAAGAGATAAGAATTACAGCATAAAATCCATGGGACGGGTTACAACATGAGACACTCTCTAAGAGAAAATCTCTGTGTTTCAGCACTTCATCATGGTAAGATTTCATGAAGTGCCAAAGAAGGCGGCAAAATATCATTCGGGACATTATTTACTGGAGTTCAGCCTGGCCATTAGTAGGAACTGGGTTTGACCACATCATGTAGATATACCACACACACTTTCCCTTCACTGAAAAATGACTGTTTACAACCAAGAAGCAATTGACGATCAAAATTGATTGAAAGCATCTTAAACATGTCAAGTATTTCATTGTAGATGATCTGTGATCCAAATGCTTCTTCCACCTTCGAGAGGGACAGAACAATTCTTCCATATCATGATGGTTTCAAATTGTATCAACCAATGTTTTCTGCTGAAAAGATAGCATCTATTTTTTTCTATTTTTGGAAGAAAATATTCCTAGACATACAACAGGTGAGAACTAAGTAATTTTAAAGAAGCAAATGACATGAAAATATTCTGTAAATAGAATGAAATGAAAAGCTGTGTTTTAAATAGGAGCTAAATATGAAACAGAATTTCTGTACCAGGCATTTGAATTACTGCACCAGCTCTTTTGCCCATCAAGAGAGGCATTGAGCATTTCAGTCTTTTCCAAGGTGTTCATGATCTGCTATGCTGATCTCTGTGTGTGCCTAGGTGTGTGTGGAAGGGGGGGCATGTGAAGGGGAGTGTGTATGTTTGCTTTACAGTTGTTGTGGCAGATTCATGCCTCAGCTCCACATTTTGTTTTAGAAAGGTCACACAGAGTGGATATGAAGTTTACTATCAACAAGAGATCAATTCCCAAATCATCCATTTGACTCTACCTTATAAATCATGTGCTTTGTTGCATATTTTATCAAATCTACTTTCAAGCCAGATGGAGGCAGGAGGATGTGGGAATCCCTCCACCATCTTGCAACTTTTATGCAAGTAGGTTTTCAAGAAAATCATCATTTCTCTTTGAAATATGTCTGGAACAGGCATGATGGTAGTGTCAACCTGTTGGAGTTTTTGTTGCTGGAAGAAGTTGTACAAAAGGATTGGTTTTTACATTGACCGGTTACTGAATCAAGCGCAGGAATACATTGGAAATTCAACTGGGGCCTCCTTTTCCCGGCAGACCACTTCTAGAACGAGCTTGTACAATGAAGCTGACGCTTCTGCTCTCTTTTTGTTTCTTTCCTATTTTTCTTGGCTTCTTTGCCACTCTCTAGACAATTTGTGAACTCTTTTCCCAACTCAGATGGTTTCAATAGTCTGATTGTGATCACACATTTTTACAAGGAATTCTTAAAATCTTTCCTCGAGTTAAGAAAGTCAAGGACTTAGGTCTTTTTCTTCCCTTATAATATTGCAATGAAATTGATAAATAAAGACCAACTCTTTCTTTTTGTTTTTAACCCAAGTAGATAATTCCCATCCATTCATCCATTTGGTAGACCAATAGTTGCCATGCTGATGGAAGTTGTCACTTCTTAACAATAGACATTCTGTGACTATGTTGACAGCACTTTGGGTGAAGATCCTAACTGGTCTTGGATACACATAGGGAGAAATTTGCTCAGCCAGTGTCAGTCTTAAGCATGCGTATCAGAAGATCTTTCTAGAGCTGGGAATTTTCCCATGAAAGGGATTCAGTTAGGGAAGAGACACTCGTCCCAGAGTTTTACATTCTTCTTGAACACTGCTTAAGGAACTTAGATGCCGTGTCCATTTGGATCTCTGTCTTCACAGAACTTTTTCATGCAAGTGCTTGAAATGCATCTTGAAGAGAATTCACTAGCACAGAATGAATGAGAGTGGAAGGGGTTGGTGGGGCTAACCAGGCCCAATCCCCCTGCCTAAACCAGGATACCTAGAGCCTCTTGCCCAGGATTCTATCTGGGTGTACTTTTAATGTCTTCAAAGATCCAGGCTCCACAATCTTTCTGGGCAGTCTGTGCTGTGGTTCAGTCACCCTCACAGTAAAGAATCATTTGCTGATGGTCAATGGCAATCTCCTGTATTTCAGAGAGTGCCCACTGCCTCTTGTTTTTTTCACTCAGCATCACTGAAAAGACACTGGTTCCCTCCCCTTTGCACTATTGCTTCCATATGGATGCGTGCTGCCATGTAGAGATATGTCAAAAACCTCCCTGAAGCCCAGGCAGATAATATTCCCTTCATCTACCAGTCAAGTTGATTCATCAGAGGAGTTTAAAGTGATGTTCAGCATGAAATTCCCCTGAAAAAACATGCTAATTACATTATTTTGTCGTCTTGCATGTGCCTGGCAAGGTTTTCCAGGAAGAGCTGCTTCATTAACTTCCTGGGGATAAAAAGGAGGCTGGCTGGTTTTTACTATTCCGAGTCCTCCTAATTGCCTTTTTTAGAGATGGGTGTCATTTGCTCTCATCCACTCTTTAGCCTCTCTTGTCGTCTACATCTTAGCAAAAAGCTTTTCCACTACATGTTCATGTGATTGGAAACGTCAGGAAAGTGTAAGGTACTGTTTTCTATCAGTTGGCAAGCTGCGCACACTATCCCAGTGTTGTACAGCTTCCTTCTTCACCTTTCCGATGCTGCCGCTCTCTCCGGCTCCCGGAGCCGAAGAAGCGGCTTCTTCGCGCAAAGACGATTGTACCGCTCACAGTGCTCTCTTAGCGCCGCTTCTGCCGAAAGAAGGCCGGGAGCGGCTCTTAGCTCCGGAGAGCATCGTACTTGCGTCTTTAGCGTCTTTTGTGGTCTACATCCTAGCAGAAAGCTTTTCCACTCTGTCTGGCAAGGAAAACCTGCGGGAGCACAGAAAACATCTCCCATCGTCTTCTGGACGTTGCACGGAGGTCTGCCAAGTGTTTGGCATGAAGGAAAGAAAAGTTGTCCAAAACAGCTTCCAAACGAAGATTCATGTGATTGGAAACGTCAGGAAAGTGTAAGGTACTGTTTTCTATCAGTTGGCAAGCTGCACACACAATCCCAGTGTTGTACAGCTTCCTTCTTCACCTTTCCGATGCTGCCGCTCTCTCTGGCTCCCGGAGCCGAAGAAGCGGCTTCTTCGCGCAAAGACGATTGTACCGCTCACAGTGCTCTCTTAGCGCCGCTTCTGCCGAAAGAAGCCTGGGAGCGGCTCTTAGCTCCGGAGAGCATCGTACCTTTGTCTTTAGCGTCTTTAGTGGTCTACAACCTAGCAGAAAGCTTTTCCACTCTGTCTGGCAAGGAAAACCTGCGGGAGCACAGAAAACATCTCCCATCGTCTTCTGGACTTTGCACGGAGGTCTGCCAAGTGCTTGGCATGAAGGAAAGAAAAGTTGTCCAAAACAGCTTCCAATCGAATATTCATGTGATTGGAAACGTCAGGAAAGTATAAGGTACTGTTTTCTATCAGTTGGCAAGCTGCGCACACAATCCCAGTGTTGTACAGCTTCCTTCTTCACCTTTCCGATGCTGCCGCTCTCTCCGGCTCCCGGAGCCGAAGAAGCGGCTTCTTCGCGCAAAGACGATTGTACCGCTCACAGTGCTCTCTTAGCGCCGCTTCTGCCGAAAGAAGCCCGGGAGCGGCTCTTAGCTCCGGAGAGCATCGTACCTTCCAATTCAATTTTTTCGGCTCCACAAACCAAATGGTATACTTGCAGCAGTAGGGCGGGACGTTGAATCGGACTTTCTCCTTTTAGAGAGAAGCTAATGAAAAAGTTTCACCGGAATCAGAGCAGGCTGTAAAACAAGAAAAGTGTCATGGAAATAAGCCAGCCTTATCCTCTTAGCCTTGCTTGTTGTGATTGGCCAAGAAAGAAATGTGTCAACTCGGTGTTCCTGGGTATCCTATCAGTAACAGGTACTTCAGCTGCTGTTCTTCTCTCCTGAAGTTAAGAACAGAATCCAAGGAATTGTGATTCCATGGTCTCAATTCACTCAATATGGTGCCGAAAAGGGAGTGGAAGGGGCACGGGTCAATTAACTTGAATGGCCTATGTAAATCAGCGGCCACTGTTTTTCTGAAGGCTTCAACAGGTTAGTTGCCTATGTTCTTCTTGGAATTGTTTTAATCTTTGGTCATGTTTTTCTTGGGATTCTTTTACCCTTTTCCCATTAGTTCAGCCTTTGCTCTCAAGGCTTTGCTGACATTTCCAGTATCTCGGTAGCCTGGAAAAGTGTTGTCTTGATTGATCACATCATTATTCCCTTCCAAGGGTTGTTTTCCTCAAGTCTCAGTTTGGCTGGTTTTCTGCTAGTTGATTGTCAGAGGGCAGCAGGTGTTTTGTAAGAGCAAGTACACAATGCCATAGCTTGCTTTTCTTTGGATTTGGCCTGTCTAGAAAATGGAATGACTGAACATCTCTGGGAGGCTTTTCTCTCCCCATTAGGTTTCACTGGAAGGAGGGCAGATGCAAATCGTCTACCTAAAGTCTTGGCACGGAAGAAAGTAGTGGTTTGCTGCTGCATAGAGCTAGAAGCTTACAAAAGGAAGGCCTTGGGCTGAGGCCCATTACTTTGGCTAAGTAGAAAAGGACTGTGGCAAGGTGAGGCAGCTGACTTCGAGGTAGATCAACAAGTTCTAGAAGCGTCGTGTGTTCACAGCGTGGTGCATGGTGGTTGGCTGAATTGTGTTTGTTATGGCTTAAAGCTATGGAAATGAGAAAGGCCTGAGTGTTTCAAAAGCCTGGTTTTTGCAAGAAAGCAGCTCTCCTTTGCATCTGCCTGGGGACTCGGCATCACCACGGACCCTCACTGCCACTTTGCCAAGGAGATGATCAGTAGGAATGTTGCAGAGCTGCTGTGTGCATCTGAATGGAATGGCAGAGAACGAAGCGCTGGACGTTTCTGGCTTTAGTACAATGCTGCTGCATTGGTGCCAGTTTAGTTGGTTTTTCCATCAGTGGCCTTTCTGTCTAGAAGTACACTGCCCAGAGTATTGGATGCCTTTTCCTTCCTGTTGTTTTCATACCTTCCTTCAGTTGAAAGGATGATACAACCTTGACATTTTGAAGATCCCTGTTAGGAAGCACTATGCCAGAGGAGTCATCGCTCCCTTTTCTTCTGCCTCCTTTGTCATTTTCAGAGACTCATTTCAAATTTCTGCTCATGTCAAGAAGAATACTGAGACTACTTAGCAGGGCTGACGCTCTCAGCTGCTTTCCTCTTTCCTACTGCTTCATACTGGATGTGACTTCAAGGCCTCGTTTTGTCATCTGCATTTTGCCGTCATCCAAAGCTAAGTATTCCAGGCCTGTGAACACAAAAAGAACTCTTAGTCTTTTGCAAGAACTACCCCTAGGAGGATTTGTGTTCACTTTGATCTCTTCAGTGTTTCAGAAAAAAGGAGATTGTACTCTCTTCTTGTGTACTCTCTTCTTGTGCTCTCATTTCCCTCTCTCTGCCTTGCATGCCCCAGTTAATCTACTGGTGTGACTCATTTGGCATCATCTCACGGTGCAAATTCTGCATAGTTTCAAGTCCTTACAAATGCCAGTTGCCAAGGAGCCTATCTAAGCATTCAAGGGGCAAAGAATTGTAGGGCTGGCAAGTTCAGGTGCTGAAACTGTAAGTCATGCCATATCAAAGTGACAGAGCAAATCAATTGATCTAGGACTTTCAGCTGGACACCTCTGAGAATAGCTGCTTGTCAGCAATGACACAGCCATCTTCCTAGCTGGATTCCAGAGAGAGGAAAGGGACACCTTCAATGGTTAATATGTTTGGCATGAGAAAACAGCAAGAAATGTACCGCAAAATACTTGAGTCAGATCAAGTGCGTTTCTCTAGTGAGAATTTTGCACTTGTTCTTTCTTGTCTGTGCCTTTACTTTTCACAGAAGACAGGGGAGCATTTCATTAGTACTGTTCTTTTGTTTTCTTTTGTTGGCCTCCCTCTTTCCACCTGCAATTAACAAATTTGCCTTTCTTTACTGGCTTCTCTTTCTTTACTTCTACAAGTTGACATGAGGTCATCCAACCTTATCATCAATGTTCTCAGACAGTGGAGAGAAGTAGAAGGTACAGCTAAATGGATAAAAGAAACCCACAAAAACAGACAGGTTTTTACAGTCTTCTGTGAGAACATTAGGACACAAGATGTCTTTGAACTGAGTCATGCTCTATTGACTTAACTTTTAGTCCACTGGTTACTATTATTACACGTGTTTGGCCTTTAGTACAGAGCCTTGGAACTAATCCAGGCCAATACTTGGCTAATTTTGTTTTATTTCTAGTGAGGACTTTGTTTCTTAAGGAATAGTCCAGAGAAAGAGCGTCCACGGTACAGTTACAGGTCATAAATTCTGGTACAGTTTGTGCTGGTAATAGGTCTAGGAAAGAAAGGTTTGACATCTTTTTTGACTTTCAAATGGAACCATGATTTGAAAAACCTAAGAGTTGCGGCTCCCCCCCCACCCCACACCCCAAGTACTTCTCTTTGCAATATTACTCAGGGATTACACATCAAAGCCCACCCTGTAAAATACGTTGCAGATACTTTGCAAGAAGTGCAGCTTAGCAGCTAGAGATGATAACGTGGCTTAAATAACATGGTCTAAATATGTCTGTCTACGCAGACATACTCAACAAAGGTTACGATGGCTTAGCTCCTGTGCTCAAGTGAACGTGCATTTTAGAACTTCCCAAGAAGGTGAATTCAACCTCCTTCATTGCTCTCTGCTGGAGTCCCAAGAGAATTTCAGTCTGCTTTTTGTCATTTACAGCTGTCACTGCTTAGCTCTTGAACATGAGACTCCCTCATGACTGATGAAAGTTGTCTAGTTAAGAGTGGCTGAAAGACATGGTCTTGCTCTAGAAGGAGATGAGAAGGTTTCTGCAGTCTTTGTCATCTCTACTGCTTGTGATTTCTAGACAAAACCAGTGGGAAGTTTTCTGAAGGCAGTCCAGAAGCTGGCAATATGGACAGCTTACAGCCCAACACTTGCTGCAGTGCAACCATGGTGACACCAGAAAGGACTTCAAAAATTTAAAAGGGCAAACAAAGCAGTTGGAAGGAAAAGAACATGAACCATTATTCCATTTTTCTCATCTATCTTTCTTTAAATCATCATTTTCGTGCAGTTTGGCGGCTTGCGTTGGTATCCCACCAAAGGAATCTGAGACAGAGTAAGCTTTTGAATGGAGTAGAAGTGAGAAACGCAGGCCAAGTTGCCTTTTTTGCCATCAAATACCAGTTAGGCTTGAACTACCCTCTGCTTAAGGTGCTTAGCTTACACTAAGAATTGATGAGCACATTTTGATGGGAGCAAATTTTACTGTCACGATGACTGAGTAAATTTTGCTGTCCCTCAGAATTTTACTGTCGTCTGAATAGCAATGTTTGTGTCCAAATAGTATTTTGTCTCCTGTATCTGCAGCAGGTAAGCCTTTTGCTGTCAGCAGTGTTGCTTAACCTTTCATGTCATATCCCTCTTCACATCCATCTTCTGCTTAAGGCTTATTAATCTACTTTAGAATTGGCAGGTGGAATAAGACTACTTTTCCTTTTTGAAAGCTCATGTCATTTGACCTACTTACAGCAAATAATTCATTAATTGCAAGTCCCCAGCTAGCATCTTTTCGGCATATTCTAACCTTCTAAAGAAGTAACAAAAGCACTCTCCAATACTTGACTTTCATATCACAGTGGGAACGCTGGTCCTGTTTGCAAGAAACAATCATGGGTATGGTAAAACAAAAGGAGGGCTTAGAGTTTTCTCTGTTAACCTATAGTGAGCTTGGATTTTGCAATATGCATGAAGTTAATTAACACTGTTATATAAAGTGGCTGATTTAATCAATAAATTGGAGTCAATGCTGATAAACAACAAGGTGGGTTGGCTTCCCTTCGCTTTCAACACAGTGCCAATTCGGGCTGGTTTGATAGGACTAAGTGGCTGCTGCAATCTGCCATCCAGAAGCGGGGCAGGTGAGTTTTGTTTGCAAGGGAAAAGGACCATGGTTTGTGTTTGGGGGCCTGTGACTGAGAGTGCCGGCTGACTCCTGAAATTCTTTGATATGCAGGATGATTCCCAGACGCAAGGTGGAAACGCTGCCAAGTCGGGCTGGATTGAAATTACCCAGGGACTCCTGCAATCTGCCATCGAGAAGCAGGGCAGGTGAGTGTTGTTTGCCAGGGAAAAGGGCCGTGGATTGTGTTTGGGGGCCTGTGGCTGGGAGTGGCCGGCTGGCTCCTGAAAATCCACGATCCGCAGGATGTTTCTCAGACCCAAGGTAGCAACATTGCCAAGTCGGGCTGGTTTGATATTACCAAGTGGCTCCTGCAATCTGCCATGATCACATGAAGAAATACTTTCTGGCGTCCGTACTGGGCCATGTGCTCTTTCTTCTCTCAACTTCTCCATCACCTCTCATCTGTTTCACATGCGCTATCTTCAAGGTCCACAGGCTACTTTTCACAGCATCTTCAGGCCTGATGCAGTAAGAATGATGAATAGAACAGAGTTGGGTCTATTTTCCAGTTTGGATAAAATGCTTTCTGCACACAAATCCAAGGAGAAGGTGCTGCCCCGATGGCCAGAAAAACTTTCACTCCTGCTAGTGTTCTACGTCAACCACAACTTAGTCTGAAAGAAAAGCTTTTTCTCTGAGAGCATCTGAGAGGTTTGCATGAAGCACTGATATCTGACATATGCAATTTTGAATAGGAGAGGAAAAAGAAAATGGCAAGAAGTTTTTAATTTTAGTGGTTTCAATTTTAATTTCCGTGCACTTTTTCAAAACTTGTCAGCTCAAAGGCCCATCAACATCTTTTAGTCATCTGTAAGTCAGTATTCATCTAAAATGTGCTTCAAATCAAAAGAATTTCAAATTTGCACTCCAAGTTTCTATGCCTAGATTTATGATTTCCTACACATATTAGATGAAAGGAAGGCCTTTTTTACTGTGGGAGTGCTGGAACACTGGGACAGGTTGCCCAGAGAAGTTGTGGGTGTCCCATCCCTGAAAGTGTTCAAGGTCAGCTTGGACGGGGCTTGGAGCAGCAACAAAGGAGAAGCTTGATGGTAGAGAAACAAAGTTGGACTATAGAAGAAACTGGGATTGAAGTATAGGAGCAAGTTTTCTCTCAGCTCTTGGGGTAAATTCAAAGTTGTACAAAATGACATTTATCTGTGATTTTCACTACTGTAACAGAAAGGTTCATGAAAACTGTACAGAAGATAGCAAATTTTAAAAGAGATAAGAATTACAGCATAAAATCCATGGGACGGGTTACAACATGAGACACTCTCTAAGAGAAAATCTCTGTGTTTCAGCACTTCATCATGGTAAGATTTCATGAAGTGCCAAAGAAGGCGGCAAAATATCATTCGGGACATTATTTACTGGAGTTCAGCCTGGCCATTAGTAGGAACTGGGTTTGACCACATCATGTAGATATACCACACACACTTTCCCTTCACTGAAAAATGACTGTTTACAACCAAGAAGCAATTGACGATCAAAATTGATTGAAAGCATCTTAAACATGTCAAGTATTTCATTGTAGATGATCTGTGATCCAAATGCTTCTTCCACCTTCGAGAGGGACAGAACAATTCTTCCATATCATGATGGTTTCAAATTGTATCAACCAATGTTTTCTGCTGAAAAGATAGCATCTATTTTTTTCTATTTTTGGAAGAAAATATTCCTAGACATACAGCAGGTGAGAACTAAGTAATTTTAAAGAAGCAAATGACATGAAAATATTCTGTAAATAGAATGAAATGAAAAGCTGTGTTTTAAATAGGAGCTAAATATGAAACAGAATTTCTGTACCAGGCATTTGAATTACTGCACCAGCTCTTTTGCCCATCAAGAGAGGCATTGAGCATTTCAGTCTTTTCCAAGGTGTTCATGATCTGCTATGCTGATCTCTGTGTGTGCCTAGGTGTGTGTGGAAGGGGGGGCATGTGAAGGGGAGTGTGTATGTTTGCTTTACAGTTGTTGTGGCAGATTCATGCCTCAGCTCCACATTTTGTTTTAGAAAGGTCACACAGAGTGGATATGAAGTTTACTATCAACAAGAGATCAATTCCCAAATCATCCATTTGACTCTACCTTATAAATCATGTGCTTTGTTGCATATTTTATCAAATCTACTTTCAAGCCAGATGGAGGCAGGAGGATGTGGGAATCCCTCCACCATCTTGCAACTTTTATGCAAGTAGGTTTTCAAGAAAATCATCATTTCTCTTTGAAATATGTCTGGAACAGGCATGATGGTAGTGTCAACCTGTTGGAGTTTTTGTTGCTGGAAGAAGTTGTACAAAAGGATTGGTTTTTACATTGACCGGTTACTGAATCAAGCGCAGGAATACATTGGAAATTCAACTGGGGCCTCCTTTTCCCGGCAGACCACTTCTAGAACGAGCTTGTACAATGAAGCTGACGCTTCTGCTCTCTTTTTGTTTCTTTCCTATTTTTCTTGGCTTCTTTGCCACTCTCTAGACAATTTGTGAACTCTTTTCCCAACTCAGATGGTTTCAATAGTCTGATTGTGATCACACATTTTTACAAGGAATTCTTAAAATCTTTCCTCGAGTTAAGAAAGTCAAGGACTTAGGTCTTTTTCTTCCCTTATAATATTGCAATGAAATTGATAAATAAAGACCAACTCTTTCTTTTTGTTTTTAACCCAAGTAGATAATTCCCATCCATTCATCCATTTGGTAGACCAATAGTTGCCATGCTGATGGAAGTTGTCACTTCTTAACAATAGACATTCTGTGACTATGTTGACAGCACTTTGGGTGAAGATCCTAACTGGTCTTGGATACACATAGGGAGAAATTTGCTCAGCCAGTGTCAGTCTTAAGCATGCGTATCAGAAGATCTTTCTAGAGCTGGGAATTTTCCCATGAAAGGGATTCAGTTAGGGAAGAGACACTCGTCCCAGAGTTTTACATTCTTCTTGAACACTGCTTAAGGAACTTAGATGCCGTGTCCATTTGGATCTCTGTCTTCACAGAACTTTTTCATGCAAGTGCTTGAAATGCATCTTGAAGAGAATTCACTAGCACAGAATGAATGAGAGTGGAAGGGGTTGGTGGGGCTAACCAGGCCCAATCCCCCTGCCTAAACCAGGATACCTAGAGCCTCTTGCCCAGGATTCTATCTGGGTGTACTTTTAATGTCTTCAAAGATCCAGGCTCCACAATCTTTCTGGGCAGTCTGTGCTGTGGTTCAGTCACCCTCACAGTAAAGAATCATTTGCTGATGGTCAATGGCAATCTCCTGTATTTCAGAGAGTGCCCACTGCCTCTTGTTTTTTTCACTCAGCATCACTGAAAAGACACTGGTTCCCTCCCCTTTGCACTATTGCTTCCATATGGATGCGTGCTGCCATGTAGAGATATGTCAAAAACCTCCCTGAAGCCCAGGCAGATAATATTCCCTTCATCTACCAGTCAAGTTGATTCATCAGAGGAGTTTAAAGTGATGTTCAGCATGAAATTCCCCTGAAAAAACATGCTAATTACATTATTTTGTCGTCTTGCATGTGCCTGGCAAGGTTTTCCAGGAAGAGCTGCTTCATTAACTTCCTGGGGATAAAAAGGAGGCTGGCTGGTTTTTACTATTCCGAGTCCTCCTAATTGCCTTTTTTAGAGATGGGTGTCATTTGCTCTCATCCACTCTTTAGCCTCTCTTGTCGTCTACATCTTAGCAAAAAGCTTTTCCACTACATGTTCATGTGATTGGAAACGTCAGGAAAGTGTAAGGTACTGTTTTCTATCAGTTGGCAAGCTGCGCACACTATCCCAGTGTTGTACAGCTTCCTTCTTCACCTTTCCGATGCTGCCGCTCTCTCCGGCTCCCGGAGCCGAAGAAGCGGCTTCTTCGCGCAAAGACGATTGTACCGCTCACAGTGCTCTCTTAGCGCCGCTTCTGCCGAAAGAAGGCCGGGAGCGGCTCTTAGCTCCGGAGAGCATCGTACTTGCGTCTTTAGCGTCTTTTGTGGTCTACATCCTAGCAGAAAGCTTTTCCACTCTGTCTGGCAAGGAAAACCTGCGGGAGCACAGAAAACATCTCCCATCGTCTTCTGGACGTTGCACGGAGGTCTGCCAAGTGTTTGGCATGAAGGAAAGAAAAGTTGTCCAAAACAGCTTCCAAACGAAGATTCATGTGATTGGAAACGTCAGGAAAGTGTAAGGTACTGTTTTCTATCAGTTGGCAAGCTGCACACACAATCCCAGTGTTGTACAGCTTCCTTCTTCACCTTTCCGATGCTGCCGCTCTCTCTGGCTCCCGGAGCCGAAGAAGCGGCTTCTTCGCGCAAAGACGATTGTACCGCTCACAGTGCTCTCTTAGCGCCGCTTCTGCCGAAAGAAGCCTGGGAGCGGCTCTTAGCTCCGGAGAGCATCGTACCTTTGTCTTTAGCGTCTTTAGTGGTCTACAACCTAGCAGAAAGCTTTTCCACTCTGTCTGGCAAGGAAAACCTGCGGGAGCACAGAAAACATCTCCCATCGTCTTCTGGACTTTGCACGGAGGTCTGCCAAGTGCTTGGCATGAAGGAAAGAAAAGTTGTCCAAAACAGCTTCCAATCGAATATTCATGTGATTGGAAACGTCAGGAAAGTATAAGGTACTGTTTTCTATCAGTTGGCAAGCTGCGCACACAATCCCAGTGTTGTACAGCTTCCTTCTTCACCTTTCCGATGCTGCCGCTCTCTCCGGCTCCCGGAGCCGAAGAAGCGGCTTCTTCGCGCAAAGACGATTGTACCGCTCACAGTGCTCTCTTAGCGCCGCTTCTGCCGAAAGAAGCCCGGGAGCGGCTCTTAGCTCCGGAGAGCATCGTACCTTCCAATTCAATTTTTTCGGCTCCACAAACCAAATGGTATACTTGCAGCAGTAGGGCGGGACGTTGAATCGGACTTTCTCCTTTTAGAGAGAAGCTAATGAAAAAGTTTCACCGGAATCAGAGCAGGCTGTAAAACAAGAAAAGTGTCATGGAAATAAGCCAGCCTTATCCTCTTAGCCTTGCTTGTTGTGATTGGCCAAGAAAGAAATGTGTCAACTCGGTGTTCCTGGGTATCCTATCAGTAACAGGTACTTCAGCTGCTGTTCTTCTCTCCTGAAGTTAAGAACAGAATCCAAGGAATTGTGATTCCATGGTCTCAATTCACTCAATATGGTGCCGAAAAGGGAGTGGAAGGGGCACGGGTCAATTAACTTGAATGGCCTATGTAAATCAGCGGCCACTGTTTTTCTGAAGGCTTCAACAGGTTAGTTGCCTATGTTCTTCTTGGAATTGTTTTAATCTTTGGTCATGTTTTTCTTGGGATTCTTTTACCCTTTTCCCATTAGTTCAGCCTTTGCTCTCAAGGCTTTGCTGACATTTCCAGTATCTCGGTAGCCTGGAAAAGTGTTGTCTTGATTGATCACATCATTATTCCCTTCCAAGGGTTGTTTTCCTCAAGTCTCAGTTTGGCTGGTTTTCTGCTAGTTGATTGTCAGAGGGCAGCAGGTGTTTTGTAAGAGCAAGTACACAATGCCATAGCTTGCTTTTCTTTGGATTTGGCCTGTCTAGAAAATGGAATGACTGAACATCTCTGGGAGGCTTTTCTCTCCCCATTAGGTTTCACTGGAAGGAGGGCAGATGCAAATCGTCTACCTAAAGTCTTGGCACGGAAGAAAGTAGTGGTTTGCTGCTGCATAGAGCTAGAAGCTTACAAAAGGAAGGCCTTGGGCTGAGGCCCATTACTTTGGCTAAGTAGAAAAGGACTGTGGCAAGGTGAGGCAGCTGACTTCGAGGTAGATCAACAAGTTCTAGAAGCGTCGTGTGTTCACAGCGTGGTGCATGGTGGTTGGCTGAATTGTGTTTGTTATGGCTTAAAGCTATGGAAATGAGAAAGGCCTGAGTGTTTCAAAAGCCTGGTTTTTGCAAGAAAGCAGCTCTCCTTTGCATCTGCCTGGGGACTCGGCATCACCACGGACCCTCACTGCCACTTTGCCAAGGAGATGATCAGTAGGAATGTTGCAGAGCTGCTGTGTGCATCTGAATGGAATGGCAGAGAACGAAGCGCTGGACGTTTCTGGCTTTAGTACAATGCTGCTGCATTGGTGCCAGTTTAGTTGGTTTTTCCATCAGTGGCCTTTCTGTCTAGAAGTACACTGCCCAGAGTATTGGATGCCTTTTCCTTCCTGTTGTTTTCATACCTTCCTTCAGTTGAAAGGATGATACAACCTTGACATTTTGAAGATCCCTGTTAGGAAGCACTATGCCAGAGGAGTCATCGCTCCCTTTTCTTCTGCCTCCTTTGTCATTTTCAGAGACTCATTTCAAATTTCTGCTCATGTCAAGAAGAATACTGAGACTACTTAGCAGGGCTGACGCTCTCAGCTGCTTTCCTCTTTCCTACTGCTTCATACTGGATGTGACTTCAAGGCCTCGTTTTGTCATCTGCATTTTGCCGTCATCCAAAGCTAAGTATTCCAGGCCTGTGAACACAAAAAGAACTCTTAGTCTTTTGCAAGAACTACCCCTAGGAGGATTTGTGTTCACTTTGATCTCTTCAGTGTTTCAGAAAAAAGGAGATTGTACTCTCTTCTTGTGTACTCTCTTCTTGTGCTCTCATTTCCCTCTCTCTGCCTTGCATGCCCCAGTTAATCTACTGGTGTGACTCATTTGGCATCATCTCACGGTGCAAATTCTGCATAGTTTCAAGTCCTTACAAATGCCAGTTGCCAAGGAGCCTATCTAAGCATTCAAGGGGCAAAGAATTGTAGGGCTGGCAAGTTCAGGTGCTGAAACTGTAAGTCATGCCATATCAAAGTGACAGAGCAAATCAATTGATCTAGGACTTTCAGCTGGACACCTCTGAGAATAGCTGCTTGTCAGCAATGACACAGCCATCTTCCTAGCTGGATTCCAGAGAGAGGAAAGGGACACCTTCAATGGTTAATATGTTTGGCATGAGAAAACAGCAAGAAATGTACCGCAAAATACTTGAGTCAGATCAAGTGCGTTTCTCTAGTGAGAATTTTGCACTTGTTCTTTCTTGTCTGTGCCTTTACTTTTCACAGAAGACAGGGGAGCATTTCATTAGTACTGTTCTTTTGTTTTCTTTTGTTGGCCTCCCTCTTTCCACCTGCAATTAACAAATTTGCCTTTCTTTACTGGCTTCTCTTTCTTTACTTCTACAAGTTGACATGAGGTCATCCAACCTTATCATCAATGTTCTCAGACAGTGGAGAGAAGTAGAAGGTACAGCTAAATGGATAAAAGAAACCCACAAAAACAGACAGGTTTTTACAGTCTTCTGTGAGAACATTAGGACACAAGATGTCTTTGAACTGAGTAATGCTCTATTGACTTAACTTTTAGTCCACTGGTTACTATTATTACACGTGTTTGGCCTTTAGTACAGAGCCTTGGAACTAATCCAGGCCAATACTTGGCTAATTTTGTTTTATTTCTAGTGAGGACTTTGTTTCTTAAGGAATAGTCCAGAGAAAGAGCGTCCACGGTACAGTTACAGGTCATAAATTCTGGTACAGTTTGTGCTGGTAATAGGTCTAGGAAAGAAAGGTTTGACATCTTTTTTGACTTTCAAATGGAACCATGATTTGAAAAACCTAAGAGTTGCGGCTCCCCCCCCACCCCACACCCCAAGTACTTCTCTTTGCAATATTACTCAGGGATTACACATCAAAGCCCACCCTGTAAAATACGTTGCAGATACTTTGCAAGAAGTGCAGCTTAGCAGCTAGAGATGATAACGTGGCTTAAATAACATGGTCTAAATATGTCTGTCTACGCAGACATACTCAACAAAGGTTACGATGGCTTAGCTCCTGTGCTCAAGTGAACGTGCATTTTAGAACTTCCCAAGAAGGTGAATTCAACCTCCTTCATTGCTCTCTGCTGGAGTCCCAAGAGAATTTCAGTCTGCTTTTTGTCATTTACAGCTGTCACTGCTTAGCTCTTGAACATGAGACTCCCTCATGACTGATGAAAGTTGTCTAGTTAAGAGTGGCTGAAAGACATGGTCTTGCTCTAGAAGGAGATGAGAAGGTTTCTGCAGTCTTTGTCATCTCTACTGCTTGTGATTTCTAGACAAAACCAGTGGGAAGTTTTCTGAAGGCAGTCCAGAAGCTGGCAATATGGACAGCTTACAGCCCAACACTTGCTGCAGTGCAACCATGGTGACACCAGAAAGGACTTCAAAAATTTAAAAGGGCAAACAAAGCAGTTGGAAGGAAAAGAACATGAACCATTATTCCATTTTTCTCATCTATCTTTCTTTAAATCATCATTTTCGTGCAGTTTGGCGGCTTGCGTTGGTATCCCACCAAAGGAATCTGAGACAGAGTAAGCTTTTGAATGGAGTAGAAGTGAGAAACGCAGGCCAAGTTGCCTTTTTTGCCATCAAATACCAGTTAGGCTTGAACTACCCTCTGCTTAAGGTGCTTAGCTTACACTAAGAATTGATGAGCACATTTTGATGGGAGCAAATTTTACTGTCACGATGACTGAGTAAATTTTGCTGTCCCTCAGAATTTTACTGTCGTCTGAATAGCAATGTTTGTGTCCAAATAGTATTTTGTCTCCTGTATCTGCAGCAGGTAAGCCTTTTGCTGTCAGCAGTGTTGCTTAACCTTTCATGTCATATCCCTCTTCACATCCATCTTCTGCTTAAGGCTTATTAATCTACTTTAGAATTGGCAGGTGGAATAAGACTACTTTTCCTTTTTGAAAGCTCATGTCATTTGACCTACTTACAGCAAATAATTCATTAATTGCAAGTCCCCAGCTAGCATCTTTTCGGCATATTCTAACCTTCTAAAGAAGTAACAAAAGCACTCTCCAATACTTGACTTTCATATCACAGTGGGAACGCTGGTCCTGTTTGCAAGAAACAATCATGGGTATGGTAAAACAAAAGGAGGGCTTAGAGTTTTCTCTGTTAACCTATAGTGAGCTTGGATTTTGCAATATGCATGAAGTTAATTAACACTGTTATATAAAGTGGCTGATTTAATCAATAAATTGGAGTCAATGCTGATAAACAACAAGGTGGGTTGGCTTCCCTTCGCTTTCAACACAGTGCCAATTCGGGCTGGTTTGATAGGACTAAGTGGCTGCTGCAATCTGCCATCCAGAAGCGGGGCAGGTGAGTTTTGTTTGCAAGGGAAAAGGACCATGGTTTGTGTTTGGGGGCCTGTGACTGAGAGTGCCGGCTGACTCCTGAAATTCTTTGATATGCAGGATGATTCCCAGACGCAAGGTGGAAACGCTGCCAAGTCGGGCTGGATTGAAATTACCCAGGGACTCCTGCAATCTGCCATCGAGAAGCAGGGCAGGTGAGTGTTGTTTGCCAGGGAAAAGGGCCGTGGATTGTGTTTGGGGGCCTGTGGCTGGGAGTGGCCGGCTGGCTCCTGAAAATCCACGATCCGCAGGATGTTTCTCAGACCCAAGGTAGCAACATTGCCAAGTCGGGCTGGTTTGATATTACCAAGTGGCTCCTGCAATCTGCCATGATCACATGAAGAAATACTTTCTGGCGTCCGTACTGGGCCATGTGCTCTTTCTTCTCTCAACTTCTCCATCACCTCTCATCTGTTTCACATGCGCTATCTTCAAGGTCCACAGGCTACTTTTCACAGCATCTTCAGGCCTGATGCAGTAAGAATGATGAATAGAACAGAGTTGGGTCTATTTTCCAGTTTGGATAAAATGCTTTCTGCACACAAATCCAAGGAGAAGGTGCTGCCCCGATGGCCAGAAAAACTTTCACTCCTGCTAGTGTTCTACGTCAACCACAACTTAGTCTGAAAGAAAAGCTTTTTCTCTGAGAGCATCTGAGAGGTTTGCATGAAGCACTGATATCTGACATATGCAATTTTGAATAGGAGAGGAAAAAGAAAATGGCAAGAAGTTTTTAATTTTAGTGGTTTCAATTTTAATTTCCGTGCACTTTTTCAAAACTTGTCAGCTCAAAGGCCCATCAACATCTTTTAGTCATCTGTAAGTCAGTATTCATCTAAAATGTGCTTCAAATCAAAAGAATTTCAAATTTGCACTCCAAGTTTCTATGCCTAGATTTATGATTTCCTACACATATTAGATGAAAGGAAGGCCTTTTTTACTGTGGGAGTGCTGGAACACTGGGACAGGTTGCCCAGAGAAGTTGTGGGTGTCCCATCCCTGAAAGTGTTCAAGGTCAGCTTGGACGGGGCTTGGAGCAGCAACAAAGGAGAAGCTTGATGGTAGAGAAACAAAGTTGGACTATAGAAGAAACTGGGATTGAAGTATAGGAGCAAGTTTTCTCTCAGCTCTTGGGGTAAATTCAAAGTTGTACAAAATGACATTTATCTGTGATTTTCACTACTGTAACAGAAAGGTTCATGAAAACTGTACAGAAGATAGCAAATTTTAAAAGAGATAAGAATTACAGCATAAAATCCATGGGACGGGTTACAACATGAGACACTCTCTAAGAGAAAATCTCTGTGTTTCAGCACTTCATCATGGTAAGATTTCATGAAGTGCCAAAGAAGGCGGCAAAATATCATTCGGGACATTATTTACTGGAGTTCAGCCTGGCCATTAGTAGGAACTGGGTTTGACCACATCATGTAGATATACCACACACACTTTCCCTTCACTGAAAAATGACTGTTTACAACCAAGAAGCAATTGACGATCAAAATTGATTGAAAGCATCTTAAACATGTCAAGTATTTCATTGTAGATGATCTGTGATCCAAATGCTTCTTCCACCTTCGAGAGGGACAGAACAATTCTTCCATATCATGATGGTTTCAAATTGTATCAACCAATGTTTTCTGCTGAAAAGATAGCATCTATTTTTTTCTATTTTTGGAAGAAAATATTCCTAGACATACAACAGGTGAGAACTAAGTAATTTTAAAGAAGCAAATGACATGAAAATATTCTGTAAATAGAATGAAATGAAAAGCTGTGTTTTAAATAGGAGCTAAATATGAAACAGAATTTCTGTACCAGGCATTTGAATTACTGCACCAGCTCTTTTGCCCATCAAGAGAGGCATTGAGCATTTCAGTCTTTTCCAAGGTGTTCATGATCTGCTATGCTGATCTCTGTGTGTGCCTAGGTGTGTGTGGAAGGGGGGGCATGTGAAGGGGAGTGTGTATGTTTGCTTTACAATTGTTGTGGCAGATTCATGCCTCAGCTCCACATTTTGTTTTAGAAAGGTCACACAGAGTGGATATGAAGTTTACTATCAACAAGAGATCAATTCCCAAATCATCCATTTGACTCTACCTTATAAATCATGTGCTTTGTTGCATATTTTATCAAATCTACTTTCAAGCCAGATGGAGGCAGGAGGATGTGGGAATCCCTCCACCATCTTGCAACTTTTATGCAAGTAGGTTTTCAAGAAAATCATCATTTCTCTTTGAAATATGTCTGGAACAGGCATGATGGTAGTGTCAACCTGTTGGAGTTTTTGTTGCTGGAAGAAGTTGTACAAAAGGATTGGTTTTTACATTGACCGGTTACTGAATCAAGCGCAGGAATACATTGGAAATTCAACTGGGGCCTCCTTTTCCCAGCAGACCACTTCTAGAACGAGCTTGTACAATGAAGCTGACGCTTCTGCTCTCTTTTTGTTTCTTTCCTATTTTTCTTGGCTTCTTTGCCACTCTCTAGACAATTTGTGAACTCTTTTCCCAACTCAGATGGTTTCAATAGTCTGATTGTGATCACACATTTTTACAAGGAATTCTTAAAATCTTTCCTCCAGTTAAGAAAGTCAAGGACTTAGGTCTTTTTCTTCCCTTATAATATTGCAATGAAATTGATAACTAAAGACCAACTCTTTCTTTTTGTTTTTAACCCAAGTAGATAATTCCCATCCATTCATCCATTTGGTGGACCAATAGTTGCCATGCTGATGGAAGTTGTCACTTCTTAACAATAGACATTCTGTGACTATGTTGACAGCACTTTGGGTGAAGATCCTAACTGGTCTTGGATACACATAGGGAGAAATTTGCTCAGCCAGTGTCAGTCTTAAGCATGCGTATCAGAAGATCTTTCTAGAGCTGGGAATTTTCCCATGAAAGGGATTCAGTTAGGGAAGAGACACTCGTCCCAGAGTTTTACATTCTTCTTGAACACTGCTTAAGGAACTTAGATGCCGTGTCCATTTGGATCTCTGTCTTCACAGAACTTTGTCATGCAAGTGCTTGAAATGCATCTTGAAGAGAATTCACTAGCACAGAATGAATGAGAGTGGAAGGGGTTGGTGGGGCTAACCAGGCCCAATCCCCCTGCCTAAACCAGGATACCTAGAGCCTCTTGCCCAGGATTCTATCTGGGTGTACTTTTAATGTCTTCAAAGATCCAGGCTCCACAATCTTTCTGGGCAGTCTGTGCCGTGGTTCAGTCACCCTCACAGTAAAGAATCATTTGCTGATGGTCAATGGCAATCTCCTGTATTTCAGAGAGTGCCCACTGCCTCTTGTTTTTTTCACTCAGCATCACTGAAAAGACACTGGTTCCCTCCCCTTTGCACTATTGCTTCCATATGGATGCGTGCTGCCATGTAGAGATATGTCAAAAACCTCCCTGAAGCCCAGGCAGATAATATTCCCTTCATCTACCAGTCAAGTTGATTCATCAGAGGAGTTTAAAGTGATGTTCACCATGAAATTCCCCTGAAAAATCATGCTAATTACATTATTTTGTCGTCTTGCATGTGCCTGGCAAGGTTTTCCAGGAAGAGCTGCTTCATCAACTTCCTGGGGATAAAAAGGAGGCTGGCTGGTTTGTACTATTCCGAGTCCTCCTAATTGCCTTTTTTAGAGATGGGTGTCATTTGCTCTCATCCAGTCTTTAGCCTCTCTTGTCGTCTACATCTTAGCAAAAAGCTTTTCCACTACATGTTCATGTGATTGGAAACGTCAGGAAAGTGTAAGGTACTGTTTTCTATCAGTTGGCAAGCTGCGCACACAATCCCAGTGTTGTACAGCTTCCTTTTTCACCTTTCCGATGCTGCCGCTCTCTCCGGCTCCCGGAGCCGAAGAAGCGGCTTCTTCGCGCAAAGACGATTGTACCGCTCACAGTGCTCTCTTAGCGCCGCTTCTGCCGAAAGAAGCCCGGGAGCGGCTCTTAGCTCCGGAGAGCATCGTACCTTCCAATTCAAATTTTTCGGCTCCACAAACCAAATGGTATACTTGCAGCAGTAGGGCGGGACATTGAATTGGACTTTCTCCTTTTAGAGAGAAGCTAATGAAAAAGTTTCACCGGAATCAGAGCAGGCTGTAAAACAAGAAAAGTGTCATGGAAATAAGCCAGCCTTATCCTCTTAGCCTTGCTTGTTGTGATTGGCCAAGAAAGAAATGTGTCAACTCTGTGTTCCTGGGTATCCTATCAGTAACAGGTACTTCAGCTGCTGTTCTTCTCTCCTGAAGTTAAGAACAGAATCCAAGGAATTGTGATTCCATGGTCTCAATTCACTCAATATGGTGCCGAAAAGGGAGTGGAAGGGGCACGGGTCAATTAACTTGAATGGCCTATGTAAATCAGCGGCCACTGTTTTTCTGAAGGCTTCAACAGGTTAGTTGCCTATGTTCTTCTTGGAATTGTTTTAATCTTTGGTCATGTTTTTCTTGGGATTCTTTTACCCTTTTCCCATTAGTTCAGCCTTTGCTCTCAAGGCTTTGCTGACATTTCCAGTATCTCGGTAGCCTGGAAAAGTGTTGTCTTGATTGATCACATCATTATTCCCTTCCAAGGGTTGTTTTCCTCAAGTCTCAGTTTGGCTGGTTTTCTGCTAGTTGATTGTCAGAGGGCAGCAGGTGTTTTGTAAGAGCAAGTACACAATGCCATAGCTTGCTTTTCTTTGGATTTGGCCTGTCTAGAAAATGGAATGACTGAACATCTCTGGGAGGCTTTTCTCTCCCCATTAGGTTTCACTGGAAGGAGGGCAGATGCAAATCGTCTACCTAAAGTCTTGGCACGGAAGAAAGTAGTGGTTTGCTGCTGCATAGAGCTAGAAGCTTACAAAAGGAAGGCCTTGGGCTGAGGCCCATTACTTTGGCTAAGTAGAAAAGGACTGTGGCAAGGTGAGGCAGCTGACTTCGAGGTAGATCAACAAGTTCTAGAAGCGTCGTGTGTTCACAGCGTGGTGCATGGTGGTTGGCTGAATTGTGTTTGTTATGGCTTAAAGCTATGGAAATGAGAAAGGCCTGAGTGTTTCAAAAGCCTGGTTTTTGCAAGAAAGCAGCTCTCCTTTGCATCTGCCTGGGGACTCGGCATCACCACGGACCCTCACTGCCACTTTGCCAAGGAGATGATCAGTAGGAATGTTGCAGAGCTGCTGTGTGCATCTGAATGGAATGGCAGAGAACGAAGCGCTGGACGTTTCTGGCTTTAGTACAATGCTGCTGCATTGGTGCCAGTTTAGTTGGTTTTTCCATCAGTGGCCTTTCTGTCTAGAAGTACACTGCCCAGAGTATTGGATGCCTTTTCCTTCCTGTTGTTTTCATACCTTCCTTCAGTTGAAAGGATGATACAACCTTGACATTTTGAAGATCCCTGTTAGGAAGCACTATGCCAGAGGAGTCATCGCTCCCTTTTCTTCTGCCTCCTTTGTCATTTTCAGAGACTCATTTCAAATTTCTGCTCATGTCAAGAAGAATACTGAGACTACTTAGCAGGGCTGACGCTCTCAGCTGCTTTCCTCTTTCCTACTGCTTCATACTGGATGTGACTTCAAGGCCTCGTTTTGTCATCTGCATTTTGCCGTCATCCAAAGCTAAGTATTCCAGGCCTGTGAACACAAAAAGAACTCTTAGTCTTTTGCAAGAACTACCCCTAGGAGGATTTGTGTTCACTTTGATCTCTTCAGTGTTTCAGAAAAAAGGAGATTGTACTCTCTTCTTGTGTACTCTCTTCTTGTGCTCTCATTTCCCTCTCTCTGCCTTGCATGCCCCAGTTAATCTACTGGTGTGACTCATTTGGCATCATCTCACGGTGCAAATTCTGCATAGTTTCAAGTCCTTACAAATGCCAGTTGCCAAGGAGCCTATCTAAGCATTCAAGGGGCAAAGAATTGTAGGGCTGGCAAGTTCAGGTGCTGAAACTGTAAGTCATGCCATATCAAAGTGACAGAGCAAATCAATTGATCTAGGACTTTCAGCTGGACACCTCTGAGAATAGCTGCTTGTCAGCAATGACACAGCCATCTTCCTAGCTGGATTCCAGAGAGAGGAAAGGGACACCTTCAATGGTTAATATGTTTGGCATGAGAAAACAGCAAGAAATGTACCGCAAAATACTTGAGTCAGATCAAGTGCGTTTCTCTAGTGAGAATTTTGCACTTGTTCTTTCTTGTCTGTGCCTTTACTTTTCACAGAAGACAGGGGAGCATTTCATTAGTACTGTTCTTTTGTTTTCTTTTGTTGGCCTCCCTCTTTCCACCTGCAATTAACAAATTTGCCTTTCTTTACTGGCTTCTCTTTCTTTACTTCTACAAGTTGACATGAGGTCATCCAACCTTATCATCAATGTTCTCAGACAGTGGAGAGAAGTAGAAGGTACAGCTAAATGGATAAAAGAAACCCACAAAAACAGACAGGTTTTTACAGTCTTCTGTGAGAACATTAGGACACAAGATGTCTTTGAACTGAGTCATGCTCTATTGACTTAACTTTTAGTCCACTGGTTACTATTATTACACGTGTTTGGCCTTTAGTACAGAGCCTTGGAACTAATCCAGGCCAATACTTGGCTAATTTTGTTTTATTTCTAGTGAGGACTTTGTTTCTTAAGGAATAGTCCAGAGAAAGAGCGTCCACGGTACAGTTACAGGTCATAAATTCTGGTACAGTTTGTGCTGGTAATAGGTCTAGGAAAGAAAGGTTTGACATCTTTTTTGACTTTCAAATGGAACCATGATTTGAAAAACCTAAGAGTTGCGGCTCCCCCCCCACCCCACACCCCAAGTACTTCTCTTTGCAATATTACTCAGGGATTACACATCAAAGCCCACCCTGTAAAATACGTTGCAGATACTTTGCAAGAAGTGCAGCTTAGCAGCTAGAGATGATAACGTGGCTTAAATAACATGGTCTAAATATGTCTGTCTACGCAGACATACTCAACAAAGGTTACGATGGCTTAGCTCCTGTGCTCAAGTGAACGTGCATTTTAGAACTTCCCAAGAAGGTGAATTCAACCTCCTTCATTGCTCTCTGCTGGAGTCCCAAGAGAATTTCAGTCTGCTTTTTGTCATTTACAGCTGTCACTGCTTAGCTCTTGAACATGAGACTCCCTCATGACTGATGAAAGTTGTCTAGTTAAGAGTGGCTGAAAGACATGGTCTTGCTCTAGAAGGAGATGAGAAGGTTTCTGCAGTCTTTGTCATCTCTACTGCTTGTGATTTCTAGACAAAACCAGTGGGAAGTTTTCTGAAGGCAGTCCAGAAGCTGGCAATATGGACAGCTTACAGCCCAACACTTGCTGCAGTGCAACCATGGTGACACCAGAAAGGACTTCAAAAATTTAAAAGGGCAAACAAAGCAGTTGGAAGGAAAAGAACATGAACCATTATTCCATTTTTCTCATCTATCTTTCTTTAAATCATCATTTTCGTGCAGTTTGGCGGCTTGCGTTGGTATCCCACCAAAGGAATCTGAGACAGAGTAAGCTTTTGAATGGAGTAGAAGTGAGAAACGCAGGCCAAGTTGCCTTTTTTGCCATCAAATACCAGTTAGGCTTGAACTACCCTCTGCTTAAGGTGCTTAGCTTACACTAAGAATTGATGAGCACATTTTGATGGGAGCAAATTTTACTGTCACGATGACTGAGTAAATTTTGCTGTCCCTCAGAATTTTACTGTCGTCTGAATAGCAATGTTTGTGTCCAAATAGTATTTTGTCTCCTGTATCTGCAGCAGGTAAGCCTTTTGCTGTCAGCAGTGTTGCTTAACCTTTCATGTCATATCCCTCTTCACATCCATCTTCTGCTTAAGGCTTATTAATCTACTTTAGAATTGGCAGGTGGAATAAGACTACTTTTCCTTTTTGAAAGCTCATGTCATTTGACCTACTTACAGCAAATAATTCATTAATTGCAAGTCCCCAGCTAGCATCTTTTCGGCATATTCTAACCTTCTAAAGAAGTAACAAAAGCACTCTCCAATACTTGACTTTCATATCACAGTGGGAACGCTGGTCCTGTTTGCAAGAAACAATCATGGGTATGGTAAAACAAAAGGAGGGCTTAGAGTTTTCTCTGTTAACCTATAGTGAGCTTGGATTTTGCAATATGCATGAAGTTAATTAACACTGTTATATAAAGTGGCTGATTTAATCAATAAATTGGAGTCAATGCTGATAAACAACAAGGTGGGTTGGCTTCCCTTCGCTTTCAACACAGTGCCAATTCGGGCTGGTTTGATAGGACTAAGTGGCTGCTGCAATCTGCCATCCAGAAGCGGGGCAGGTGAGTTTTGTTTGCAAGGGAAAAGGACCATGGTTTGTGTTTGGGGGCCTGTGACTGAGAGTGCCGGCTGACTCCTGAAATTCTTTGATATGCAGGATGATTCCCAGACGCAAGGTGGAAACGCTGCCAAGTCGGGCTGGATTGAAATTACCCAGGGACTCCTGCAATCTGCCATCGAGAAGCAGGGCAGGTGAGTGTTGTTTGCCAGGGAAAAGGGCCGTGGATTGTGTTTGGGGGCCTGTGGCTGGGAGTGGCCGGCTGGCTCCTGAAAATCCACGATCCGCAGGATGTTTCTCAGACCCAAGGTAGCAACATTGCCAAGTCGGGCTGGTTTGATATTACCAAGTGGCTCCTGCAATCTGCCATGATCACATGAAGAAATACTTTCTGGCGTCCGTACTGGGCCATGTGCTCTTTCTTCTCTCAACTTCTCCATCACCTCTCATCTGTTTCACATGCGCTATCTTCAAGGTCCACAGGCTACTTTTCACAGCATCTTCAGGCCTGATGCAGTAAGAATGATGAATAGAACAGAGTTGGGTCTATTTTCCAGTTTGGATAAAATGCTTTCTGCACACAAATCCAAGGAGAAGGTGCTGCCCCGATGGCCAGAAAAACTTTCACTCCTGCTAGTGTTCTACGTCAACCACAACTTAGTCTGAAAGAAAAGCTTTTTCTCTGAGAGCATCTGAGAGGTTTGCATGAAGCACTGATATCTGACATATGCAATTTTGAATAGGAGAGGAAAAAGAAAATGGCAAGAAGTTTTTAATTTTAGTGGTTTCAATTTTAATTTCCGTGCACTTTTTCAAAACTTGTCAGCTCAAAGGCCCATCAACATCTTTTAGTCATCTGTAAGTCAGTATTCATCTAAAATGTGCTTCAAATCAAAAGAATTTCAAATTTGCACTCCAAGTTTCTATGCCTAGATTTATGATTTCCTACACATATTAGATGAAAGGAAGGCCTTTTTTACTGTGGGAGTGCTGGAACACTGGGACAGGTTGCCCAGAGAAGTTGTGGGTGTCCCATCCCTGAAAGTGTTCAAGGTCAGCTTGGACGGGGCTTGGAGCAGCAACAAAGGAGAAGCTTGATGGTAGAGAAACAAAGTTGGACTATAGAAGAAACTGGGATTGAAGTATAGGAGCAAGTTTTCTCTCAGCTCTTGGGGTAAATTCAAAGTTGTACAAAATGACATTTATCTGTGATTTTCACTACTGTAACAGAAAGGTTCATGAAAACTGTACAGAAGATAGCAAATTTTAAAAGAGATAAGAATTACAGCATAAAATCCATGGGACGGGTTACAACATGAGACACTCTCTAAGAGAAAATCTCTGTGTTTCAGCACTTCATCATGGTAAGATTTCATGAAGTGCCAAAGAAGGCGGCAAAATATCATTCGGGACATTATTTACTGGAGTTCAGCCTGGCCATTAGTAGGAACTGGGTTTGACCACATCATGTAGATATACCACACACACTTTCCCTTCACTGAAAAATGACTGTTTACAACCAAGAAGCAATTGACGATCAAAATTGATTGAAAGCATCTTAAACATGTCAAGTATTTCATTGTAGATGATCTGTGATCCAAATGCTTCTTCCACCTTCGAGAGGGACAGAACAATTCTTCCATATCATGATGGTTTCAAATTGTATCAACCAATGTTTTCTGCTGAAAAGATAGCATCTATTTTTTTCTATTTTTGGAAGAAAATATTCCTAGACATACAACAGGTGAGAACTAAGTAATTTTAAAGAAGCAAATGACATGAAAATATTCTGTAAATAGAATGAAATGAAAAGCTGTGTTTTAAATAGGAGCTAAATATGAAACAGAATTTCTGTACCAGGCATTTGAATTACTGCACCAGCTCTTTTGCCCATCAAGAGAGGCATTGAGCATTTCAGTCTTTTCCAAGGTGTTCATGATCTGCTATGCTGATCTCTGTGTGTGCCTAGGTGTGTGTGGAAGGGGGGGCATGTGAAGGGGAGTGTGTATGTTTGCTTTACAATTGTTGTGGCAGATTCATGCCTCAGCTCCACATTTTGTTTTAGAAAGGTCACACAGAGTGGATATGAAGTTTACTATCAACAAGAGATCAATTCCCAAATCATCCATTTGACTCTACCTTATAAATCATGTGCTTTGTTGCATATTTTATCAAATCTACTTTCAAGCCAGATGGAGGCAGGAGGATGTGGGAATCCCTCCACCATCTTGCAACTTTTATGCAAGTAGGTTTTCAAGAAAATCATCATTTCTCTTTGAAATATGTCTGGAACAGGCATGATGGTAGTGTCAACCTGTTGGAGTTTTTGTTGCTGGAAGAAGTTGTACAAAAGGATTGGTTTTTACATTGACCGGTTACTGAATCAAGCGCAGGAATACATTGGAAATTCAACTGGGGCCTCCTTTTCCCAGCAGACCACTTCTAGAACGAGCTTGTACAATGAAGCTGACGCTTCTGCTCTCTTTTTGTTTCTTTCCTATTTTTCTTGGCTTCTTTGCCACTCTCTAGACAATTTGTGAACTCTTTTCCCAACTCAGATGGTTTCAATAGTCTGATTGTGATCACACATTTTTACAAGGAATTCTTAAAATCTTTCCTCCAGTTAAGAAAGTCAAGGACTTAGGTCTTTTTCTTCCCTTATAATATTGCAATGAAATTGATAACTAAAGACCAACTCTTTCTTTTTGTTTTTAACCCAAGTAGATAATTCCCATCCATTCATCCATTTGGTGGACCAATAGTTTGCCATGCTGATGGAAGTTGTCACTTCTTAACAATAGACATTCTGTGACTATGTTGACAGCACTTTGGGTGAAGATCCTAACTGGTCTTGGATACACATAGGGAGAAATTTGCTCAGCCAGTGTCAGTCTTAAGCATGCGTATCAGAAGATCTTTCTAGAGCTGGGAATTTTCCCATGAAAGGGATTCAGTTAGGGAAGAGACACTCGTCCCAGAGTTTTACATTCTTCTTGAACACTGCTTAAGGAACTTAGATGCCGTGTCCATTTGGATCTCTGTCTTCACAGAACTTTGTCATGCAAGTGCTTGAAATGCATCTTGAAGAGAATTCACTAGCACAGAATGAATGAGAGTGGAAGGGGTTGGTGGGGCTAACCAGGCCCAATCCCCCTGCCTAAACCAGGATACCTAGAGCCTCTTGCCCAGGATTCTATCTGGGTGTACTTTTAATGTCTTCAAAGATCCAGGCTCCACAATCTTTCTGGGCAGTCTGTGCCGTGGTTCAGTCACCCTCACAGTAAAGAATCATTTGCTGATGGTCAATGGCAATCTCCTGTATTTCAGAGAGTGCCCACTGCCTCTTGTTTTTTTCACTCAGCATCACTGAAAAGACACTGGTTCCCTCCCCTTTGCACTATTGCTTCCATATGGATGCGTGCTGCCATGTAGAGATATGTCAAAAACCTCCCTGAAGCCCAGGCAGATAATATTTCCTTCATCTACCAGTCAAGTTGATTCATCAGAGGAGTTTAAAGTGATGTTCAGCATGAAATTCCCCTGAAAAATCATGCTAACTACATTATTTTGTCGTCTTGCATGTGCCTGGCAAGGTTTTCCAGGAAGAGCTGCTTCATCAACTTCCTGGGGATAAAAAGGAGGCTGGCTGGTTTGTACTATTCCGAGTCCTCCTAATTGCCTTTTTTAGAGATGGGTGTCATTTGCTCTCATCCAGTCTTTAGCCTCTCTTGTCATCTACATCTTAGCAAAAAGCTTTTCCACTACATGTTCATGTGATTGGAAACGTCAGGAAAGTGTAAGGTACTGTTTTCTATCAGTTGCAAGCTGCGCACACAATCCCAGTGTTGTACAGCTTCCTTCTTCACCTTTCCGATGCTGCCGCTCTCTCCGGCTCCCGGAGCCGAAGAAGCGGCTTCTTCGCGCAAAGACGATTGTACCGCTCACAGTGCTCTCTTAGCGCCGCTTCTGCCGAAAGAAGCCCGGGAGCGGCTCTTAGCTCCGGAGAGCATCGTACCTTCCAATTCAAATTTTTCCGGCTCCACAAACCAAATGGTATACTTGCAGCAGTAGGGCGGGACGTTGAATTGGACTTTCTCCTTTTAGAGAGAAGCTAATGAAAAAGTTTCACCGGAATCAGAGCAGGCTGTAAAACAAGAAAAGTGTCATGGAAATAAGCCAGCCTTATCCTCTTAGCCTTGCTTGTTGTGATTGGCCAAGAAAGAAATGTGTCAACTCGGTGTTCCTGGGTATCATATCAGTAACAGGTACTTCAGCTGCTGTTCTTCTCTCCTGAAGTTAAGAACAGAATCCAAGGAATTGTGATTCCATGGTCTCAATTCACTCAATATGGTGCCGAAAAGGGAGTGGAAGGGGCACGGGTCAATTAACTTGAATGGCCTATGTAAATCAGCGGCACTGTTTTTCTGAAGGCTTCAACAGGTTAGTTGCCTATGTTCTTCTTGGAATTGTTTTAATCTTTGGTCATGTTTTTCTTGGGATTCTTTTACCCTTTTCCCCTTAGTTCAGCCTTTGCTCTCAAGGCTTTGCTGACATTTCCAGTATCTCGGTAGCCTGGAAAAGTGTTGTCTTGATTGATCACATCATTATTCCCTTCCAAGGGTTGTTTTCCTCAAGTCTCAGTTTGGCTGGTTTTCTGCTAGTTGATTGTCAGAGGGCAGCAGGTGTTTTGTAAGAGCAAGTACACAATGCCATAGCTTGCTTTTCTTTGGATTTGGCCTGTCTAGAAATGGAATGACTGAACATCTCTGGGAGGCTTTTCTCTCCCCATTAGGTTTCACTGGAAGGAGGGCAGATGCAAATCGTCTACCTAAAGTCTTGGCACGGAAGAAAGTAGTGGTTTGCTGCTGCATAGAGCTAGAAGCTTACAAAAGGAAGGCCTTGGGCTGAGGCCCATTACTTTGGCTAAGTAGAAAAGGACTGTGGCAAGGTGAGGCAGCTGACTTCGAGGTAGATCAACAAGTTCTAGAAGCGTCGTGTGTTCACAGCGTGGTGCATGGTGGTTGGCTGAATTGTGTTTGTTATGGCTTAAAGCTATGGAAATGAGAAAGGCCTGAGTGTTTCAAAAGCCTGGTTTTTGCAAGAAAGCAGCTCTCCTTTGCATCTGCCTGGGGACTCGGCATCACCACGGACCCTCACTGCCACTTTGCCAAGGAGATGATCAGTAGGAATGTTGCAGAGCTGCTGTGTGCATCTGAATGGAATGGCAGAGAACGAAGCGCTGGACGTTTCTGGCTTTAGTACAATGCTGCTGCATTGGTGCCAGTTTAGTTGGTTTTTCCATCAGTGGCCTTTCTGTCTAGAAGTACACTGCCCAGAGTATTGGATGCCTTTTCCTTCCTGTTGTTTTCATACCTTCCTTCAGTTGAAAGGATGATACAACCTTGACATTTTGAAGATCCCTGTTAGGAAGCACTATGCCAGAGGAGTCATCGCTCCCTTTTCTTCTGCCTCCTTTGTCATTTTCAGAGACTCATTTCAAATTTCTGCTCATGTCAAGAAGAATACTGAGACTACTTAGCAGGGCTGACGCTCTCAGCTGCTTTCCTCTTTCCTACTGCTTCATACTGGATGTGACTTCAAGGCCTCGTTTTGTCATCTGCATTTTGCCGTCATCCAAAGCTAAGTATTCCAGGCCTGTGAACACAAAAAGAACTCTTAGTCTTTTGCAAGAACTACCCCTAGGAGGATTTGTGTTCACTTTGATCTCTTCAGTGTTTCAGAAAAAAGGAGATTGTACTCTCTTCTTGTGTACTCTCTTCTTGTGCTCTCATTTCCCTCTCTCTGCCTTGCATGCCCCAGTTAATCTACTGGTGTGACTCATTTGGCATCATCTCACGGTGCAAATTCTGCATAGTTTCAAGTCCTTACAAATGCCAGTTGCCAAGGAGCCTATCTAAGCATTCAAGGGGCAAAGAATTGTAGGGCTGGCAAGTTCAGGTGCTGAAACTGTAAGTCATGCCATATCAAAGTGACAGAGCAAATCAATTGATCTAGGACTTTCAGCTGGACACCTCTGAGGATAGCTGCTTGTCAGCAATGACACAGCCATCTTCCTAGCTGGATTCCAGAGAGAGGAAAGGGACAC